>NW_011942149.1:4665558-5280951 GCF_000187425.2 Metarhizium robertsii ARSEF 23 | reverse complement strand
CACCCGACCGCTTTGACTGCGTCCTTATATGATATAACCGTCTCCCATCTTCACCATCCCACGCCCTCACCTCCTCTCTCCTCTCCCGTTGAACAGGAGCATCTTGCATCTTGCATCTTAGAGCGTTTGAGCGTTTATAAGAGTTTGTTTCTCTTTTTTCCCAGCCCCGGCATATCATTTTCCCGCAGCAATGCAAATGCAGTACGAAAAGCAGCCCCCGCCGTCCGAGACACGCAAGACGCAGCCTCGCATCGTCATCCACGGCGGCGCAGGCAACATTGTGCGCGCCAACTTCCCGCAGGACAAATACAATGCGTATCGAGATGCGCTCCTCGCCATAGTCTGTTGACTCCTCGTCACATTCCCTCCCGTGCTTGGGCCCTCCATACACCCTTTTCTAACCCGCCAAGTGAAAACCAAAAATGCAGATCACCAAGACCAGTGAATACATAACCACACCCGTCAAGTCGTCCCAGAAGCCATCAGCCCTGGACATTGCTTGTTACGCAGTCCGCATCCTCGAGGACAACCCGCTCTTCAACAGCGGGCACGGCGCCGTCTTCACCCGCGACGGCATCAACGAGCTGGAGGCGTCCGTCATGGTGTCCCGCGGCCGCGAGAAGCGCGGCGTCGGCGTCATGGGCCTCCGCCACGTCCGCAACCCCGTCCTGCTCGCCAGGGGGGTCCTCGAGCACGGCGACCAGGATCTCGCGCCGCGGGGCCAGGCGTCATGCGCCGCCGCCGCCGTCGCGGGCCACCGTCGCCTCGACGTTCCTTCTGCCCAGGGGCACACGCAGATCTGGGGCCCCGCGGCGGAACAGCTCGCGCGCAGATATGGCCTCGACATGGTCGACCCGAGCTACTTCTTCACGCAGCAGCGGTGGGACGAGCACGTCCGCGCGCTGGAGCGGGAGGGACGGGGTCGCGGGCAGGGGACGTGGTCTGCCGACGAGTATTTGCCGCAGGGCACCTGTGGCGCCGTTGCCCTCGACGAGGACGGCGTCGTCTGCGCGGCGACGAGCACCGGCGGCATGACCAACAAGTTGACGGGGAGGATCGGCGACACGCCCGTTGTGGGAGCCGGCTTCTGGGCCGAGGAGTGGGAGGAGAGCGGTGCTGCTGGGCCTTCGGCATGGGAGAGGCTCACGGCCGCCGTGAGGACTGCGTCGCCCGGTATTTCGCTCGCAGGGCCTTTGAAGGGGCTGTTGGCAGATTGCTTCCCTACGCCCTTCTTCTACTCGCCCCTCCGCGAGCCGCATGGAGAGACGGTCATCTCTCGGGCTATGGGTACGTCGGGCACCGGGAACGGCGACTCGTTCCTGCGCATCAGCGCCGCTCGAACCGTTGCCGCCATGGCGAGATGGAAGCCCGAGAGCACAGCTAGGGCCTTGACAAATGTCGTTGGTCCCGGTGGGGAGTTGCAGCGCAGCGCCGGCGACAGATGGGGGCGTACCGGCGAAGGTGAGGGCGGCATGATTGGGATTGAGAGCATCGTGGAGAGGGATGCAAAGAGTGGCCAGGTTGTGCGCGTCCGTTCAGAGATTGTCATGGACTACAACTGCGGGGGAATGTATCGCGCTTGGGTTGATGACCAAGGGAGGGCCAGGATGAGCATTTGGAGCAACGTCGGTGAGGATCCTGAGAACCGGGCATGATTGACTCATCATGTTTTATTGTGATATAGACGTGTAAGAGGCTGGTGGCACAAGCGCTGGCGCCATGTATATAGAATCATTCAACTCGAGCCGTCAAGTTGGATCGATTGACATACATTTATACCAGAGGGCATTTCAAAGTCATCATCGTGTCCACTCTTCTTTGGCCTCGCATGCCTGTTGGCTGATTCCGATTTTATCTGAAGAAATGTTTCTTGTATCTTTTCTGTTCTTGAGTCAATGGTTGTTCCCATTCCCGAATAGTGTACACTGTAACGCCGATGTGATGCGAATACATATCAGCTTCCACCACCTACAGCCAACCAAACATTCGGTTGTCAGATAGCATGATGCGTAACTCTCCCGAAGTTTTCGTTTCAAATCCTAATCCATGATCCTTGCTGCAACGAGAGACCACCGAACAAGACCGCTTGTGTTCAGTTTGAACCATCCGGGCCCGGCATTGTCTGTTCGCTAAGCAAGCCAAATCAAACCGTTGTAAGGGAAATCCCTAATTTAAACCAAAATATTGAGGAAAACATGTCGCAGTTTAGAGTTGAGAGTGGCGCGTGTCATCGTAAACCGATAAATCCCAAGGACTACCAGTCATCAGACCCCATCCCCGGGATGTTCCAAGAACTCTCATCGCGCCCGCAGTGCTCTTGAAAGTCGTAGTTGTTTTAATTTCCTTTCGTCTCGCATCATGGCTCATTACAAGCTTGCGTTCTCCATGCTAGGCGGGGGCTGCGGCATCTCCAGTTTCGTCCCACCCGACAACATCTTGGAAAAGGCAATGCCAACACCCTCAATGACAGCAAGCAGGACTGCACAGCCAATGGCATTATTGCGAGCCGCCTTGAAACCGCCGCGAAAAGCAAGAGAGCCACCGACAAAGAAACCAGCAATAATGGCGTTGTACGGGTCCTCCTTCTTGCGAATGCCCTTGATGGCGCAGTCGTAGGTCGAAAAGAGGCCACCCCAGACACCAAAGTTACCGCCAAGAACAGGTGCGCGCATCTTTATGGCGGTGATGGCGCCGATACGTCGTTCGCCGTAGGGAGAATTGCGGAAACCTTTGACACCATGCCAAATGGTACCTCCGATGGCCTGAAGGTCCAGGATTTAAATTAGCCCCAAGCCGGTCACACGCAGAGCAAAGTCAATCTTTGCAAAGAAGAAGAAAAATCGAGTTGACAAACGAAATTCATCGGGGGAGGCCTACACCCATGCAGAAAGCACCGCCAAAGTCATTAAAGATGACCCAGGGGCAGGGATCGCGTCCGTGGTCCATGGTGTCCGATGGAGTAAATGCCGAGCTGTGAGATGCGATTTGTTGCGAATTCAAGGTAGATGGTCGAGTATGCCCTCAGAGGAAGAAGGCTGAGCAGCTGCTTCCTATGGCGATTGCTGGGTGCCGCTCGAGAGGTGAGGCGGGTAGGTGGAGGATTTTGTGCTGGAAGAGAATTGTTTTGGAGATTGTCGGCATCTATCTTCTGGGGATGACACTCGGGGAAGCGGGATCCACTATTCTTGGCTTCTTGCTTATGTAAGGAGGGACTGGAGACTGCGTGTTTCCGCTCCGCACCTTAAATACCCGTCGGCGACCAAGTGGTAGAAGCATGTTCGTGAGAGGGTCAAGTCGAGGTCTGCACAAAACCTCTTTAAAGTCATAATTGACGGATGAAACAATATTTACAAATTATAACATAGATGGGCCAGTCTTCAAACGGCTAAACCCCAAGCTTGTCCTGTCCTCGCTCATATTAATCCGCGCCACCGGTTGGAGCAGGCCTGAGCAACCCCAGACCTGTTGCAATTAGGCAAAATGTCGCCCCTTATCCAGATATAGACTCCATGATTACTGAATTATACAGTCCCCCCCGCAAGCGCATATGTACGTAGAATTCCTCTCCTGCTTCGTGCGCCGAGATACCTCGAGTGTTCTTGTGGTACAGCTTCCGGCTCCATGCAAGACCAACTACCCAAACAGGCTCGCCGAAGACGAGAAGTATCCGGTCCCACTTTCAAAAAAAGGAGCTAGAACATTAAATGTGAACCTAGACACATATAAAAGCGGTGGTTAAAGACTACTTTACTCTGGTACTCTTCACTCTTTCCCCTGAAACTGCTCTTGATCTTTTCCGTCCCTACCTTTCCCCGTCCTACTTCGTCGTATATAGTCTCGCACGCTCGGTGGCCTACACCAATGCCTCTCAAAGTAGTTGCTGCGTGTGCAGAGGATGCTGCCCGTGCCGTGGCGATAGAAAACCTCGCATATGGCCCAAACCCATATAGCGCCGCTTTGTTTCCCGGGCCATTCCCACCTGGGGGAGATGATTCGCGTGTAAAGATGCTAATACACCAGCTCGAAGAAGACCCTGCCTGTCGCTGGGCCAAGGTAGTAGACACGGAGCTTGAAGCTGAAGGACATGATGGTATGATTGCTTTTTCCAAGTGGTATATCTGGGAAACGCCCAGGGACACCTTACCTCCTACTCGACAGTGGGGGCCGGGTACAAATCCAGAAGCCTGTGAGCTTTTCTTCGGCGGCATGAGGCGAGAGTGGATTCAGAGGATGGCTAGCAAGCCTCATGTTTGTAAGCACCTTGGGCATTTCTCAGCCCAGATGTAGCACATGTTGCTAACTCTCTCTGTTTCCTAGACCTAAAGCTTTTGCATACAGACCCTAAACATCAAAGACGGGGAGCCGGGTCTCTGCTGCTCAAATGGGGCACCACGGAAGCCGATCGTCTCGGATTGCCTGCCTATCTCGAGTCCTCAGAGGAGGGTTATGCCCTGTACGAGAGACACGGGTGGCGGGAGGTTGGCAAGTTGGTAGTTGACCTGAGTAAATGGGGGGGCCCTTCTGACACAATCTCGACGCTAATGTTGAGAGAACCAGTACCAAAGCCTCAAAGCTCATAAAGATCTCAACCTATCAGCTTGAAATGGCGAGGTAGCCGCCGGATATTTAGACATTTGGATTGAACAAGTCGAAACGCAATTCTTCCTGAAAGAAGAGTAGTGCACCTTTTGGCAGGTGTGCAATTGTTCACTTGGTCGTTCGCCCCGTTCATCATGCCGCGGTCTTCTTCTTCCGCGAAACTTGGTCGCCCGATGGGGCAAACCCATCACATCATTAATAGTACTGAGGACCACCGAAATAGTAGCCGCTCGTCGGTATATGTAAATCCAAACCTGACCCTCTTGAAGTTGGCAGAGGTCCAGATACGGAGAACATGTTTGTATTATGTGACGCCGTGGTGACCAAACTCGAACTCCCTGTTATTGAGTCCATGTGTCCCAGGTCAGATAAAGAGTAGTTGCTCAGCGAGGGCATTTCTCGATCATAAGATGGACGCTTTGGCTGGCGGTCAAGAAGCGAGTTGGTGGCGGTGCTCGATTCGTTCGCTTGTCTGCTTCGCTTACGTGCAGCCATAGTGCTGGAGTCTTTTCGAAGCCTAACTTTTACCCCTTGATCGCTAAAAGTTCGCGTCAGAGCAGTCGAATCGGTCATGCCGGGGAATAACTTGGCTGGGAAAACGGTAAACACGTTGGTGATTAGTTCTCCAACGAAGCAGAAACTCGGAGTTGGATGGTTTTGGTCTCTTTCGTATAAGGTGAATCGCAACCGGTACCGCCCTTCTTGCTTAACAGACAGGTCCCCAAACACGAAGAATCCTCCCTCCATATTGTCTGTATCCCGCAGTCGATGAATAGATGATGCGAGAGATCCAACTAAATAGTTTGAAGGCAACTCTGGTTCTTTTGCATGTTCATCATAGTTTTCTGGCAGTAGAGATGAGGTCATGAACAGGTACGGGCCTGTTGGCAATGTTAATACCAGCATTCTTTTGTCAAAAGCTGAGAAAGCGCTGCGCATGATGCCTTACTATCGTAGAGGCCACTTTTCCCATCTGTTCGCTTGTCTATAAGCTGAACAATCGGTGGAGGGTCTATTGGCTTCCTGTCTATTGTTTGGGACTTTCGTCAGCACATCGTCTCCGGGTACGTTGGAAACCAGACTACAAACCTTTTTCCTTTCCAACGGCCACTCGAGCATGCATTGGAGCTTGACGTAGAGTCAGTTGCCGCTCAGAGTCACCATAGTACTTTGTTTGTGGTTGTTGCTGCTGCTGCTGCTGCTGCTGCTGTTGTTGTTGTTGCGGTATTTCCTCCGTAACAATGGGAAGCTCGCCCCCGGCTAAATACTGTATCGTTGGTGCCGAGTGATGGTGAATCGGGGGTTGCATAAAAGGTAGATCCAGACAACTGGAGACTTCGCTGGCCATGTTGACTGGGTGGTTCTCGATGAACCACGGTAATGATGTCTCTGATGGCTGTGACCCAGATATGAAGCCGGGGGGGGAGAGCAGTGAGGCACGATCAGCAACAAGCTGCGCTATTATGTCGTACGCGTTCCCCAACCAGAGAGACGTGAAATCACAGGAAGCAAGCCCTCTGCGAGGCTAAACAGTTGGTAGCGATGCTTTTCTTCCGGTTCGTCCGCAACGTTCTGGCGCAAGATGAGAAAAAAGCGGCAAAACAGACATGCGGCCAACTGTAGAAGACGCACGCGCAAACAATAGGCCGTATCAAACACACACCTGTCCGGCTCGCGACAACATAATATTGACCAATTGCAGAAGTGTATGGTCAGCAAATCTGCGACTAAGCAAGTGGGTTGTTCATGTCACGGAATGGCGGTTAGAGAAGATATGTGCAAGTACCGCCCTCGTCTTTGACTGGTTCCGTGGTTGAACTGTGCATTTGCGTCCCTTGGGTCTCAGAAGAGGGACAGGCACGATACTTGAGGCGAGCTGCACAGCAGATCCCAGAATTTTGTGCGATGAAGATGTGAGCCTGGAACGTGCGGCGGTGGTAAGCAAGACGGTGTGGAGGAATACCAAGACTCCCTACAATAACAACAGCAGCAACCAAGTACAAGCCAGGGGCCGGTAGACCATTGGAGGCCAAGAACGAAGATGGAAAACAACGGCACTAAAGCCAGCAGCCTGCGTATGGTATGTATACATACATGTAAGGCGGGTTCCGCAGGGGACGTGGCTAGATGGAGCTCCCTCTCATCGAGCGAAACAACTGCAGGGAAAGGGGTCAGGCGACAGAACCCGCAACTGTCCTTAATAATATGTATCTGGACGAGTGTGCGTTATTATGCTCGTGGAGAAAAACGACAGCGTGGTATTAAACGGGAATAGACCGATTAAAGCATGGAAGAGAGGGCTAACTTGAGCCCTTCAACTTCTTCTGGCAGGAGAAGCAACATCTTCCACACCCAAAAGTCCACACCCCTCCTTCTCTCGCTATTGTATGTACACTGCCAGTGCGCCAGGGTACTGGGGCAATTAGACAAAGGCGAGTCGTTCGGCGGCACTCAGTCGCGATGGGAATATGCGGGAGACGACGGAATGATCCCTGATTCGACGAACAGACATGATGTAAGGCGCCTCAAAACGGGTCTGATGTGGTTTGGAGCAGTGCGGAGTTCGGATCCTGACCCATCGACTTTTAAATCTAACTCGTCTTTTCCGGCTCGGTTTCTGTCTTTTGGAAGCAATGCAATAACCCTGCAGGACCACCGGTACTGACATGTCCGGTGGGTGGGAAAAAAACCTGCGTATTTCCATCATTCCTCACCAGGGGCAGTCGTCCACGGCGTGAAAAGCAAGTTGCGTTAGGTCTGAAGACCTGGCGGCAGGCTCCATGGATCCAATACAAGCGGCCCCGGCATGAAGATAGCCTGAAAGAGGCAGACTCATTGACTAGCTCTGCGAGCAAGTTCAAGGTTCCAGGATGGTTAAGGGTGACCCAAGGCGGGAACGGCCCCCTAGATGCCCAGCACCACCTTGACTTTGAGAACCACAGACAATGGGGCTAATAGCCGCTTCGGACATGACATCCGGGAGCCGAAATCTTATTACTAGTTCAGATGGGACGGGCTGCCCTGAAGATAAAACCGAGGCAATAACTGGTAGGCAGCCGTTCCTTGTCATGTCCACGTATGAAGAGCCCGCCGCCAGACAACTACCCGGCACAATTCTCGTCGCCTTGACTACCGTGAACGATAGCGCAGATCCCCAGAGCAACTTCTCATTGAATTAGCTTCTCTACTTGCAGATCCCCCTCTGCCCTTTACCTTGCGCTTTGGGCTTTTTGATCCTGAGTGGAGTGTGACGTTCCAGAAATACACAGAAGCAGCAACAGAGCAAGGACAACCCGGGGAAGTTAACAAATAGACGTCTCATGGCCACGCCCCAACGACTGAAAGTCCAGGGGAGGGCGACATGGAAGTGGGAAAGAAAAAAGATTGGGGCCGAAAAGGACCATCTATCCTAGACTGGCCTCAATCTCAATAGAGTGTGTGGAGTGGGCATCGGCCTGCGACTCCGTACTCCATGCGTGTTGTGTTCAACTTGTGAAGGCGACCTAATTATGGCCAGCAGCAGATAGCTATGCCAAAACGTGCGTCGACGTACATGCTGTTTGCCGTTTCCCCGAGCGTTGCGCCTGGGTTTCTTTCCCAGCCACGGTGTAGGCCGACTGGAAGAGGCTGGCATGTAATGCAGGCATCGCTGGGACCTAGGAGCAAGGCCAAGCAAGGTTTAGTTGGGCTTGGTATCGTGTACTGTACACACTTCAGACGAGAACGTGGTGTGCGAGAGACCGGGCAGAAACACGTACCACAAGCACAGTGGCATGGACTTGTGGTTGGGGTTTGGGGCCGACGGTGAGCTCAAGGCCTATATAGTGTCTTGTCTTATTGACAAGGATCACGACTGGCGAGAACATGACTGATTAGCATGGGATGACGATAGGACGCCAATCACCTCGCCCACGAAGCCAGATTTATTGCCATTGGACACATGGGATAGATAATCAAGCTCCGCGTACCTGAAGCCCGCTAGTTGGTCCCTTCATAACCTTTGCACTTTACATGGGTCCCCTCCGTTGCTGTCCAGGCAGTGCTGATCTTGTTGGAAGTTCGCTCAAACCGGGCTTCAGGAACCCGGACCGGCAGATAAAGGCAAAGGGCAAGAGGGCTTGGCTTCACCCGAATCGAGTTATTCGACACCGAGACACAATAAACGATGTTCTGTCTGGCCGTCTTCATATAATGCTTGTGGCTTGGGCATGTCATTCAACGGCTCATCCTCAACAGCAGATGCTGTGCAGGGGCACTGACACTAGTATTTCCGATATCCTTTTGCACAGACAAAGCATGTCATCTGAACTTTTGTCCCAAACGTGACAGGCTGAACGAGGGAAGAGCACTCCAAGAATCAAATTCAGGCCCACGGCAGTTGGGCGTGTTGCTAGCACAACCACCGGTCAGGAACCCCTCATGACGGAAAAGGACAGATACGATAGGGCACCAGGCGAGGAAAGGAATGTGACAGTCGCCACTTGAGCCCACTTGACCTCCGATTCTCATGTCCAGAGTGAGTGGGATGGCGAATCGTTCCCGGTCTGACTCGAGCATCATCTCACAAGGCTGGCCATTGTTGGACATGACGTTTCGGCTTTGATTGCCTGAAGAACGGAATTGATGCAGACCACGGCTGAGCGAAATGCGTTCAATGCTATCTGTGAACAGCTGGACCTCTGGCCTTGTCCGTCGCAGTGGTGGGCGTGTGGTGACGGCACCAGATATCGGAGCGCGGTCGACTTCGTCAGAGGTGGGCGGAGTTTTAGACAATTGATGGTGTTGCACAATATGCACTCTGAGAGACGAGCTGCGAGACATTGTGCTACTCTGGGTGGATTGAGAGACAGCAACGGGGGCGTCGACGGGTGGGAGGCGACAAAGAGGCGTTCCAAATTGGTGGCACGAGCGCCAGTCGCGAAGCCCAGATGAAGCCAAGAAGCCTGGGACGGGGAATTAGGAACATTGGAAGGCTCGAAGCGACCGTTTCAGGCCGCTAGACCGCAACTGGCGACAAGGACCTTGAATTCCCATTAGTGCCAGCCTGGCAAGGGAAGGCACGGGGGACACCCGGCAAGTACTGTATGCACACATGCATGTACACCACGCGCATAGTAATGTCGCTGGCTGACAACATGAAAGGCAAGAGCTACCGCTACCTACAAGGTTCAAGGTACCTAGGTACCTAGCAGGTAGGCACTTGGCAAACTGAGCAATTGGGGAGGGGAAGGAACAGGCAGGGCAAGGGCAACATTGAAGTCCTGGAGATGGAGGCTGGGGGGAACTTGGAGCACTTGGCGGCAACGCGAAACTGCCCAAGGCCAGACGCACCATTTCGCAACTTCCAATCAGCCCACAGTCCGGACCCATTTCTACAACTTATCTGCTCCGAACTACGCTGGGCTTATGTGCTTGGGAGAGCTTCACCGATCACGATATACGTACTATTAACTCGATGATGAACTACGCATCGTAGCTCTTGCCTTGCGCTCTCTCCTAGTACTCCAGGGGTCTTGTCCTGAGCCCCGTCCCTTCGGGAATTTCTTCTGTTGCAAAATACACGAACATGCAATATCCCAGGAGGCTTGTTCTTTCCTCATCCATGCCTCTAATAGACTACTACTAATCAATACATAGATTGGTTTGACATTCTTCACGGTTCTTGAACTCGCCATGTTGTCCTTTACTGTTTTTGCTGGCCCTCCTCCCAGGGACCTCCTCCAAAGGCGGCCGCCCTCCTACCCAAGGGCTGGAACAAACCGACCAAACCGATGCCTTAATCATGCATGCCCTCTGGGTTTTGGGATTTGGGTACTTTCGTCACGGTCCACGACATCTCCAAGCGCCCAGCCGAGCCACCCGGTGGCTGAAAAGGGCAAAAAGTTCATCTCAACAGTCAACCATGATGCCAGAACTTTACATGACGCCCAACGCTGAAAGTCGTGGACCCGCGGAGCCTTTGCGACCCCATGCTGCCCCGTCTCGTGGAGTCTTTGTCTCCGCTGCCATTAGCAGCTTTGCATGGTTACCTTGCCTCGTCGCAGGGCTAGCGCAGTCTTTGAACCGTTTGGGGGCCTTGTAGTAGATGTAACAACACAAATGTCCCCTTGGCTTCGTTGTCTGTTCCATGCTCCATGCTCCTCCATGCTCCTCTGTGATTGCTCCTGGTCGCGGAATCGTTCAATTCAGGTACCCTGGCTTTCCCACACACCATCGAACCTTCTTCTGTTATATATGGTTTGTTCCCCTTGTACGCGCACGGAAGTTAATGATGGTTGCTTCTGGCATCTCTGGCTGGGCCCGTCTCCTGGAGACGAATGCATGTTGCCAGCCAGCCTTCGTCCCAGACCCAGCAGAAGTGCCTGTGGAGAGCACCCGATGGAGGCGTGAGGGTGACATCCTATCGTCTACGGCTTCACTGATATAGACAGGCTTGTTGGGTTACCCCTCTGCACTCCCGTGGGGCGATCAGCTTTTGCGAGTGCGAATGTTTGTGGTAATTTGCGGCACGCTTGATGCACGGCAATACCAACACGGCTCAGAGCGTTAATAGCCGCTGAGCGTCAACTCCTTTAATTAGGCGCCATGCGGTCCCAAGTTTCGATTGTTACGAATAAACTAGTAGTGCCAAGGTCTTCTCTCGAGGAAAAGTGAGCTTCAGGTGTTTTTTTGTATGGGGGCCATTTCTCACAGCATTGGTCCCTTCATTTCAGTTGATGCAAATACCGCAGCCCATGATATTTGATTTTAACCTCATGACCGGACCGTTTTCTATCGGGTTTTCACTCAGAGCTCTGCGATTCCGGATCAGGTTTATTACCCACGAGAGACGAGTCACATCTGGAAGGGCAACAGCTCCGAAGATTTATTCCAACTAGACCAAGTATTGAAGTCTTCACTTGGTTCTCCTTTTTGAAATTGGCAGTGAGTGGCTTGACAATTTGCTTGGTGAGTCGCAATGATACGTAAAGAAATTGCAAGGTTCTGGCATGCAACCGCCATAGTCTCTGCCACCGGATTATGGTGTTCTCAAAAATTCCCTTGTTTGAATTAACGATCTGATTTCAATCTATATTTGGCATTGGCGACGAGGGAGGGCGAGTAACTCAAATCTCTTGGTTTTGAGCGGCGACCATCAAGGAATAGCTAAGTACAAGCATGAAAAGAAAAATTTTCAAAGTTAAAAGAATCCATACTTCATACCAGACTGATTTGGAACTCGCTAGTATATTGTTTTATTGTATTTGGGATAGAAGGGCTCGACAGATGCCAACGAGTTACGCTTTAATTCTAGTTTTCGATGCCGCATTGTGCGTGATCCAGAGAGATTGGGACTGTCCTAGTTCATAAAAAATCACTCTCTTTCGGTATGTCACGGTCCTCTGGTGTAGGTCGACCAGACACTCGGTGTGTGTACAATTGGGCCTATCCTGATGCAGTGCCGGCATGGATATTGGGATAGGTTCAAAAATAAGAGAAGATCAGCAATAAAAGATCACTCAACACTAAAACATGACTCAATGATAGCGTCACATTCAATTGGAGCTCACACATAGAAGTAATATAAAGCATCTCTGGCAACTTGATCTCGGATTATTTTGTATGCAACGAGGCGCTACAGAGTCATACGAAAAGTTTTCCCGGTTTCCCATTCGTCGGAATCATGGAAAATTCCATTTTAGTACCCTCTATTGGGCTGCCGAGACATGTCTTGCACAGTTTGAGTCATGACCAGGTATTTCCGTCGTGCCGAGTCAAAGACGCTCATTAAGTAAGATTTCATGGGCCTATCTTAGTCCCGTTTCCCAGTGCCGAGTCATATCCCCTTAATTTTTTATCTCAATAGGCGCAGCAAATTACGACAGGATTGAGACTGGAAGAGCGAATAATCAAAAAATACCGCAGTGTTTCCACGTGTTGAGAGACAGCTGCCTGTCTGATGAAGGTAATTGACCTTCATGACAATAGCTCATGGACGCAATGGCTCCACTGCAGTCCTCAGCGCATGGCGTGGTTTGACCTTGGTTCGAAAATAGAGGCCGTTTTGGCACAATATGCAGACGAATTCTCTGCTCACTTGAGCATGGCGTTGACCATCAACCCAGGATGGAGTCCCGTGAGTGTTACCACTAGAGTGCCTTTCGTTCATAACAGATACTAAGGGAGGGGAGAATAGATTGAAAATAGAAGCCAGAAGTGGACCAGATTATAGGGTTTTTATCCCCAAAGACTGGCCTTTTTTTTCGGGAACCTGAGCAAACTGCACCTAAAACTCGACCGAGTGGAAAACAGGAAACCAAGAATATGGGGAAACAACTTTCGAATATCAAAGCGTTTCGGACGTCTGAGAGCGCTCGTCGACCTCCATTTGAATAGGAATCAAGATACTTGCTATTTTCAGCATGATTGACGTTGATTATCGGCATGGCATATGGTCAATCTGGATCCTATCGTCGATTTACTGTCTCAGCCACGGTGGGCAGACCCAAACCTAATCTAGCCAAAGGATTCCCCGAAGCAGCAATAAACGGGACCTTATCGGAAGTACGCGTATGTACAGTGGATGGCTCCTCAGGGAAGATCCGAGACGGGAGATTCTGCCTAAATGCGAATCATGATACTCTGCTTCCGAGTTGTGCTGTTCGTGGTCTGGAGGCTTGGACGGACGGACGGCACGGACGGCACGGACGAACAAAGTTGGAAGTCTGCGCCGATGATGAAAAGTTTGAGCGCGTATGCATAAATGCTCGGATGCACAAATGTATCAATCCGTCACAACGAATGCACAGTGAGAGACACGGCAGCCACCAGACAACATAAAGTACCAACCAACGTCAGACTTTATCCAACAGACGTTGCCGGTGCGGGGAACATGCTCCTTCCGTCTTGAACTATCCGGGGCCCATCGCTATCTACTTATCTATTCACATCTCTATCTCCCTTGTTGTGTCGAGCAGATATATCTTCAGCGTTGTTGGCATTAACGACAGGCTTTTGGGAGATTGGTTCCCCTACGGTCTTCAATATCGTTGTGCTTCCATTACTATCGGCAACATCACGAAAAGATGACACTTACCCACGTCCCTGTGGTGCAGCCTGTGCCTCTTCCCGTAGGGAATGCTGATTACGAGGCGGCCAGACGGGCGGTGCTGCAAAGGTTTGCGGCTGCTGTACCAGAGGAACTCCTTCTGCCGAGCAATACAATACAGAATCCGCCCAAGTCTGTCATTGGCATCCCGCACGAGTGTGGCCTCTTGTCTGAGGCAGAACTCGACATCACGGAGAACTATGACGCGACGGCTCTTGCGGAAGCCATCTCTTCCAAGAGATTGACATCAGTTGCCGTGATCACTGCGTTTGCCAAGCGTGCCATGATTGCGCACCAGCTTACGTGCTGTCTGACCGAGTGGTTCATGGACGAAGCCATTGCACGTGCACAGGATCTTGATTATCATTTAGCTACCACAGGAAAGACTGTAGGTCCCTTGCATGGCGTCCCAATTAGTATCAAGTCTCATATCCCTATCGCAGGGCATTGGAGAGACATGGGCTACTTGGATACGCTGACAAAGGACACCAAAGACAGTCAAATGGTGGCCATTCTACGCAATGCAGGCGCCGTCTTCTACTGCAAGACGAACCAGCCACAGAGCTTGATGCATCTCGAAAGCACATCGTTTTACGGAAGAACTCTCAATCCACATAATATTAAACTATCGGCAGGTGGCTCAACCGGTGGCGAGGCAGCCTTGATAGCACTTCGCGGGTCGGTTTTGGGCGTCGGCACAGATATTGGAGGTAGTGTGAGAGGTCCTTCTGCGTTTTGTGGCATTTACGGATTCAAACCCACAAGTTATTCGCTTCCGATGAAGGGTTTTCTAGAGGGCGGTGTACCCGCTGAATTAAACGTCTTGTGTTCCACGGGCCCCATGTGTCTGACGTTGAGAGACATGGATCTCTTCATGAGCACCATTGTAGGGGCGAAACCATGGATTGAAGATCCTCGAATCATACCTATTCCATGGACGGGAATGAGATGCAACACCAGGCAGCCGTCGGCACAAAAATTGCGAATCGGTCTTATGATGCACGACGGTGTCATCGTCCCCCAACCACCCGTCACTCGAGCGTTGAAATGGGCCAAATCACGCCTTGAAGAGGCAGCCTTCCAGGTAAAGCCATTTACGCCCTACAAAGTTGCGCAAATTATGAACAACATCCGCAAAGCATACTGGCCAGCTAGTACAAAATACGCAGACGCCCACCGCGCTCTTACAGGGGAGCCCAGACATCCTCTCACGGAATGGATTCAACGAGACGCTGCTCCTGAGGAGCTGCCTGTCACAGCCATCCTTGAGCAACGACTTCTCCGTGACAATATACGTTCCGAATCCTCATTGGATTGGGAGGATCAAGGTGTTGATGTAGTCCTATGCCCGGCATTCGTAGGACCTGCGAGTAGCCATGACACGGCATGGTATTGGGACTACACGGCAATGTGGAACTATCTCGATTGTCCAGGAGTGGTCGTGCCCACACCAATCAAGGCACTGAAGAAGGGTGAGGAAGAATATGACGTGAAGTCGGCACTAAGCGAGGAGTGCGAACAGGTTAGGAAGCTATGGCACCAGGGCGACTTTGAAAATGCACCTATTAATTTGCAGTTTGTTGGGAGACGATACCATGACAATGCGCTGTTCGAGGTATTGGCTGCTGTGAAAGATGCACTACAATTGCAGTAGGTGAGTATCATCACTGTCTACACAGTGGTCAGGGTAGACAAGCATGACAACAGGCAGCGCGGATGCGGGTAAAAGTGAACTGAAAATGAGTCTGATATAATCCGAGTTTATTGTAAGTTGTAAGTCTATTTACTGGCTGGACCGTAAAGGCGCTTAAATACAAACTGCAACCCCCATTGAGGTCCGTTATTCTTCATCTTTCATCGGATCGTCTCCCACTCTCGCATCTCCATCGACTTTAATCTCCCTTAGTATCACGACTTTGTTGTTTACGTCCGCCGCCACGATGGGGAGGCTGGATCGTCTTCCGACAGAGCTGGTGATTAAAATCGCCAACTCTGCTCCAGACCTCGTGACTCTCCATCACTTGACTGTCGCTTCAACTCGCATCTCTGAAATATTCGACCAAATTGGCATGGAGATTCTCGAATCAGTCATGGATAACGACACTCCTCCTGAAATTCGGTACTTGGTCCGACTCATGGCCAAAGTCCACGCCTGCACGCCAGAGGCCCCCATGGCCTCGACATGTAAAGGATTTCTAGACAGATACGTAGCCAGCATTTACGGGACTTGTCTAGAATATAGCATCCATGGCACTTTGGCCGAATTCGACCCCTTTGTTGGTACTCCTCTTACCGAGATTGGTCGGGTGTCGGCGTACTCGCCATATCGTTTCAACCTTTAATTGGTATCACGCTCGCCTAGACACGCGTCTATTCAAACATTCGTATTAGACCAAGTCCCTTGCACAGAATCGGCTTCATTGTCATCGCCGGTGCGGAATGCCGACATTGTATCGTCGCAAGTAATATCGAGGCTGGTTCGCCAGGAGGCTGTACATGTATTTCGATTCCTTCAAACAAGAGTAACTTGTTCCCGCGGGTGACACTGGCTCCCGAGCATGGGACAACGCAAGCGCATGTCGAGCTTCATCCGAATCCCTGGCGAGAAGATGAGGTGGTAGCGAAGCCGTACATGCCGCTGCTTTACCAACGCACCATGAGAGGCCTTGATGGGCTGGTCGCACATCAAGGAATACTTGAGCATGATGGCGTATAGAGATGCTGGCCGGCGAGTTTCTAGAGGCGTCGCACTTCTCACTTCTCCTCGATCAGCCGTATGCTCTCCTTGACTGACGAGGGCCGCGGGCTTCCTTTTGCTTCCGGAGCAACTCGTACGGTTCATGCAGTGCGTTTTTCTGCGCAGCTTTCACGATGTGGTTTCTGTTATAGTCGCCATGGGCAAGGGGTTGAAGCGACGCACGCGGCTTCTCATTCTCGATGTAGCACTGCAGGGCGGAGATCATGGTTTCGGTTCGCCCGTGGTCATGTCGCGGAAACAACAGCAATCTACACAGCGGAATGAAGTTATTTCGGGAGGCTTACGAGCGCCTCGAGTGAGCAAATTTTTGGATATTGATGATGACTGCAGGGCTTCGTTGGAAGCCCTGAAAACGCGAGAAATTGACCCCAGTGTCTTTCTATACCCTGTTGGAACCCCTGAGACCCCTGCTGTGACTCTCAACCAAGCCCTAGAAAAAGCACTTCAATTAGTATCACCGTTTTGACTCAGCAGGTCATAGCCGCACCATACTGGGGTGCCTGTCTGATGCTTGGTGAATGCTTTGTAACGCTTTCCCAAGTCGCCGACAGTTGGGTTCGCAAACTCCACGACTGGCATGGCGTGTAGGATGCTTGCGTTGCCGAGTCCAGACACAATGTGCTCGGCATCTTCCTCCTGGGTAACACTGACTATATGGGCTATTTGCCGCTTCTTAAGGAATTGAACCGACTCCTGCGTTAGTCTTTGCTCCGAGTCTTGCCTGTTGTAGTGAGGCGCCGAGACGCGAAACTGCGTCGTGGGTTTAAACCACTCGTGATGAGATTTCTTGCATGGTATTTATATTAGTCCTTCCAGTACGGGGTATACCATGTCTAATAGGGATTTCGCGTGAAACAATTAATACAGTTCAGCGGGTCCTCATTTTTATACAAGAATATCCTCGCTTACACTCTTACGTCACATCGTATGTATATATGTTGGTGTTCAACCTTCCATGATTATAGGATCGCGATATGGCTATATTCTCGCGGACTTTGCGTTTTCTTTTCTTCTTCTTCTTTTTTTTTTTTTAAAAAAAAAAAAAAAGTCCATCGCGGTCACAGACACATACAAGCCGTCAAGCCCACCAGAGCACAATAGAAGCAACAGGGTAGCAATACAATCCACCAAAGCAGCCCGTTAGAAACGTCAATTGTTGCAACAGAGCCCTAGATGGCCCGCATCAACAGCTGGCCCCGGAATGGCTTCATTTCCAGTAAATCGGCGGGGATTCGCATTTTTAAGCAGAATTGGGATCTTTCAGTGCTGCCATCGCTTAAAAATGTTTGAGTCCTAAAGCCACACTCCCAAACGCCTTTATCCGAGTCAACACATGGCCGAATTCATGTACGTGGAACAACACATTGCAAAGGTATGAATGAATATCGCCCATCTAGTCTCATGTAGCTCGTAGTACTAGTCATGCATGCAGCCTTTGAGACAAATATGAACCTCGCTCCAAGCCGACCACAGCCGTCGGCAACCGCATTCTCTTTGCAGGCATGCCATGTCAGGATTTTGGTCTCGGGCCGGCGTTTGTTGCCATTGGTGGATTGAAACCGTTGATGCGGAAGCGGGACGAGCCGCCATGTGGGGCTCTCTGCAACAACATAAACCATATGTATGTATCTCGAGCATCAGTTTCCGACTTTTGCTCTGCAGCAGAGCATAGTCGGCGGCTGGGGAGGGCCATTTCGAGAACATCTTCATAATCTTCACGACGAGGGGGCTGCTTCTGGCCTCGACTCGGTTCGCCCTGCGCCCCTTTGCCTTCCATGACATCGATACTATGCCACGTCGCTGCAGAGGAGATGAAAGGTAGACGATGACGAGAGCACCGATCGATAATGGGCCGTATAGTCCGGGTCGCACGCTCAAGATGCAAAGTAGTAGCTCCGACGCACTCGCAACAACGGCAAAAGTCCCATCAGACTGCTCAATTAGTCAAAGCCGACCACACACAAAGGCACAATCCCACTCTATTCAAAAACAAAAAATACACTCCTCCATGCTAATGCTTGGTATTATACACGATGCATACGCCAACCCGACCATCCCAAGTGAACCCAATGCTGAGCCATGCCCCCCGTTCCCTCATGTATCATGGTATCATGCGCTAAAAATCACACAAACCCCTTTTCAAACGGCCACAGCATCGGCAGGCCTCCCAACCACAACGCCCGACCCAGAATCAGACTCGGTCCTCGGCGGCGGCTGCTTCTCAACTTCGCCACAACTCTGCTCCCACTCGAGTCTCTCCCGAATCATGTCCCGCTTGCACCACCACACGGAAATGCCTCCCCACACGGCACACCAGATGAACGGCACGGCCCAACATATACCGTACGCCACCGTAGCTGGGACTTGGTGAACAACAGCTATGACGGTCAGCGCAGCGGCCAGCACAAGCGCGGGGATGCTCCAAAAGATGCTCTGCACGTAGAGCATCCGCTGGAACCGCGGGGATGCCTTGTACCGGGCCGCGAGGGCCTCGCGATACGGACGACCAGCCTTGGCATTGACGGCAATTACATCTTCAATGAAGTAGTACGCCGCGGGAAGAACCTAGACGCAACCGCTGTCAGCACGTCCCCCCTTTTGTTTTCCATGGGATGTCCATTTTTTTCCGTTGGACTAATATATAACAAAATAAAGAATAAAAATTTCTTTTTGAAACAAAAAAAACGGGACGACTTACCGGCTCCCCCTTGGCCGTGGAGCTGATCCTAAACGGCGCCTTCCACCCCATGACATGCCAAAGCATGATCAGCGCCATCACGCCGCCCAGGCAGTACAATATAGCGGGCGCAGGCATACACAGGACCCTCAGCCACACAATGTGCGGTGCGCTACCGACGATAAACAGCGCCGTGACGGCGGTAATGGTGATGACGGACGCCCAGGTCAGCATGTCGAAGCACCACCTCGAGTCGGTGCCCAGGGGCCTGTAGAACCTCTCCTTCTTGATCAGGCGGAAGGTGCGCACGGCAAACTCCAGATACGTCGGCCCGCCCCAGATGGTGGTGACGACGGCAAAGATGATCCATCCCTCGACGTGGCCGGCGTAGTTGAGGGCGTAGTACAGGGCGATGGGGACGACGGAGGCATCGACAAAGGCGAAGAAGGCGAACAGAAACAGGCGCCAGCGACGTCGGCCGTGGTGCCACGTGAACGGGAGCTGGGGCAGCAGAAGCGGGTTGGCGTCGTAGTATTCCTGGAGGGTTCGTCCACGGCGGGCGTACTCGGTGCGCGTGGCGGCGCGGGAGTCGTAGTATGCCGGGGCGGACGGGCGGAGAGCGTAGGAGAGGCTGCGTCGAGGGGGCTCGTGGAGGGCGGGTGAGGAGGATATGGGCGAGCCGGGGACGCTCTGGGAGTGGGAGTCCAGCGACGGCGGCTCTGGTGGTGAGATGGTGATGTTGCGGTTGCGGTTGTGGTTGTTGTTGTTGGAGCCGGAAGAACCGGCGGGAGGGCGGCTGTCGGGTTTCACGTTGTTTGGCGGCTCGCTTGCGTTTGGAGAGGCATTGTCCGAGGATAATATCGTTGCCAGAGGACGAGTGTGCCAATCGAGGCTCCGGCTTCCTCGCCTGACTTGGGGCATGGCGAGGTCGATGACGGTGGCGATGCGGCGCTGGGAAAGGGGAGAGTCGGTTAATACGTCGTGGACATGGCTTTTTTTTTGTTTTTGTTTTTGTTTGTGAATTTCCCAATGCGCAGCCGAGACGACAGATAGGGACACTTGAACCAGAGATGTGGTGCAAGAATAGTTTGTAGTGTGAGGTTTTGGAAGAAGAAGAAGAAAAAAGAAGATCAATCAGGCAGGTGGTGGACATTGGGATGCTCTTGCGTCCATGTCGGATCTGCCGTCGATGGGAGACGTCATGTCGCGGCGGAACCCTGCACATGCGTCCGGTTCAATCTGCAGGGCGTCTCTCCAGCCATGGCGTGGTCTGGCCCCCCTGTCGACTCCCTTTGTCCACCTGGACGCCACTTGTGCAGCCAGTTGTTCCGGGCTGGCACTGAGTAAGCCCGTAGCATCGGCGCCCGGTGCTTCCCAAAGCCCCGACCCTGGACTGGAGGCTCCATTACCGAGTCTTCCGGCACAAATCAATCCTGCCTGAGCCAACTCAATTGCGGCCACCGCCGAATCACAACCCGCATGATTCCAACAGCCAGGCCGCCCACATTACCCAATCCATCAAGCCCCCGAAGCCTCCAGCCTCCGTCACCTCTCCGTTTAACCACGCACTTGAGCTTCCCTTGCAATAGCAACGGATCGACATCAACACTGCTCACATACGTCTCGACTGCTACGCTGCTTCTTGGCAGAACTCATCACATCGGCACCTCGTCAGCTCGTGTAGATATTGTATGGAGCAACAGGAGGGGGTATCGTCATTCCTTAACAGCCTACCACTAACTACACCTACGCAACAACACAACAATGAATGCTTCATCCATCATCGCATTGCAACAACAATCCTACCGTCCAACTACCGTCGAAAACAAGAAACAAAGAAGAAAAATTCACGAGCAGTTCTTGTGCTCGTGAAGTGTCTCCCACTGCCATTCATCATCGCCGAGAACTCGTCGTCGTGTTTGGCGTCGTCTTCAATTGAATTCATTGCAGGGCAAACAAACGGAGAAAAGAACAAGGGGGGGTATTAAAACTCCAATATCAATATTCTCCATCAAGCAATCCTTCCCTTCTCTCCAAAATCAGCCGCCCGATGCTGTCGCGTGAAATTGAGTTCCCTCTCTTATTTACCTTGACTGGTGCGCATTCGTTATCGAGTTGAGCAGTCTGCATCGCCTTGGTTAGCCTCATCTTCCCTCAGCTCACTCTCCAAGCAAGAAAGCCATCACTTGTCATCACTTACTGCAAATTCCGGTCCCTCATTTCTCTGTCGAGGGCGTCAATCTGCTTCGCCGTCAAGCGCGCCTTACTTAGCTGCATCCAGACAAACACACACCAAAAGTTAGCTTCAATCATCTCTCCCATAACAATGACAAACGAAAGGAAACCGTGCAAACTACGGCCACATCAACATAGGGGCTCGCGCACCGAAGCCAATGCCGCTGAAGAGTGGTCATCCGCATCATCATCATCATCATCACCGCCAATGCCGTTGGTGTCATCCTCACCTTCAGCCACGTCATCGTTTGCAACAGCTTCGTCGCTGCCGCTTTCTGCGCCGGCGAACCTGCTGCTTGACAGACCCTTAGATTTGCCGCCATTTGCCTATTCACCCATTAGCATGCATGCCAATCCCTTGTCCACAGCCTGTTTGTATACTCGTACCCTGGCCTCGACAATCTCCGCATCCCTTACTTTGAGCTGCGCCTCTAGCTCCTCAATCTTCTTCTCTTTTTCCTCGGCCTTTCTGGTCGCCTCCCCGAGCCTAGCCTCCAACTCCTTGGCCTTGTTGTTGGCATCTTCCACCAGACTAGTCATGCTATCGTTGAGATCATTGTAGTCGGCGAGCGCAGTCTTGTGTTTGGCGTCCGCCTCCGACTTGTGGGCTTCAAGCTCCTTTTGGGCGAGTGCAAGATCGTTCTTCATGCTGGCCAAGCTATCCTGAGCACCCGCAAGCTCGGCTTTGTGTGACTCCAGCTCGTCTTCCTTGCCCTTGAGAGCCACTTCGGCGGCGGCGTGCGCATCTTCATGTGTCTTCTTCAATGTAGCAAGCTCCTTGCGAAGGGCATCCGCTTCTGAAGTGTCGGGCTTGACACTCTTGACAGCATCCAGCTCAGCCAGGGCCGTTATACGGTCCATCTTCTCCTGAGCAAGCTGCTGCCCCATCTCCTCCACCTCGGCCTGGGCCTTGGTCAGAGCCTCCTGGGCCGTCTTGAGAGCACTTTCCAGAGAGCCATTAGCCGCCTTCTGCTCGGCCAGCTTCTCTTCCAAACTGGAAGAGGTGCTTCGGTACTCGGCAATTGCGTCCTCAATGGATTTGGCGTGGGTTGCGGTCAGCTCTTCCAGATCCTTCCTTGCTTGAATGCCATCAGCCTTCATCTTATCCATGGCCTCGGTATTCATGGTGATGAGCTTTTCAATCTCGCCAATGTGCTTCTCTTCAAGCTCGTTCTTGGCAGTTTCGATAGCAACTTCGCCATCAGCCCGAGCCTGCTCAAGCTGTTCTTTGGCTGCCTGCAGCTCAGCTTGAATGCTCGCGAGCTCGCTGGCGTGAGCGTCGTTGCCTGCACTCTTAGCCACAGCGAGGGCCTCATCGTGGGCGGCCTGGGACTTTTGGTGCTCATCAGCATGTTCCTGCTTCAGAGCATTTAGAACACCGGCGTGCGTAGATGTGAGGGCCTCGAGTTCCTTGGCTAGAGTGGACTCGCTCTCCTTCTTCAAGACACTTAGCTCTTCAGCATGTTGGACTTTGAGGGACTCGAGTTGACTAATATGAGCATCCTTGTCAGCAGACGCACCAGTCTTCGCGCTCTCCAGCTCCTCAGCATGACTCGCTCGCAGGGCATCCAGATTCTTTTGGTGCTCCTGCTCCCTGGCAGCCAGGGCTTCGACCGCAGCGGCGTGCTCGGCCTTGGAGACAGCAAGAGCATCAGAATGGGCCTTGGCTGCCTCCTCAGAAGAAGTTTTGAGCTCATTGTGCTGGCCTTCAAGCTCTTCAAACTTGCGCTTGAAGAAGGCGTCACCACGCAGGCTCTCAATCTCGTTTTCGTAGTCCTGGGAAAGGTTCTTCATGCGCTCGTCATGCATAGTCTTGAGCTTGGCGATTTCCCCTTCCTTATCAGCCAGAGCAGACTGGGTTTCAGTAAGCTTCGTCGACAAAGAAGACCGGTCTTCCACGGTGGAGGAGAGTTCCTTCTCCTTCTCTGCCAGGCTGTTCTGGAGCTCCGTCAGCTGCGTAGTGGCACTCTCTGCAGACTTGCCGGAGACATCGCTGAGAGCCTTGAGCTCCGCAATCTCACCCTCCAGAGCCGCAACTCTGCTGTTGTGAGCCTGCTGGTCTGATCGCGACTTTTCGTTGCTGGCAGACTCCAGGGCAGCTTGGGAGGCAGTAAGCTCGTCAATCTTGCTTTGCAGTTGGGCAACAATCGACTCGTGGCTAGTCTTGAGCTCGGCAATGGCCATTTCGTGAGCCGAAGCATCCGTCTGGCCCTTTTCAAGCTCATTTTTGTGACTGGCTTCAAGCTCCTCGATGGCAGTCTTGTGCTGTTCACTCAAGGAGTCCTTCAGTTCAGACAACTTGGTGGCATGGTCGTCCAAAGCCTGTTGCAGCGCAGATTCGCTGGCTTTGACCTTTTGATCGTTCTCCAACTGAACAGTTTCGAGGGACTTTCGCAGGGCCTCAATCTCGGACTCGATAGCAGCTTTGGAGCCTTCAGCCGTGGCTAAGTTGGTCTTATGCTGGTCAAGCTCAGACTCAGCCGTCTCCAACTTTTGAACGACTTCGGAGAGCCGGCTCTCCAGACCAGCGAGGGCCGACTCGTGCTCAGCCTTCAAGTTCGCAAGAGCCTCCTCAGCGATGGCGCTCTGCATAGCTTCAGTTTCGGCAGCCGGAGCAGCATTGGCCAGCTGCTCGCGGAGCTCAGAGATGATGGTTTCTGAGCTTTGGATCTGAGCTTTGAGAGACTCAATCTCGGAATCTCCCTCAAGAAGCTTGGCCTTGAGCTCCTCGATCTCTTTAGCACCACTAGAAGCATCGGATCTGGCAGTAGCAGGTCGGCTAGCTGTTGCAGAGACGCGACCGGTAGCACCAGAAGTGGAAAGGCGTTTCGGCGCGGTGGTGCTCGCAGCACCAGTCCGAGTTGCGGCAGTTGTAGACGATCTAGCTGAGGCTGTAGTTCCAGCAGTCGACGACCTTGAACCAAGTGTAGAGGGTCGCGCCCCAGTAGTACTAGCAGTCGTCGTAGCAGGCTTACGGGCAGTGCCAGCAGTACCAGTACCAGTTGTTGCTTTCTTCTCGGCCGTCCTACCAGGGCTAGACATGAGGGTGCTCGTCCTCCTGGCGGAGGTGGAAGTCAAGGTGGATCTCCGCTCATCCTCGCTCGCGCTCACGCTGGGTCGGCTACGGTGGGTAGAGGTGGTAGAGGTAGCGGTAGCGGGACGTCGCGTAGTGGCCGTGGTAGTTGTAGGGGGGCGGGTAGGCGGCTTGCTCAACCCGCCCGTGGCGCGAGCACCAGCGGTTGAGCCAGCAGCAGTTCGTGACGAAGCAGCAGTTCCGGTCGCAGTAGTCCGTCGAGCAGATGCCGAGCTTGTAGTCGCGCCGGCGCGCCTTGCCGCGGGCGAGGTCGACGCAGCGCTAGCCTTGGATGGCGTCTCGGGCGAGATAGGGGTCGTCTCCTTGGAGGGCGCCACGTCGGAGCTCTGGGCAACGTCAATGTTTTCCTTGTCCGCCATTGTCGAAACTCGGTCAGGGTGAGGTTGATAAACAGAGAGATGGAGAGAATAGCTGTAGAGAAATGGATCAACATGTTAGCATCGAGTCATGGTTCATCTCATCATGTGCTCAGCTGCGCAAGCACCGAAGGTGAGCCAAGGGGGGCATCGAAGCAGCCGATGCCAGCTTGCCATGGCATTGCGGAACAGATTATGGTTGTTGTTGTTTTTTTCAAATTCAAGAAGAATTGGCAAAGGCTCACCTCGTTCGTCGTCCAACTCGACGTCACACGATGCACCGCTCGACGGTTCAGCTCGATGTCTTACCAAGGGTAGCGCAGGCGTTTGAGCTGTTCTCCTGACGGCGAAATTGCAGAATGCGGCAGCTCAACAAGGTACAAGACAAATTAAGACAACAACACAACAGTGGCAAGCAAAGACCTCTGCGATTGCAAATGCACAAAATCGATTAAAAGATCAAAGCAAGCACAAAAACTGATTGACGACCGGCAAGTCCAAATAGGTGAGGGAGAGAGGATGGTGGTGCAAAGGGAGAAGAACGTCAACTGGTCTGATGGCCTGCGAGGAAATTGGTTTGGCCAGCGGTGCCAGGGGGGATTCAACCAGCTAGACTGCGGAGTGTAGACATGGACAGACCAGACAACACAAGCATGCACACCAGACCAGACATGTGGCTGGGCTTCTGGCCTGACAAAAATGGTCCAATGCAGTTTTAGCGGGCCACTGAGGTCAATTGGGGCCATTCTGCCCGCCGTTGCTCGTCTGGTCCATCGGACTGGCGGTCGGGCGGGTTGCATAACTATTAACCGGCAACCAGGTGATGCGTGACGCGAGTGATTGTCTGCATTGGCTGTTTGAGAATCCAGCCCATCGCCGTCTCTCGACTCTTGCTGATTCTCGACTCCCATCACTCATGCATAGAAGACTGCATATGTACGGAGTACTCCGTACAGCAGCCTACATGACCATGCAATAGTTACAGATCGCCCATGTTCATTTCCAGACCGTCACCACAAGGACAACCCTGGTCGTAATTAGCCGTCAAGACTCAACGCCCCCCTCGTTCGCGCCCAACGGCAATTGGCCAACCTATACTCCGTACTCGATATGCCCGTGCAATATTCAACCAGACCTTCATCAATACATCTGTGTCGAGTCCCTTTGTTCTTAAAGTCTGCATCACCTGTGCCTGGCCCTGCATGCATAGACGGCTGCAGCGCAATATGCATGTGCTCCCACAGGGGCAGACTCGCCACGACACATGGCGCCGGCTCGATTGCAGCGTCCCTGCTCCCGTCTTTGTTCTTTTTGCTGCCTCCCCCAGCTTCTGCCGAGAGTGAAATTGCAGCAGGGCCGATGCTTCAAAGACTGTCCGCCGGATAAAACGACGCCCCCACGACCTCGTCCATAATTTCGCGTCGTCAGGGTTCAGGCGTGGCGTGGGCGACAAGGCTGCCACATCACCACCACCTTCAATCCCACCTTGTCGCCTCGGCAGAGCACAACTACACCTCTCCAACCAAGAAAATATGGCATTATTCTGGCAACGCTTCCCAACACTAGACACACACACATACACATCCTGCATATATACCTCGCCAAGGCCATCGTCGGCCCCAACTCAGTGACCTGCAGCAACTTGGCCAACAGCCCGCCAGCGTTGAAACTGCATGTTTTACACAGTACGCGTCAATAAATCATACAACAGCTGCCAATCTGGGGTATCATTGCATCGCCCATCCACCAACACAGACAAATTCCTACCAGTGGCACCATTTCGGCGGTAATATGTCCGCCGCCTCATATTTTACCCTCATCGATTCCCTCAACTCTGCCACTCTGTTCGTAACCTCTTGTAACGATCTGCCTGGTACTTGCCTGGACAGCAACACCAGGTTCGGAGACCTCGTCTTGCGAATCACCCCGAGCAGCACCTCATCTTCCCATAGTCGCCAGCCGTGCCTGTCGTAATATTCGTCCCGCGGCTTCGGCGTGTCCTCCAGCGTCCGCTGCGTAGAAGCCACAAACAGTCTCATCTGTTCGTCATTCTTCTCCTTGATGATCTGGTCCCTTTCTTCCTGCGCCTCCCGCAACTGTCTTGACTGCTCTGCCAGCTCGGCATTCAGTATGGGGGCCTCGGCAAGGCGCTTCAGCTCATTCATCCCCAGCAGTATGCGAGGCTCCAACACCCGTACGTGAATTGCAAATGCCATCCGCGTCCGGTCCCGCATACTCCTCACTGAATTCTCATTCTTCTCTTGCGACTTCAAATGTGTCAATACCACGTCGTACAGCTGGTCGATGAACCCGACGATTCGAAAAGCAAATTGCAAAGTGCATGCCATGAATTGCCCATTTTTAATGCTGATAGTCTCTGGTTTCGATTTCAGCCTGGAATATCCTCCTAGCAATAGCGCCTCCTTTAGTGCGAGCACAAGCGCTGGCATCAGCTTGCCTTGTATCCACGTCAATACGTCTTTTTTTTTGCACCGTGCATTCCGTATCTGTCTCGAGCTGCCTTTTGCGGGTATACTTTTGGAAGCTTCGCTCTTGACTTGCTTCGTCAAACTCCGTACCACTTTGAGGTTTTTCTGAATACTTTGAGAGTGCTCACGTAGGTACTGTGCCTGTGAGTTTAGCGACGGTGCTTTGGGCATATCCTTGCAGGTCCGCCACAGGGCAATGGTCTCGTGTAATAGCTTCGTGCAATTGTCAGCTTTGATGGCCTCGGACTCAGTCCTGGACTCTTTCTCGATCTGAAGCAGTTGATCTGCCCACTCGCCCTTTGTACCCATCCAGCCTTGCTTGCCCATTGCGTTAATCATTTCATTGAGCCCACCACAGTTAAGGTAATAAGTCGGCGCGCTTCTGTCTGGTGGTTCGGGCTCAATGTACCCAATGTTTGTAGAAATTACGGCTATGCCGGCGATGTGTTCCAAATTGTTGGTTCGTGAAGCGCTGTCAGGGGCCACGGCAGAACTTGTTACCTCTCGTACATCATCGTCGCTGCTACTATCCTCTCCGTCACTGTCTTCGGCCTCTTCGCCCTGGTCATCGCCCTCGCCCACTGCACCGACGTCTTTTTCTGCATCCACTTCCTCGTGCGATTCGTCGTCATCATCCGATGATTCTGCAGAGTCACGATAAGACGATGGACCACTCTGCTCTTTCTCTTCCGCCAAAACTTGCCCCTCTCTCTGCTGGCTTTCCTGGAGCAATTGCTCCTCGGCTGCAGCGTCGTCCTCGGGCACAACTATCGTTACTCTCTTTGCTTTCGTCTTCCCCGCCGCACTATCATTAATGTTCTTGAAAAAGTTTGGATCCTGCGGGACATCATCCTCTATCATCGCCTTGGAAGTTTGCCGTCTCCCCGGCCTTTTAGGCGTACGTCTCTTCACCACCGGCGTGTCTGGTTCTGTCTCTTCCCTGTTCCTCTTTTCCAAGCCTCTCATGGTCGTAATATGTGAAGCGGCTTTCCTGGCTACGCCTCGTCTTTTTGTTTGCAAATTCTTTGTCTTATCGGGAGATTCAAAGTCATAAATTGAATCATAGTCTGCCTGGGCAGCTGCGCTGCGTCTCGTGCTGACCATTTTGACGATGCGAGTAGGAAATCGTCTCAGCCCAATGGTGACGGCTTCATATTACACAATATCAAAAGACGCAGTCAACGGTCGTTTGGTGCTCCGTATGCCTTAGTAATTGGTTGGGTCCGGGAATGACAGTCGATTGTCATCGACGGTTCTTGCGGAAGCCAAATGGACACGCGACTTGACGCGTCTGAAGCTAGTAGTAGATGTCTGGTAAGCTTCTGCCCCATAATCATTCACCCCACCTTGTCCAAGCAGGTCTTCCGATGAGGTCAGCATCTTGAAATACGCACACATGTAAATTAGTCAGTTTCTCCCGTGCTTTACATGTGGCCTGGTATCATAACGGTATATATTACTGTGTGTTTATTCCATGTTTCAATTTCACTTGATTGTCCATGATTCTGCGCTCTGCCACTATGCAAGTATCGAAGTCTGCTGACTAAAAAAAATACATCGCCCACTCACCCCCAATCCGAACCTCAAACGGCAGCATCTCCATCTTGCATATCAGCATCGCCGTCTCAAAATATCCATATACCCGGCCCCAAATCCAACACCAAAGCACGGACAAGACAACAATCAAGAATACCATCCTCCCCACGGCCATCGTAACCACGGCCACGAATCTCACGCCCATCATGGCCGCGCCTCCTGTTCCACACCTCAATCCTACCCTACAGGTCATCCCAATCGCACAGCTCGCCTCCCACAAGTTCATCAAGCCCACCAAACGCATCAACGAAGGCCACCACGTCGCCCATTTCCTCACATCCAAAGCCTACAGAGACATCTGCGCCTTCATCCTCCAACTAAACCACTCACTTTGCCCCCGAAACCAAGCCTCCTCGCCCATCCCCAAAACATTCCCCCTCGTTCCAGGATCACCATCCTCCACGCCTTCCATCCAAGCTGTCCAGCAGCTCCTATCTGAAGTTGAGGCTCTCGTCGAACAAGCGCCTCCAGACCCGGGACCACGACGCTTCGGAAACGTGAGTTTTCGGAAATGGCATGCCCTCGTCGAAGAAAACCTCGATTCGTTTCTGGACAAGGGTATTCTCGGACAAGCCCTGTCCGCCAAGGGTGCGGATGGCGTCACGGCCAAGGATGAAGCAAGTGCCTATTTAATGGGCGCGTTCGGGAGCGCACAGAGATTGGACTACGGGACAGGCCACGAGCTGAGCTTTGTCGCCTTCGTGGGATGTCTTTGGAAATTGGGATTTTTCAGTGACGGAAAGGACGACGGCGACATTGAGAGAGAAATTGTCCTCGACGTCATCGAGCCGTAAGTATAGCCTCGTCACTACTTACGCAGTGGCCTACATGCCGCCTCGCTGTTCTGACCGCACGCATTCCTGGACTATTTCTAAACTTCCCTCTTGCATCCCGACCAAATCAAGCCGCCCCCGTTCATCGACTAGGCCCTACAGAATACTCTGCTAACATCTCAGCTACCTTCGCGTCATACGCACCCTCATCCTCAAATACACCCTCGAACCTGCTGGCTCCCATGGCGTATGGGGGCTCGACGACCACTCCTTCATCCCTTACATCTTCGGATCCGCCCAATTCACACGCCCTATCACGCTCGTGACCGAACCCATGCCTCTCGAGGGCTCCGTCAAGGGTGCCCCCAAGCCAGGAGATGTCACCAAACCCGCTGTCGTCGAGGATCTACGCCAAACAAACATGTATTTTTCGGCTGTTGGCTTCATCAATGACGTGAAGAAGGGTCCGTTTTGGGAACACTCTCCCATCCTGTTTGATATCTCGGGCATTAGAGATGGGTGGGGCAAGATTAACAAGGGCATGATTAAAATGTTCAACGCCGAAGTGCTGTCCAAGTTTCCCGTGGTGCAGCATTTTCCCTTTGGGTCATTGTTTTCCTGGGATGCAGATCCTAGTGCTCCGGTTCCCGCACAGAGTGTTCACATGATGAACCAACCCGTGGCTGTTGCAGCGTCGACCACCGAAACACCACCTCTGTCTGCTACTGGAACGGCCGCCCCATGGGCACAGGCGACTAGGATGCCGCCGCCTCCCGGCCCAGGAATTCCCTACTCAAGAGTTCCGACAGGACCTAGCACCGGCTCGTTCGCATCCAGACAGCCTCGAGGCGAGGGTCCTGGTTCAAGGTCTGCTGCAGCACAAATCACTGTCACCAAGGCGCCATGGGCACGGGAGTGACCTGTACTTGGGGAGTGCAATATTAGAAACATTAGACTCAAGATTCGGAGCAGCACCTTACATGGCACAAAGCAACGAATAAAATGTCATGAAACTACGCACACGAGGGCGATTGGATGAAACTCATAGCATAAATCAAATCTGCTTAGACCATTATAGCGATAGACCCAAACAATGGAGGGAATAAACAACGCACTCACGTACGATAACCGTGATGGTGTGGGGTATAAGTTGCATGCACATGGGTATATCGCAAGCCTTCCTCTCTCGTGGGTATCCAGCGCTTCAATGGAACAATGAACAAAACCAACCCATCTTGATGCAGTATCACCACGCCTCCAAATCGACAAACAATCCTTATGAAAGACACCAGCAATCAAATCATACCCGCAGCCGAGCGAAAACTGGAGCGAGAAACAGGTTTCATCATGGCTTTTGAGTAGTGTACGACAATATCACGTCCAGGCGGCGTGTTGGGCCTTATGCCGCAGTGGTGGCAGGAGCAGCAGCAGCAGCAGGTTCGTCCTTGACTGGTTCAGCAGCAGGCTCGGTAGCAGACTCGGGGGCGGGAGCAGGAGCGGGAGCCGGAGCTTGAGACTTTGTTAGCAACTTGTCGTGAATGACGTGGGAATACTTGGAAATGAATATACGCACCCGGAGCAGCTTCCTCGGTCTTGGTAGCTTCGGTCGTGGGAGCAGGAGCTTCAGTCTTTGGGCCGGCTTCTTCAGCCTTGGCCTCTTCCTTTGGAGCTTCAGTAGCTGGCGTAGCTTCAGCTGATGTAAATGAGGCCAGTTAGAATAATTTCAATATTTCAGACAGTCCAAAAAAGCCCGCGGAACCAAGAAACAACCATGCAAAGAAGGTCGGCTTACTTGCGGGAGCTGGAGCCTCTGGCTTCGTCTCAGTTGCTCCAGCCGTTGCGGTGGTGGTTGTAGCAGGGACAGGCTCTGCAGGCTTCGCCGCTTCTGTCTTGTTCTCCGTGGTATCGGCAGGCTTTGCAGCCTGGGTCTTGGAATCAGTCTTCTTCTTGAAGAGATTCTTCAGGCTAGCCTTGACTTTGTCAATAGCACCAAACGCTGCAGCAAACTATAGTGTTAGCCAACGTGCGGCAAAACAGAGCAAGCACTGCAGGTGTCCACAAGGGCCCCGACGAGGTAGGGTATAAAACGTACGAATGCCAGGCATACTGAATGTCAGAAAGTAGCGATCAGATGTATATCACGAGGAAGGCCTGTCAATGTCTGGCTATGTCTTCTTGGAAGCGTAGCAAGTTAGCAGGTCTGGTCGATGTGCAATATCCGGGTCCCGCTCTGGATGTTGTTGAGAAAGAATGCAGGGCAATCGATCATGGAAACACTGAGGACCATGTGGGATGAGAGGAGTGCAGGGAACTTTACGTACCTAGGTACCTTGCAACAAACGAAACCAGAAGATAACCTTGCAAGAAACGATGCTTGGGGATTGATGAGAAATTTGATGGGCTGGTTGATAAAGAAAAGCCGGAAAAGTACGGTGGAAGAGGCAGAAGGCAGAAGAGGGAAAACCTAAACAAAAAACAAGAGGAAGAAAATAGAGGCCAGGCCAGGAGGAGAGGGAGGGAGCAGGAGGGACACAATGAAGAAAGAAGGAGGGGGCCTGGTCTGTCGAGAAGGGAAACGACACTTGGGGGGCAGCGGCGTCTGGGATTATAGAGTTGTCGACTGGTTGGTGGTGCTTCAGGATAGTAGTAGTACTTGCCTCTACACAAGCTGCAAAGCCGTCAATAAGGTATTGAAAGCTACCTTGACAAGCTTGGAGCTGCAAGCCACAAACCGCAAAAAGCTCAAGACTGGCCCCAGTCTGGGGAAGCTCCATTGCTGCTCAGGCATGCATGTCCACATGGCCCAGGCCCAGGCCTGTTATTCGAAGCGTCAACATTGCAACGGTCCAGATGCCGCCTGGGTCAACTCTGGAACGGTGGAGCACCTATGGCACCTGGGAGTGCTGGAGCCAAAACCGATCAGCCACCAGACAACATTTGAAGGGGACCAGACCAGCGACTGTATCACCAGACTGCATGCCGCAGTGCTAGTTGAGGTCGTCAAGTCAGTCTCGAGCTCAATAATGGTGAATCAATTGCTGGCGGCGGCGTTCACCCAGCCGACCGTTTATTGACATCCCTAGACATCTGTCCACCATTCGATGGAGCCCTGGCACCATTCGCATGCATAAGCCCCTGCCGCATCTCTCGACGTCGGTTACATGCACGCCATGCTTGAGACAGTGGCAATAGCTCATGTCCTCGCTTCATGTCCTTTTGCCTTGCAGTGTACACATTGCTTGAGTAGAGATGCAGACCGCCATAACTGGCGCATCATGGACTTGGACCGGGCGATGCTTCATCTTGTTTCGGCCGCGGCCGTGACGCCACGCATTTCGAGGCCTGGACAGGGTTGTCTTCCCTTTGTCTTTGCCTAGCCTCACTCCGTACTTGGTGCTACGAACTGGATCTCCCAGCAGGACGTGATGATGGCCTGACCGAGTCAGTGGCTCACTCGCCTGCGCCTGCAAGGGTTGGCCATGACCACGTTTTTCGACAACCTTGGACGGCCGCTCCACCGCCAAAACGCAGCCGTTCCCCAGCACTAAATTAGTTGTCAAGCCTCGAGGTGCCTTCGATGTTATGCCTTGCTCCCCGTACTACGGAGTACGGAGTACTAGTACTATCCCATTGAGTGCGCGGAGGTGCGTTGGATGTACCGAATTCAGGTTCTGGCCAATCAAAAACCTAGTATTAAAAGGTACATTATCTTACTAGTATTTTATATGATAATAGAAGTCACTAAAGCTTCCTAAGGTACAAAGAAATACCCCATATCATAGCTAACTTATAGTAGTAAAAGAGGTACCGTGTAGGTATCTCAGAAAAATGGGTCTAATACATTCAACGCACCCCCGCGCACTCAATGGGATGCATGCACTGCTGCATGGCTGGTGGGCCGGGCGGCCTCGATGTCTGGGAACATTGCTAAATTACCAGTTGCTGAAGCTCTTTGTTTCAGTTTGGCAAGACAGGTCCTATTCCTGCTGTCCAAGGCTTGGCGCGTGCTCACCAAGACGAGGGATCGTGACACAAGAGGCCGCCAGCCACCTGTCTAGTCTGCCATCGACATGCTGCCTTTACATTGTGTCGATGAACAGAATACTCTGGTTGAACCTTTTCCCCAGTGGCAGAGAGACAGTGAGGCGGCCAATGCTTGCAACAAATTCTGAAAAACTTGGAATTAACTGAATCGCAATTTCAGTAACGCGACGCTGAGTCACGCCCGAAGACTTGTATAAGCCATCGGCCTCCTGGGTCATCAAGATCTCAAGAAAATCCCGGAAGAGAACCAGGTCTTCAACATAAAGTAGGCGGCCAGAAGATCGATAGGAATATATCAGGCGGCCAATTGCGCATATTTTAGACTTGGATTTGTTTGTCGACATTGGCGATATTTACAAGTGCTCCTTCCCTCATAGATGACCTTTCCCTCATAAAGTTACGCGACGATGGTTAGCAGTTACGCAAAAGCTAGCTCCTTCCCTTAAGTAATAGTTCCTGCAGCATACTTCTCGTAGAGTCAACGAAAAATGAAACCTTTCGTTTTATTTCTCGTCCATGTGATGTCTTTATTCGAAGATGCCGGCAGACGCCCCTCCAATCGCTGAGCCCGTGAGCAAACGGAAGAAGACCATATCCTGCCCCCCTGTGACGAAGACACGCGAATTAGCATCAGTAATATGCCACATGGGAATTCAGCTCAGACAGAAACGTTTGCTGAGGACCGCTGGAAGAATGTAACCGACTGAAACGGGCTTTTGATTGGGGTGTTGGATTATAATCTATCACGCATTGAGAGAATCCGCCAGTCTGTTGCTGCGGGAGGCACTGATACAATGCCCGCTTCGGCTTTGCGACAAAGAGCGTCATGCCGCATCACCGGGCACTTCTTAGAGACTCATGGGGGTTCTTCCGTTGACCTGGACTCAAGAAAACCGCTTCTTCTTATTTCACTGCTACCTGAGGATCTTACTTCGGATTATTTCCCTCAAAAGCAACGACTTTGCTGAATGGAAAACGAAACATGTTCTCTGTATGGCATGTGGCTGGCAGGGGAGGTTATGGGAACCCTTTATATACTAGTTTTACACCAGTCCCTTCAATAAGCACAAGTGGTCTGATGGTCTAGTGGTATGATTCTTGCTTTGGGATTTCTTATTCCTAAACAGTATCCTTACAAACTGCAAGAGGTCCCGGGTTCAATCCCCGGTCAGACCCACTTCAAACTTTTTTTTTCATTCTTCAATTTCTAACCTAGACGGAGTAAAAAACTTGCAGTTTGTGGCTAGTAGGTTACGGCCACTTTTTGCGGGTGCTTGGTCTGTGTGGGGCCGACGCGTTACGGGTCCCCGGCCCCATCATTAATGGGATTTTTGGATGTCCAGCCAATCGACCTTCGGGTCCCCCGTCGCCTTTTTGGCAATTCTGGAGAGTGCTCCGTACGAGTCACTCACTGCTTTATTATCCCTGTAACTAGTAGTAACCAACCAAAATCACATTTGCTGTCTTATTCCAACGGCTTGGCCAGGAGTCGTCTGTCAAGTATGCGTGTACTCAGTATGATTCTCAAACGGCTTGACGGTATCGCTGTCTAAATCCTACTCCCTCATAAAATATGCCAACATGACGGATGGCATTGGTGCCTTTAAGCAGTTGTGAGAGTGGGTGGTGATGCGATAGACGCAGTCACCAGGAATTATGACGACGAGTTCTTCCAATTTAGGCAAATGTAGCATTGTTAGTGTTCCATTGCCTTGGCGCCCGAGGAGTTGGTGAATGGCCTCAATGTTCGTTCTTATCGCCTGGCCACTTGCAAGACTGGCAGTGCTCGACCAATGGTTTTTGATTCCCCTGCATTGACCTCATGAGAATTAGCCTCTGTATCATCTAATTCGGCAGACCTCGGGCTGGTTGCATCATCACGTTCTGCAAGACCTCACTGATTGCTTGGCACGTTGGGGCTCTGTGGCTAACCTAACTACCAAGAGTTCACCCTGAACCAAGACATACTTATTGATGATATACTACAGTATGTTGGCGGATACTTCTTGGTGGGCAAACATATTCTCTCACAGACCGTACGTTGATTGCCAGTTCATCCATCGATATACAATGCTCCTCGTCAGCAAAATCGTGCCCATCGACCAAACGGCCGAGTATGCTACACAAAATTATGGAATTTTGATGACAGTGGAAAGAACACTATACGGTGAGATGTTTTGGCCAGTTTCTTCAAGTCGAGGTTGACAAGTCTGTTCCACAACGGCCGTAACTTGTATAGACTCATTGGCGGCATGCCGTGTCTAGCCCGTGCCTGACTTATATCTGTCATGTATACGGGTGCATACGGATTATGCCATGGTAACGCAAAGTGGAATCATCTATTTTCTAGCCAAGTCGTTACAGCGTCGCATCCCACATCGCTGAGTTCTGTGCTGTCTCTTTCCAGTCCTACGTCAACTACCCGCACTCGTCTAATTGCTTCATCAACGCGGCTATGCACGTCTTCATCCCACTTACTCCTCTCCTTCAATTCCACAACGTTGACACTTCGCCTCATTAATTCGGCCAACTCTGCTGCCTGCGCCTGAAAACTGTGGCCCTTTGGCTTTGCGCGTTTCCTTGCTCGTGCACTCTTTGGTTTGGTGGTTGGCTTCGGGACGGGCAGTGGAGCCGAGTCGAACAAGAGAAGAGTATCGGGAATTTTGAGCGTCGACTGCCTTGGCGGGAAAACTAGGTGGGATTTTCTTGGCGATTTGATGGGGTTTGGTGTAATCTCCTCATCGCTCGTCATGTTATCAATGAGGGCTGAGTGTTCTACCGTCATGAAGAATGATTGTGGCACAATTAAGCCTGGACTGTGAAAGAACAAGCTTGGGCTCGCAAACGGATCGAATAAATTTGACGGCATGTCAAACAAGGAGGGCATTTGTTCTTGCAGCCTGTGTAGTTGCGACCCTTCTTGGGGCCCCGGGGGAGCTGTTGTTGCCTTGGCCCTTTTGGGTGGCCTATTAATACGGTGGTCGGGAAGAAACATGGTCCAATTGTATATCCCATTGTACGCAATGAGGCCTCTAACGCCGAACCTCGCGTGTGTATGGGCCTCTGTGAGAGCTAGGGACGCGGCTAAGCTGGCGCCAAGGTATGATCCGTATATGTAAATGTCGCGCCTCTTGTGCGTTGGCGGTGGAAAATTCTCAATGAGCCAAGCAAAGGCAAACGAGGTGTCGTGGACCGGGGTCGGCCAATATAACGGGCTGAATGCTTTATTTACGGTTGAGACTTCTGGCGAGGGTTCTGAGAAGGGTCTCCATCTGTAATTTATACTGGCAACTGGTCGTTTTCCAAGAAATGTTGGTAGTTTGGATGCCGAGCCATCAGGTTGGGGGAAAGGAGGCATGTGTATTAATAGGGGCTCAGTTGCAGAACTTCCAGGCATGTTGAATAGGCTGGACGCTTGTAAGTATTTCCTGGGTGGCATCATCTTAAACATCAACACGGCTACCGTAGGGCGACCTACTCGATGGTGACATGTCCTGCAGAACCGCATCTTACCTCCACTCTCTCCGGGGCCGCGCTGCTAAAGGATCTTGGGGAGGAACCATGGACGTTGACTCGAAGCAGCCGGCGGCACAGGCGCATGGTGATGCAGCAGCCCAGGACGAACAACCTGTCAATGTACCATGAACGCGTAGAATGGCCCCTGGAAATGAGGATGGAGGTTGTAAAAAGCCCCTACGATGGCTGCCGCACATGTCAGCTTTTGACGTCTAGCCTTTGAGCACAACGTACAGCACCATGCCGCGCCCAAGTGCTCAAAGTGCCTGGGGGTTGGTGTCGGTGACACAATAATTGGATTGGATCTGCTTCGTGGATGGTAATGGCACTTACCAGGAATCGACCTCGAAATCCAAGTTTTCGACGGCCAATGCAATGGCTGGCATGCTGGCCAGTGGTGATACGCGGGGTTTGGTGTCGGGACTACAGCATATGTACGATTGCATCGATGCTGTCGACGGTGGTGCTTGGTGGTGGTGGTCAGGTGGTACTAGACAATTCTGGTATTGGCGGGCAGCACGGGTAGATCCACATGAGCACATGGTCCTATGCAGATCTACGTACATGTGCATCCTTACATTAAGTACTTATGCAGGGCCTTCAGGAGCCCAGCGATAAAGACCAACCAGGGCCAGGCGATGCATGCTAAGCATCCACTAGATTTTAGAGGCTTGTCCCAGTTGACATTTGAAGTCAAACGGTTGGCTAGCAATCGCTCCCATTGGAAAAGGCGATGGAGTGCAACTGCCAAGCCGGCAGGAATTGCTTGTTCGATGGCTACCGTGCGCATGTGGCGAATCGGACACAACAAGCAAGAACAACGTCAATGGCGCCTGCTTCTTTCTCCCAACATTGTGCCCCCCCGTGGAGACGGCATGGTTGAGAACGCCAGCCTAGGCCGCCCGTCAACATTGAATCCTTCTGCCCAAAGACTCGGACCTCAAACGCATCTTGACGGGGACATCTTCGTTTTCTCCTCTATTTCTCCCTCCCTCCCTCTTGCATCCTTATTCCATACCGATGAGCCATTTCCTCGCAGGCATATCCAGCTCCAAATTCCGCACCTAAGTTTTAAAACCGGTTTCTGGACCCAGCCGAAACCCCGAAATCCCGAAACCTTTAACCTTTAACCTTTTACCTTCAACCTTCAACCTTCAACCTTTGAGAACCTTCATTCGTGACCTTCTCGGTACTCTCTTTTCTCCTCGACACCTGTCATGCCTGCAGCATCACCTACCTACAGCTTCATCTCTCCAAGGTACCTGGATAGATACATCAGCCTACGAGGCTCGACTCTGTTGAACCCGAGCACCCCGGCCAGTGTCCTGGTGCTCTTATTCCCTTGCCATGGATGACGGCAAGCATGGGAAAGCCATTGAGCATCATGCTTCAGACCTGGATAATAGTCTCAGCAAGCAAATGTCACGCCAACAACTGCAGCACAAACGCTCTCGCGAGACACGTTTCCAGAATGACTTGGCGCATCTTATTCCTAGGTGAGTTCCTGTCAATATCTGGCACATCTCATTCATTTGTGCTCCGTACACCCGCTCACACACCGTCCGCCTTAGCCGGTGGTGGTTTGCTTCCTCTGCGTTTCCCATGATCGCAGCCACCCTTGGCCCCGTCGCCTCGGCTTTCAGTATCTGCGCCTTGGGATCTCAATGGCGCCAAAAACTGGTTCCTGGCCAGAATGTTGACGATGCGGTATTTATACAGGACCCTGCTTGGTACGTTGCAGAGTTGACCTCGAAACCTACCTTGGTCTGTGTTTCGAGACTAGCACACAAGTGTCTCGGTCAGCTAATATCGTCCCTGCTATATAGGCTCACCATTGTGAATGCCATCCAACTAGCCGTGGCCTTGGTCTCAAACGCTTTTCTTTTGTTGAATATGACTAAGAGAGTTCGCTTTAGTATTGCTCAACCTATCACAATCATTGGATGGTACGTCCTCAACACCTACCTGTCTCTGCCGCAACTCCGCCATTCCACGCTGACATGGTTTGTAATAAATAGGTACATCTCTGCCATATGTCTTTTATCCCTAAATGCCACCGCTGCCGGTCCCCTCCAGTATAATCTTGATCCACCACAGGACTACATCTGGTCACAGGCTTTCTATTACGGCATATGGGCAGCCATTCTGTACTTTGTCGATGCCTCACTGATGGCCGTGACGTTTTGGGGAGCCTCTTCAGGTCATTACCCCAAGGACTTCAACCTTACCCGTAGCCAACGTACCCTAATGCTCCAGACTATCCTCTTTCTGATGTATCTTCTCCTTGGAGCCCTCATCTTTTCAAAAATCGAGAACTGGAGATACCTAGATGCTGTTTACTGGGCCGACGTGACGCTCTTCACTGTTGGTTTTGGGGACTTTGCCGCCAACACGACGCTGGGATGCGCGCTACTTATCCCATACGCTCTCATCGGGGTTATCAGCCTTGGTCTCGTTATTAGCTCCATTCGAAGCATGATTCTCGAACGTGGTAGGCGTCGACTGGATGCTCGGATGGAAGAGAAGAATCGGAGAAGATTCATTCGCACAATGACAAAAAGTGGCCACGATGAAATCCTGAGCCCGATTGACGATGATACAGTCTCAAACTGGGGTCCGGAAAATGCCGGTTTGCCACAAAATGAATTCGACCGCAGAAAAACCGAATTTCTACTGATGCGAAAGATTCAACAACAGGCCTCAATTCGTAGAAAATGGATGGCAATGGCAATATCTACCGGCGTGTGGATTTTGTTGTGGCTCGTTGGTGCCGTGATTTTCGTCAGTGCTGAAGAGCCATATCAACAGTGGAACTATTTCGATGCCTTCTACTTCTGCTTCATTTCACTCATGACTATTGGCTATGGAGATCGTACGCCGAACTCGAATGCTGGCAAGTCATTCTTCGTTTTCTGGTCACTATTAGCACTGCCCACCATGACGGTTCTTATTTCCAACGCGGGCGACACGGTTGTCAAGTTTGTAACAGACGCAACAATTCGTATTGGCAACATTACAATCCTGCCCGGTGAGGAAGGTTTCACGGGGAATGCAAAGTATGTTGCCAATCGTGTTTCGTTTGGCCGTCTGTTCCGCAGTGCAACCATTACGATTCGGGAGCACGAAAGGGAAAAGACAATACATAAAAAGGCGGAAGACTTGACGGGTTTCGACCCCAAAGATGTTAAAGACACAGAAAAACAACAAAACGAATCCAGTCATAGTGGTGGCTCGGCTTCTCATGGACACCGAGAGGACGATGAGGAGCGTCAAGGAAAACACAAACTTTGCCAAAAAACCGAAATTCCCGCAGGGCGCCCTTCTTTAGCACAAGTACAAGATCGTCTCGACGACCTACCTATCGGCACGGAACTACATCTACTACTCGTCAAGGAAATTCAGACTGTGTCCCAGCATCTTAGAGAGCCTGAGCCGCGGCGATATACATTTGAAGAGTGGGCATGGTATCTGGCTCTAATTGGAGAGGACGAACGGGACCCCTTGAATCACCGAAAAGTGCTTTCTAAGGTGAAACACAGACGGGCCAGAAGACACAAACACAAACACCACAATCGTCATCGTGACAAGGCGGACCAAGGTCGTGATCCACCTCAGGATGAAGTTGCCGAGACAATTCGAGCTCCACGACCATCTATGCAGCTAGCAGCACCAATCCCAGCCCAACTTCCTGATACTGACGCCCGTCTCAAATGGTCTTGGGTAGGTAGTCGTAGTCCTCTCATGGGTGGACAGGAAGAAAGTGAATGGATTCTAGACAAATTGATGGAAAGACTAGAAGAATCCCTTTGGGAAACTAAAATTGACGAAGACGATGCCAATTCGCCATGAGTGTATTTGCTTTAGGAAATCGGCGTTTTGGGAGGAGATGGACTAGATACCCTATGAGTTTGAACCCGGAGGTGAAGGAAAAAACCACTGGGTTGTCATCAAGCTTACGCATTTGAAGACTAACTATGGAGTTTTACGACGGACAGCATATGATATATCGCCACATGGCTTGAAAGCAGGTATTAAAAAATATGTCTATGTAGCATAGATACCTAGGTATCTTTGGTATTCTGCAGATCCTTTATTAGTACATGGCTGCGTCTGGTACTATCATACATAATATGCAAAGCAAATATCCTGTGAAGAAAACGCCTGTCTTCATGTCTGAGGATGCAATATTGTGTAGCTCGCGGTTGAAATTTTTCTCCGTCGAAAAAAACCGCTCGTTGCTAATTATTTCGTGTACAGTTCTCTCCAAATAGAGACATAGAAATACAGGTAAATGTGTACAAGTTTGATACTCGGATTATACGCTGTGTTGTTTGTTGACTAGTCCCCAACAAATCAGTTACCACCACCAATGAGAAGTCTTCTGTTGCGCTTAATCACAGCATTCAGACCCCTTTCCAACTTCTCCGTCTCCTTTCGAGAAGCTGCCAAACGGACCTCTGCATCCTCGACACTCATCAGAGAAATACCACCAAGGCCATTGGCAGGACCGATTTTGCTAGCATCAGCAGCCGGTGCGCCGCCGGACGAGGAAAAGTCTTGCATGGCGCGCGCGCCGTCAGGGGCACTATAAATACCCACGCCAGCAGCCGCATCTGGGCCATAAAAGTAGGGAGCCAGCGCGTTAAGACTGGCTGCCGCGGCATCACGAAGTGGAGATGCTCCCTTAGGGAATCCCATGTTTGCAGCATCCAGGTTAAGGCGCGGCAGGACATACTGATTAATGTAGCTGAGGGCATCTTCTCGCTGTAGTTTGCCAATGGGATCCTGGGACTGGGGCTGTGCTGTGGTAGGAAAGATGTTGGGACGGCCATTTGGAACTGCGCGCCCCTTGATGAGAGAAAAAGCTCCGCTACCTGGCTGATGTCTCGGGGCCACAAAGGCACCTGGATTATCAGCCGTACTGGCGATGGCGGCTTGCAGGTCGAGGAAGGCATCTTCTTGCTCGGGTGTCAAGCCGCGGATGCAATCCCCATTGGGTGTGATGAGCATTCTGCTGCCATCAACATGGAATTGTTTACGGACCGGGTTGCCTGCTCGAAGGGCTATGAGGTCATCGTCCTGGATCTCGCCACATTTGCAGGCATAGTCCTTGCAGTATACTGACTGGCTCGCGCCATTAGCAGCCTGACTAAGATCAGCACGTAGCGAGCTGCTGCTGACCGGTCTGAGCAGCAGCAGCTTGTCCAGAGCCGAAGTCAAGAGTGAGCTCTTGATCTCTTGAAACACAGAGGCTGGCCCAAACTGCTGTCTGTCAGCCGGGTCTGATGACTCAATCGGCTCGGCGGGCACCGAGTTGCCAAGCTCCGTCAGTTTTGACGGTACTGTTGGTGATGATGCTGGCGTAGGAGGTGACTTTGCTTGTCCCTTTTCCATGTCCATTTCCTTGTCTTTATTCTTAGCTGCTCTTTTCTGCATCGTCCTACTTTTAAAATCCGTCTCTTCAACAACCTTAACATTCATAGGTTCATGCTGTACAGGCATCTCTGGCTCGGTCTTCGAAGGCTCAGAGGCTGAAGTGGTCCGAGGATCGGGTTTTCCCCGAGCAACTATCGCTTTTGTGGGCCTGTCTTTCTTTTGTTTCTTCTTGCGGCCAATGACTGGTGCATGCTCCTCGGGCTCTGGCTTTGATGCCTCGGCTATAATCTTCGTCTCCTGCTTGAGAGCCTCCTTACGCTGCTTGCGTTGCTGGCTTTTTGTAGTAGTTCGCACGGCGGCAGAACCAACTTTGCTAGGCGGAGGCGATCCTGCGCGGGATGCTGATATGGAGGCAGACACTATGGAAGCCGTGTCACTAATCATCTCGCTTCCTGGGGTGTCTGGTCTATGCGAGATAGAGACAGCCTTGGAAGCCACCGACTGTACGGGGGAGGGCAGTGCAGGAGACTCTGTAGCCCTGGGAGTCGGCATAAGTCGCAGTGTTCGGGGTCCGCTGCGATGGACTGGCGAGGGAAAGCTAGCTGTGGCCGTTGGTAAAGGAGGAAAGGTCGGTGAGTCTTCAACTGGCTTATCCGTGCCTTGAAAATCATGGCTTGGGACGGATTTATCCGACGGCGGCTGGATACTGATAGTGGAGGGTCTCTTTTTGACCGAGTCCGACACCGTGGAGGCAGGTTGATCATGACTGCTAGCTGTCCTGTCAACAATTCTGTTGGCTCTCTTCTTTGCCGCTGGGGTGGGTTTGGGGGTTGGAACGACTGGAGTAGCTGGGGACTGAGTTCGAGCCTTGATGGACTGCGACGACCCCAAGGCCGGGAAGTCCTCATCTCCTAGGGGTGAGGATACCGACTGCTGTTCAAACTGAGGCTGCGATGGCATGTGCTTCGATACCCTAGCTTCAGACGTAGACGGCCTGCTATTTTTCGTCACCTCCAAACCAGGAGCAGTCACCTTTCGTGGAGTCTGCACTGGCGTAACAGTACCATGCTCCAAACCAGGTGGAGGAGGTGCCTTGAACAATGTAGATACGGCTTCAGCTTGGCGATGTTGGCTCAACGCCGGAGATGCCATCGCTGACATAGGAGAATTTACCATTTCTGGGAGGATGGCAAATCCAGGAGGTACAGACCGCGTCATTCCCATATCAAAGCCAAACCCTGATCCAGCATAGAGCCCTTGTGGTTCATCGGAAACCAGGGCATCGACCGAACTGGTTGCTTCGTCCAACGAAAGTAGCTCGTCCTCTAAAAAAGTATAAATGTTAGCATGGTACCAAAATGAACTTTTTCTTACGCAACACAGTCAACACCGGCTCAGTCTACAATACGAGGCCAAAGTTTAAGTACATGAAAGACAAACAGACAGTTGCAGGTCATCCTACGGCTTCCATCATCGTCTTCCACAGGGGGGACAATGAAGGGAAAGGCAGAGTTGGAGAGAATAGACAATGTTGTTATATTCTGACCAAAGATGCTACCCTCTCTGGAGGCGTTGCACCATAATGTGAGTTGTTAACGTACATAGAAGGGGTGTATGTGTGCGTTGTGGAAGACGATGATGGCTTGCCTGGCGTGATCCTCCAATTTCGTCCCTAATGCAACAAGCATGTAACCGACTTGAGGCAGGCCTGGAGCAACCCCAAAAAAAATTTAAAAAGAATAACAATATTGAGGTTGATACTGTGTTACCTCTCTGCGCCATTCTGATCCCAGATAAACCAAGAATAAGAGCTGACGCCCTGTGCAAAAACCTGCCGCTCACCCTGTGTGGGGGATACTTGCGGCGACCACGCAAATGCCTGCTTGATCAAAACAAAAAGATATGCATATCTTTGTGCTCCTTGGAGCAGATGCAGCCCCAATTTCCCGGTGATTATACCGAAAGCATGCTAATGAAACGCCAAAGCCAACTTGAGAAGTACACTAAGAGCGAAAAGAGCAGAATTGCTCGTTTCAAAACATGAAAGTTCAAGGTAGTTAAGGGGGGGAAAAGACATAAACCATGGCCCCATACTCTGTAGTCCTGTTTTTTTCGACTACCAACGCCCGTAGCCGGTGTTATACATCATGTTAGGATTGTACCCACCTTGGCTCTGACCACCACCGAACAGTCCTTGTTGCCCGGCAACTCCGGCATTGCTCTGTGACTGATGCTGCTGCATTCTTGCCTGCAGGATACTCGGGTCGGCAAGATCTACTAAGCCACTCCCCCCTGAGGAGGAAGTGTTAGCATGTCTGTGCTTCTTGCCCTTCTTCTTCTGCTTCGACCCAAAGTCTTGGAATGCTCCAGGATGGTTGCCGTAGAGCGATGCCAGGAGGCCAGAAGCAGGAGCTGGGGTGGAGGTAGAGGGTGGTGGGTACTGGTTTGAGAAAGAAGAAATCATGTACTCACGCTTTCCAACATCTTGAGGCTGGGTGCTGCCTCCTCGATTGCGGCCGATGAGAGTTTGGAGTAAATCGCTAGAGGAATCCTTGTGGGCTCCGCCAAATCCTGAGCCAGTGCCGAAACCCTGACCAAACATACTCGGCGGTGTGCCTGTAGACTTAAGACCAGGCGGAGGGCCAGGCATAGATGTGGCGTAGAACTGGTTGCTCGACTGTGACTGGAAAGAGCTGGGCATCATGGACGACTGCTGAGCCATGATCCTAGGATTAGCAGCCAGTTTGATATTGGTAGTAGAGTTCCCAGCATCGTTGGCGAAGTTGAATCGCGAGGATTGGCGGTTATGGCCCGAATTCTGAAACGGATTCTGGGCAGAAATACCGGGCGGCATTTGGTCCGTGTAGCCAGCCTGTAATCGAAGTGACGCCAGCTGTTGCGGTGTCATAACTCTACCGATATTACCAGAGCCCTGAGGAAAGCTGGAGCCACTCGATGGTGCGCCATAGAGCCCGTCTGTACTCCCACGTTGAATCGGAGGTTGAGTGCTAGACTGTCGTTGATCAAAACCGTGGATATCCCTGCCGAGCTCTCGATCCTCAGGTTCACCCCCAAGAGCAAGACTGCCCCCAGTTTCGGGTTCGCCTTCAGATGGTGTATGTGTTTCAGTCTGGTCTTCCTGGTCGATTCGCGACTCTTCGTCCTCTCTCATAGCCCTTCGCTTCTCGCCACCTCGGATATCAAACATGGGTGGATGAGTATCATCACTGGCACTAGCGGTAGTGAAGACTGGCAGCTTGCAATCTCCCAGGGTCTTCAATAGAGCAGCGACAGCACTGTCCGTTGTTTTGGACGGCCGCTGCTCCTTCTTCTCCTGAGTGGAGGTGGAGGCTTGAGGCTGCGTCCCGTATGGTTGTTTGCCTTTGTTCGTGATAGACTGAGCAGATGAGGCATCGGCGTCGTCTATAGCCTCTTGGGTAGCCTCCGTTGTTGCTGGTAGCGACATGGAAATAGCCGGACTGGACGCTGCACCGCTAGTGGCGTAACTCCCTCTCCGACTGCGCTGAGGATTTCTAGCCCAGTTTGCAGACGACGGCAGTGCAGATGAGTCAACGCCATTGTCAGAGCCATCTCTACTAATAGTACGCACCATCGGCTGCGAAGCAGGAGGAGGAGGGGTGGGGTGCGGAAGATGTTGTCGGGAAACTGCGCGAGATGAACCTCCGCCACCACCTGGTAATGGTCTTTGGGTATGGATACTGTTCATAGATGAGAGATCTTGCCGGGTGTAGCTATCCTCCTCATCTCCTTGCTCGTGAAGGAACATGCAACCAGGATTATTGCACTTTTCGTTCTTCAGCCAGGCAGAGCAATACTTGGTGGTACCATGTTGAGCTTTCAATATCCGGTCGCCATTCTGAGAACCGTTTACTGCGATGATGCATTTTGTTGCTTCCTCGGGCTTTTCGAACGTTACGTAGATGCCAAGTGAATGATGTTGCCCATCTGGACTTTTGCGGTTGCTTATGGATATTTTCTGAATATTGCCATACTGACCGAAAAATTCGGGTTTTCGTAGAGTCTTGAGCAGTTCGTCTTCACGTACGGTTGGTGCTAGTCCAGTTATATAGACTAGGTTCTTCTGAACGACTCGGACGCCGACAAGGTTTTTACGATTCTCCTTTTCGGCTTCGCGTTTTTGCACTTCTTTTTGTCGTTGCTCCTGTGCTCGCTTCTTTTGGTTTTTCTGAATGTTGGCGCGAAACTCGGCAACTCTGAAAAGTACATGTCAGTATAACTTCATGCTCGTGCACGTCAGATAGACAAGGTTTCGGCAAAATGGGATATGGAAGGACACTCACTCTTCCTGAGTAACCACCTTCCATTCTATCGTCTTCTCATCGTACGGCCGTCTGCAAGCCGGACACAGGCCGTTCATGTTGTTCTTTATATTGTTGAAGCAGAACTGGCAGACCTGCAGGACACCGTTAGTTTCAAGGTCGAACAGGGCATCGAGTCGCTAAGCAAAAAGGTAAATGGACGAACCTGGTAGCCGCATGGACACGGCCGAAAATTTCGATCCGATAGATCGAACTCCTCGATGCACAGAGGGCTGTTATTCACAACGTCGTAAGCTTGTGCAAAAGTTGGGGGGTGCCGGACACGCGAAGCACTTGAGGGAGCGAAGTGCGGCTGGGCGCGTGTGCGTCGGGTGGTCCTGGACGAGATAAGACTTACCAGACATCATCTTCTTCCTCTATGAAGGAATCTTGCGGTGCCATTATGTCTTTCTGTAACGTGCTATGTAAATATCAAAGAAGAGGGGATGCGAGTGAATATTAAGGTGTTGGTATGTAAAGGGTATGCAGAACAAGGAGGACATTTGGGCAGGATGATGATCCATCCGGAAAGCTTTGGCAGAGAAAGTTCACTTTGCATTAGTCCTAAAACGGTTTAATGTTCAATGTAGCCTCACGTGATATTCGCTCCTTTGTCAGCAGGGCCATCTTCTTCGTGGTTGGTGAAGTGCCCAATGACAGGGCCTAGATTTGCCATTTGTCAACGAGCTATGTCCTGTGCCCGGCAAATCCTCGGACACTTTTCTGCTGTAGCAGTTCGTTCCCATCTCCAGTTGATCCCGAACTTTAGGACCATCTCCGGGAGAGCCCACCACAACCACCACCAATCCTCCTCGACAGTCCGCCTTGGAATTCGCATTGTCAATTGGCCTCTAACTAGGCGTACAATTTGGCCATGGCGACAAAAATGTCTCGAAGCCGGACAATCGTCTCGGCTCTGCGACCTTCAGCGACCGTCAGTGGACAGGGCGTCCGCGCCTTTTCTGTGTCGGCCGCCCGGCTCGTCAACATGCCCAAGGAGGCTGAGAACTTGCGAAAGGCCCCTCGGGATCAGATTGGAGTTCTCAAGGCGCCTCTTGTCAACCCAGCCGACAAATACCAGAGCAAGTCGGACAACATGCACCGATACGGATCGTGGCTTATGGGCTGCCTACCCAAATACATACAGCAGTTTTCTGTATGGAAGGATGAGCTTACCATTTACATCTCCCCCTCGGGTGTCATCCCCGTCTTCACGTTTTTGAAGTGTACGTCTATTGCATATACCCTGCTGTCGGCTACATTGGATTATTCCCGGTGCTAGGGTTGCTTCAATGCCGTGGACGGTCTTCGCTAACCGCTACAACCAATACAGACAACACCTCTGCTGAATTCACACAAATGAGCACCATCACCGCATGCGACTTCCCCACCCGCGACAAGCGCTTCGAAGTAGTGTACAACCTCCTGTCCGTCCGCCACAACTCCCGCATCCGTGTCAAGACCTACGCCGATGAGGCCTCTCCTGTCCCCAGTGTCACCAGCCTCTACGACGGCGCCAACTGGTATGAGCGCGAGGTCTACGACCTCTTTGGCGTCTTTTTTGCCGGCCACCCTGATCTGCGGCGCATCATGACCGATTACGGTTTCGAGGGTCATCCGCTCCGCAAGGACTTCCCCCTAACGGGCTACACCGAGATCCGGTATGACGAGGAGAAGAAGCGAATTGTTACTGAACCCCTTGAACTTACGCAGGCGTTCCGTAACTTTGAAGGTGGTTCTAGTGCATGGGAAATGGTTGGTCCTGGTGAGGACCGTAGACCAGATACTTTCAAGCTGCCTACGCCTAAGCCAGAGAAGAAAGAGGAACCTAAGAAATAGAGAGCGGGCCTGGCGAAAGGGAAGGCAAGGGAAGGGAACATCTCTGTACTGTACATGATTTTTCTTTGTTCTCAATAAGGAATTTGCCATTATTGGCATGTATTAATGGCAATTGCTACCAAATCACGCTTACCTGGTGCTTTGTGATGATGGATCATATTTTAATCAACGTCAGCCACTTGGTATTTCATATCAAAGCATATCTACCATGATCTGGTCCTTTGCTCATATCAGAGCAGCATTTACAGTGCAGCAAATTAACTCATCATACAGTAGCCGTCATCCCCAAGTCGGTGCCAAAAAAAAAAAAAAAAACAAATGTATAACATCGACAAAAGAAGCTTATTGTGTCAACTTTGACTTTGACAACGGCCAAGGCCAATTCTTGTATTATGCCATATCCTGCGTCAGTCTATATTCTCATTGAGCAACCCGACCCCTTTCACGCATCACTTTCCACGCACTGTCTCAACTTCACGAAGGAAGGGGAGACTGAACGACATAGCCGCATCCAGCAGACTATTCTCGCCAAATCATACATCAGCCAAGAAGGAGGCAACGAAAAATGTGAGTGGGAAGAACAAAAGAGTAAATATCCACAGCCACGTGCCACATGTGGACGGCCGGGCCCGTCGAGGGTGGTTCGACTTGAAGCACAAAGGTAAAGTACACAAAGAAAAATAGACATGCATAATACAGACTCGTTGTTTGCGCCCACCCTCTAAACCGTCGCCTTCGCTGTGCGTGTGTGTGATTTTGAAGTGAGCCCAAAGCATTAACTCGGGAGACTTGTAATTCTCCCCGTTGCAAAGCCCAGAAGTGGAGAAATTTGACTCTTTAATTTGCAAGCACGCTGAACCTCCCAATAATAAAACTCCGTCGAATGCTAGAAAATTCTGTACCTTTGTATACAGCTGTTGTATGTGCCCCTTGTCAATGGTGTTGATTTGCTTCGTGTTATCGGTTCGGTTCGTTTCATTTCTGTGGAAGGAAATTTGGAAAGAAGATGTCACAGACGATCATATAAAGTCTTTGAAGAACAAGGAAAAAGGTACTGTAAGTAAATGGAGTAATTGGAGCCATTTGATTGGTTTCACCACATACTGTTGCCACCGTGATGCCGGTGGTCTGAATCATCACCTTGATATTGGTAGTAGTCCTTGACGCTGTGGCCGTATCCGTCTTGGTTGTCATAGTTGTAGTCTTCTTGGTTGTCATTTCCGTGCTCGTCTTCGTAAATTTGAGCTTCATCAACGTAATCCACTTGGTTCTCAGGTCCAGACTCAGCATACTGGACAGCAGCCTAGATTATGCGTCAGCGCATGGATATTCCCAGGTAAAAGATCGACGGCTTACTCTGTGATAGTCAAAATTGTATTGCTCCAAGCTATTGTCAGCATCCTCGTCATCCATTTGCTGTTGCGCAAGATACTCTTGCTCTTGTCTCTTCCGCCGAGCCTCCTCTTCAAGTCGCTTCTGTTGCGGAGACGTCGGTACGTTCATTTGAGGATGCATGGCCTGGACAATGGCTAGATAGCTGTACATGAAATTGCTGAGCAGCACTTGGCTGAGCAGCGGTCGACGAGGATGGGCCAGTTTGATATGAGCCATTCGATAGATAGCTCTCTCCTCCAACAATGGGAAACGTGTCCAGTTATAATCCACATCGGGCTGCAAAGGCTTGTAAACCGGCTCCTCAGGAACTTGAAGGTGCTGGCTCTTTTTGCCTGACTTTTCCTTCTCTTCTTTCCGTTTGCTACCGCCGAAAATCGAGGAGAAAATATTACCATCCTTATCTTTCTTGGAATCGCTTTTTCGGTGGCTTTCTTTTTTCCGCTCCTCCAATAACTTGTTGTCCAGGTTGTCCCTATCCAGGACCAGGCTTTCACGTCCCTTCGCGGGTGTCTTGTCAATTGAGCTCTGAATAACATCAAGCCTAGCATTATCAGACGTTTTTTCAGCAAGTGCCTTGGCCTTTGCTCGTTTATTCTCCTCTTTTTTCTTATCCTTGTCGTCAGTAACGCCTTTGAACCATTTCCATGCACCTCCGGATTTGCTTGATGTGCTGGAAGCATCGTCGTCTCTGTCCTTTTTTGATCTTTTGTCGGACTTCTTGTCAATTTGGCTGAATGTTGGGATGACAGTGAGATTGTCAGTTCGTGATGCATCGCCAGTGAGAAGAGACGATGATGCTGACGCGAATTTGTCATTATACGACGGTTGCTGTGAAGGCGGGAGAGGTTTCGACGAGTACTGAGCCTGCTGGTTTTGTTTTTGAAGGGGATAGTTATTTGTTACCGGTGCTGAATGTCTAGCAGCGTGGGGACCAAGTGAATCTTCCACAACGACTTCGGGTGTCTTTGGCGTGGATTCGGGCTTCAACGAACCGGTAGTCTGTGATGAAGACCGTTGAGGAAATGTCCCCGAGAATTGATTGCTTGCATGGCCTGGATCATCGTTTCGCGGCTCACCTTCTGGGGGCGACGCAACGGTTGGCATCGAGATTGCTCGGACATGGAGCTGCTCTTGCACTGGCGGTGATGCGACCCTAACGTCTTCTTCGTTCGGAGAAGACCCGTCGTTACCTGGTGAGTCTTGAGAAAAGTCCCATTGCTTTCTGACCGATCTTGATGGCCTGGAATAGTTTTCTGATAGTGGCTCTTGAACCCTGTCTGGTGTGTGTCCCCGTAACGCGTCCCTTGGAGGTACACTGGGCAGGTCCGGCAATTCGCCGTCTTGTTGCCTTTGCGCCAAGCGCTTTGAAAATGGTACTCTGTCGCCAGATCGTAGACTACCACCCTTGCGATAGGTCGTTCTTGTCGATCGTCTTAGCCCCATCCCAGGAGCCATGGGAAGAATTGGCATATCATCAGTGCTACCCTCCTCTCCACTGGGCGTATTCTGTACTTCCTTTGCAAGCTTTTGAACGGCACGAGTGGGATCCTTGACCAACTCATCAAGGCTTAGTTCGCGATTATGAGTGCCCGCAGTTGACCGTTTGCGCTCTAGGCGGTCTGCTCCGTCAACATATCCTACTGCTCCTTGCCCACTGGAGTTATCAATCTGCCGAGAGAGCATTGACTTCTGGCGTCTCAGGGACCCAGGGTTGCTGCGATTCAGGTCACTGCCATCCGCAGAGAGAAAAGACTCCCCTGATCTCCTTCTAATCGACTGTACACGGTTCTCCAGGAAAGACTTGAATTCACCCGGGGCAAGTTCGGGGTGAACTCTGGCTGGGACCCATAAAAGCCTCGATGGATCGTTCTCGTCGTCATTCCCAGACGGGGCTATGGCTGGCATTGCTGAAAGTCCAATAGGTGGCATATCCGGATCAATACTGTTTCCGACATCCATGGACATGCGCCTGAGAGCTTGCAGGTTGCTCAATTCCTGCGCGATGTCATTTGGGTTGTCAATGTTGGTAAGCGGAAATTGCGAACCCGCCTCGCCGGCTTGAACATCGCGTAGCGACAAAGCCGTCGATGCAGGCGCTTTGGAGCCTCCTTCATACTGCATACTGGTTCGACGATTCGGTGAGGGGATGTTCAAGGTTTGTGATTTTTTAAGGCTCTCGCCATGTTCTTCATAGGAGGACTGTGTGGCGTAAAGTTCATCCGACATTGAGCGTGTCAATGGTTTGCGGGAATCGTATTCCATTTGCTGCTGATGTCGGGAGCGGGCATGAGCATGGTGCTGCGAGTCGAGATGGGCTGGTCGTTGTAACTGCTCGTGATACGAAGATCCATCGATAAAACTTAATGGTCGACCGCCAGTTTCGGACCCAGAATCGTCCTCATCGCCATACAGCGTCCCTATAGCTTCTGTGACATGATGGCTCGGGTCTGAGATTGACAGTTGACTTGCATGACCGCGACGGCTGCTGAAATTTCCCGCAGTTTCGTCGCGGGGTCGGGATGAGGTCTGTTGGAAGGCATCAGATCAGCAAACAATACAGGAGGAGACGATCTGATTTGGAGCATATTGCTGGGTCTTGTCACTTGAGTTTGAACATGGCCACTCCGGACAGGTAGGCTATGGTGCTATCAATCTTGAAGCACGATTTTCAATCTTACCATCATCAAGGGCAATGTGGAGGGCTCTCTGTCTGCTTCTGAGGTGCCGTGGACTTGTTCTAAGCAACCTACTTGCACACAGGTCAACCCCCGCGGCGTTTAGTGGTAAGGAGGCCGACTCCTGTCATTCACCAGCGGACAACGAAGCGGATCAGGTCTCGCAGCAGTTGCCGATGTCGAATTGTCGACAACAGTGCGGCGAATTAAAGGCCTCCCTAGCCCAGGCCTTGCTGTCGTCGACGGGCTTTATCGTCGCATGAGGGATACGAGGCTTTGAGGGGGCGGACTGTCGATGCTCAAAATGGTGGGGGGTTCAACCAGGAGACGGCATGCAGTGGGAAGCCGGCCAGGGACGCTGAACGGGCGATGCCAGTGACAGTGAGAGAGTTGGCTTCCGACGAAAGAGGGCAGGGTTCGGCGCGTCTTCTCGAGGGAGTTGTTTCTAGGACTTGGTCATGTGGTCGTCAACGGTCAGTTCGATATTATGGTCGTGAGCGCCTGCGACTTGGATGGGAAGGAGAGATGTCCGTCGACGTGCCACTTACTTGAGCCCGGGACCCAGTCACTGCCGTGTCGGACTTGTGCTGCGCCGCCTTCTCAAGTTGTGGACATCCAAGTTGGGCACTTGAGCATACTGGCATTAACGCACTTGGCGGCGCCTCAGTCATTCTGGCACCGCCAATTGACTCGAGGCTTTGGCAGGCTTAAGCCCGCAATGCACTGCGTCACGTGGCCGGACGGCGCCAATTGACGCCAGATGCACCTCTGCGTCACATACGGCCGGGGCTGTCGGGGTGCTGGAAGCCGCCAAAAGCAAAGCAGACAGGGGCCGGCGGACCACTAGGGCTAATCACCGTGCTAAAAAGTATGTAGGGTTACTCCGTACTTTGAGTTCAGCGCACATGTGGGTGCACCTGGATGTACCAGAAGGGGGGACTAGATAGGCCTCGACTCCAGTTGTCAAGCATCAGATCAGACTTGGCTCTTTTCACGGCGCATATCAGACGACTCGCCCACCAAGAACGACGCTTGGTTGCGGGTTTTGCTCAGTAAACTAGCTTGCCATGACTTGCCTTTAAATTCTCGGTGGCTGACTCAGGATTGCCATCACGCTTTGAGACAGGTGGTGCTTGAGACAGCAACTTGTCTGGTGCGTCCTGCACACCAGACTGCAACTTGACGGCCGTCGAGAGCAACGGAGTCAGCTGAGGTACTGGGTCCAATCCAATCAATCCGACAGTGTGTGCGGCTTTGAAAGGCACCCAGGTCTAAGTACTCGATTAACTTTAAAGACAGGCACTTGGACCTTTTTTTCGTGAACATGGATGACGCCAACGGCGAGACATGCATCAGAAGCTATGCCTCACATTCTGTCGGGTCGTATCCTTTGACTCCATTGTTGCTCCAAACATTGAAGTTTGCTGTGCTATTATAAGCAGCCTATCAGGCAGCCCGGCAACTTAGTCCAGCGGCGGCAGCCATCTTCCCAGGCACGCAGTCTTTTATTTGAAATGAAGTCTTGATCGCATAGATTCCAGACGTCGCAAATGGTCGCGGCAGCACAACCACCTTCAGTTCTGCAGGGTAGCCATCTGCTGAGTGCAAGTCGCATACATGGTTTGGTGCCTGTCCAAGACGCACGCCACTGGCACCCTTTACTGCGCAGGTATCAAACTAAAAATACTAGCGGTGCCTGAACTCAGTGTAGCGTAGCAGCTCGCTCCAGCCTCTCTAGCGCCAGTGCGCAGGTTCAATGCTGACATGGAGCCTTTGTTGTTCGCTGTAAGTCAATGCCTGGCGCTCATACGGTGCAAACTTGGGGGCACCTGGGGTGTTCGGGGCCAGCCTCAGCACACTTCTTGCCTAGTCTGAATGCGGCTAAGCCAGCAGGAGTTCACCTCCTGAGCGCTGGGACTGGCTAGACGACGCGCAGCACAGTACGCAAAGCACAAACAGACAGTCAGTCGGGTTACTCCGTACAGCCAGCCAGCTGCTTGCTGTTTGGCTCCTGGGCTTCCCATGTCCTTGGTTGGTTCAATGTCGGGTCAGAACTTTGGCGAGTGGGAAAATTATCTCCAGCCTTGTTCGACATTTGGAGCCGCGAAGACCACACCTCACCCGAGCACCTCCTTTGACTGCGGCCCATCTACCCTCTCCGCCGTCATCCTTTTTGATACCCAGGCCATCTCCCGCCGTGCCTCATCTTTTTCCTCCTCTTCCTTGACGAACGACTGTACGTCTTGTACGCCTTGGAATTACGAATCCTCTCGCCTCTCGCCTCTCGCCTCTCGCCAGAAACCCGGAGCGCGTCTGATTGATCGAACAACTCCTCGTCGATAGAATGGCTGCTGTGAGTTTGCTTTGTCCAAACGTCCTCGTTTGCTCCTTCCTGCTGGCGCACCGCCAATTCCATCCTGGCGCAGGTCGGGCAGCTGGCAGAAGCTGGCAGAAGCTGGCAAACACCTGTCAAGCCTGACTGTACCGTTTAGTGCATGGCTTTGTATTTTGCGTTTCACCACTCTCATCTTCGAACCATCCCCCGTCTCCTTTCTCTTTCCTGTCATCGTCACAACCGACGCAGCGCAAGACCCCAAACCCTTGGATTCTCCCGCTGCCATCACACAACCATCCCCACGTGCCTCCCATGGCTGCTAGATTCACCACTGCTAGGACTGCTCCTCTAGGAGCAAGGACGTCTGCTCCACGAACCTTGACTAACGGATTCCAGTCACGACCCTACAACAGCCAGGGCTATCTGCAAAACGGCGGCAGCAGCTTGCCACCCGGCGCCGCCCCCCTACTACCGAACCAAGGAAGAGTTATTCAGTCAGGCCCTATTCGAGTTCTTTGCATTGCTGATGTTCGAGGTGAGCACTTGCACCAGCCCCGGGAGCTGGTACGGCGGCCACAATGGACTTGGACTTATCTTTTGCGCTGTAGGAAATCTGAGATCCTTGAACGAACTCGCAAAGCAGGCTCGCGCCGATCACATCATCCACACGGGTGATTTCGGTTTTTATGACGACACGTCGCTGGAACGTATTGCCGAAAAGACCCTCAAGCATGTCGCTCAATATTCTCCCCTGATCCCCGATCCTGTTAAGAAGGCAATCCAACAAGGCGGAAATGGGCCTGTCAAGACCCGGTTCCCACCCAGCGACCTCCCGCTTTCCGAGCTTCCCCTTCTGCTCAGCGGAGAGGTGAAGCTAGATGTACCCGTCTATACCGTTTGGGGTGCTTGCGAAGACGTTCGAGTGTTGGAAAAGTTTCGGTCCTCCGAGTACAAGGTTCCCAACTTACATATCATTGATGAAGCTCGCTCCATGCTTCTTGAGGTCGGTGGTGTCAAGCTCAGACTGCTGGGCCTTGGTGGTGCTGTTGTCATGCACAAGTTATTTGACAACGGTGAAGGCCGAACCACCATTGCTGGTGGCCAAGGCACTATGTGGACGACGCTGTTACAGATGGGAGAGCTTGTTGATACGGCGCACCGAGTCTACGATCCTACCGAAACCCGAATTTTTATCACGCATGCCTCCCCTGCCAGAGAGGGCATATTGAATCAGCTCTCTGTTGCTCTGAAGGCCGATTTTTCCATTTCCGCTGGACTGCACTTCCGATATGGAAGCTCATACAACGAATTCAGCGTAAATCCAACTTTGGATCACTACCGCGGAAAACTGGCTGCATCCAAGGCCTCCTTCAACGATGTCTGGGAGACTGTGAAAGGTGAGGTCGAGCCAGCCATTGCGCAGAACGAAGCACAGCAGAATCTGCTCAAGAACGCGCTACAAATTGTCGAAAAGATGCCCACTACTGCCGCCGGTGGTAATCCTTTTGGCGGTCCGGTGACCGGTCAGGCTGCTTTGGGCCAGGTTGATGAGAGTGCCTTCAAGAATATGTGGAATTTCAACCTTGCTGATGCTGCATTTGGCTATCTAGTCTTGGAAATTCAGGATGGACGTATTGGAACGGAAATGCGCGCCCAGGGCTTCAACTTTTCCCATCGTGGTGCCAAGCAGCAGCCAGGAGCTGCTCCCCCTACTACTGCTGCCAGTGCTCCGCCCCCTTCTGTCTCTACTGCTGCTCCTACTGTTAGCACTCCTGCTCCTCCTGCTGCTGCTGCACAACCCGCGGCCCCAGCCAGTAGACAGCCATCATCAACACAGCAGCCAAAGAGTGCTTCGGCAACCACTCCGGCGCCTGGCCCAGCCAAGCCTGCCACTCCTCAGCCCAGCCAGACATCTAACAAGTCTGGCGGCAGCAAGGACAATGAAAAGACTTCAGCCGCCCCAAATGGATCTGCCAACGGCCCCGAGCCTGCTTCCTCTCCCGCTCCCAAGACTCTTGCTTCTGACATTATTGGCCTATTCATCATGAACGTGAGCAGCGAGGACCAGTGCCGCGACCTATTTGACGAGGCCGATAAGGGCAAGATTGTCAAGATTGAGAAATGGGGCAACCAGAACAAGGTTGTCCAATTCAAGACTACCGAAGACCGAGATGCTGCCATGGCTCGATTGCCTGAGGAGATCAAGACACGCACTCAAGAAGACCGGACCCGGCCCCTTGTAAAGATTTTCCAACACAGAGAAGGGAAGACGTTTAGTAACCGCGGTGGCGCCGGAACCTGGGGCGCCAATGCGCGTGGAGGCGCTACAGCCAGCGGATACCGAAGCGCAGGCGGCAACAGCGACTCGGAGAGCAACCGACGCGGCGGACGAGGTGGCCGGGGCGGACGGGGAAGTGATCGAGGACGTGGTGGACGTGGTCGCGGTGGCATGAAGGGCGAAGGTGGCGCCTCATCCCCAGCGGCGACCCCGTCAACGCCAGCGGAATGAGGAAGTGATGGCTAGTTGCCACTTGTTTCTCTCATGATTCATTGAATATCCTCACTGTTTTTTCGACATTTCCCACTCACGTATGGAAACCGAGCCATAGTTCTTGGCATCAATTTTCTTGTCGTATTTGATTCTAGCTCTGGAGCAAGGTTGGAGGGAGGAGAGGAAAAAGAGCCGCGTCTCGCAAGGGTCCGCCGTTTTGGGCTGCGTTTCTGTGTACGTGTACCTAATGAGATATTGAGCCTACCGGGGCTTCGCAGTCGCGGACTTGGCCCCTATTTTCTACTTTTTAATTTGATTTGTATGGAGTTTATTTGTTCGCATCTTGTTGTTTACATTTTCTTCTTCGCTTTGGGCATTACGATGCTTGCTTGTGTGCACTGAGCTGTTGAGTGTGGCAAAAAGGTGACCTGAAGTGAGAGTCTTGTTTGACCAAAGGTGATTGATTATGATGATACCAATTGCTTGTGCTGTGCTGACGGATGATGGGATGAAGATTCTTTTCCCCTTTCCTTTTCTTTTTTTTTATAGTTTGACTCGTGGTCGCTGTACCTTTGTAGTTTAATACACTATTATACAGCAAAATTAATCATACACGTAGCTGATTCGATATTACAACGGCTTGATTCCCTTGTGAATGGCTGCAATGCCACCCGTCAAGTTTTCATAGCCATCGCCCGACACGGCAAACCCGGCATCAACAATCATGTCCCTGAAAGCCTCCTGGCTGGGAAATCTGTCAATGCTCTCCACCAAATACTGATAGCTGTCTCTGTCAGCGGCGACTAGCTGGCCAATCAAGGGGATGGCACTGAACGACCACCGTTTATAGATGGCATTCAGGAGAGGATACTTGTCCACCTTCGAGAATTCCAGACACGCAAAGACACCGCCTGGTTTGAGGACCCTATGGGCTTCCCTCAGTGCAGCGGGGATGTTGGAGAAGTTCCGGATGCCGAAGGAGACGGTGTACAGGTCGAGAGAGTTGTCTTTGATTTGGGCCGGGAGCATCTCGGCGTTGGCCTCGAGGAAGGAGAGGTTGGACTGGTAGGAGGCGGGGAGGTCGAGGGAGCGCTGCTTGCCGACGGCCAGCATGTCCGGGTTGATGTCGGATATGGTGATGTGGATGTTTGGGTTTGCGTTGTGGACGTGTGAGTGTTGGAGCATGCGGAAGGCGATGTCGCCCGTGCCGCCGGCTACGTCGAGCATTCTCTGGGGCTTGCCGAGGGGCGTGGTTGCTCCCGGGTTGAGGGAGGAGACGAAATGGTCCCTTTGGAGGCGTGTGTTAGTTAGTATTGGTGTGGGAGGCAATGGCGATCTTGGAGGAACATACTTCCATAGCCTGTGAATGCCCAGGGACATGAAGTCGTTCATCTTGTCGTACGACTCGGCGACGCTGGAAAAGACGCCTGCGACGCGATCTTGTTTCTCGCTCTCCGTCACCGTCTCGTAGCCAAAGTGTGTTTCGCGATGTGCCGTTGGAGTTTGTTGCTGCTCCCGGCGCAAGTGGGTTGTGCAAAAAGGGCGGGAGGCTGTGCGGTTGAGACATCTTGATGGTCGAAAGGAACTGATTGTACAGCTCCGCAGAGTTCGGGGTGCCACCATCTTTAAAGGGTATCGCAATTGGCGGTGCTTAGGTGGTGAGAGGCGGAGTGTGGTCGTGAGAATGAATATAGGGTCGTATGAGGTTCAGTTGGCCGTAGTATGTACTCCGTAGTAGTATGGAAATTTGCGACATGGGAGGACCAGGGTGGAGCTCGAGCCACACTTGTGATGTCTTGTGGCGTCGGTGGGTGAGTTGCAGATGCGCAGAATCATGTGGGTTGGTAGAACAACCAAGCGAAAAAAAAAGGGAAAATTAAGAGAGAAAAAAAAAAAAGAAAGAAAACGGAAAAGAAAATCTAGGAAACAGACGTAGTTTTTTTTTTCGGCGAATTGTTGTCGTCTACGTAGACGTGGCGGCGGTTGAGTCTTCAGCAGCCTGCTCGGCATCGGTAAGCCTGCGTTTGTAGGCAAGCAGGGCGCTGACATACTTGTTGATTTGGGATTTGAAAAACCAGAAGACGAGGCCGACCAGGGACATGATTCCGAGGATGAGGAGCGCGAGACTGCTTCCGGGGGTCATCATGTCGGCGTGATCTGGGTTTGTAACTGCAACCTGATTCCCGGTGTTGTATGTATGGCTTTGCGATATGGCTGGTTGCTACAATCTGCACATGCAGCAGATATGGATGAAGGGGGTTGCAGGTGAAGACACTCGGATTTACACGACATGCACTTCAAGGCAGAAAATTGACATGAATTCGATATCCATTGTTTACAAACCATACGAACCTGTGCAACCGCCAACAGAAGCTGCCAGCTGCCACAGTCGCGGCTCCGTACGCACTCGCAGTCTGAGCTGTGAATAGCAAACTTATGGAGTGCAACGCGTAGCACAAATGTCCGTGGGACGAATGCCAGCCTCCAATTGGCGTAATAGGATGTCAATATAGCCGATGGCTCTTGGCTGCCGTGTTTCAAGCGGATCAATTTATGTACAGAGCAATCGGCTGGGGTAATTTTTTCTTGAACTCCCGGGGTTTTCTTGCCCCATCCCACATCAATCCGGGGTTTGGGTGCTGGATAGACCCGACCGAGGTGGCGGGTTCTGTCGGCTCAAAGCGTCATCGCCGCCGCAGGCCGTCGACAACCATTCAATGTTGTCGCAGTCTGTAGACTTTCTCCGCGCCAACTGGGCCGAAAACACGATTGACATTCTTTACTCGTCTTTTTTTTGTGCTGCTTCCCGAGGCGTCGGCTAAAGCATCATCACAACCGTTTTTTTTTCGCTTGAGAAAAAAGAGACATCGTGTTGTGAGAGCCGGAACCCCCCATTCTCACCATGAAGTCCAGAGTCATCCGCAACCTGCCCATCCGACGGGTGACAACGTCCATCCCCAAGACGGCCTTTGCCACACCCGTCCGCGCCGCGAGCAGCGTTTCCCAAAGACCCAATTCCGATTATGTCTCCTTCCCTGGTGCGCTGAAGAGCGCCTTCACGACGCAGTTGAGCTTTGAACATCCCGAGTCGTACAAGGCCCTGCCTACGTATAGAGTGGTCGATCAGCACGGCGCCGTGGTTGACCAGTCTTTCCAGCCTGACATCTCGGACGAAACGGTGGTGAAGCTGTACAAGGACATGCTGTTTATTTCAATCATGGACTTGATCATGTTTGATGCCCAGCGACAGGGCCGCCTGAGCTTCTACATGGTGAGCGCCGGCGAGGAGGCTGTCAGCGTGGGCAGTTCGAGTGTTTTGGATCCAGAAGACCCTGTGTACTGCCAGTACAGAGAGCAAGGGTTTTTCAAGGAGAGGGGAATGACCACCAAGGAGTTTATGTCGCAGCTGTTTGCGAATAAGAATGACCCCGGCAAGGGGAGGAACATGCCTGTTCATTACGGCAGCAAGAGGTTGAATATCGTGAGTATACCGTCTGCGCTGGCCGCGGCCATGCCGGTAGTCTGGCCTTTGAAAAGCTAATTGCGTCCCCTACAGCACACTGTTTCTTCGCCGCTGGCAACGCAAATCCCTCAGGCATCGGGTGCCGGCTACGCCCTGAAGATGCAAAAGCTGCAGGACCCCAACTCCAAGGCCAAGGTGGCGGTATGTTTCTTCGGCGAGGGCGCTGCCAGCGAAGGTGACTTCCACGCCGCCATGAACATTGCTGCGACGCGCTCGTGCCCCGTCATCTTCATCTGCCGCAACAACGGCTACGCCATCTCGACGCCCACGCTGGACCAGTACCGCGGAGACGGCATCGCCAGTCGTGGCATTGGCTATGGCATAGACACGATCCGCATTGACGGCAACGACATCTGGGCCGTGCGCGAGGCCGTCAAGAAGGCCAGGGAAATGGCCCTCCAGGACGGCGGCAAGCCTATCCTCATCGAGTGCATGACGTACCGCGTCTCCCACCACAGCACGTCCGACGACTCATTCGCCTACCGCGCCCGCGTCGAAGTCGAGGACTGGAAGAGGCGCGACAACCCAATCACCCGCCTGCGAAAGTGGATGGAGGCTAAGGGTTGCTGGGACGAAACCAAGGAGAAGGAGGCCAGAGATAGTCTGCGAAAGGAGATCCTCAAAGGCTTCTCCGAGGCCGAGAAGGAGAAGAAGCCTGCGCTGCGGACTATGTTTGAGGACGTCTATGAGGAGTTGACGCCCGACCTGAAGGCGCAGATCAAGGAGCTTCGCGACATGCTGGACAAGTATCCTGATGAGTATGACTTTTCAGAATACGATGGCGGCAAGGAGTCCCTGAAGGTGTAGATGGATCATGTAGGAAACGAGTTAAAGGTGACTGAAAAAAAAATTAATAAACGTGTAAAACTCTAGCGCTATGCTGAATAAATTTTATGAATTCGTTGGAATGGCTCGCCACGTGCTGTTTTGATTTGGAAGCAGCGTGCAGAATGGCCTCTATGCCGCTGGCTTTAAAAAAACGAGACTGACTTGTGATGACCTGTATATAGGCCTTGTTAGTCAATCTATGCGCGAAAACTCGTCATTCGTCAAAGTGATTGTACCATGTATATGCTTTGAAATTATTAGAGTGCCGTGGAGGAATTATAGGAACAATGAGGTATATGTGGCACACGGCTGAGCAATATTATTGTCTGAAGAACGAGTTCTTATGACACCCTGACTCATACAATGGGGGCTCTACTATTAATTATGGCGGGCTCAACACTATTGCCCTGGAAAAACTTGTGGAAGACTCACAGAGAGCTGGAATCAAACGCACGGAATAGCTAGGTGCTCAAAGACTTCAAAGAGTAAAATGTCCATGGCTGACGGGACAAGGAGAACACTGAGGCGTTCTATCATAAACCACAAGGGCCATATTCATAGGCAACGGCCTGACTGGATTATTTTGCATCTCGACACGAAGCGAATCGATCTTGGGCTCATCGGGCATCTAACATCTCTTATTACCTCTCTGTATATTGCATTTTGAATCGTGTTGATAAGCTTCTCTTTTGTAATCGTCCTGGCCTGCAAGCCTGAGGGCCGAAGGCGGGAGCAAGCTGAACCACGTGGAGCTTCTACGATAACTAGGAAATGCCTTTGCTCCTTTCTTAAGCAGCGCGTATGTTCGTGTTGGTGATAAAAGTCGTAGTATCGCTATTCCACTAACGTATTGCAGATAAGATGGGACTATATTAATATCAAACCCTACACCCTGTGACGAGGCGGCTCATGTCTGCAGATGGAGCCACAACAGGGAAACCTGACCGCGGCCCAACCATGCAGAAGTTAGGTATAAAGAGCAGGAAGACGAACTGGCAAATTAGTACAGTTGTCCTCGCTAGATGGATAGGAGTGGTGCGATTGTGAAGTGGTTTCTCGTAACAACCCCCCTATGCTTCCGAGTCCGCTTTCCCATGGGCCGTTTTCTTCGGTACGTCTGATCCTTCAAACGGTCCAACTCGCTAGTAGACCTTGCTGTAGGAATAGTGCTGGCAAGTGCTGGCAAGTGCTGCATTTGCTTGTGAAAATATACACAGGAAACTTACGCCCAAAGAGTCATGTGGTTCCAAGCTGGAGGTGACCCAGCGTCACTCAACATGGGGATAGGTCCATGTCGCGAACCAGCATACGACCGTGACCAGATCGGCCGGCTCGTTCCCTAGTCCTCTGCCGAAAGGGAAGTGCAATTCGGACCAGGCAACCGATAAATGGAAGAGCCGACATCGCATGCCTGACGGCCGTCAAGGCAGCTATCTCGTCACGACGCTGGTCCAGCGTGCCTTTTCCCCACCTCCCATAAACGCTCGCCTCCTCTTCTCTAGCTATTGAGGAACGTCTTGCCAACAAGTGTGTTCAAAGTCTAGATCAGCAGAGGACAGTCGTTATTCGAGAGAGAGAGCTCTAATTGCATTTTGCTGGGCCAGGGAGTTAAGAAACGGATATGTGAAAATAGCAGCATAGAGTATCTCTTATCATGGTAGATTCCGGAGCTGGGTATAGTTGGAGACTTGGGAGTGATTCTACCTGGTGTCCATGGGATAGATTCAGTCACCAATATCGATACATGCGCAGCGTTGCACGCCTGAGCCTGAGTGCCATATTTTTGCCATTAGCTGGGACAGGTGCGGGAAAAACAAGAGGGAATGAAAGGAACGAGGTGAGAGGATGAACAAACTCGCTGCTCGGGGCGGAGGCGTGAGATGCACTTATTAAGATCATGACACTCGACTTCGCGAGTGGAGCAGCTGTTACGTCAAAGTAGGGACCCAGCACCAGGCTCTGATTGGTGAAGAAAAGGGGACGGCTGGAGCAAGACCAACCACTCAGAGGCAGGAACCTCGACAGCGACATTGCAGAACACACGGCTTACATCTGTCATCCCGCCATGACCATGTCCATCTTATCGCCATAGCCCATTGCCCGACCGCACACAGCAGTTGACACATCCATCATCACCTCCTCCCGTTCAGTCAACAGCACCCAAGACAATCCTATCCACCACCTGCTACCGGATCTCGCTTCCAGATCTGCTACGCACTGATGCGTATCGACTACACAGCATTACTTGGCGTAGCGTAGGCACGGGGAACAACGAAACGCCGAGACGTCACGGTTCACCGTGTGCCATTCCGTCTTTGTCACTTGCTCGCCTGCCCATAACCGTCTCAATACCCAACGGCCGGCCCGACCACAAAACAACACCAAATACTCCTGAGAACCCATCATCGAGCCCAGCTACTCACTGTACCTCGCACACCACGCATCGTGCACCGTACGTACGCCTTCTATGGTACATATATCCCCACATACTTCGGCTGCTTCTCTTCTCGTCGTTCCTTCCCCGTCGTTGCCTCTCAGCGAACCCGCGCCTGCCCTCCTGATGGCGTAGTCCGGGCATGGCAGAACGAACATTGGCAGGTGACAACGAAGTGCGACTTGCCTCGTCGACGTCGACAGCCTCTGGTGCTGCGACTGCCGCTGCCGCCCCCCCTCAAAGGTAAGGGAAAGAGCGACCTTGACTGTTACCGGAACTACCCAAGTCTTTGGTTTTCGATGCTCGACGTGCTGAGTTTTATCCTCGCTTCTTTTCATTGCTTTCAATTATGATATCATGCTTCAAGTGTTCTTGCATGGTTTCTGCACCGAGCTCAAACACGACCAGCGATCTAGTTGAGAGTCATCGTCATCTCTCCGCCAGTCCCCATCCATCATTTTTCCTCGCCTCGGTTTGATTGACCCAGTCTGTGGCCCGACTTTCCAACTTTGATAAAGATTTCGACCCAGCACCGTCTCTTCCGTTGCACTTGACCCGATAGCCCGGCTCTGTGTCTGGCTGGCAATCAGCCTTCGAACAGACCTGGTGATATTACAGGTGGCCATCGATTCTCTTGGAAGTCCCTACTTCGACGCCAGGCGCTTCCTACTGAAATCTACTTGTTTTCGCGCCCTATCCCTGTGAAATTTTAAATTACGCTTCACTGCCAACGTCGGACCACAGACTTTTGTTTATCCATCTCCATCACTCGCAAGCGCCATTTTAACGCTTAAAACAGGCGACACTATACCTTGCCACAAAAGCTTGCTCGGCTTCTTCAATTTTTGTCATTTTGTTTACCCCCCGCTCGTCACGCCCAACTGGTAGAGAGTATCACCGTTCGGCACGACCTTCCCAGGCACACCCAGCTTCGGGCTTGCTCATTTGTTGGGCAATTTCTGTTACACCTGCTACCCTGGTCTTCATCGCAACTCGCAGATGTCGGTGTCTTAAAGAGCTTCATTAACTCATGTCTCCCAGAATCACTAGGTCCTCGGCCCGCCAAGCTGCGAGCCAGGCAGCTCATCAAGCCAGTTCTCTAGCTTCCCCGTCTGCTGCCGGGACAAATTCTACTTCTACCGCACCAGTTCCAACTACGCAAGGTGACCGAAAGCGAAGAGTATCCTCTTCTACTAGTCAAGACAAACCCTCTACACCTGTTGCGGCATCGCATCCTAACTCGGGTCGACGGTCCAAGAGACAAAAGATTTCCGAACCCCCTTCCAAGGGAACATCACAGGACACCTTGAATCTTACTCTTCAAGGAACTCGGAGGAAGGGCAAGGCTACTGCCGCCATGGATGGCAACGAGTACGTTGAATCCCCAAGAACCCCCGCCCCTGATCTCGGCCTCATTTTTCTAAATGCTTTTACTTCGTGCATATGCACAAGCTAACCTAAACACCGCAATCTTACAGTGGCCAAGCCTCCCCGGCGGAACCCCCCGAGGTCAGTGGCCGACAAGTGGCTTCCAGCAGAAAATCAAGTCGCAGCAAAAAGTCCGATTCTACTACTCCCACTTCTGCTAGACGAAGATCCAGACGGAACGATAGCAACAACGCCGATCAAGACACCGCAATGACCGGCACAGACGACAATGATGAACCTGGACCACCTCCGTCACCGCCCATCGAGAATCCTGGCGATGATAGTAGTGAAGATCATGATGAGGATGGGCATGAAAATGACCAACCTAGATCCGACAATCATGATGATGACCACGAAGATGAAGACGAGGACGAGGACGAGGACGATGAAGATGACGACGATGACCCGTTTGGTGGTTTTGGCGGCTCAGGGGGAGCAGTGGCTGGCCTCTCTAGCACACTCCGGGCTTTGACAGGCATGATGTCTGGCCTGACAGGTCGGCTACGCGAGCTTCTGAATAATCTGAGAGACGATGATTTTTCGGTTCAAGTCATTGCTCTACAGGAACTGTCCGAGATTCTTCTCGTATCTAATGAGGATAATCTTTCTGGGCACTTCTCACCAGATTCATTCGTCAAAGAGCTAGTTCTCCTAATGAACAAGGAAGAGAGCCCAGAAATTATGCTGCTGGCATGTCGATGTCTGGCTAACCTTATGGAAGCATTGCCCGCCAGCGTTGCCAATGTGGTCTACGGAGGGGCTGTTCCGGTCTTGTGTCAAAAGCTCCTGGAAATCTCCTTCATCGATCTAGCCGAACAGGCACTGAGCACTCTGGAGAAAATTTCATTGGAGTATCCGGCGAATATCGTTAGAGAAGGTGGATTGACTGCCTGCTTGTCGTACCTTGATTTCTTTGCAACAAGCACGCAGAGAACTGCAGTTACCACAGCCGCGAACTGTTGTCGCAACATCCCTGACGATTCCTTCCCTGTCGTCAAAGACGTTATGCCCATCCTCCTCAATGTCCTCAATAGCAGCGACCAACGGGTTGTGGAGCAGGCCTCCCTCTGCGTGTCAGGCATTGTTGAGAGCTTCAAGTACCAGCCAGCCAAGCTTGAAGAGCTTGTCAGTGTCGATCTTCTTCGCGCCGTTTTGCGTCTCCTGGTCCCTGGTACTACGAATTTGATTGGGTCTAGTATTCATACACAGTTTCTTCGAGTCCTGGCTTTTACAGCACGGGCTAGTCCGCGATTGTCTGCCGAACTTTTCAAGTTAAACGTCGTGGAAACTCTCTACCAAATCTTGACGGGGGTTTCTCCCCCAAGCGGAACTGAGAACGTTGCCTCCAAACTGGACAGCGTTGTCGTGATGCAGGCCCTCATCCACCGCCCGAGGGAGCAAATCGTGGAGACACTTAACGTTATTTGCGAACTCCTGCCAAATTTACCCCGAAATGCCGACCCTGCATTTGGAGACTTTGTTGAGCTTCATGCATCCACTGAACCAATCACTCCTTCCTCTGTTGGTGGTAGAAGCCGAAGGAGCCCAAATGACAAGCGGCTTGATCTCCTGGAACAATGCAAGCCTGAAGTTCGTCGGTTTGCTTTGATTATATTTCCTACTCTTACAGATGCCTTTTCAAGCACAGTCAATCTCAGTGTTCGACAAAAGGTGCTTACAGCTCAACTCAAAATGCTGTCCAATTTGGATGAAGAAATTCTCGTAGAAGCCTTGGTTCCTGTGCCCTACGCATCATTTTTAGCATCAATTTTATCACAACAAGACCACCCGTCTCTTGTCATGTTAGGTTTGCAAGCCACGGAACTTCTTGTAAGCAGACTCGAGTCCATTTATCGATATCAATTGTATCGAGAAGGTGTCATCCACGAGATCAACAAGCTGGCATCTCAAGAGGACCCGTTGGACTTGAAGAAGGAAGAATCCGACGACGATGAGGAACAGGAAGATGAAGACGAGGACGAAAACGACGAGGGCGATGGCGAAGAAAAGCCACAGGACACCACGAAAGATGAGTCGGGCAATCACTTGCAGTCTTCATCCAATGTTGTAGGAGTAGAGGAGCATGAGAATAACGGTGACGAGGCTGGAGAGGACGACGACAATAACTCTTCTGGGGACGATGATGAAGATGAACGTGACGACGAAGACGCGGACGATGATGAAGAAAACGACGGCGATCACGTCCCTGGCGATATGTCTCCTGCTAGTTCCCGTGGGTCTACCATGTCAGTGGACATGCCACCCCATCGTTATATCTCGGATATGAAGTCAATGACGTCTCGGATTCGGAATGTTGCTAAAAAATTCCTCGAAACCCATGAAGGAGGGGAACATGCACAAATCATGAAAAACAAAGCTACACTTATCCTACATGACTTGTCTGACTTGGCCACGGAGCTGGAAACATACTATCTGAAACGGCCTTCTGCTACGCTTGGTGGAGCGCAAAAGGACAAAGAGCTGTTCTCACAGCTTGCGTCATATTTCGACACTGACGTCCTGGAAAGTGTTACTAGTGCTGAATTGTTGGCCTCTGGACTCGTACAGACCTTACTTGATATCTTTAGCAACCCTGATGAAGAACTTGCCCGGTCAGCCCAATCCACCTTCCTCGAGATCTTCATGGGCTATTCTCTCAAATCAAAGCCAAAGACGGCGACGGCAGATTCGCCCGCTACGCCATTCAGCGTTCTGGTACACAAAATGCAAGATTTGCTCAGTAGGTCAGAGCATTTTGAAGTGCTTACCGTTCATCACAACACCTTTGATGGCAACCGAAGCAGCCCTGCGTCGATGCTTGGTAAACAAATCCGACTTCGCCTTGTGGCAGACGACGAGTCCAACATCCCCCGACCGTACAGGAATATCATGGTATCGATTCATGCAATTGCCACCTTCAAGTCGTTGGACGATTATCTTCGACCTCGGATAAGTTTAGCAGAACGGCCACCAATTGGCCGTAGAGATGGACTCTCTAGAGCCCTCGCTGCTGTGGCCGGCATGGGAGGCCTGCAATTTAGCACCACAGCTGGTGCAGCTGGTGCCAGACTCACTGAAAGATCATCGTTTGGCTCTGTGCCTCCTCCGCCTCCTCCACCTCCTGCAGCTACTACAACTCCGTCGAGCTCCCGGTATTCCCGAAGGTCTAAGAACCGGTCAATGCCTCAGCCCAACACCCCAGCGACCTCGCAAGATCCCTCTGCTGGCCCATCCCATGACAAGGGTATTCTACGACGTTCCTCAAGACGTCAAGTAGTATCAACTGAGGAGACACCGTTATCGCGACCACCACCAACCGATGGGGACGACACGCAGAATACTCTTGAGTGTGCTGATGAGAAGCAAATGTCTGATGAAGATGACCTGGAAGATGGCAGTGCCCTAGATGCAATCGTAGGGGAGCTTGATGAGGATATGGATGACGCAGACCACACCGGAGCTGGGCCGGATCCTTCTGCCGTGAATCTTGAGGTGGCCACTGGCGGGAAAATAACTGCAAGAAAGGACGATGGAACTAGAGTTCCTACTCCCTCCAGCTCAGCTCTTTTCACTAGCCGCAGTGGTGGTAGCAGCGCTACTGTTCCTGGAGGGCCGCCTCCGCCGCCCCCATCCTCGGGGCAGGGAACTCCGACTCCTGCGACATCGCGACCACCCATGTCGTACTCTTTGGCTCTCCAAGCCGTTCCCCAAGACTGGCATATCGAATTCAGCCTTGACAGTAAAGTAATCCCGAACGAGACCACCATTTATCGAGCTGTTCATACATCCACTTCTACTTCTGAAGAACTTGTGAGCCGCAGCATCTGGTCTGCTACACACCCTATCAAATTCCGCCGTGTCCCTGGACCGCCAACTACCGAACCTGCTACATTTGGTAGCAACCAAGACAGTGAAGGCGAAACTGTGAATGGCATCCCCGCATCTCTGGCGAAGAACCCAACTACGGCTTCCATCCTGCGCTTGCTCAATATTTTGCACGAATTGAACGCAAACATTGAGGATGTCTTGGCCGAGAATAGGAACAGTTCTATAAGTCTCAACGTGGAACCTTTATCCCAGTTTGTCAACACTAAATTGACGGCAAAACTGAACAGGCAGTTGGAGGAGCCCCTAATTGTAGCCAGCAGCTGCCTCCCTGGCTGGTCTGAGGACTTGGCTCGCTTGTATCCCTTCTTGTTCCCTTTTGAGACGAGACATCTCTTCCTCCAGTCCACGTCCTTCGGATACGCCCGATCGATGGCGAGGTGGCAGAATGCGCAGTCTGAAGATAGCCGTAGAGACCGCAACAATGATCGGCCATTTCTTGGTCGATTGCAACGGCAGAAAGTCCGAATCTCGCGACTCAAGATTCTCGAATCGGCTCTCAAGGTCATGGACCTGTATGGTGCCTCCCAGAGTATCCTGGAGGTGGAGTATTTCGAGGAAGTCGGCACTGGCTTGGGACCAACCCTGGAGTTTTACTCAACGGTATCAAAGGAATTCTCCAAGAAGAAGCTTAAACTCTGGCGTGAAATGGACTCAGTTGGATCCGATGAGTTTGTGACAGGCCAGACTGGGCTATTTCCACGGCCTCTGAACCAGGAGGAGCTCTCAGCGCCTAATGGGGAGCGGATCCTCCATTTGTTCAAGATGCTTGGCAAGTTCGTCGCTCGATCAATGATTGATTCTCGCATTATTGATATTCACTTTAACCCGATATTCTTCCGCATCGGCGATGCTCCAAGTACAGGCATTAAACCTTCCCTTGGGGCCGTCAAAATAGTTGATCCTGGTCTTGCTCGTTCTTTGAAGACGATCAAGAAGTTTGCACTGGCCAAGAAGGAGATTGACGAGGATCCCAACCGTACGGCTGCACAGAAAGTAGCAGATACAGAGTCCATTGTGATTGATAACGTCCGCTTGGATGATCTGTGCCTGGATTTCACCCTACCGGGTTATCCTAACATTGAACTTGAGGATCATGGATCTCACAAGCGTGTAACCATCGAGAACGTGGACATTTACCTTGAAAAGGTCATTGATATGACTCTCGGATCTGGTGTCCGTCAGCAAGTCGACGCGTTCCGAAGCGGCTTTTCACAAGTCTTCCCTTACTCTGCACTGAGTGCGTTCACTCCAGATGAGCTTGTGAGCTTATTTGGAAAAGTTGAGGAGGATTGGTCTTTAGAGAGTATGCTATCCCTAAGTTATTTCTACGTGCGTCACAAATGTTGCAATGGAGACTCTGGCTAACGTGATTCATTTTCCAGCTCTTACCGATTCTATCAAGGCCGATCATGGCTTCAACATGGATAGCCGTAGCGTGAAGAACTTGCTACAATCCATGAGCGAGTTTGACGTGCAACAGCGACGTGACTTTTTGCAATTTACTACGGGTAGCCCTAAGCTTCCAATTGGAGGTGAGCATTGTTGCTTTCCATCTGTCAGAAACACGAAGATGCTAACAATTGCAACAGGCTTCCGAAGCTTGACTCCAATGTTTACCGTTGTATGCAAACCAAGCGAGGACCCTTACACATCTGATGACTACCTACCCAGTGTCATGACGTGCGTCAACTACTTGAAGTTACCCGATTACACTACTATCCAGACGATGAAAAAACAACTATACAAGGCGATGAAGGAGGGCCAGGGTGCCTTTCACCTATCATAATAACTTACACGATCATGGTCGTGAGGGTTTCAAACACACCGCCTACCTTTCTTCAAGAAAGACCACACGGAACCCGGATGAAACTGCACTTGACCATGTCTTAATTCTTTCACACCAAACTCTGCAAACATGAAGCGTCTTGTGTACTACACATTTGAAGCATTCCCACCAATCACTGGCGCATTTAATGACATGACGGAGAACGTAATGGTGGTCTTGGGAAGCGACGGAGAGAAAAATGGATAGACGGATGAAAACCTTGTGACATACTTATTGCATTTGCAGGCTTTTGGTGATGGATGCCGGCTTCAACAATTCTTTCTCGAGCAAAGCTGGAACGGATGATTCTGAAAGCCTTTGAAAATTGGTTCCTATTGTACGAAGAAAAGTGACGAAGTGCAGACAGGCAAACACATGAATCAGGCATGGCAGTTAGGTATAGAAATTGACTTTTGTTCATATGACGGCAACTTTCTGTGGGAGATGCATAGATACGTCGTTTACTATGCTCTGATGAGGCCCCTCTGACTCATCGAATATGAGTATATGATGCGTGGGGGGCACCTCGGCTATATTATGTATTTACGCGTGAGCCATGCGTAAGTGCTATGCGCATAATTTCATGTAGTGAATCACAATGAAAGTCTGTATGTTGTTTGATTGTGTGAACTAACAAAGATACAATGTCAAACAAAAAACGAATAGCGCTATGCCTGAACACCATGGATCCTCCAAATTACATGTGGTATATACGATCACGTTTCCATATCGGTCGTGTTACATCTCATTCCGCCAACACGCACAATTTACTCAACTCCACCTACAAAGAAGCATCCTCTTCATCAGAGTCCCATATCTCGGGCTGTACGGGTGGGGCATGGTCCTGTATCAAACTGTCCGGCAGCATCTGACTCTTTGTCAAGAGCTGTGACGTGGATCCCAAAGAAGACGGGATGGGCAAGCTGCTGAGGTAACTGCTTTCAGCGAACTGCACACTGCTCTGGGAGGGATTGAGTGGCGGAGGCGGAGGCGGGGGCATGCTTGCTGGCTGCTGAGTCTGTTTCTCGGGGGTGGATGGTTGCGAGAGGGTGGTGGCTTGGGAAGGCCGGACGGTTCTTGAGGGTTGCTTGGGTGCCGAGGGGGTAGGGAGAGTGGTTGTTCTTGACGAGGAGCGGAGTTTAAGGGGCTCGTTGAAGTCTGGCGTCGATGGAACCATGTCGTCTGACGTTGGCAACTGAGTGGACGATGCGATGTCGCTGTGGATTTGGGCCGTGATCTGTTGCGACACTGTCATGCTGCCTGGTGGTGTGGAGCTGGGGGGACAGTTCCGTGCGCGGTCTTCGTCGTCTCCTTGAGGCAGCTTGGGCTGAGAGCTGGGATGGACGGGTGAACTGGCGACTTGTTGCTCAGAGGGCTCGTCGGCAAATAGGGCGTGTCTCAAGTTCCATAGTAATTGTCCGATGACAGCGGGCGGCAGGTATTTGTATCGGGCAATTTGACCACGCAACCATCCTTCTTGGCGCATGTCGTCTTCACACACGGGGTTGTTTAGTTCGTATACTTGGGTGGTGTGGAATTGCCATCTCCCCTGGGAAGAGGAGGAGAAGCTGGCAGGTGGGACTTGCTGACCTGGCTCGACAGAGGTCATGTATCGGAGGAGACCGTTCTCGAAGAGCCAGAAGCGGACGACCTGGGAGGGGATTTTGAAGGATGTGGTGACGTGCACCGTGGTTCCGGTTATGAGGCCTTCGAGGGAGGCCGTTGAGACGGGGAGGAGTATGTCTGATCTTGCGGATGGAGCGGGGAGGGATTGGAGAATGGAGACATGGACACGTTGAGATTCGAAAGGTTGGCTTTGGATTTGAGTGTGGACAGAGAGATGGGGCAGAGGTTTGCGGATGGGTTTGGGTCGTAGCGGAGTTGTTGGCCTCGATGAAGTTGAGGATGCATGGATTGGCTGATTTGCTGTAGATTGTTGCTCGTATTGGACTGTTGCCGATACAGGTTCGGCCTGTGTATGCATCCTTGATGTCGGTGGCGAACAAGGCACTGCATCGTGGCAACTGTGCTGGCTCTCTTCTGTAGACACCAGCTCATTCAAGACCAGCTGTGTCTCAACGCCGACACCATATCTCTCGTCTAGGTTTTTGCCGTCATCTTCATCTTCTTCACCGAACCCGTCATCCTCCCCATCGGAATCAGGGATCTCATATAGCACGCCCTTCGCGGCGAGCTTCTTTGGTGAAGGGGATTTCCTCCGAGGGCGTCTCCTCTTCGTCGGCGTGTCGTCGTCCCCAACAGGGTTTAATATAGACGGTGTATCAAACAAAACACGCAAAGGGGTTGGTGTTTTACTCTGTGATACCTTTGCTTGGTTCTTGCTGGGCGTGATGCAACCATCTGTTGTATATGAGTCTTGAATAACCAGTGAAGACCGTCTCGCAACTCCCGGCGAGACACGTCGTGGCTCCCCAGTCAGTTTCACGAGAGGCGGTTTCATGGGCGAAGTATGATTCTTCAATGGCGAGTCTTGCTGATCTGGCGCCCCGTAGCGCTCAACCATTCTCTGACTGGGAGACTGTAACCCCCCCGAGGGAAGATCAAATCTAATGGCAGTGTTCTTCTTCGCAGGGGTCTGGGGAATAATAGAATCTTCCCGAGACATGCTTACATCCGCAGTTGAGGCAGTAATTGCAGCCGTTGCTTCATGACGCCGCTTCATAGCTGGCGATGAAAAGTCCCGTTTGCCTCGCCCAGTGCTCGGACTACCGGGTTCGCCTAGCCACGAAAGAAATCCATCGTCTCCATCATCCTTGTCAAGATCTAGGTCGTCATCCGAGTCGGCAACGAAGGATGTCTGGTGACCCAAGAACTGCGTGAGTGTTTGCGTATGATAATTCGAACGTGTTGGCATATCGTCCAACGTCTTCCGCCGCGATTTGTCCTCCTTCCTGGGCGTAATCGCTTTCTTTGACTCATCGCCCATGGTTCGTCGTCTTTTTTTGCTCTGTTTTATCGACGGAGCTGCTCTCTTCCGTCTTATTGAAACAGGTTCCTCGTCATCTTCCGCCTCTTCCTTTCCTTTCTCTTCCTCTTCTTGCGCGTTTTGATCCTGCCCATTTGGTAAACTCGGCTTCATATTCTCCTTGTCCTCTGAACCGAGGTCTTCATCTTGGATATCGTCATCGCTATCGCTGAGGATTATAACGTCTTCGCCGAAGCCTGAGACAAAATCTATCTGAGTCAAGGTCTGTTGCTTCAGGCTCGGACGCTCAGAGCCTCCATATCTGCGAATCTTCTTTCGTCGCGCAGGGAATTGTACCTGTTGCAAGGAGGGCGAGGAGTTATATACTCGACTGGAAGGAGGGACGCCACGAGAACGTGTTTCGGGGGCCATGGCCGCTGGCGTCTACCTTTGGGACTTCAAATGGGAGAGCGCAGTAGATAAACAGAAAGCTTATATCCAGAGGTTCATGAGATGGGGAGCTTCATGGAAGATGAACGATGATGCCAAAGGTGGCGGTGGGGCAATGGTCAACGCGTCTCACTTTACGCGTTGGGCACCCATGAGGCATCCCGGTCAAAAACGCAACCCTAACCCTAATATAGGTGGACATTGCAAATCATTGTTGCTTCGTCATTAGTAGTATTCAATGCCCCACTCTCTCAGTCAATCTGCTACAACAAACATCGGTTTCATTGCTCACATACTTCATCTTCCGTGATAGTATACATGCGTTCGTAGACGCCAACATGCTTCATGCCCGTGCGTCTTTTAAACAGCCTCGCTATCGTATGCAAGCTCCAATCAGAAATCAATGATGCTTCCTCCCAATAATGAAAGCTCTTCTATCTGCCCATTCTGGCCACTTATCTGAAGGCCAGCTTGACATCAGCTCTAGGCCATTCAAAGGGCACATCGCCCCCGTACACATCCGTGGTGACTTGCCCGATTCTGGTTTCCACATTGAGATAAAATTTCTCACATTCAGATGTCACCTTTGCCACTAGAGCACGACTGAGCGCAGGGTCATCGGCATCGCCAAAGTGTTTCTCAACGCGCTTGCGCAGGGCTTCTACCCCCTTGCGGACCTCCTTGGAATCAAAGTTTCCAAGAATCTTGTTGAATATGGCCTTGTCATTGGACGGTTGTTGCGCAATGGCCGCAGGTGATTTGCCCGACTGTATTTGTGCCTCGATGTTCTCAAGGTAGTCAAGCAGCTTGCCAAGGGGCCTGCGCATGACAGCGTTGAGGTACATGTCCATGTGTTCATGATACTCGGTGTTAGCTTGGTCTTTCCACTCCTCGAGCACTTCAAGGCCCCGCGTATCCGTTTCCTCAAGGAAATGATTCATATTTTCGATGAGCAAGATGTGGAAATTGAGTGCTTCCTTGTCCTCAGGATCAGCCGGCCCGCTGGACACGCCCACAACAGCTGGCCGCTCTCGAGCAATGACCATGAGCGAGTCAAACATGGACTTGAGAATGCGATCGTACTCTCGGTCAACCATGCGTCGGAGCGCCGAGTTCGCATCGAGTCCGCTTATCATATTCTCTACCGCCGACATGAATGCTGGGAAGACGCGGAAGAAGGAAATCACTCCTTTTCGCTTGTTAATTTTGACCTTTGTCTCCTCAATGGCTTTGATCTGCTCCTCCACAAACTTGCTGAAGCGACCTTCCAGAAGACTGTGCAGCTTTTGCAATAATGTGTTTAGGTAATCCTGGTTAGATTGACTAATTTCTGACAACTTCCTTTCAAGCGCTGCGAGAACACCGACTCCTTGTCTGTAAAGATGATTAGTATGAGAGTCGGTCCGTATTGAACACAACGACTTACAATGCGTCTTGTCCAACCACCCATTCCATGAGTCGCTGCAATTCAGACTCAAGGAAGGCAAATATCACCTCCATAGAACGAGTCACTCTTCGTGCCAAGTCACGATCTGGCTCCATCAAACGGTGACGCTTCAAATCCCCTCCGCGTCGGTCTCGAGGAGCGTTCACTGCCACAGCATCAGTGAAATCGGCCTGCTCCAGAGTAGTCGCATGGAAGAAGTCGATGATGAAGTTTTGTTCCATCTCAACCAACGGCAAAAGGTCATCCAATACGCCGGAGAATACTTCATATGGAAAGCTTCTGCTGTCGGATGTAGGCGATTTCTCTGGATTGGCCCGGTTACCGCTGTCTGCAAGCGGCGACCGAAGAGCTCTGGCCAGGGTCTGACTGCGCTTCACTGTCATCTTTCTGGCGGCGGTTGCGACGCCCTCTTGTTGTTTCTCAACCTGCGATGAGAACAGGAGTTCGGCTTCTTCTCCTGTTGTCTTTCTTGCATTCTTACGCCATATACTAATGACGTTTTGGAATTGGCCCTTGTACAGCGGGTGGCTCTTGTCCTGATAGATCTGGATGAGGTGATTCCAATTGTTCAGGTCAACGTCTCGAGCATACAGCATCAGGGGACTGTACTGCCACAGCAACTCGCGGCCGGCATCGTAGTGGGACGAGTCGACCTTTTTGGAGAGAGCACCTTCTAGCGCACGTTTTGAACCGGCGCACGCCTCATCAAACTGGCGAGACATGAACTCAATAAGTCGTTGCATAAAGAATGCGCTCTGCTGAAGGTACATCTGCTTCTTTTCCTGAACGATTCTCATGTTGTCGTAATCGGAGTTAAAAACCGGGGGTTGGTTGGTGCTAGACTTGGTACTTGGTGTTGGTTCAATGCCTCCTAAAGAAGGGTCAATTTTAATCATGGCCTTGAAGAGTATCACAAGGGCTGCCTCGACATCCTCTAGACCCCGCAGATTGTCCAAAGGCGCGAGCCGCAGAGCCTCCAGGTCTCCTGCTGTAATAGCACAAGTCTCTAATAGTGATTCCAATTCTTTTTTCAGAAGCTTTTGATTTGCTGTTTGCACTTGAAGACCTTGACCTTGAGCCTCGATATAGGCAATGTCATCTGACAGCGTCTAGTAGAATGTGTTAGCCAAGAAGCTTACCCTCAAATATTTTAGTGTCCCCGGCTTATCTTACCGAAAGTTCGACAGAGTATAAAGTTAGAAGATTATCCAGCTCTTCACACTCTCCCATGGCTAGATCGATGCCCCGTTTGATAGCTTCTACTCGGTCGTCTTCCTCTTGAAATCTGGCGAGCCAACCACCAGCTTGAGCTCTGTTGATCTCTCTTTCCACATCTGTCTTTATCTCCTCCGCCGAATGAGAGCGCATTTGCCGTCCGGGAACCCAGCCAAAATAGTCTAGCCACTTACCAAACTCCTCACTCCGATCATCGAGAAGGCTCGGGTCCACGCTCAGACTTTGTAGATATTTCGCATCATTCCCTGTCACGATAGACTTTCTTGGTTCTTCTTTGGGCGCTTCCTCCTTCTTGCCTTTGTCTGGCTCAACAGTCGTTGCTTGACTGGCATTTGGAATAGTAACGGTTACCTCTGGAACCGCCGTAGAAGTCCGGGTTGAAGCCGGTGAGCCGCCAGCAGCAGGCTTCGGGCTTTCAGTTGACGTTTCCACATGGCCGGAAACGGGTTTAGATATGTCAGGGGTGACGGGGCGAGGCGGCGCAGGTACGACGCCAGTTATGCCGTCAGGTCCCTCAGGTTTAAGCTGCGCTTGACGTAAACGCTCTCCGGCACCACCTGGACGAGGACGAAAAGCCGAGGCAGCTGATGCAGCTTTCCATAGCGCTCCGGCAATATCACCCTTTGACTTCTTTTGTCTGATCATAGGCCCTAATCCTGGTCGTGTCTCTTCCTCAGGCTCGGGCGGCGGCTCCAAAACAGGTCCAGTATCGTTAGAAGCTGGAACTGATAATGAAGTGGTAGAGCTGTTGGTTGGTTCTATTGTAGTTTCAAGATTAATGCTCTCCGATTTTGAATTGTCCAACGGCGGGATTGTTAGAGGTGGCATGACTCGGTCTGCCGGTGCGGGAGGCGTTTGGCTAGTATCAGTCCTAGGTGATATTCTATCACTACTTCTGGGTGGTGGGGCAACAGGTTCCTTTCTCACTGTTGGACTGTTCAGGGGCGGAGGAACAAGATCGCGGTCTTGAGGTCGAGTGGGATCCATTGGCGGGCGTCGTCTTTCTGGAGGTGGCTTCCCCTCTGATTGCGGAGGTCCTTGAGGAGGAGGTGTGGGAAGCGGTTCTTGGGGAGCTTCAGGAGGTTCTCGGGAGTCCCCAAAGCGCCCAAATGCTCCAGGACCATTCATACCATTTCGAGAACGAGGCGGTTGACTAGACGTATCTTCGCTTCTCGCGGTAGTGAATGAGTTGGCCACAGAATCCTGACTCCTGTTCGCTTGGTTTGTCCATCTTGGACCCGGACGATCCCCCGGACGATCCCTTGAGATTGCCGATTCGAAGCTACCTGCAGGTGAATTGCCGCCGTTCAACGGCTGTCGCAGAGCCACAGGGCTCTTCTGGAACCGAGCGGGATCAGGCGCACTCGAAATCGGTGGTGGCACCAACGGCGAAGCTAAGGGCACAGGCGGAAGACTTGGCGCTGGAGAACCCGAAACTACGCTCTGCTGACTAGGAGTTTGCTCAAGGGGGGGAGGTCGTGACGCAGATGCAGCAGGTCGTCTCCCGGCGCCCAACACTTGGTCAAGCTCTTTCTGATCAAAACCGGCCAGCTCGGGGGTCTTGCCACCAGTATACTTTCCGTAAATTTTGATTAGGCTGGCAATGAAGAACTTCTTTTCTTTGTCGGTCTGTGCCTCCCAGTAGTAGGGCTTGCCAAGAGTTACCAAAAAGCCAGTGTCGCCTCCCCATTCTCGATTGTTTGGCTTCACCTGGGGTCCAGTGAAGGAGCCAATATGGGTCAGGTCATCAAGGTTCCATGTTTTGCCGATTGAAAAGGTTCCGTTGGCATTTTCTTTTGATTTGTGCATGCGAACCCGGCCCGACTTGCGTACTGCCACAATGATGACTCTGGCTTTCTCGACTTCGGGGGTACGAGCCTGTGGTGGCGGGGGGGTTGACGGATGGGAGGAATATTCGATGGTGCGAATGTGCGTGATGTAGGTCTCGAGAACTAGTGTGTCCCTGAGGTTAGTTTACCATTATTTGATTTGACATATCAAGCTTGAGGCTTTTTGGCTGTGAATTGGATAGGCAGGGCTCGTGTGTGCCAGAAGCTCAGTCGTGGCATTGCCAAAGCCATACCCCAAACTCCTTGACGCCAGCGGCTTCAGGAACAGCATCGGGCCCAGCACTTACGGGAGCCATCAGTGTCCTTTTTGCTAAAGCAGCTTTCGATTATGCGGCGCTTTTCATCCTCGAATCGCTCCGCCCTCGAGGCGGCAGTAGCGCCAGGGCCGGCTCCATTCCCGCGGTCCATCTGTAAGCGCGTCGTCGAGCGGGATCATGAAGGGGCGTCGGCAACGGAGACAGGAGGCGAGAGCATGGTCGTCGATCTGACGGAAACGCAGACGGGGGAGGGTGACGGAGATCAGCAGGGCTATGACGGAGACTCTGCCTGTGCTTGCGCGCTGCAGCTGCGAGATGCAGCAACGGTTTAGACTATGACAGACAGGCGTGTTCGGCAGATTCGATGTGGAGATGTCAAAGCCGTCGCCGAGGTTGAGGTTTGGATTGAGGTAGAAATTGAGGTAGGACAAGTATCAGGAGGGCTGGCTGTCTGGGGCTGGAACTTGGTCAACTGGTGAGGTGGGCGGGACAGGGAGGGTGCAGCTCCGGGCTTGTGGTTGGTCCATCCACGCCCAGCTTTGGTACTCTAGAAAGTACGTCAACTCGCGTACTCAAGTACTCTGTACCTCCCAGTGCCGTCATCTGATGATCCCTTCCGCCCAGCTCCAGAAAAGAACATTGAACTTCAACTGGGATCTCCCTTGTCGCTTCATCCGTGAGGGGCCATCATCTCAGCAGCCATCTATCCCAACCGCCATCACATCGGCCCATGGACGCTTAAAGCTACTTGACCGCAGAAGCGGTAATTTACATTATCAACCCTCAGCCTGTGACCATCAGCATCGCCACCAGCTTCAACTTCAAACGCCTCTGTATCAGGTGTGATGATGCAACGGTTCCAACGGTTCCGACCCCGTCAAACCAGTCGTGCGCCGACGATTTCCTTCATTTTGTCCAAATCTATTGCTTCGGCCGTCATTGTCCCAGCCATGCAAACTCTGTTGTATATTGCCTCCCCGATGACATCCGCAGCTGCCTCGAACAGACAGTTGATTGAATCATTGTCGCTCATCTGAATAGCTCTCAGAAACGGCTTATACTGGTCTACGGCTGGCCCGCTCTGTCCCTGCATTGAGAACTCCTGGAACGCAATCTTGTTTGCGGTTGAAAAGGCGAGGAAAATGTCCCTCCCGTAGCCGCCAACCTTGCCTAGCCCGACTGTCGCGCGTGTTGCAAGCCTCTGTAGCTGGATAGGGACCAGAGGCGCATCTGTTGCTATAATGGATGATGCTGCCGTCTTTGCGAGGTTCCTTGGATCCATCACCACTATCCTTTAGAGACGCGATTTCCATTTCCGGTTCCTTGAGGATCCGGCCAAGTGGTATGCCACCGACGTGGACATTCTCGGGGGAGCTATAATTCACTTGCACCAACACTCCCACGGTATACGTTGCCGGATTACCACCTATATCGTATCCATTGATCGTTCTGCTGCTGGATCCCGTGCCGCCCTTATAGCGATGGCATAACATTGCCGTTCCACCTCTGGTGTTGCCCTCTGGCACTCGGTCTGCCGTCGCCTTGTTAACGCCTCGAATAATGTGCTCCGGCGTCACTGCAAACTTGCTTTGGTCCTTGAGGTAGCCATTGAATGTTTCTGCGACGACGGGGAATATGAACAATTCCATCTCGCCGGTCTTCTCATCGGTGAAGTTGCGATACGCATGCTCCATGATGCCACGGTATCCATCTCCTACCGACGTGAAATCCGTCATGATAATGGGCGATGTGAGGAGACCAGCCTAATCGATCCAATGCGTGCCTGTCATCTCGCCACAGCCATTGAAGCGAAACGTGCCGGCAAAGCTTGCATGCTCGTGCCAGTTCTTCCTTGGCAGGATTGTTGTAACACTAGTGTTGACACTCTGATCATCTGTATGAATGGACTCTGTGCGAACAAGAACCCCTGGCACGTCCGTGATGGAGGTGAGCGTCCCTGGTGGCCATTTTCCCAGTGAAAGTTGAGGAAGGGCCTGTCTAATTCGAGCTCCAGCAGACGACGACATGCTGGACTGTCTGTCTGTTCAATGTTCTCTGTCCAAGTCAGATCAAGAGTGGGCAAGCATAGACAAAATGTGTGGTGCGGAATTGGCACCTCAAACGTCGGGGACAATGTGGTCAGTTAAATACACACGGTGACCGCCTCGTATAGGACAGCGAATTGCATGATGCTACCTGAAAGTGTGCGATGACGGTCGTTGACTCGTCTGACCCGTCTGACCGGTAAGCCGTTGGATTGCTGTGGTGTTCCAGACCAGCCCAACGACCGTTGACATGTAACTTGGTGCACACAGCACATCAATTGAGTTACCACTTCGACGTGTACTCCGTACTCCGTACATGTGTGATGATTGCATCCATATCCCCACGCAAGACACTGCAAATTATTGACCCCGGTTTTTCTGTTTCAACACCGGGTGAAACTCAAAAAAGCTTCCCCCACAACCGGGTCGCGTGTCACTCACCGGCTCACCAGCCTCAATCAATCAATACCCGAGGCTCAACCACTCCGCACCGGTGGATTCCCTCCACACCATCATCTCCATCTCACACCACCTTGGCTGTCTGCACCTGTCAATACTTCCCCAACCCAAGAGACTGGGAGCACCATTTACACATTAATCCCGGCACGAAAACCACCATGGTCGCACCCGTCCGTGTGATTCCTAACGTAAGCCATCCTCTTCCTCCAAACGCAGACAACGTGAACTCATGACTTACAAACATGTACATGGAATAGGCTGCGAAGCGGGCGACGAGCCTCCTTCGTACGATTCAATATACACACCCGCCTTCATGTCCCTGCCACTCCAACCCAGGTTATCACAAAGCCCCTCCGTCTATTGTGCCCCGTGCGAGAGAGGCAGGTCGTCGGCAATATGCTACCCCCACATCCGTCAACCAAGGGTTGAAGGAATATGCCTTTGAGATGGCGGCTTCATCCATCCGCTTTGGCCCGGGCGTAACCCAGGAAGTCGGCATGGATTTCAAAAACATGGGCGCGAAGAAGGTGTGTGTTGTCACGGATCCTACTGTGGACAGGTTGGACGCCATGAGACAGGTGAGGGAGGGGTTGACAAGAGAGGGCATCAGCTTTGAGGTCTTCTCCAATGTGAGAATCGAGCCGAAAGACAGCTCGTAAGTCGGCAGTGTTACTGATTTTGTGCTGTTGAGATATCATAATGCGAGGCTGACTCGGTGTACAGAATCAAGGAAGCTATCGAATGGGTTCGTCCGTACCAGCCAGACGCCTTCCTGGCCGTCGGCGGCGGGTCGGTCATGGATACGGCCAAGTTAATGAACCTGTACTTGAACTACCCCGACGCTGACTTTTTGGACTTTGTCAATGCTCCCCTCGGAAAGGGCCGACCTATCGACAAACCTCTCTGCCCGCTTATTGCTGTTCCTACCACTGCGGGAACTGGAAGTGAGACCACCGGCACAGCCATCTTTGACCTTGTGTCCAAGCGAGCCAAGACTGGTGTCGCTCACAGAAACTTGAAGCCTACGCTGGGAATCTGTGACCCCATCAATACACGTACCATGCCTGCTGCTGTCAAGGCCAGCTCCGGACTGGACGTGCTCTGCCACTCTTTGGAGTCTTGGACGGCCATTCCTTACAATGAGCGCACTCCCCGTCCACCAAACCCAATTATGAGACCGGCTTATCAGGGCGCCAATCCCATATCGGATGTCTTCTCCTTCCATGCTCTTCGCCGCACGGTCAAGTACCTGCCTCGAGCTGTCAAGGATCCCGATGACTTCGAGGCGCAGAGCGAGATGCTCCTTGCGGCCACTCTTGCTGGCGTCGGCTTTGGAAACGCGGGCGTTCACTTGTGTCACGGTACGTCAAACCGACCCCATTGTCATGCTGCAATAGTAGTAGGGGCTTTAGACTGATATTTTTACCTAGGCATGTCTTATCCCATCTCTGGACAGAACCCTGGATATAAACACGCCGGCTACGACGTGCCGGCACCCTTGATTCCCCACGGCGTCTCCGTCGCTGTTTCTGCTCCCGCTGTCTTCCGATTCACTGCTGCTTCAAATCCCCAGAGACATCTCGAAGCTGCTGAGGCTTTTGGCGTTGACACATCTAATGTGAAGCTGGAAAGTGCTGGTGAGGTGTTGGCAGAGGCATTGACCAAGTTCCTTGCCGACCTAGGTGATCAGCCCGCAGGTCTCAAAGAGCTTGGCTTTGGAAGCCAGCACATTGACGCCCTTGTCGAAGGCACTATTCCGCAGGCTCGCGTACTCATGTTGGCTCCAGGATTAGATAAGGAACTGCAAACTGAGAAGGAACAGCTCCGCAGACTCTTCGAAGACGCTATGAGTCACTAAGCCTCCGCGCATATATGTAATCTAGCGTATTGATGGTACAAATTGGATGTGGTAAATATCGCATGTCGAGGTTTGCTCGTTGCATCACTTAAACTTGTCCGGGTTGCTGGGTATCATTTTCTTTAGAACAGCAATTTGCTTAACCAGTCCAAGTTTCCGCATGTCAGTGACACCGCGACTATCCAATCGGCGTAAGCCATCTGAGTAAACCACGGTGTAATCAGGCAGATGTTCACCCGGAGGGATAACCGACTTCTGGGAGATTGTGCAATGTCTTCCGATTTTGGTGCCGCTGCCAATCTTGCACCCGACTTGCAAGGTAGTCCCCTCGCCAATTTCGGTATCGCCTGCCTCAATGACTGTTCCAACCTCAACGACAACGTAGTCTCCTAGTGCAACGCCTCCTGGCTTGGCGGTATCTAAATCGGCGGGACGCGCTCCGATGTAAGCTCGTTCGTGGATGATACACCGTCGTCCTATGAGTATGCTGCCGAGATTGGATTCGAACCGTGACCGAGGGTGAACTACAGTTTCTGACTGCATCGTAATAGAATGTGTGCCTTGTAGAATAGCATTGTCGGAGATGGTGAGCGACGACGAGAAATTAACGGGCGGCTTGGGGCCACTGCGGTCAATGGCCGGGAGAATTGAGTGTCTCTTGCTCGACATGGCAAGCTATTGATGAAATGAGCAACCTAGAAAATTTATGGTCCCATGCCTTTAGCAATGGTTGCCGCAAGACTCATATTCTTGAGGGAGGGCCCAAAATCTCGCCCTTGGGATGCAGGCAAACTGTCCGGTACGATGGCGTTTCGGGACAAGGTTGCATAGAGCTCCACGATTTTGGACCAACTTCTTTGCCACTCAATATTAGCTCGCATCGGTTGGGAAGGAGAAATGGGGACACTGTGGGGCCTTCTATGACCAGATGCTGTGATGGAGAGTACTTTGTCTCTCAATTCATCTAGAAGGGACAGTATGTAGCGGCTAACAATGCGGGTGGTATAGCCCACACCTAGCATTGGCCAACCAGATTGCCCGCAATTCTGACGCTGACATTGGACAAATCTCGCCGCCAAGTACCGCACAGCATCTTCACGACACATCCACGACCTCATCACCACCCCCAACCCGCCGCCCAACCGGACAACGACATAATGCTGTCCTCGAGAGCGGCACCAAGCAAGGCCGTGAGTCTCTCGCGGAACGCCGTGAGGGGCCTCGCCACAGTGCAGGATGGAACCCCCAAGCGAACATACGGAGGTCTCAAGGACCAAGATCGTATTTTCCAGAATCTCTACGGCCGATTCCCGCCGGACCTCAAGAGCGCGAAAAAGATGGGCGACTGGCACAAAACGAAGGAAATTATACTCAAGGGTCACGACTGGATCATCAACGAGATCAAGGCCTCTGGCCTACGAGGCCGCGGTGGCGCCGGCTTCCCGTCTGGTCTCAAGTGGGTATGTTTCTCTTATCAACTTCGCCCCAGGGACACTGTGAGACGCCTGAATTCTAACCCGATTGCCTCTTTCTTTTCAAAATATACAGTCTTTTATGAACTTCAAGGATTGGGACAAGGACACCAAACCCCGATACCTGGTTGTCAACGCTGATGAGGGTGAACCCGGAACCTGCAAGGACCGCGAAATCATGCGAAAGGACCCCCACAAGCTTGTCGAAGGTTGCCTTGTCGCCGGCCGAGCCATGAACGCGACCGCTGCCTACATTTACATTCGAGGTGAATTCGTCTACGAAGCTGCCGTCTTGCAGAACGCCATCAATGAGGCCTACAAAGACGGGTTGATCGGAAAGAATGCCTGCGGCTCTGGCTACGACTTTGACGTATTCATCCACCGTGGTGGCGGTGCCTACGTTTGCGGCGAGGAGACATCCTTGATTGAGTCCCTCGAGGGCAAGCCTGGCAAACCTCGCCTCAAGCCCCCGTTCCCTGCCGCCGTCGGTCTGTTCGGATGTCCATCAACCGTCGCCAACGTCGAGACTGTTGCCGTTGCCCCTACCATTTGTCGCCGCGGAGGAAGCTGGTTTGCTGGCTTCGGTCGTGAGCGCAACCAAGGCACCAAACTGTACTGTATCTCTGGCCACGTCAACAACCCTTGCACGGTTGAAGAAGAGATGTCCATTCCCCTGCGTGAACTCATTGACAAGCATTGCGGTGGTGTACGTGGTGGCTGGGACAACCTCTTGGCTATTATCCCTGGCGGTTCATCGACCCCCATTTTGCCCAAGAACATCTGCGACGACCAGCTCATGGACTTTGATGCTCTCAAGGATAGCCAGTCTGGTCTTGGAACTGCTGCTGTCATCGTCATGGACAAGAGCACCGACGTTGTCCGTGCCATTTCCCGACTTAGCCACTTCTACCGACACGAGAGCTGCGGCCAGTGCACTCCCTGCCGTGAGGGCAGCAAGTGGACTGAGCAGATCATGTCTCGTTTCGAGCGTGGTCAGGGACGGGAGCGAGAAATCGATATGCTTCAGGAGTTGACGAAGCAGGTTGAGGGCCACACCATTTGCGGTAAGCACAAACACTCCTACTCCAAACCAGTACGAAAGCCAATTGCGAGACTGACTTGAAATAACGCATAGCTTTGGGAGAGGCTTTCGCCTGGCCAATCCAGGGTCTTATCCGCCACTTCCGACCCGAGCTGGAGGCTAGAATGCAGAAGTTTGCTCAGGAGAACGGCGGTGCAGCTCTGGCTGGTGGATGGGAGGCCAACACGAGGTCACAAGGCAAGCTTGTTTCTCCTGGCCAGTAATTATAAAGCGTACTTTGTCCATCTAGATTAGAGGGAGGGGATGGCTGTAGATGGAGGAAGAGAAGAGAGTTGGATGCTTCGGAGCGCCGCAAGAATTTATGGTTGGGAGCCCCATACCTACATCCGGCATGCACTGCAAACGTAGCAGATGTCGCTGGAGTTGTATTTACTATGTTCTAAATGCTACTGTATCGTTGATGTTTATCAATCACGTCTCATCTTGTTGAACGATTCTTGGGTGATGGTTAGTGTGCTCCGATACGCCGACAACATCGGACAATCGGACCTCGCGCTTCCCGGTTCAAAGTCCCGATCGCCGTGCGGCTATTTGTCGTTTGACCTTCTGAAGCGGCGGCATTATTACGAGGTTACACGGCCGATGTTTGCCAATGCCAAACAGGAAAGGCTTCCGTAGCCTCTCCATTGTGGCGACCAGTGACGGATCATCCCGATGACCGGAAGGGACGGAGGATGTCTCTTACCGTGTGTGTTGGAAAGTTGTGCCAATAGATAATATGCAAATCTTTGACGTCAAGGTTTCTTCTTTGGGGTTCTAGGGGCTTTTTTGGCCGACGTTGACTACCTGCCTAAGTAGGTACATGGCATATATATATGCATATCTGCCGACTCTTCAACTGATCATGTTGAATCGGCTTTGTGCAACAACATCTCATCCTTCAAGACACTCGGGGATAGCCACCACTCCTACGCCATGGCAGACGCATCAAAAATCACACTCCAACTGGCAAACGGCAAAATTACCGTCTTGAAAAATGACAACATCCTCGTAGCACGCGGCATTCCCTACGCGCAAGCCGAGCGTTTCCAACCGCCTCAGCCGATGGCAGATTGGTCCTCGGTCAAGGACTTCACCCAACCGGGTCCTATATGCCCGCAACTAAAATCCCGTCTGGACGCACTCAACGGCCCCATTGCTCAGAGCCGAGCCATGTCGGAAGACTGTCTTCGCGTCAGCGTATTCGCGCCGGCGTCGAACCCGTCGCCGTCTCTGCCGGTAATGGTATTCATCCACGGAGGAGGGTATTCCTCTGGCGCAGGAGATCTCGACTGCTACTCCGGCGCGGGACTCGCAAAGAAGGGCGTTGTAGTGGTGAACATCACGTATCGCCTGGGGATATTGGGTTACCAACCCATCCGCGGAAGAGCGCCCGCCAACCTGGGGCTGATGGATCAGATAGCCGCCTTGAAATGGGTTCAGGGGAATATCGAATCCTTCGGAGGCGACCCAAAGAGGGTCTGTGTATTCGGAGAGTCAGCCGGCGCGGACTCTATATACTGTCTGATGGGGGCGAATGGCACAGAGGGGCTGTTCCAAAGGGCCATCATGCAGAGCACGCCTCTGGGGGCGCGGTTATCGGATCGGCAAGAGATGCTGGATGCTTTGGAGAGTCTGGCTTCAGAGCTGGTGCCCGGGGATCCCGGGGCTGCCTCTGTGGAGGAATTGCTGACGATCCAGGGCCAGCTGGCGATGAAGGGGTTGTCGTTTGCTACGGCCGGCTTGTCGTTTGGCCCTATAATGAACCATGATCCGCTGCCAGATACAGAGACATTTGACAAGCGGCTGGACGAAGCGATTCGACGTGTACCCATCTTCATAGGGTATACCAAAGACGAAGGAACTGCGTTTGTACCGCTCTTCAACAACATGGACCCCTTGGTACGGCCGCCAGAGATGGAATTGTCACCCGCCGAGTATATCGGCAAAGCTTGGTTTAAAACTGAGTCCAACGAGCTATATCAAAAGATCAAAGGTGCCGAGCCAGCGGAGCAGCCCTGGTTTTACGAGTTCAACATTACGCCTGACCAGAGCCCCTGGGGAGCAGCGCACACAGTGGATATGCCGTTCTTGCTGGGGAGTTGGGCCAGCTGGAAAGACGCGCCGATGATGGAGGGCAATGGCATGCACGAGGTCGTGGAGAGGGTTGGAGATGAGGTGAAGAGTTTGTGGGTTGCGTTTGCGAGGGGGGATGATGCTGGGAGGAGGGAATTTGTTATTGATGAGGGCTTTGCTTTGAAGACGTGAGAAATTCGCTGAGGGGTTGGTGCGCCAAACTCAAGGTCTTGATGTTATGCGGCTGGTGTCTCATTCTCTGTCTGCCTACCTCGGTAAGTATGCCTGTTCTATTCTGGAGGTACATGTTTGAATTTCAGTCCAGGATTGATATAACTCGCTTTTTCGGGTGAGGCCACGCAGTCCTGCAGTGACGCCATTACCGTCATGCAATAGGAATGGATAGTCGGTTACCCCGTAGTGTAGGCAGCATCGTCTAGGTCACGTTTGAAATGTCAAATTCAGCCTTCAAAGGTTGACTTTCTGATTCAAGGTGTGGTCTGTCCCAACATCGACTGTAGGTACGAACGACACAGAACTTGAATTGCCCATCGCGAGTTGAGTTGACCGCGTGTGGAAAGTCACGCAATACTTGCCTCGAGGCCTGCCACGGGATTCAAGTCCGGCTGCCGAGTTCATCCATTCGTAGCGGCTTCCCATCTTCGAGCCCTGAGGTGCAAAGCATGGCGTTGACAGATTTTTTGCGTCGAATGATGGACGGGAATATCTCTGTCGAAGACTGCGTGCTTCCAAATGCAAACATATTCGCCACATATGTACAATCCTTATTTTTTGCCCATCTTTGCCAGATATGCATCCACATCAATATCCCTCAACGTGGTGGCCTTGTCTTTGACCTGATGCTCCATCTCCAGCTGGTACTTCTTCATCTTTTCCAGTAGATCGGGGATGAAGGCGCCAAGAAATCGGATGGCGAGCAAGGCAGCATTAGTGGAATTGTTGATTGCCACGGTTGCAGTGGGCACACCGCGCTTTGAAGTGTCAGCGACCAGGCTGTTGTCGATACATGCATACAAGAGAAGGAGGATCAAATGTTACATACCGGCATCTGGACAATGCTGAGAAGGGAGTCCAATCCATCCAGGTGCGTAGCCTTGACTGGCACACCAATAACAGGCAGAGGTGTGTACGCTGCCAACATGCCGGGTAAATGAGCTGCACCACCAGCCGCTGCGATGATCACTTTAATCCCGCGATCTGCCGCATCGGTGGCAACCTGTGCCATCTTGGCAGGCGTTCGGTGTGCGGAGGTAATATCGACTTCCCAGGGGACGCCAAACTGATTTAGGATGTCTATACCAGCCTTGAGCACGGGAAGATCGGAATCTGATCCCATGGTCACCAAGACAAGAGGATTTCCCTTGGTTACCTTTGGCTTGCCCGGGGTAGGAGCAGCTTGAACACGTAATGCTTCGCTTGATGCCTGAAGTCGTTCCTGGCGAATGGCGTCTACCATTTTGAACAATGGCTGAGCAAACGCCTCCAAATCCGTAATTGAACCGAAACCAGTGACCGTAATGTGCCCAATCTTGCGGCTGGGCTTGGACTCTTTGCCGTAGAGGTGCACATAGACGGCTGTCCTGCTGCCATACATGGACTTGGCTTTCTCGACAAGAGGCAGGTGAGAGTCTGGGTCAGCGCCGCCCAGAATATTGATCATAATGCTGGATGAGACGTGTGGTTCTAAAACATCGGGAATGGGCTCATCGAGGATGGCAGTCAGCTGAGCCTTGAACTGGGACCTATTGCAGTGAGTTGCGATTCTAAGCTGCTACAAGTGGGTTCACTTACATGTACGGGACAGACTCGATGGAGGCATGGCCGCTATTATGGGGTCGAGGGGCACACTCGTTGAAGATGATATCACCTTCCTTTGTCAAAAACATCTCGACGGCAAAGACACCTCTGCCCCAAAGCTTCTCGACCACAGATGTCGCAACCTTTTGCGCCTTTTTGCACACATTTTCGGATACATTTCGCGGGGGCATGAAGACCTTTGAACATATGTTATCCTCGTGGACCGTCTCGACAACAGGATACGGAATAACACGCTTCATCTTGCCGCTATCGTCTTCTGTTCGGATGACCATGACGGCTAGTTCCAGCTCAAATGGGACCCATTTCTCGGCATAACATGATAAATTGCCGAATTCCTTGACTGCCTGCTCTAGATCTTTTTGGTTGGAGATCTTGAAGTTTCCCCGGCCGTCATAGGAGTCCTTTCGGGCTTTCAGCATCCAGGGAAAGCCAAACTTTTCGGAGGCTTCCCCCATCGAAGCAAGCATGGCGTCGCCAGATTCGATTGCCATTTGTTCAGCGATTGGGATTCCTTGGTTTTTTAGATACTCCTTTTGTTCGTACTTGTTCTGAACAAGACGAAGAGTCCTCCATGAGGGGTGAATGGCGACCTTTTTGTTTGTCGTGGTCCCATCAGCGTTGCGGACTTGTACGCCATTGGTGTCAATTTCCTCGAGAACCTCAGTCTCAATGTGCTCAATCTCAACCGTGAGAATGTCGCAGTTGGCAGCGAGTTCTTTGATCTTGACAGGATCTTTGAATGAACCGGTGACATGATGGCGATTGTTGTTGATTTGCTTGGCCGGGCAATTTTCGGCGTCGAGAACGGCAATCTGAGCATCAAGAGGGGCCCCGCTTTCGCAAAGCATTCTCCCTAGCTGCCCGCCCCCGAGGAGGCCAACAACAGGAGTCTTTGGGCTCATTGTAAGCTATCAAGGAGTGCGTGTTGGCCAGAATTGGATATGTCGTGAGAAGACTTGGACAAAGGTGAGTTGTAATTCGTATCTCAAAAAATTTTATGGGGCAGCTCCGATTTGGGGCCGGAGGGGCATGAGGGGTCAACTGGTCCAAGGCCCACTTTATCTAGTGCCTGCACTTGGTGCTATTGACGTCGAGGAACAAGTTAATAAATGATTCAATGTTGATTTCCTTCAAATCAGGATTTTCCGCCTTCAATCTGGCTTCTCTTTTATTGTAGAGGTTTTCGCTGCTGACACCTCCTTGAATATTGTAACAGGTGACTTGGTTGTAATGGGTATTATTAGGTAGCGTGTTGGTCTTGTGGTCAAGTTATAGATGTCTAAAGTCAAGCTTAGTTTGACTGTTGTAGCTGATGTTAGTAAGTGAGTGCATGTGGCTACAGTGCTTCGGGGAGCTTTATAGTGGAGAGGACTCACGAGGTGTTGTCTGGTGTACTTAAGTACTTAGGGTCGATCTTCAATGTTGATAGTAGCAGAGATAAAGGCCTTGGAGAGATGACAAGAATTGAGCGACTCGTGAAATGCCAACGAGCGTAAACCTCATGGATATATAGTATGTATACGTTTTTTAAGTTTTTTGTCATGGTCTAGCCCAGCAGGCCATCGTGAGTGTCAGTCAGCACAGACAGCCGGGTCAATTGCTCGCAGCTCGCTCAATTGGCACCAGACTGTACAGGCACCTTTTCGGCTCCGCGATAACTGTTAGGTTGGGCTCTAGCTCAACCGTGACATTTACGTTTACCTTCACGTAATCCGTGTTCGTTGCTATCACGAGATAACCTTCACCACCGCACGCCACGATAAATTATTAATTTGATTGATATTTAACAAATTATGACACGTGTACTCACTGTGCATCATGATCTTCATTAATCGCGTTGCGATGCTTGTTGATATATTGACTTGACCATCAAATTGCCGGAAAATGTGCCGATGATGATGCGGTGCTGCCCGGCTCCACATGGCTCAGGGGCCGTCATCAATGAATTATTGCACCAAAAAATAGACGTGGCCACGCCACGTACTCTGTGTGTTAGTAGTTCCCCCTATCATCTATCTTGTGTCATCAATCACTTATTATCCATGCACTAGACATCACTCAAGCATGATCCTCAACCTTAACCTCACTTGAAAACGCGTCAATCATATTGACCTAACCACTTGCTGTGTATTCCCGCAGCAAGGCCGCCTTTAGTTGGTACTCTTTCCAACAGCTGAGCTCGTCCGGGACTCCGGGTATCCCGGAAACATCGCAATGGCGGGATACTTTGAACAGTTCGTCGCCTTCGGGACCGACATCGGTATGATGATCTCTCTTCTCTCATCACCATCCACCGCCTTTCCCCATCCCATAGCTTTAACGCATATGAATATATATATATACATCCTGAGATGTTTACGCGACCCATGCGGATGGCTTCCATCTAAAGCTTTCTTTCTTTTACATTGCTCAGGACACGAAACCCCCTGGTCTTATTGTTACCCCCAACATGCAAACCAGTTCACACCATCTCAGTAGAGGGAATTAACATGTCGCAGTCGGTCTCGAGCGCATCATGCGCTTCATCCAATCCGTCTTTTCCATTCTCACGGCCTACCCAGCCCTGATACCCATGCTTCTCTCCCACCAGCCTTCCGCCGTCCACAAGACGAGTGCGCTGGCAATGGGCCAACTCTCCAGCCATCTCAACATGACCCGCCGCGCCGTCCGTCTATTCTGGTGCCTCGGCAGCTTCCAATCCAGCTGGAACGCCTACGTAGCTCCCGAGAAGAGCATCGAGACCTGGCTCGCCATCCTCGCCGACAGCCTCTTCGGACTCTTCGGCTTGATGGAGTCTGTCACGCTGCCCGATCTGTTGCAAGTCAAGGGCATGTCCGTCTTCGGGCTCGACGAAGCCGTTAGAATCGATGACCAGTCCAAGTCTGTGTGGCTTGCGGCGCTGGCTTGCTCCGCACTATGTACCGGCGTCAAAATCCTCAAGTCTTATGCTCATCGCGCTGTGCCCGAGACGGGGAGCGGCTTTGGCGCCCCCGAGCATGAGAAGAAGAAGCCTGGCAAAGGCGGCGAGAACAAGGCCCAGGCGGCCGCTGAGAAACGCAGCCGAGAGAGGGAGGCGGCGTCCAAAGAGGCGAGCCGGAAGATTGGGGGCCTGACTAGGAAGCTACTCGCTGATTTGCTTGATATTGCGATTCCCGCCTGGGCTACTGGTTTGGCGGATATTGATGCGGGTGTGGTATGGGTTGCCATGCTTTTCAGCACCATTTTCACCGGGTACGCTGTGTGGGAGAGGTGCGGTCAGGCTATTGATAAAGGACGTGCTTGAGAGGTGTGCGAATGGCAGGGAAGAAAAATAATAGACGGAATAGACATTGTATTTCGAAATCATACGAGCATGGGTTTGATCTTCTCTCCCTGCTTTCCATGTCTAGACAAACATATCTATAGATTATCAACTACATCCCTCATATTCCTGTGCAATGGAATTCCTGTCATGATTCATCCACTTCATGCCTTCGTACATATCCTGGTATGGTCAATGCCTTCACTCACGATGGACTATCTTCGCCCGGTAACCACGAACCTCCCCGTCTCGACGCTCAGCTTCCATCCATCCTGCAGCAAGGCCGCTGCAACAGCCTGCCGCATCTGTGACACGCCACTGGCACTATGGCGGCCTAGACCAGTAATCACGGTAAAACCGCCGTCTTCTCTCAGCTTTTTTGCTCTCATTTCTCCCAATCCACCCCACCACTCTTGGACCCTTTGCCGCGAGATTCTCACTCCATCTTGTACTAAAACACCGTGTAGGTCGATGGAGGAAGCTGTGCTTCGTTGGTCAACGAGGATATCGGCAGCTGTGGATGTGGCACTCTGGGCGTATCGGCCCTGTTCCCGAGCCCGGTCGGAGTAATAGCTGGCTGCCTGTCTAAAAAGCGGACTAGATGCGCCCCGGCGATGCATTTGCGCTGCAGACGCTGCGGCATCGCGGCGAGCCTGGTGAAACGTGTTTGCTCGGCTCATGGCTTCTTCATAGTTCATGTCACTTATGGGCGATGGCTTTGCAACCAGTCCGACTGCCGGCTTGGCGCCCGGACGAGGGGAAACTATCACATCTCCGCCTTCGATGTCCTCCTGCGGGAGGGGCGTGAGGCGATACGAAAGATCCATCTTTTTGGCTTTGGGTTGCTTTGAGAAATACTTGTTGAGAAGAGCGGCGATGTCGTCTGCGAACTGGGGAATAGATCCGGCAACATGGACAATGGTAGGCATGTACTTTTCAGGGACGTGCCGATAATTTTGCGCTAGGCGCTCGGCACTTTCTTTGCCGCTTTCATCTTGGGTTTCGATGCCATGGGAGATGTACTGGTTGAGGAGCTCGACGACAGTAGCGCCTTTGGAGCACTGGAATTTGTAGTAGATGGGGGATACTTGATCGGATCGAATGCCGAATCTCTCAGCTACGTACTCGATTTCATCCTGGCCTTGGACGGAATTAGAAATATTCCCAACGGGAGGTGAAATTGACCACACACTCACTTTGTGTTTCGCTGGCAATGCTAGGAGATGATGTACCATCACTTGACTGATCTGCGTCTGATGCGACCTTTTTCTTTCCCTTTTTTTTCTTCCTGCCCTTACTCCTGCCATTTTCTAGTTCAAAGAACCCATCGATACCCTTTATCTGTTGACCGGTAGACTGTAAATACTGGACATTCAGGAGATCATCCAGCGCAGTCTGAAAGTCCCCATTGGCCTTTTTCAGCGCATACTGAATGTCAAATTGCTTCAGATCGGCAAACATGCTCTGTAACAAGAGGAGCTTATCCTCTTCGCTGTCTTGGTTGAATGTTGTCAACCGAGGCATAAGACTCGGCGAATCTGGCACACATGATGAATTATCTGTGCTTGACTTGTCTGTGATGTGGGCCTGCGATGTCCGACGACTTGCGCTGGTCGTTGACGTTGCTGTCGGCTCATCTTGAATAAGTTGCGCCTCTCCTTCAGGTCCTTGGGGGATACCGCTGGGGTTGAAGCCAGAGGCCTCCTCCGAGGGAACACTTTTCGCCAAGTCTTGTAGAGTAGCTTGCGCCTGTTTGTAAGCAGATGGACTCTTGAGGTCGTAGTCGCTTGCTATAGCCACAATCAGAGCTTCGTCGAGAAGTGTGTGGAATGAGTCCTGCGAATATTTGTTTAGGTACAGAAGACGCAGAAATTCAGCAGACGACAAAACCCCGGGGGAAGGACAGATAAAACACCGACATGGAATCAAATGAGGACATTGGAGACACATTGCCGTGATGATAGCCTTTACTCACCACCAAGTTTTGTAAAGGGTCAGGTTCGTTTTCACTGGCCATAACGTGGTTGTCATGCAATTCTTTTCACACAAAAGGTAGGAAGACGTTGGGAAGTGTAGCGAGTCCGAGGAGCAGGCATTATCCAAGACGAAAGACGAAAATGTGAAGACGAACTTCTCAGAAACTCAGAAAGGGAAGGAAGGGATGTTTTGCTCAAATAAGAGATTTCACACACATTGTGGGTGCGTCGATGAGAAGACATATGAAGCTTGATTTGGGGGCTGTGATTCGTGACAAACATGTGGTCGAAATTGGGCCCAAACTAGTTTTACTCCGTATGGAATCACGTGTGGAGAAGGACAAACGAGATAATTCGGTCGCGCAGATACATACGGGAGCAGCCCTAGACTTGAATATACGGCGCAATTATGTACCGAGACAGTGATATAAAAGACAGCCATGAAGAATGCCCAACCACCTAGTCGTTAAACGCCGGATTTTGCAGGCGGATGGTTTGCGCCGCGGAGAATCCTTGTAGGAAGACGATAGGATCATCAAGTATCCTGTGATTACTTCGATAGTGTACCAGGCAAACGGGTAACATGGTGTGAACACGCGTGTCACGGAATGCCAGTTCTAAACTGTTGGTTTCACAAAGCAGTTTGTCAAGCCTCGTAAAACGGACTCTTCTCATCAACAGACGATGACGGCTCTTGACCGGATGCATCAATGATCATCAATGATGCGTCATGAGGGACAACAGGGCAGGCACCTGCCGCAGAGACCAGGAGTCAAGTGGGTCCCGGAGCTTCCAGAGCCCCGACAGTGCGACGTCAGGGACAGCTTCAAGGGCTCCCGCCCCCAGTTACCCCAACCGCCTCCCATGCGTCAGCGGCAGCACTGGCGCACTGGCAACTTTGACGACAAGCCTGGTGCAAGTGCTCGTGCCAAGTGCCTGGGTCGCACCTTCCCCAACACCCGCCAGCGCCTCGCACGCCACCAAACTTGCTTCTTTACAACCCAGCATCCGTACTCAAAACTCTAGCAAATATCGACTTATTCATCACGTCTACGCACTTTCTCGTCGTCCTGTCCTTGACGCACCTTACGACGACTAATAGTGATACCCGGCAAGCCCCCAGCCATTTGCCAGCCGCGCTTCTCCGCTGCGGCCGACAAGGCCCGCCCAGTATCCCGAGATGCGTCACCAGGTCGCAACACTTCTGGGAGCGGCGCCAGCCATCATCGCTGCTCTAGCCAGCGCGAAGGCTTCTCCCTTGACACCCAAACACGAAGCTGGTCGGTGCGCTTTTCGAGGCCAGTGTGGCAAGCAAAGTTTCTTCGGCAAGGAGCTGCCCTGTGTCGACAATGATGTGGCCAAAGATCCCGATGCAGAACTGCGAAAGGAGCTTGTTGACCTCTGTGGAGCCGAATGGAACCAAGGACCGGTGTGTTGCACGCTGGAACAAGTAAAACTTCACCCGATTGAGATGTCCAGAAAGCCTCAAGATGACTGACTTTGTGCCAGGTTCAATCTCTCAAGTCCGAACTCGGCACCCCCAACACACTCATTGGATCATGCCCTGCCTGCAAACACAACTTCTTCAACATGTTTTGCAAATTCACGTGCTCGCCTGATCAGTCCCTGTTTGTTAATGTTACCGATGCTGCCCCCAAGAACGGCAAGTTACTCGTGACTGAGCTCGACCAACTTATATCCGAGGAGTATGGCACTGGCCTGTATGATAGTTGTAAGGAAGTCAAGTTTGGTGGTGCAAACAGCCGTGCCATGGACTTGATTGGAGGCGGCGCTAAAGATTACCACCAAATGCTCAAGTTCTTGGGCGACAAGAAACCGCTGGTCGGATCACCCTTCCAAATCAATTACCCCGAATCTTACGAGCAACCGAACATGGGCCCGTTGGATATGACGTCAAAGAAGTGCAACGACGAAGATCCTGACTACAGGTGCGTCTGCGTCGACTGTCCTGCCGTATGTCCCGAGTTGCCAGCCGTGAGGAAGTCCGGATCATGTCATGTGGGCGCTCTGCCTTGTCTCTCCTTTGCGTCCATCTTCACCTATTCCGTGCTTCTCTTTACCTTTGCCGCCTCCGTATTTGGCCATGTTGCCTGGAGACGCTATGCACAGCATCGAGTGGAAAGAACAAGACTACTGCACGAGTCCTCTCACAGCGATGATGAAGATGAGGGCGGGCCGGTTTTGACAGAGGCCATGCGAGATCGCCCTACGAAGCGGTACTGGATCAATGACAGGTGTGACGACTTGTTCTACAGGCTCGGACATACTGCATCCCGTTTCCCTGGCCTCACTATCGGCACGAGTCTCTTGGTTGTGGCGATCCTAAGCGCTGGATGGTTCAAATTTGACCTGGAAAAAGAGCCAGCAAGACTTTGGGTCAGTCCATCCTCGCCAGCTGCACAGGAAAAGGCATACTTTGATTCCCACTTTGGGCCCTTCTACCGCGCCGAAAAGATCTTCCTGGTGAATGACACGCAACCTAGTGGGCCGGGACCAGTGCTCAGCTATGAAACTCTCAAATGGTGGGCAGAGGTTGAAAAAAGCATTGCGCAGCTAGAGAGCAAGACATATGCAAAGTTCCTCCACGATGTTTGCTTCAAGCCGATGAATGATGCCTGTGTCGTCCAGTCAGTTACTGGTTACTGGTTTGCCAAGGGTGGCGTGATCAACCCCAAGACTTGGAAAGACGATCTTCGCCAATGCGCCAAATCCCCTGTCGACTGCCGACCCGAATTTGGCCAGCCTATCGAACCTAGCATGGTATTTGGCGGTTACGAAGATGATGTCACCGAGGCACAAGCGATCACGGCTACTTGGGTCGTTCGGAATGCAGAGGAAGGCAGCTTTGCCCAACTGGCGGCCGTTGATTGGGAAAATGCGCTCCGAGACCGCTTGCTAGAGGCCCAAAAAGAAGCGCAAGACAGGGGCTTGCGATTGTCCTTCAACACTGAAATCAGTCTAGAGGAGGAACTGAACAAATCAACGAATACTGATGCCAAGATTGTAGTAGTCAGCTACATTGTCATGTTTATATACGCTTGCATGGCGCTTGGCACACCCTTCAAGCACATATTTAGAAATCCGGCGCTGTTACTTGTTGAGTCAAAGGTAACACTCGGTTTGCTGGGAATAATCATCGTCCTTATGTCGATCACGGCGTCGATCGGCTTCTTCTCCTGGGTCGGGCTAAAGGCAACATTGATCATCGTCGAGGTCATTCCGTTTATCGTTTTGGCAGTTGGTGTGGACAACATCTTCCTCATTGTCCACGAGCTTGAAAGAGTCAATATGAGCTGCCCCGATCAAATGGTCGAAGAACGCGTTGCGAGAGCACTTGGCCGTATGGGCCCATCTATTCTGTTTTCGGCCCTGACCGAAACCGTTGCATTTGCCCTCGGCGCTGCGGTAGGCATGCCTGCCGTGCGAAATTTTGCCGCCTACGCAGCTGGAGCAGTGCTCGTCAATGCCATCCTACAAATGACCATGTTTGTGTCATTCCTGTCACTGAATCAAATGCGGGTGGAGGACCACCGATGTGAGCTGTGGCCGTGGTGGCAGATTAAGAAGGCTAGAATTCACCTGAACGGCAGCAATGGCTACGTTGGAGGCGGAAGAGTCTCCGAAATCGAAGAAGAAAGCTTTTTACAGGTCTTCATCAAGAATACATATGCGCCTAGTTTATTGACAAAGAGGGTCAAAATAGGCGTCGTCACAGTTTTCCTTGGCCTATTCGCGGCCGCCCTAGCCCTGCTACCCGCGATAGAGATCGGACTCGACCAGCGAGTAGCTATTCCCGATGGATCATATTTGATCCCCTATTTCAATGACTTGTACGACTATATGGAAACCGGGCCACCTGTATACTTTGTCACGCGCAATGTCGACGCGTCACACAGGAAGGAGCAACAGGAAGTTTGTTCAAGATTTACTACCTGTCATGAGCTTTCACTCACCAATACGTTGGAACTTGAAAGGCAGCGGCCTAACGTATCATACATTTCATCTCCAACCGCAAGCTGGATGGACGACTTCTTCCTGTGGCTGAATCCTATTTATGAACAATGCTGCGTGGAGAACCACAAAACGTGTTTTGCGGGACGAAACCCTGCATGGAACACCAGCCTCTACGGGATGCCGGAGGACGAGGAATTCATTCGTTACCTCCATAAGTTTCTCGCCACCCCTGCGGACGACGATTGTCCCCTAGGAGGCCAGGCAGCATACGGCGATGCTGTCGTTATTTCTGACGACGACAAGAGCGTTAGGGCCAGTCACTTCCGAACGGCCCATACACCGCTTCGCAGTCAGGCCGACTTTATCAATGCATACTCGTCGGCTCGTCGTATTGCATCTGATATTAGCAAGAGAACTGGGGCCGACGTCTTCCCGTACAGCGTATTTTACATCTTCTTTGACCAGTATCTCTCCATTGTCCCACTCACTGCCGGTCTGTTATCTGCCCTGGTTGGCATTATCTTCGTCGTGGCCTCTGTGCTTCTGGGATCCGCCCTCACTTCGGCTGTCCTCACAGTCACCGTAATCATGAGTGTGGTTGACATCATGGGAGCCATGGCAGTATTTGGGGTTTCTCTAAACGCCGTATCCTTGGTCAATCTCATCATTTGCGTGGGAATATCGGTCGAGTTTTGCGCGCACATTGCACGTGCATTCATGTTCCCGTCGAGAACCGTCATGGAAAGTAACAACACAACTCTCCGTGGGCGCGACGCGAGATCCTGGACGGCACTCGTCAATGTAGGCGGGTCTGTCTTCTCTGGCATTACCGTCACAAAACTTCTAGGGGTCTGCGTCCTGGCATTTACTCGCTCCAAGATTTTCGAAATTTACTATTTTCGCGTGTGGTTGGCGCTGGTTGTCTTTGCAGCCCTGCATGCACTGGTGTTCTTACCGGTTGCACTGAGCGTGGCAGGCGGAAGCGGTTACGTCGACCCTGAAAGTGAAGGCACGGCAGCTCAGGATTTGACTGACAGGAGATGGCGTGCTATTCGGGTTCACGATAATAGTGATTCCGAAGACGAAGATTATTAAGCGTGTTGGAATCATGGTTTGTGGCAGTCTGCAAGATTCTAGAATAGATTGTGCTGCTGCTGAAGTATGGCGTATTGGAAATGGGTGGCGGAGCAGGAGTTTCGTTTCGATTGGATCTGGTATACGAGGCATTTGAATACATACAAATAAGAAGAACCTCTTTTCTTTCCGAAGTTCGTTTGTATGCGCACACGGTCCAAACCCTACCCTAGGTCCCTCGGATTTACCTTTGTTTATCTCTCCGTGTCTCTCTTTTTTTTCCCAGGAGCGTTCTCCTCATAGCTGTCCCCCTTTATTATATCCCGTCAGTTCAAGGACAGGTATAGCAGCTTCAGACATCAGCCGGCTCGGAATCGAGAGGTGTTTTGATAGCGCTCCCTAACAGAGGCGGGGACTTGGTCTCGTGTATGGTCGTCTGCGACCAAAGCGGTGTCCAATTTTTCCGACGAGTACGCGGCTCAGGGCAAGGCCAGCAGCAGGTCCTCCTCTCCATGGTGCACCGGCTCGGGATCCAAGCTCAGGAACACTGGCGAGGGCGCTTGGGGCCTCCACCTCGATCCTCCCAACCTAACATCACGCGGCTGACTCCCAGAAGAAGCCAGACCAGCAGCTGCAGCATACCGCCTCCTCGCCTCGGCCTTGCTCTTTTGTCTGCTGGCATGGGCACCTGTCGGGGCACAGGGAGCGTGTGACCCCTGCGCGGCCTTGACACGGTCCATGACGCCCATCATGAAACGCCCGCAGTCCTCGGAGTATTCCTGGCCGTCCCGGCCTACAAACACGGGGTTGTACTCGTTGTACGGGTTCTTGAGATCGCCGAGTTGTGAAAAGGGCGTTTCTGCCTCGTTGACCCAATCGATTCGGAACGGGGCCGTGGTGTGCATGTCGTTTGTGGTGCTCACGATCCACGGAGGGTGTGGGATGCTGTGGTCAGGGGCGGACGTCATTTTCGCCTACGACTTGCGGGTTAGAATTCATTCGGGGATCCCTTCTTTTCAATGCTGAACTTGACAAGGGTGGACTCACGTATCCCTGGAATGCCTTGGACTTGTTAATCGAGAAGAAGAGCACAACGGACCTGCATTCTCGGAAAGCCTGGGTAAAGAGGGGGCCGTTTTTGGCTTGTGTTATCCATAGGCCCTGGTGTAATTAGCATCACCATAAGGGTAGTATTGCTGCAGTTGGGCGACGGCGACTTACATCTCTCCGTGACATGTAAACGTTGGTCGTGTTGGACGATTTGACCAAAAAGTAGCGGGTGTCTACTGCGGCTCGTTTAGCGCACGAGGCAGAAAAAAAAGATGACTGTATCTGTATTGACAATCTTACTCCTTCTCGGTCCAAGTCTGCCAGATAGCTGTTCCGTTTCTCCCATCATAGGCACCATTGCATCTGGGCGGCTCCTCGCGTGAGCAGCTGGCTCACGTGGTGGACTCACGATCCCGTACGCCGCGTCTTCTCTGGAGTGAAGCTTTTTCAGCGTGGGGGTCGAGTTGGCGGATAGAGAAGGGTCAGATACGGGCTGCCCCGATGGCTTGCTGCTTTGAATCTTTTCGAGGACTTTGGCCCTTTCGGCCTCCAGGCCCTGCAGTTCTCTCACGCCGTCGAGCACTCGCTTCCGGTGGGTGAGGTCGAAGAACCCCGTGTGGTCGAGCCATAGTCTCAGTTCGTCGTCGACCTTGAGAAGTTCTTGTAGTGCCGTGTGCCGATTCGTAGGTGCTGTGAGGACAACTGGGTGGTGAATCGTTGCTGGAAGCTCTTGGGATGCGTCGTCAGACTGTGTGCCGGAGCTGTTGTTGAGCGTGAGATTCGAAAGGTCCGGAACAAGCTCGTTGACGTCGTTTTGTTCTGTCATGTCGGTGACTCACGTTGGAAACTGCTTGTGTAGGGAAACCCGAAGAGTTACAAGAGCATGAGGTATCAAGACTGGACAGGAAGTCTGTGTAATCGGTAATTATAAGGTGCCAAGTAAGGAGGAGACTCGCGAGGCGTTTGCTCCAGCTTATATAGGCACGACGTACACTTTTTAGAAACCGTCTTTATCCGCTTTTGAATCACTATCGACAGATATGAAATGATTCAGAGGAAACAAAAGTGAAGGGACGCTCACACCAAGAGTAAAACTGATAGAATTCACGCGTCTGCATTGCTTGCTTTAGTTGCATTTCTACACACTAATCACCCGACAAGCCTGTGAGAACCACAGACGCTTGTGAAGGGAAATGATGGTGTTTCACAGAATGGTAACGAATGCGGACGGAGCGTTATTGTATTGTGGCCCCGTGGTCGCTTTTTGGCCTCAACCGCGTCACAATATGGGCGAGGCAGCCGAATTATTATGTCTATGCGGCTGGGCTCAGGGTGAATTAAGGCACAAAGAGCTTACATAGTGAGAGGTATGCCATGTTAGCGCCCCAATGTCGGGAACGAACGACGGAAAGACGAATAGAAGGTATAATGCTCTAGGATGAAGATCTGCTTCACCGTATAAAAAACGGAAACCCACCATCGATAAGCTATTCTTCTTACCATCCCTTGTTTCGAATGACTTGTGGATGCGCAGCGGCCCAAAATCCATTGCATGTTTCGTGCGCCCAATCTTACTATAGGCCGTGGGTGTATGATGAACATCGCCATGTGTGGAGATGAAGCACATTGTTGCGGTGAAGTGAATGAGTGGCCCGGTATTCAACCAAGTGCCTTACGCTGGTGGTAAAAAGGAGGCAAACAGCCCGCCCTGAATACCGCCGTACATCACCATGAACATGACAATGGCCACCCCGTATCCTTGCCTCCTCTTATCCATTAAACAGCTACCCACCCACCAGTACCAAGCAGGATAACCTGACGAAATTCGTGTAATGATTTGAACATGATATGTGGTGATGGCCAAGATTGCAATCAAAACCTGACTTCCCGCCAAAGCACGCACAAAAGTATTCAAGTCCGATTCAGCGGCACCATTTCTCGAAGCATTAGTGATTCTCTGGGGCTTCACAATAAGATCAAGACCGGATTTGATGAGGATTGCCAGCATGGGGCTTGCCAGCAAGAACAACGGAAGCTGGTTCAGCGTCCAGTATCTCAAGAATCCCACGTTCCTACGAAATACGACATCAAGTCAGCACAGGGGAGACTCCTCCATCAGCGACAAAATATACATACCAATAATGATCTTGCACAAACGTATAAATACTAGGAATCATCTTCTCGCACCAAGGACGCCCAACGCCATCCGAACCACAGTACCTCATCCACGCCACAGTCTGTGGCACCACCGACCCAGCTGCGACACAGAGCCCTCCCAGGACCGGGGCTATCATTGACAACAAAGTACACAAGCTCGGGGCTCGGGCAAACAGCAGTAATGCATCAGTTGCTTGGACGGCGAACAAAAGCCCGCTCGCGAGCCCGTTGCTGCGGAAGGCGGTAGCAACGCCGAACAAGATTCCTGACGCAAGCATTGTCATGTTACGTTTGACTCTGTCTGCCTTGCTTTTGAGACTGACAGCGAATAGCAGGTTCCCCATAAATGAGAGGCCGGCAAACGGGCTCTCGTTGTACGGCGCGGAGAGGAACAAGCCAGCCGGTGAGAGGATGTGCAATGCAGAAGAGACGAATGCGAGTTTGGAATTTCCAGAAAGAATCATGGTGAGACGGTGCAATGCTAGCATGGCAACAAAGTGTGATGCGTGGGCGAGAGCAATGGCAACCAGCGGCTCAAGGGCATAGTTTGCCGGCGCGAGGGACGACAAGGACCTTGAAATGGCCCCGACAATGGTTGGGAGGCCCAAGCCAAAGGCCCATTCTTGCTCGTAGGTGTAGCCCCGAATGGCGGAGTGCATGAAATACAACGCGTCCCATCGTGTTAATCTGGCGGCGATGGTTGGGATGGTGATGTTGTGTCCGTACATGCGGTCGAAGAACAGAGAGGTGGATGTGTCGTAGTCAGGGGCGACAGCGGCACCGAGAGAGACGGCCAAGAGGAAGCCTTTCCATGCTATGAAGAGGGCTGTCAATGAGCGAATTGGTTGAGACGATGGGAACAGGTCCATCGTGATGTTGGACGTGGGTGATGTGGGACGATGGAGCGATTGTATGCATTCAGTCATTGATAGTGACTGTATTATGTCGCTTGGGGGTATATGACGCCCCAGTGAAGCTGTCTTAGGCAACAAGGTCCATTGTCTTAATTAAAGATGTGATCCGTCGAATTGTGATGTTCTGAACTTGGCGAAGTAGTGTGATGGATGGTCTCCTGAACGCCGATGATGAACTGTTTGGTCTCTGAGCAAGCATCAAATCCGGGACCGTGGCTTGTTGTGGCTTGTTCCACGCACCAGCCACAACAATCCCTACGGAGTAGAGCTCCATCCTATTCCACGTCAGACCGACTTGCTCCCCTTGATTGCTCACCAGCATTCTGCCAGCACGACCTGCCCCCAAGACAAGTTTTTGATGATGCATTGGGTTCATTAAAATCATGGAACGAAACAAGAGTAAACCACACATGCTCATTCTGGACCTGGATTATCGGCATGACGGGCCAATTCCCTCCCTTAATCACCATCCCGCCTCTTAAAACTCCTCACGGCATCACCGTTATTTTTCTTCACGGTCGGGGCTTCAACGCCCAGAAGTTCCATGGCTCACTACTCCGGACCGACATCGGCAATCGTACATTCCAGGAGGCACTCCCTCACGCACGATTTGTGTTCCCAACGGCCCCGCTTTCCAGAGCGACAAAGTACCGCCGTATCTTGATGCATCAATGGTACGATGGCACTGGTGATTGGGAGCCAGAGGCTCGGGGCGGCATGCAGCCCAGCATAGAGCACATTCATGGCCTCATTCGGAGTGAAATCGAAGTAGCCGACAACGATTCAAAGCGCATCGTCCTTGCTGGTTTCAGTCAAGGAGCTGCCATGGCCTTTGTGAGCAGCTTACTATGGGATGGGGGCCCTTTGGGTGCTGTGGTTGGCTTGTGCGGCTTTATGCCACTTGCTTCCCATCTGTTGAATATTCTGGATGATGACAGCATTGAATTTGGTGCAGATGATGATGTGTTTGAACCAAGTCAATGTGCCGATGCTCGAATGTCGCATCAAAAAGTCTTGGATGAACTTCGTGAAGAAGCCGAGCTTCCTGGCACTCAACAAACATCGCACTTTCGGTTTCCGTCAACTCCGGTTTTCATCGGCCATGGAAGTGCAGACCGGGAGGTTGTTGCTCAACACGCGTCACAAGCAGGATTGCTGTTGCAGAAGCTGGGTCTGGACGTGGACTTTCACACCTACGAAGGGCTAGGACACTGGTATTCTGCATCAATGCTAAAAGACCTGGTCCAATTTCTTGCAACGCAACTGAAAGTGCAACAGCCCCTGGGCTAAGGAGTGTTCAAATTATGTCACGAGAGTAAAAGGGGAGAAGAAAGAGAGTCTTGCCTCTCTGAGCATTAGCCTTAGTCTCTCAAGGATAGTTCGGTGGTAGCGTTCTGCCACACCATTCTGTTGGTGCTGTTCGGTAGCTGTGTAGCAAAAATCAGACCTCCCAGAAGTTCTAAAGACAACAATACTAACCCACGAGCGACCCGAAAGACGCTGCCACCTGATAAGACTTAACAGGGGCGAAGAAAATATCACAGGGACCCTACGTTTGTGGTGCAAAGAAAGGGGAACCCATCTTTGCTACACAGCTACCAAATAGCACCAACAGAATACTGTGGCAGAACGCTACCACCGAACTATCCTTGAGAGACTAAGGCTAATGCTGAGAGAGGTAAGACTTGATAAAAAGTGGTGGCCTTACATCGCCAGAACCGCGAAAGAGAAGAAGCAGAGGAAAGCTATTGATATCCTTGCACTTTACTGCCTCGCCCAGTCTATACACGTTTAAATCTTCTCGCCCTCCAAAATCGGTCTTGCTTCTTCGCTCGTCCACCAGCTAATCCCCTTGTCCCCGGGATATGTGAACTTATCCATACTATCCTTCTTCATCTCTACACTATATCCAGGTTCCATGGGCGTCTGGTAGTACCCGTCCTTGATGACGGACGGATGCAAGAAATGCTCGTGTAAATGGTCAACATACTCCAGCACAGAAAGCTTACCGCTCACAACTACATAATCAATTGTGCTCAGGTGCTGCGTGTACTCTGGAAGCCCAACTCCGCCTGAATGAGGAACAATCGGCACACCGTACTTCTTCGCCATGAGCAACACAGCCATGACCTCGTTGACACCACCGAGACGGCAAGCATCGATTTGACAGACGTCGATGGCGCCATTCATGAGCATCTGCTTGAAGACTACTCGGTTTTGGACCATCTCGCCAGTGGCGACGCCAATGCCGTATGGTTTGAGAGCCTCGCGAACAGCCTTGTGGCCCAGGATGTCGTCGGGGGACGTGGGCTCTTCAATGAACCATGGCTTAAAGTCGGCAAGCTGCTTCATGTGCTTGATGGCATCGGGGACAGACCAGATCTGATTCGCATCGACCATGAGGATATTGCCCTTGTCGTAGCCGAGAACATCCCGAGCAATGGTTAACCGGCGCCTGTCCTCCTCCACGCTACCGCCAACTTTGAGCTTGAAGTGCTTGTAGCCTTGTGCAAGTGTCTCCCTGAGGAGGGTCTTCATCTTGTCTTCGCCGTAGCCTAGCCATCCTGCGCTGGTGGTGTACGCCGGCACGGCCTTGCTACTAAGCGCTTCCTCGATGCGCTTCGCCTTTCCGCCTTGCACTTCCTTGAGCATGGCAACAGCTTCTTCTGGGGTGATGGCGTCGGTAATGTAGCGGAAGTCGATACACTCGACGTATTGCTCGGGCGTCATGTCGGCAACAATTCTCCAGACCGGCTTGCCTAGGACCTTGCCCCAAAGGTCCCAGACCGCATTCACGACAGCGCCAAGAGCGAGGTGAATAACACCCTTCTCGGGTCCAATCCAACGCAGCTGGCTGTCTGATACTAGATAGCGCCAAGTCTTCCCCCAGTTGGCCACCAGGGACGACAACGTCCTGCCCTTGAGACGCTCGGCAACGTGGACTATGGCAGCGCAGACAATGTCGTTTCCACGTCCAATGGTGAAGGTCTAGTCGGAGAGGAGAGGGATCTGATGTCAGCGTGTTTCCATCCAGAAATAAAAACAAAAAAAAAAAACCTGTGCAGTCCTTTCTCAGAAGCAACTCACCATGCCGTGGCCAGAGTATTGTGAGTCGGTCTGCAAGATGCAGTACGCAGAAGAGTAATCACCAGCTGCATTCATAGCATCAGAGCCCGTCTTATCGAGCGACGTTGGAAACCGCACATCGCGGGTTTCAAATCCGGTGATTGTGATTTCTTGCGCCATCGCAGCAACTTGCACGTATCGCCGGCGGTCCAGAGTGAAGGCGAAGGGCCGTCGTCCAAGCACGAGATGTTTATAGTCTTTTCCAACACGCACCCAAGCTGCTCCGAGCCGCAGCCAATGACGCAGTAATTAAGGGGCTGTAGAGCCTTGCGAAACCTATAACCTGGCGAAGGTGAAGCTATGGGCAGGCTGGGTTTATACGCGACGGAAAATTGATGCCCTCATGCCACCCCGCTGCCCTTCGGGGGTACCCACGGCTCCAACATTGAAAATGCGGGGGATTCGGGAAAGCAGTGGGGCCCGACACCGGCGACAGGCTAGTACTACTAGTACACGTACAACCAAGACTGCAGCAAACCTGCAGACGTCGTCTCCCGACCGTAATTGATGGAGAAAATAGAATGCGGCGTTGGGGGGTTGAATTTCCTTCATTCTGCTGATTGCCGTTTGTTTAGGCGCAAATAAATGGGCAATGGCCAAGTCGGCGTTTTCTGGCGTGGTATGGCGTAGACTGACGGACGTCACCGGGGAACTTCGGCCGGCGGTATAATACCCGCCGAGGGCGATGCGGCAATTGATAAGGCTCGGAAGAGCCAGGAGTTCACCAATTGTGTCACAAGTCCACAATCCACAACACTGCTTGTGGAAATGCCCATTTGGAGCATGTAAACTTAGATTAATAGTCGTTGGTGTTGTTCTGCTGTTCGGGATTCCCGTCAAACACAAGCCCCGCAGCCGAATTTGCCGTCGGGTTTTTTGTCTGTCTTCTCGGCTAATAGTTACCTGTATTTACGGCATCTCATACAGTCTGGCTTAATATTCACAATTTTATGCCGCAAAGTAGAAGAAGTCAATATGTGAATATAGTATACATTCAAGCTATAGTGCACCTGAGTCACTATCAATAGTCACCAAACTTTCTATAAAAAAGCAGACTTTGTATATCGTTGACGATGGAGCTCCTCCTTCGGTGATGATGGAGGAGTTCACACGGGACACCGTCATATGGCTGGAGATGATGGATGCAAGCGACGCAGGGGAGCGAGCAGTGCATTTTTCACCCCAACCGTCAAAGTTGAAGTCCACGCCTGCAAGACTTGCCCCGTTCTCACGGTCGAGCACGAAAGTCGGAGGCATGTCGCCCATCCATAGGTCAAGGTCCTTGTAGCCCTTAATCGGAACGACATCTACCTTGTTGTCGGCGGGTTTTGGGATTTGGAAACAGTCTAATGAGCTTCTTCATCATCGAAAACTGCAAGCGGCTCCTAGCTTTTTATGCTGAAAATTAGATGAAATATTTCCAAGGGTAAATAGCCCACACGCGCCCCCGACTGCGGAATTAGTGCCGAGGCCTGAGCCAATTCTACTGGGAAGAAGATTTGACGAGCCACGGCGGGGGAATGTCAGCTTTGTAATGTAGAAAAATTACCTATCGGTGAAGTCGTCATGGTGTTGTAGATTGGGCGTGGCAGTGCCGTCAGTTTGGTCGCTAGCGTGCGTGTATGTGGTCTTGCGCAACTATTTTTTGGGCCGGATTTTCTCATATTTCAAAAACACTGCTCCTAACAGCGGACGAAAATCGGCAGAGGCCTCAAGCACAAAGCAAAACCATGAATAGCGTAACGTGAGCCCGATCTAGCTAATACTCCTGCACAAGCTGGGGGTTTCGCACTTGCCCAAAGGGTGTCGTATATATATATACTACAGGGACTTGATGGCTATTGAGAAGACTCATCCCTAGGACTCATGAGTTACAAAGCTTGACATGTCGTTTCTAGTAAAATATGGCGAGACTTTTGTGTCTGGCCTTGATGTTCTGTAGTCGGCTAGTATGGGCACGGGGGCTCCGTTCCTCAACAACTAGACAGGATACTTGGATGTCTCTTGATTTTGATGATAATTATAATAATAACCCAATAATGGTGCTGGTCTGAGCTTCGTGACGTGTATTCAGCATGGGCCAGAAACGGCTTCGGTAACTTTGGCATGCATGCATGGCGGCCGACATCAGCGCACTATCATGGAAACGACGCCATATCACTCGTGCCACGATGAATGGTGAATCCGGGTGATGGGTCTGAGCACCGTGTCGAAATTGGATATCCGGCCCCGCGGGGAGAAATCAAGGTGTGTTGCGTTACAGAATCATGGCCGAAGCCGTCGCCATACGCAGCCACAACATTTGAAGGCTGCCCATGTGATCCGGAACCCGGGATACTGTATATCCGAGCAAAAGCACCACCCAGTTGACTTGTAATCGTGGCTGACAGCCAAAGAGCAGCACCAAGCCACTGTAACCAACACCAGTGATCCCAGTGCCCTTCAAGGTCCCTTCCCTCACTGATGCTCAGCGGGCTGTCCGCCATGGTACTCCGAGACTGTTCGTCTCCCAAACAGCAAAATTTTCAACGCCAGAGTCAACATTGAAGCACTTATGAACTTACCATAGTCATCATGGGTAAGCTCATTCGATTGAATAAACAACATGAGTTGACGTCTGATGGCACCTGCAGCGGCACTACGGCTTCACGACCGCCCCACACGAATGGTCATGTCCGCGTCGCGCGACCCCCAAGGACGTCAATGCAGCATGCGCCGCGCACATAACCTTCGAATAATATTCAAGAATCAAGACGCTTGCGATTCCAAATAACTTGAAAAGCGTCCGGTGCTCATAAAAAGAAACCTGTTGGCTCGGGAGCTTCAAATGCGGGCTACGATGGCTATTTCAAGCTCGGAATCCTCTCCTCCGTCCAAACAGCTCCATCTTGCTAGGACATGGATGCTGCGCAAATCGGCGCTCGTCATTCTGCCAGAGCTCGGGGGCGTCAGTTGGCCGGAAAACAGATTGTGCATCGACAGGGATATTTAAAGAAATTCCTTGGCCCCCAGGTTAGAAGCAACTAAATTTAACGGCGATAGTTGGTTTGAAACGAAATCAACAACCTCGACATTGGTTGACGCAAACGCCTCTTCGTGTTTGCATGGCTTGACATGCAGGGATCATGCACGCTAACAACGGAACGAGATCAACCGATGGCTGTTTACATGTCCTTTTTAAGAAACGCCACGACGATCCGCAGAGGCAGCCAAGTCGAACGCCAGCGGCTTACACGGTTGAGGCAGTGCATTTCGCTAAGCCCCGGATTACGCTCGCCACGTCGTTGTTCCAGCGTCAAGATATGCCAATACAGTGTTCCTATTGCTCCAAGATGGATTTGGATCCAATGCGTATACCCCAGTGGCTCCAGTCAACGCCACTTTGCCTACGAGTTGCTGGTGCTGTGCCTGGGATGTGACCGATCTCGTGAAAAGTCCTGTCCCCAGGTACAAAGTACCTAGGCAGGTAGATATTGAGCTCGGAACCGCCGAATCTTGTTCCTGGAAGCATATTGACTTGTTTCTTTATATGTTCCTAGCCGTCTGCAACATATCCCATTACACTGTCGAGAACTTCCAAGTTTTCATTTGTGAGACGAAGCTCGGGCAGCACATTATATCTGTCTCTCTCTCTCCTCTCTTTCTGTCTCTGTTTTGCTTCGTATTGGTGATCGACTCAGGTGACAGTAATGTCTTCGCAGCATCCTGTTAGTCCGATATCCAGCAACGACTCCTTTTCACCCACTTCAACAGATGGTCGGTGTTCTCGCCGGTCGCTCATCATGATGGCGAATAATCTTAAACCCACACGACAGAAGCTACACAAGTATTTCGCGAAATCGAGGCATTCTGCCTCCGAGAGCGAGTTGGCATACTGGGATGCAAACGACTTAAGCTCGTTTTTCAACACGGACAGCATGCAGATGGGAACCTTGGCCAATCCTGAGGTGCCCATTTCGCCCGTCGTCGTCAAAGACTCGAGGTATAAGCCATCGCTGGTGGCCCCAACAGTCGCCATCAAACCAAGAAACGAGCCTAAACACGGAAAAAAGTTCCAACTTCACTATGAGCCCGAACCATTCGTTTTCGATTCCTTTCTCGCAGCTCCTCAACAGGCGCCGCCTCCTCCACCACCGATACCTCAACCAGATCGACTTCCTCCGCCTCCTCCTCTTTCTCCCCTTCCCGAATTTCCACAGCCACCAGAACTACCATCTTTTTTGGAGCCGCCGCAGCCTCGTGTACGACGAGCGCCTTCAGTCAAAAGACCTAGGCCCGCCTCAGGTATTCGAAGAGCCAAGACCCCGGTTCGCAAGATTGGGCAACTCGAAATGGCGGCCGCAAAGAAGCGTCAAGAAGCCGCCATCAACAGACAGTCTAGTGTTCGCACTATCGCACGGCAATACCGTACATCGATCGACAAGACGGATATCCCGGACGTTCCCTCCGTCCCATCCATCCACCGCAAGCCCTTGCCTAAGTCTGCAGCACCGCGTATAAACCAATTCAAAAGCAGCGACGGGCCTATTCCACGTCTGTCAATAATTGAACCTCGATCCGGAGGCTCTCTAGACGGACCGAAACCTCGATGCGAATTGGCTCCATGGCCTGAATCAGACGCCGATACACTGGTGTCATCCCCGGACATCTCGCCATATGTAAAGCCACTGGAATTTTCGTCCCCTCCGACGCCACCCGCCGAGAACGGCCACTGCGAGGATGACCATTACGAGGACGACGACTACATTAAATCGCCAGATACAGAGACATTGCGGTTCCAGATTGGTTTCGAAATGTTGACACGGGAGCTATCCAGCGGCTTTGCGGACCGTTCATCTCGCGCGGGGAGAGGCGCGTCTGGTCTCCAGATTTGGGTCATGATTGAGGCATATGAGAAACTAAGAGATGAAATTTCTTCAATGGAGACGCAGGATCCTGAACTTCAGTGTGCGCGGGCCATGTTTGATTCGTGGTTGGCGGCCTTGAGAGCAATTCAGAAGACGATTGCGAATGAGGGGGCGGAGAGTGACAGTGAGTACGGTGATGATGATGAGTAGTAAATGTAGTTATGAAAGAACTGGACTATCGATTTGTTATGAAACCAAATTGAAAAATGCTAGACCTGAACCAAACAGTTGAACAACAATCTGCGATGGTAGAATTTTTAAGACTGAAGACCAATCAGCTGATGCGTGCCACCAGACGGTGGGTTGCGCGAGCCAAACGTGATGCCTTACCAACAAGAAGTGTTGTAACTAGAGAACTTGAACTCTTTCCTCCGACCATATCACTGCGGTGCATATTAGGCAAGGGCCTAGTAAAAATCATAGAACCTGAATGCGGTGTAACGAACTTCAAATGTTTCTCTTGATAAGTGCGCAGAAGGAGCTGTTGACAACCCGCGGGTCCGAGCGTTCAGGGTAGCTCCAATTGGAGGGCGATGGCTTGCTTAGTGCTGTGACGTCCCCGTGAAGCTCCAACGTGAACTTTCACCATCACGCCTGTCCAGCTCAAAACCACTGCATGGCCTGCGTCTCGTCTTTCAGCTCAACCCTCTGACAAAGACACCACGGAGGCAATGGACGACGACTATGGCGCCGACGAGGCCCTCCTCGCAGCCATGGCTGCCGCTGATCCGGCCCAGTCCGCTCGCAGGACCGTTCAGCAGCCCGTACCCCAAAGAATCCAACAGCCCAGGCCGCAACGAATGGACAAGGCACCGCCAAGCAAGGCATCCGGGAACAAGGTTGTGCAGCCTACACCACAGGCTCTCCCGCAGAAACAAACGGGCGGATCGACCATCCTGGTATCTCCTCGCCAGCGAGGAAATCCAGTGCTAACGTCTATACGTTCTTTGCCGTGGGAATATAGCGATATTCCAGCCGATTATGTCATGGGACTCACAACCTGCGCACTATTTTTGAGGTATAATTCTTTTCTTTCTTCTTTTCTTCTTTTTTTGGCTGGTTGCTTTCTGTCTGACTCTGTCTGCGCTTGTATAGTCTCAAGTACCACCGACTCCATCCCGAATACATCTACACACGCATACGAAACCTACAAGGCAAATACAACCTACGCATTCTTCTCACCATGGTGGATATACCCAACCACGAAGATTGCTTACGGGAGCTCTCAAAAACCTCACTCGTGAACAATGTCACCATCATCTTGTGTTGGTCGGCCGCCGAGGCTGGCCGGTACCTCGAGTTGTACAAGTCCTACGAGAACGCAAGTTTCGCAGCCATCCGTGGCCAACAAACTTCCAGCTACGCCGATAAGCTGGTCGACTTTGTGACGGTGCCCCGAAGCCTCAACAAGTCTGACGCCGTCGCGCTAGTGGCCAACTTTGGCAGTCTGAAAAATGCCATCAACGCGGAGCAGGAACAGCTTGGCATGATCGGTGGATGGGGAGGCGTCAAAGTCAAGAGGTGGTCTGCTGCAATCGAGGAGCCCTTCCGGGCAAAGAAGGCGGCCAGGCGGGGTTTGCAGCCGTCCAAAACCGGAGCCCAGCAGGCAAGCACAAGTGCGGACGGTCAGCACGCAGACCGGACCTCGCGGCTGGAGGAAGCCGTGCCGCTTTCTAGAGTGCCTCTCAGAGATATGCCTACCGTGGGCACCGGCTCTGGTGCCCTCTCCGCCGCAAGGGGGACGCCAGATGGAGGCTCATGGAGCGGATCTGCTCCAAAGCAGTTCCAGTTCCTGGATGACGATGTTGAGAACGAGGACGACGATGCGGAAGAGGCTTTTATGGCTGCTGCTATTGAGGATTCGAGAAGGACTTCACAGCCAACCGGGGGAGACTCCAACTCGGGCCGGACAGCCGGTGCGGAGAAGATGGACGATGGGTTGAGTGGTGGCGTTGCAGCAGCTCTTGCCAAACTGCGCGAAAATGGCTGAGCTCTCGTTATTGACGAAGGAAACAATCAACCCGCACAAGTACAATGGCGAAGGGTGTCAACAGGGGTTACAAATAATATCAAAGACCTGCATGCCAACACCCGGTGCATGGCGGCCCAAAAAGGCGAATGCGCCGCAAAACTGCCGAATAGGCGGGCGCAACAAGCAATGAACCGGAACTGATGTTTCCGAGATCCAGCGCCACGCCACGATGAACATGTCACTCTGAGACTCTGGGCTGTCCAGCACGTACGATGGTTCGCTCGGCTGTAAGTTGAATTATGTGTATAGTACATATGTAAGTACTACAATAGTACGCATGTATGTACGTATTGTTATGGAGCAAGCCTCGTCACAACACCCCCGCGCCGTCCCCGCAGAGTAGACAATGGAACAAGCTCCAAAATGCGGAGCCAGCCGACCATTTCTGCCGATAGATGGACGACAGTTGTTGTTTCTTGTCGTCTTTTAAGGACTGGGTGACTTGGAATTTCGCCGTCGACTTGTCTCGAGTACGGAGTACTAGTATGTATGGTAGTGATCCGTCATTGAACAATGACCCCTTGGACGTCCACTTCCCGTTGGAAGCGACTGTCGGCGACTGTTTCCTGTTTGGCTGGTCGTTGACGCCCGGGTTGTTGATGATGTGGATGGAGATGGACGGTGCATTTCCCAGATGCGGGACGTGACATTGCAAAGTAACACTCCTAGACGACATGCTTGCACAAGGACGAAATCACGCTCCGCGAAGCATTTTTGAGACAGGTCTCGGGTTCGTGCGTCCAGTTCGTGCGTCCAGTTCGCGTTTTTGCTCCGCACACAGTCTGTCCTCCTGCCTGTAGATTCGTTTAGCTGTTGGAAATACTATCCCATGAACAACAAACAGGCAAGTCAAACTCCTGTGAGTGCGCTTGTCGTTCCACGTCTGGGGCATCATTCTGATCTTGGGCAGGGTTACATTAACCCCTCCGAAGCCTCACCATCCATTGGGCAGGCTTTGGCACCATGCTGGAACGAGTCGCCGGTGGCCCTTGAATGATGCTGTCAGATGATGCAGGAATTCGAGAACCTTGCAAGCTCATCTCTTCCCCACCACTAGACGATAGGCAACATAAAGTATCGCCGACTCCATCATGCAGATGTAATATGGTGTTTGTGAATCCAGAGTTCGCCTACTGGGACCAGGGTAACATCGAGCACAAGATCGTGACCAAGTCACTACCTGGTCTGTTGGAACCTCGGGCCTTACATGGCAACATGATGCATGGACGAGCAATAAACAGACCTGGACCAAGGCACGATGGCACGGTGGCACAATAGCCACTGGGCGCATACTGTCACCTGCCTAGAGCGTTGCTCGTCTTTGCTCTGTCCACTCTCGTGTACTGTATTGGCTAGTTATTATTTGATTTGCTCTGCAGATTACGTCAATCTTTTCTCAAGCTGGAATCGTCCAGGATTGGTACGAAATGCAAATATCCGTTGCCATGAGGGGGACAGGGCACGCGTGTTGCTCGGCCCTCATCGTGACGCCATGTCTTAGATGTTGGATATTAACAGAGAGCACATGTCTCTGCCGCACCCCCCTGGAGACGAGATTGTTGACCTTCCTATAAATACCGGAGAGCCTGCAGTGTCTCGTCGCCATATTCCATGTGCTCTTGGTGTTGAACCAGGTTCTGTCGCTCCGATTGGGCTTTACAAACATGCGGTTGTCTAACAAGTCAATCCTTCTCCTGGAGCTTGCTGGCGCTGCTCTCGCCATGCCAGCCAGACGCGCTGTCACGGCTCCTGTGGCCGACCATGACAAAGCCCACGATATCAAGGAAGCCTTTGAAATTTCGTGGAATGGCTACTATAAGCACGCCTTCCCTCACGATACCCTCCACCCCGTGACCAACAGCTACGTGGATGATCGGTAGGTGTATCTCGTTCGTCCTTATGTGTGCCATTGGCCGGGCTGTTCACCTTTCTAACTCGGATTCTAAAGGGCCGGATGGGGAGTGACTGTTGTCGATGCGCTTGACACGGCTATTGTCATGAACAGCTTGAAGATTGTACAGCCAATGTTGGATCACATTACCAAGATTGACTTTACAACGACGGCCAAGGCCGACGACGCCATTTCGCTCTTTGAGACCAACATTCGATATCTGGGCGGCCTTCTTTCTGGTGAGCTTGGTCTTGAAAAAGCAAGGGGGGGTTTGAGCTAATTGATTTCAATCTCACAAGCGTACGACTTGCTCAAGGGCCCATATAAGCACCTGGGAGCTGATGCCGACAAGGTCGATGCGCTCTTGAAGCAAGCCCAGTCACTTGGCGACAGCCTCAGCGTCGCGTTTGATACCCCAAGCGGTATTCCCGACCCAACCATTTTCCTGAACCCAACCAAGAAAAACAGTGGCACTGATAGGAACAATATTGCCGAAATTGGCACCTTGGTTCTTGAATGGACCCGTCTCAGCGACCTGAGCGGCAACAAGACGTACGCCGAGCTGGCGCAAAAGGCAGAAAACTACCTCCTCCACCCCAAGGGAGCCCCCGAGGCGTGGCCCGGCTTGATTGGCACCTGGGTCAGCACCGAGGACGGCAGCTTTTTAGACAGTAATGGCGGTTGGTCTGCCTATGACGACAGCTTCTACGAGTACCTGATTAAGATGTACGTGTACGACCCTAAAGCCTTTGGCGAGTATAAGGACCGCTGGGTGGCCGCAGTGGACTCGACCATGAAGCATCTCGTGTCGCACCCGACGACCCGAAAGGACTTGTCTTTCCTGTCTGCGTACCGCGGACAACAAACCATCCCCAATTCCGGACACTGTAAGTGACACACCCTCCCCCTCATCAGCTCCCTTCACCGTCAATACATTTTCCCTGCCGTGTGACGACAAAATTAAAAAGGAGATCACCCAACCCACTAACACGAAGGTCTAAAACACAGTGGCCAGCTTTGCCGGCGGCAACTTCATCCTGGGCGGCATCGTTCTCGGCGAAGAGAAATACAAGCAACTTGGCCTCGAAATCACCGACTCCTACTATGAGACGTACGTCCAAGAGGCAGCCGGCATCGGCCCAGAGGGCTTCAACTGGGTAGACGCAGGCCTTTCGGCCGACAACCCCAACAACCGGCCGCCGCCGACGAACCAGACCGAGTTTTACGAAAAGGCTGGCTTCTACAACACATCGCCCTACTACATCCTGCGGCCCGAAACCGTGGAATCCGTCTACTACGCGTACCGGCTCACGGGCGACAAAAAGTACCAGGACATGGCGTGGGACGCGTTCCAGCAGATCCAGAGGCTGTGCCGCGTAAACGACGCCTACGCCGAGCTGACCGACGTCTCTAAGAAGAATGGCGGTAGTTTTGTAGACGAGATGCAGAGCTTCTGGATGGCCGAGACGCTCAAGTACCTGTATCTCACTTTTGCGGCCGACGGGCCGGTGCATGTGCAGGGCCAAGGTGCCACGAACCAGTTCGTGTACAATACGGAGGCGCACCCCGTGGCTGTGAGGGGACGACAAGGGTGAAGATGCAAATAGATGAATGAATAAACAAATAAACAAAGGGACCATGCGGCGGGGGATGCGAGTGTTTCACGGCTGGGCATACCTGGAACTGATGACTGGACTTTATACAGTGACGGCGGGGAGAATAAAGTCCCTTCTGCGTGCCTTTTTCTGTACACTCTCACTAATAGTACCAGACCACCACTACTAGTCTTGGGGGCCTCCCGCCGTCTTCCATTGTGGTCTCATGGTCAGAATAGAGTACATGTATGTATTATTAGCTGCCAGGGAATTGAGATTATGCCCCGCCCTCTCTCTTGGCATATTCCTCCTCCATGGCTTCCTCGTATAGCCGGTCCGCCTCCTGCTCCTCGCTGGTCTTGGGCCTCGTCGTGCCGGCACCAGTGTTTGCGCCGGCACCGGTGGGCGGTGCACCTCGGGGTGCTGACTCGTGCGCCGCCGCCTCATTCGGTGTTGACGTAGACGGGCCGGTGTAAATGGGTAGACCCATGATTTTTCTTTCTTTTTTTTGCAACGGGGATGGTGGAATAACTCTGTGTCTTTTGCTTGTTTCGAGAGAACAAGAGCAAGGTTGTCTGGTGGCTTGCAGGTTGAAAAAGGCCAAGATTGGGGGGCTTAATATACTAACAACACCGGGCGGCAGTGGCGAGTGGCAAGGCGGAGCCCCAAGTAAGCTTGTATCAAGGATGGGCCGTGGCGCCACCGATGGGCGAGCCGGATCTTGCCGGATGGAAACTTGCATTGATGTCTGACATGCCCAGTGCCGCCAAGGCCAGGACTGGTCGGCCGAAGAAAACTCGAGTGAGGTGGGAAATCGACATTGCTGCATCATGATGTATATACTTGGCCGTCGCTCAGCGCTTACCCCCCGGTATTTCGAGCCCAGAAAGTGCTTTGAGACGTCATCGTAGCGCCGCCAAATTGTCATTTGATATTGCTTCCTTGTAGATACGCTGATAAATTAAGACCTGAAATATGCGGGACATGAAATTATACTCATGTCTTCTGACGCCGTATGTACTTTGTTACAGTCGGATTTCCCCCGGCCCGACAAAGCCACAGGAACAATTGTTACAAAGGGGGAGAAAAGGCAATATAATCTCCATCTATCCCAAACGCCCATAGTACCAGACACACTCACAAACACAAACGCAGAAAAAAAGGGGCACATGCATCAAAACTCCCTGCTCTCGCCAATATCGCATATATCAAAAACGCCCGTCTCCTGTAGCCCTTTCCTCTTCAGCGCCTCCCTCAACAGCTTGGGCGGCTCGAGAACCTCCTCCATGGTCAAGGCCCAGGTGCCCCAGTGAATGCCCATGGCTCTCTCGCAGTTGGTATCGACAAAGATCTCGACGGAATCAAAAGGATTGGCGTGCATGGCGGAAAACGCCACGCGCGGATAGTACGCGCCGATGGGGATCAGGCCCAGATCAAAGGGCCCGCGTAGCTCGCCAATCTGCTTGAACTGCGGGCACCGCGGCAGCGCCTCATACTCGGGTCCGTAGTCGTCGGTGCCCGCGGGCAGGGCCGGAACAGCGCGGTATCCCGTGTCGCCTCCGAACCAGACGGACTTGTCGCCTGATTTAACGGCCCACGAGCACCACAGCGTCGTGTCCTTGTCCCAGAGGGACCGCGCCGAGGTGTGCTGGCAGGGGAGGGCCGAGACCCTCGCGGACAAGGTCTCTTCCTCTTCGCCCGTCTTGACCTTGACGTTGAGGTCGGCGTCCTCCCACCAGTCGAGCTCGGTGACGTTGTTGAGCCCGGACTTGCGGAACCACGTCTCCAGGCCGAGGCCGACGAAGAATTGGACGTCGGGGTGGTGTTTCTGGATTTCGAGGACCGACTTGTGCGAGAGGTGGTCGTAGTGGCTGTGGCTGATGAGGACGGCATCGATGACGGGGATGTCCTGGAGCTCGCATGGCCGTTGGGTGAATCGCTTGGGTCCCATGAAGCTGAAGGGCGAGCAGCGGTCCTCGAAGACGGGGTCAAAGAGGACGCGCAGGCCCGAAGGGAACTCGACGTAGTAGCAGGCATGGCCGAGCCACGTCGCGCGCAGCTTGTCCGACGCTGTGCGGCTGGGGAGCCATTCGGGGGTTTGGACGGGCACGGTGGGTGGTGATGTGTCTGGTCGTTTGAGTTGGCCGGTTATCGTGGGCCTTGCCATGCACGTGTTAGTTTGCCTCGCCGAGGACCGTGTATACATTTATTTATTTCCTTGGTTGAATTTATTACATCGACTCACCAAACTACATTCTTTAGAATGGAAGTCAAGTTTGCCGGATTCGACCACGACGGGTACGGGTTCTTGAATCCAGACACTCTGCCGGCCTTGATGATGTGATGCGGGTTCAAGGCCGCTTCGTCGGGAAGACTGGATCGTCCCGGGATTTTAGAAACGGCCGTAGAATAGGAGGAAGTGGTTGAGGCACCAGCCGCGGCAGCCGAGCCCGACGGGTCCGTACATGTAGACGCCATGACGCCGAGATGGGCCAGAGGAAAGGGATGTCGTCGTGATGCGAGGCCAAGTTGCGGGTGCAATCTACGCCAGAGACCAGAAGTCGACTGGCGACAAGACAGCAGCATAAGAGGGACCCCGAAGAACAAGGGATAAATGGCAAGCAGAGGCAACAAGAAGAAGGGGCGGAAAAATAAAATAAAAAATCAACGGCCAGTATTTATTGATACGGCTTCAACCGTCAGGCCGACTAGCGAAAGCTTAGCGGTCCAAGCGAGCCATGTGTCTGGTCGCTGGATGAGCTGGTGTGGCGTGCTGCCGCGAGCGGGAGCGAGTGAATGGGGGTGTGGGAAGCTGCGGATAGTGAAGCCATCGGAGTTGATGTCGTGGACAATGGACGCATGTAGAAGTCTGGTTGGTGTGCACAAGCTGTCCTGCCTGGTCCGCGGATCCGGGCTTCTTTGTTTAACTCCGTTCGCTCGTTGCGCACGCAGATGGGAATGGGACCGTGACCCATGCAGCCATGTGCTTACTTAAAGTATGTACTGTAGTACTCCGTACATGTACATTGATTGACATTCACCCACCCCAACCCGTACCATGTTTGGAACATTGACAGCTTTGCTCACCCACCAACGGGCTATTCCTCTGGAGTCGACGTCCATCCTCTGTTCTGCTCTTGTCTCGCTGCCATCCGCCCTCGGGGAGACATGACAGGAAGCCTTCAGCCTGGATGCCCACACGGGAGAGCACCAGCCCAATTGTTCCCACATTGTCCCGGCCCAGTGAGCTCAAAGCGCTGGGTCAAAGCTCCCCCCTCAATATTAATAAAATGATTGAGTCTTTTCGATATCACCCTTTGCTGGCATCCCTGTACCCTGCCTGCTTGCCATGAGGTCTGCCACGTGGCTCGCCGCCGATTGCTTTGGGGCCGCAACACATTGACGCACTGTCATGATTACTGGCGGAGCTGATGCGATGCTGATTTCTTTAGCCCTAGTATTACCGGACCAAGCGGCGTTTTCCCATTAAATCTGGCCCAAGACGCGTGGGCGGGTGACACAGCCGGTGTCAGCTGCAATTCAATCCTTCGCTCTCTGCTGTCATTACTAACGCCCTCCTACCTCCGACGCACTTGGGTGCATATGTGTCACGGCTTCACCACGGCTGGGCATGAATGAATTTTGTCAGCTGCGGAGATTTCAACGCTTCTCTTGTTTCATCTGCTTTACTGATCTAGTTGAAGCGTGCGATACGAACGCTGCCTACCAGGTCCTATACAGGTTTAAAATATGCCTTGCCCTCTCCCCTCTGTTAATGCAAGACTGTCCGACTGTCCGTCAGATCCTTCATGGGTAGCAATTGACTCCCAACTTTTGGAAACCATCAGGTCCCCTCAAGAATCCTAGTCATCAAAATACGCCAATTCATGGCAAGATTTGAGAACTACCCCTCGTCCGCCATGCTTTCACAATCCTAGTCTTGGTGCAATCGGTATTTCCTTAGATGGCGAGTCGCTCAACCTTGTCGCGGAGAGCCTTGATCTGACCAGCCAGCTCACTGGCCTCGTTGGAGTTGATGCTAGCAGCAATGACTGCCCTGCTGACACCGCAGGCACGACCCAAGAGGGTCTTGCTGGGGACGTAGACGTAGGGAGTGCCCTTATCCTCGCAGAGAAGGGGAATGTGAAGAAGAATCGCGAGCGGTTCGGTATCGGCGGCCAAGATAGCAACTTCGCATGTACCTCGGTTAAGAGCCTTGGTCACTACCAACTTTTGTTAGCAAATAACCCTAATCATCCCCACGCACAAGGGCTATATCCCTTCTGCTACGACGAGCATCCTCGAATTAACCCAGTGTGAACGTACCTTCGTTGGCGCCCTTCTTAGCTTGGCGAAGATGAGTAGCCGACTGCAGGAGATCGAGAATCTCCTGAGTGAGGGCGGCATCGGCCAAGGGCCAAGCTATGCGAGACCATGGTTAGCAATTCGGGCTTCCCTTGACGAGTTGCAACAGCTTGTGAGCCAGCCTGCAAATTGGATGTGTACATACCAGCGTTCGCGTCTTCCGCCATTGTTTTCGACAGAGGCTCGCCTTAGGTAGGTAGGTTCACGGCCGTGATGGTAGATTAGAGCGAAAAAAAAGAGAGGCTGTGGTTGCCTCGAGAGAGAGGGAAAAAAAAATTGACTAATCGTGCCTGCCCCACAAAATTTCATGGTCAAGCCACGTTTGGTGGAGCGTGCTTCCTCAATCTATCACGTGATGTGGCTAAGCGTTGGCATCGCCAATCCTGCCTTGCTGCGTGGTGGCTTGAACCTTAAAAATGATAGATCTGCTACTGGCCAATGGTAAAACAACGCCACTCTCGCAAAAATTTTATGACATTTCACCCAACAGAGTTCTCGAAACGCCTCCCGTCTTGACAACATTGTACCTACGGCTAAGCACCGTGCGCCGCTGGCGCTTCATGATTGCCGAGACACACCAGGTGCGATTTTGGACTCTACAGTGCATTCATCTCCTTGGGGCAGAACAAGGGATGTTCGTCGTGAAAAAGGAGTGACTACTCAGAACCAGGCATTGCAGCCCAGAGAGATCTTTATGAAGGCCCATGAAGATCGTTTTCCGGAGGAGCGCCCCACTCGATATCCACATTGTCCTCTTTGACACCAACTTTCTTCCTATGCCGGCAATAGGCGATATTCATCCAAAGAGACTGGACATCAAGCCGTAGTTTGGCTATGCCGGTGATAGGCGACTATTCATTCAAAGAGACTGGACATTATGCCTTGATTTGAAACTCGGCTCCGCAAGCCTCGTTTGTGTTTTACGACGCCCACTAACTAGATGACCGACGTCCGAGCAACGACGAGTTCAAAGTTCCAGTCAGTATGGAAGCGGCGTCTGGGGTAGTAGTTGATACCCACAAAGCTTCATCATCCTTGAGGATGGTGGGTATTATCGAGGACTCGATAGATTACTGGATACGTATGCACGCAGTACATAGATTGTACTTGCCCTTGATTGGAAACTGCTGAGTTGCTTGGCATGGCCACAAGAGAAATAGTGGAACACGTCGGGACTGAATAGCTGTCGTCAGCGATTCGCAGATTGCCATCCTTGATGCTGAACTAGAGGTATCTTCTGTCAAGTACGGAGCAAGGCCTAGTGAGATCAAGAATGCCCCGGATCTGCTAGGTCTTCCACTTGAATAGTATCCCACGTCGGCATGGTTCCAACTCCACATACCAAAAGGACTCCAGTTACAATCTGACCCAACATCCTTGTCTGACATATAATGTTGCGAGCGATGGCTATCCCAGCGTGGCGCGGTCGTAACGCAACTGACTAGACGCGTGCTTTGCTGGCTTGATATTCGGGTGAAAAGACACTTGTTGGGCTTGTATTGGGCTTAAAGCTGGTAGATGTATGACTCCAAGTTTCAGCCTGTCGGACTTGACTTCTGTAAAGGATTGTTGACTCCCGATTGGTGCTTGGGTCGGCGCTGCTGTTGACTTTATTATACTTGAGGCTACTACATCAAGACGACGTTGCAACTGGACTGTGTTTGACATGTTGAAAACACACTTTGGGAAGCATGCTTTTGGTTTCTCTAGACGTAGGCGTGCCGCTCCCGGCTCATCCACAGTTGCTGGAGGGCGCATTTCCTTTTATCTTGTACTTGTAACACAAGTTGCATGGCATATCTCCTTAATGCCGCCGCGGCTCCGCAGAAGTATTCTGGGGGATCAATTTCGAGCCAATGGATAGTTTATGCTGATTAATGCAGCCATCGCTACCAAAAGCCAGCAGTCATAAGAACTGAAGTATGTACAGGCAAGTTCCTGGGGCGTTCGGGGGCCCTGTGGGGAGAGGAACATGTGAGGCGCGTCGACGGCATTAAGGGGGTGGGATATATGGATACATGTTAGGTAACTATTACCAGAGCAAAGTTCTTGGAAGACTTGGATACAGCGGTTGTTATGCATGGAGTGGATGCTGTGGATGTTCTGCAAGGGTAAATGGGCAGACTGACTCGTTTGGTCTCGACTCGCGGGATCCGGCATAGCCGAGTCCACGAAAATGCATACGTACAGTAAGTAGGCAGTTTCGACAAGTTGGTCACGGTGAAATGTCGAGTGAAGAAGAGGGCAAATAGCTTGCGCCATTGGCTGCATGAGACGATGAATGTGTAAAGTAATTGGACGGGAGCAGCAGGTGCTGGGTAATTATGTCTGGTACAATTATACATAGACTCAAGGTTTCGGGTGGAAACAAGTCAGTTGCTTGATCTGCACATCATCTTCTCGTATCTATGGCGATGCTTTTTTTCAATCGGGTTTAAGGACTCAAGCGTAGCCTGAGAGTGATGCCAAAGGGGCATTTTCGACAAGTTGGTCAAGTTGAAATGTCGAGTGAAAGTGTGAATTAGCTTGTGCCATCACCTACATGAGTACGTAAATGTTTAGACAGCAGCAGGTGCTAGGTAATTATAATTAAGCATAGGCTCAAGGTTCGGGTGGAAACCCTTGTGTGTATGTACGAGTCAGTTTCTTGATCTGCACATCATTTTCTCATTTTCTCCATTTTTCTTCCTCAAATGGGCAAGTGTCTGGTGGAGGGATTTTTCTCTTCTGTTCCGGTTCCCCGTAGTAGAATAAAGTTTTTCTCTCTAGACTTTTCGCAATTTATACATTCACACACCAACGAGCAGCGGGCCCAGACTATCGACACGTTTTGAAATTTCTTCCTCAAATGGGCAAGTGTGTGGTGGAGGATTTTTCTCTTCTTTCCCGCTTCCCCGTAACCAGCACTACTAACGAGAATAAAGTTTTTCTCTCTGGCTCTTTCCCAACTTGTACGTTTCTCACACCAAGGCGCAGCGGCGGCGGGCCCAGACTATCGACACATCCAGTCTCGTTTTGCCATTGAAATATATTGGCCCCAACGGCCAACGGGGAAGGCCCAGAGTATAAAAAATAGTAATTCCCCGTGCCCCATGATATTCTCCGCACTCAAGTACAATCTGTCTCTGCTTCATCTTATCTTGGCCCCAACGGCCAACGGGGAAGACCCAGAGTATAAAAAACAATAGTTCCCCGTACCCCATGATATTCTCCGCATTCGAGCACGATCTGTCTCTACTTCATCTCATCTGGCACTATCCTGCTCCCCAGGTCTAGTCACTGGCCAACATGTCCAAGCTTGAGACGTCCCAAGACCCGCACAATGATCTCTCGGACCAGATCGAGCGTGCTGCTTCTCGCTCTGAGGGAGAGGTGATCGATACCGAGGTCAAGACCAGCGATGCCGTCTTTGGAAACATCACAGACGGATAGTCACTGGCCAACATGTCCAAGACTTCCCAAGACCCCCACAATCTCTCGGACCAGATCGAGCCTGCTGCTTCTCGGTCTGAGAGAGAAGTGATCGATACCGAGGTCAAGACTAGCGATGCTGTCTTTGGAAACATCACAGACGATGGGCCCAACTACCGCAATGTAAGCCGAAGCACTGGTGGCCTTCCTTGACCCTTCTTGTTCCCGTCGCCCAGGTATGCTGATCAACCGCAATGTAAGCCGAAGCACTGATGGCCTTCTTTGACCCTGTTCCTGTCGCCTCGATATGCTGATCGTCCCGGCCAACAGGTTGGATGGTTGGGAACCGCTGCTCTCATGATGAAGACGCAAATCGGCTTGGGCGTTCTCTCGATCCCGTCAGTCTTTGATCTCATGATGAAGACGCAAATCGGCCTGGGTGTTCTTTCGATCCCGTCAGTCTTTGACACCGTGGGGCTCATCCCCGGTGTCATCCTCCTCTTGGTCATTGGAACCATCACTACCTGGTCGGCCTACATGATCGGTGTTTTTAAGCTCCGACACCGACAAGTATACGGCATGGACGACGGGGCTCATCCCCGGTGTCATCCTTCTCTTGTTCGTTGGAACCGTCACCACTTGGTCGGCCTATATGATTGGTGTTTTTAAGCTCCGACACCGTCAAGTATACGGCATTGACGATGCAGGCGGCCTGATCTTTGGGCGCATTGGACGTGAGGTCTTTGGGGTTGCTTTTACCCTTTGTAAGTACCGACTCATGGCCATGACCTAGGGGTGTGAGATTTGCTGACCAGTCTTGTCATCAGTCTTGACCTTTGCGGCTGCCGCAGCCATGATTGGAATCTCGGTTGCTTTCAACGCCCTTTCCACCCATGGGTGGACGTGAGGTCTTTGGGGTTGCCTTTACCCTCAGTAAGCACATACCGACTAACCACCATGAGCATGAGCGTGGGCACGGCCCAGGGGTGTGTGTGAGCTTTGCTAACCAGTCTCGTCATCAGTCTTGACCTTTGCATCTGCCGCAGCCATGATTGGCATCTCGGTTGCTTTCAATGCCCTTTCCACCCATGGCGCATGTACTGCCGTGTTTGTTGCAGTGGCGGCGGTTTTTGGATTCACCTTTGCGAGTATCCAGACGCTGGGTAAGATTAGTGCGTTGGCATGGATTGGTGTTACTTCCATTGTTATCGCTGGTGAGATTACAACACTCTAGTCACAACCGTGGATTTTCACTTCCAACCCTGTTCTAACTCTTGAATCATGTAGTTTTCACCGTAACAATCGCCGTCGGTGTCCAGGGTAAACCTACGACTGCTTCTCAAGACTTCGAGGGCCCTTGGAGAACTTCCATTGTTATCGCTGGTGAGTTTACGCCCCTCTGGGCACAACCGTGAATTTTCACGTCCGGCCCTGTTCTAACTCTTGAATCGTCTAGTTTTCACCGTCACAATCGCCGTCGGTGTCCAGGGTAAACCTTCGACTGCTTCTCAAGACTACGAGGGCCCTTGGAGGTCCAATTACGAGCTTTTCAAGAACCCCAGCTTTAGCGACGCTCTAGGAGCCATTACGATTACGAGCTTTTCAAGAACCCCACCTTCAGCGACGCTCTGGGAGCCATTACAACACTCATCTTTGCTTATGCCGGCACCCCAACTTTCTTCAGTATTGCGTCCGAGATGAGAGATCCCAAGCACTACACCAAGGCGTTGATGATGTGCCAAAGTGTCATTACGTTGGCGTACATCGTGCGAGATGAGAGATCCCAAGCACTATACCAAGGCTTTGATGGTGTGCCAAAGTGTCATTACTTTGGCGTACATCGTAGTCGGTGTGGTCGTCTACTACTTCTGCGGATCCTATGCTGCCTCTCCTGCTCTCGGCTCGGCCGGCCCATTGATTAAGAAGGTCGCGTATGGAATCTCTACTACTTCTGCGGATCCTATGTTGCCTCTCCTGCACTCGGCTCGGCTGGCCCGTTGATTAAGAAGGTCGCCTATGGAATTGCTCTTCCTGGTCTGCTGGTCACCGACCTTTTGGCCATCCATGTCAGCCTCCCCCATGAAGAAATCGCCAAACAAGAATTGAAGTAGCTAACCGTTACATCTTTCTTCCTGGTCTGCTGGTCACCGATCTTTTGCTCATCCATGTTAGCCTCCCCCATGAAGCCATCGCCAAACAAGAATTGAAGCAGCTAACCGTGATTCTCTAGCTTGCCGCCAAATCCATCTTCGTTCGAGTCCTCCGTAACTCAAAGCATCTGGCCTCCAACACCCCTAAGCACTGGACAGTTTGGCTGGGCTCAACCTTTACCATCACCGTTGTGAAAAGCATCTGGCCTCCAACACCCCCAAGCACTGGGCAGTTTGGCTGGGCTCAACCTTTGCCATCACCGCTGTGGGCTATGTGATTGCTAGCGCCATCCCCATTTTTGGACAGCTTATTGCACTTGTTGGAGCACTTCTCGGCCCGATTTTGTGCTTCCACCCACCCGGTTTCATGTGGATGTACGACAACTGGAAGAGAACCGATGGCCGGAAACAGGCACGATGGTACTCTGGAGTCCCCACCCGGTTTCATGTGGATGTATGACAACTGGAAGAGATCCGACGGCCGGAAACAGCCATGGTGGTGCTCTGGAGTGGCTTCCAGTGTCTTTGTGGTCGTCATCGGGACTTTTTTGATGATTGCTGGCACTTATAGCGCCATTTATACCATTGTCAACACGCCGGGAAGTTCCAAGGCTTGGTCCTGTGCGGATCATTTATACCATTGTCAACACGCCTGGAAGCTCCAAGGTTTGGTCCTGTGCGGACAACTCCAACTCCACGTGAGTTGAGACGCATGCATGTTTCAGACCTTATATAGCATCGTTCTGTTACCATTCAGCTTGTTGCTGCGAAAAGAAGAAAAAAACGTCCGGTTGGAATGCTTCCCCTGAATTTTGCCCACGCAACGTCTTGAATTTAGCCTGCAACACTTCCGCGGGGAAGCATGCATGTTTCAGACCTTATATTGCATTGCCCTGTGTTACTTGTAGCTTGTTTTGTTTTCGCGGAAAAGGAAAAAAAAAAGATCTGGTTGGAATGCTTCCCCTCAATTTTGCTTACGCAAAGCCTTGAATTTAGCCTGCAGCACTTCCGCGGGGGGTAAAGCGAGACTTTGGTTATCATGAACAGCAACCGACGAAGCGTGTCGATTTTTCTACATGTGTATTTCTATTTCGATTGGTATAAAAAGCCAATTGTGTACAACCGGAGACCAATGCTTTCGGTGGATGGAGAAGCGATCACGCAGCGAGTGTATATTATGCATCTAGAGGACGTGGACACGTATAGCGTGAAAAACATAAAATAGAGAATAGAGAACAGTAGACAAATTGCCTTTGCGTTTTGATGCTGTCATGATATGTACATAGATAAAAATGATACGATGGCTATAGCCATACTTGGGCATTGTAGAGCTCTACCCATTCTACCCACTCCTGGCTGGTCAAACAAAATTTATCATTTGATAATATCGTAAGATTAAGAACGCCAAAGTCTTAGAGAAGCTGTGTAATTTTGTTGATTTCACCTATTATAAATTGTAGTGACCTCTTTATATGAGTGTAGATGCTGCCCGGTGTGGCAACGGCCAGTGTCGCGGGGTAGTGGGGCAGTGTAAGACAGCCGTAGATAGCACTTAACGCGTCTAACACGTCCACTCATCCACTCGCCTGCCCGTATCTCTTTCATCTTCATTTTAGTATTCTCGCAATATAGTGGCATTATCTTTTAATTAATCTCATTTGGTCCCGTGACAACGTGCATCTATCTTCTCTACTGTACTATTTTCTACCTCTGCTCTACCCACTACTCTACCCATCGCTCTACCCATCAATCTACCCACTCTACCTGCTGGTTATCATGAACAGCAACCGACAAAGCGTGTCGGGTTTTCTACATATCCATTTTTAGTTCGACTGGTATAGAAAAAAGCCAATTGTATACAACCGGAGACTAATGCTTTCGGTGGAGAGAGAAGCGAATGGCGCGGCGAGTGTATATTATGCATTTAGAAGACATGTACACGCAGAGCGTGAAAAGAATAACATAGAGAATAGAGAACAGTAGATGGTCCCCATTTTGTTCTGATGCTGTCATGGTATGTACATGGATAAAATGATCCGATGGTTATAGCTGCTCGGTCTTGAAGAGCAATATAGTCAGTGGGTTAGGCGGTAGAACCTCATGGTCTCCATGTAAGCTGTCCGATAACGCTATAAGGTCTCTAGAATACTCAAGAGGCATTTCTCAAACTAGAGCCAATGGTGTATGTATGTTTTTGGAGTCCCTAAATCGTGTTGTGGGTGAGCTGAATAACGGCCACTTAAGCAGCATCGGCCCTGGCAATTCCACCATCATACTTACATGGGCATGTCTATGTATGTATGTACATATGTAAGCTTATGAATCTTAAATTCAAGCCCCATAGCCAAGTACAGTTTAGTCAGCCTTCCATCACATTGGCACTTGAGGTCTGTTTGTGGAGGGCCATCGGCGGCTGTGGCATAAAGGCTCCGGCATTGTCTAGAGATGTTGGGCCTGTTCACCTGATGGCATTGACCATGACAAATGGCATCAGTAAGGAGCCGATGACGAGCATTTCCACTACTCCGTGGCACCGTCTTCATTTATAATAGTAGCTTGCAACGAGGACCGGTGTCCCGTCCCGCCGGGTCAAGTTTTGCCCTGTCAGACTGCGGCGGCCATTTCCCCCACACACAAATGGTGCTTCGGATCGCATTGAATGATAGATACCCTTGTAATTTTCAGCGTCGTCGCCTCATTTTCGCAACTGGATTCGACAAGGGAATGCGCCATGGAGCTGGAGGAATCGTGGTGGGTAGAGCTCCCTCTACTCTAAAATGCCCATGTATGGCTATAGCTACTAGGTAGGCAAGAGCAATATAGTCAGTGGGTAAGGCAGTAGGACCTCATGGCCTCCATTTAAGCTGTCCGATAAAGCTAAAATGTCTCTAAAATACTCAATAGTCATTTCTCAAACCAGAGGCTATGGTGTCCTTTTTTTAGGGTCTTTAAATCATGCCGTGGGTAGGCTGAATAACCACGTACGTGAGGCTATTTAAGCAGCATAGGCCCTGACAATTTCACTCGCTATCATCCATGAGTATGTCTACATTATGCTTAAGAATCTTGTATTTCAGGCCCCATAGCTAAGTACAGTTTGTGTTGGATTTCATCACCTTCCGACAGTCAGTCTTGCATCGCATTGGCGCCTCACATCTACCCGTGGAGGTTATCTGCGGCTATGGCATGAAGCCTTTGGCATTGTCTAGAGATCTTGGCCCTGTTCACCTGATAGCATTGACCCGTAGACAAATGGCATCAGTGTAAGAAGCCGACTACGAGCATTTCCACTGGTACCATCTTCATTCCATAGCTTGCAAATGAGGGTCAAATTTTGCCCTGTCAGACTGCGGCGACCATTTCCCCCACACATAGTGCTTCAGATCGCGTCAATGATACCCTTGTAATTTTCAGAGTTGTCGCCTCATTTTCGCAACTCGATTCGACAAGGGAATGCGCCACGGAGCTGGAGGAATCGTGGGCGGGCCGTGAATGGCGCGATCCAGCCACCCAGCCATCATTGGCAAATACTAATCTTCTGGCGTTGGGCTTGACGTTCTGCTCCTCATTGACATGTAATTTGCCGTAACTCCTTGGTCCAAACCGAGGTGAAATTGAGCACAGTCAAGTCTGTGGTCTCGTCTGGTTTTTCCTTTTTTTTTCGCCTGGCTCCACAATGTAGGGTTATAATTCAACGAATACTTATCCAACACTACCGTACTCCTCCCCAAGCGTGCTAGCCACCCCAAACCACCTTCTTGCAAAGATTATACAAAAAATCAACCACGACGGCAGAATTCAATTAAAATCAGTAGCTATCCTCTTCACTGGATGTTTCTACAGTGATCTGGCAAGTGCGCGCATTATGGCCGGTCTTGCCGCATCTACCACATCGCCGGCCGTTCGTCTTATCCCTCGGCTTCCGACCTCTGGTTTGGCGACTTTCTTGCTGTACCTGCTGATCAACATCCTTTTGGTCCTGTAGAGCGTGACCCTCAGCAATGCTCATACTACTGCCTTGACGTAATCGTGTTTTTCTGGATCTACGCTGCTTGCTTAGTGCTGCATTTGCCGGTCGAAGTTGCTCATTCTCAGCCTTCAAGAGGGCCATCTTCTGCATTATTGCACATGCCCCCTTCGAAATTTGGTCTACAGCAGCCAAAATAGATGTTGGTGAGCTTTCCTGATGATTACTAATTCTTCTTTTGATATAATCCGTCTGCGAAGTTGCCTCGGTTGGGTTATTTGGCGTCTTTGGAACCCAAAGGTTCGGCAACTCAACAGCGCGATCCAGCCACCCAGCCATCGTTGGTACTAATACTAGTACATGCATGCTACAACGCAATCTTCTGGCGTTGGGCCTAACACTGTGTTCATTAATACCATGCAATTGCCGCAACTCCTTGATCCAAACCGAGGTGAAATTGGGCACAGTCTGGTCTCTGTGGTCTGTGGTCTGTGGTCTGCCCTGCGCTTCTGTTTTTGTTTTTGCCTTCCTTTTTTCCCCTGGCTCCACAATTATAAGGTCATAATTCAACTTCAACACTATGCAGAAGAAATAACTATGCACTAACATGAACAAGGCCAGGGTCAGCTGCATATATCACTCCGTAGCTCTGTACTTTGTATGCACGAGGAACTTGGACCTGACATCCAAACACCCCTCCCATTGGTCGCTTGAGCACCCGCTGTCCACGGTTTGCCATCCTCCTCGCACATCTCGGAGTCTGCCTACCGAGTACGGCATCCCTGATCATCAACCCATCGCTTGTGCCAGCCTCATAGATTCGCACTACTTACAATATAATGCCAATCTGTATCGAGTGTAGACACCCTGTCAAGACGCTATGGACCAAATACTCGGGCGCTGGTGACCAGTCCAGCGGACACAACATTCGCCTAAGCGTCTGCCGAAATTGCGGTTTCTTTTGCGACAAGTATGTCGAGCATGACTTTGTCGTCATCTTCATAGACTTGGTCTTGATCAAGCCGCAGGTAACTATGGCCTTGGGTGCTTGTACCGTCTGCCGCGTCGAGGAGGAGCCGTCCTGGTTTGTCAATTGGTGCTAATTGCGATGCGACCTCCGTGAACAGGTCTACAGGCATCTCCTCCACAACACCTTGATGCGGAATGGCGATCGGTTCGATGTATGTACAACTAACTGTCTGTCGCATTGGCCGTGTATACACGAGACCATTTTGAGTCCTTCTCCTTGCTGGCACTCGTGGCGTGCCAACGCTGATACTGAACACGTGCTAACCAACACGCCCGCCTTTCACTCGGAGCAGCCTTCCATCATCCGACTGGGCATCCTGCTGCTGCTGTTTGATGTCTATCTGACGTGGGAGCGCATCGAGAAACGGGCCGGTCCAGCCATGTTCCCTGGTGGAGGCAACCTAGGCAACCTGGCCCAGCAGCCCATTACGGTCCAATACCTCTTCTTCTTAGTTCTCTGCACATTATCAACACTGGCATTCCATCTTATTATTCGATTTCTCACCTGCTCGTCGTATTCACCCTTTGATATACTGGGTATCATGCCGCGATATGCACGTCCAAATTCGGTCTCGACGGCATTGCTCTTATCTTCCTACACGAAGCTATTCCCAATTCTCATGGTTATATGGAAGTATGACATCCCTGCTGCAGCTAGGCCCTTGGGCTGGGCAGTCGTAGCGAATAATATCGAGGCTCTGAGAATTCTGTTGGATTGTAAATATTATACAGCTTGTATCCTTGCACTAGCCGGCGCAACCTCGCGGTGGGCTGCAGGACGATTTATTCTTATAGCTGCCGGGCTTGGTGATGTTGATTCCATCAGTGAGAGCAGCGTCGCTGCTGATGGGAGGGCTCTCTGGGCTTTGTTCCTGTTGATCAGGGACTGGGCCGGTCGATTGGCCGTGGGTTAATGCTGAGGCGAAGCCGTCTCTGGCAAGAATTCGGTTAGTATTCTAAATGAACCAGATGGCGTTGACAAGATTGAGTTGACAACAATACATGCCCAGGGTTGCCGACTGCTTCGGTGCGCTTATGTAATGCTGGCATGAAGACGGGTCGCGCCTGCTCACGCGTATCGAGGCTATTCCAATACATCTGATGGTCATAAATCGTGACTCATGGAGCATGCGCCGACACTATTAGCCGCCCGAGGAAAGACCAGCTCACTCAGTCTTCATCCCGTTATGTGAATACGTCAAGTCTCCAAGTCTGATTGATGTGCTTCTTGCTTTTACTTTGGAGGCTTTCATCTTTCTGCCCACCTGCGAGAGGAAGTGTCTCAAATGCCTGGATGATCGCCGCTACCATCGCTAGGGAATGTTCTTCATGTTGCTTGACAGATGAGCAGCTTAGAGCTATCCCTATATTATACAGTACCCCGGGTAGTTATCGGGTGTGAACGATACCTTCGCGCCACAAACGTACTTGTCGCCCCGTGAGCGTGAAGCAAGCGAAAGAAGGAACTATTTCTGTGCACGGTGACAAGATGCTAATTCTCGTTCCCGTTGGCTCAAGCTTGAACGAGACTCGCATCAGGGTGACCTCGTCTAAGACAGCATGAAGCTAGGAGAGGATCTGGACTTGGGCCACGACAATATCGACATAAACGGCGTACACTTCCTCTCCGATTACAAAGTCGCCGGGGTATGGAGTGTAGTTTCTGATACATCACTAAACTTGCTACCAATCAGACCGATGGCTTACTGAGACATGCTACATACCGACAACATCATAGCTGAGTCGCTGTGCGAGTGGCTTGCTAGCTGAGCTTTCATCAAGTCATGTATACAGTTAGTGGCAACTGATATTTGCCCACCAAGAAGTATTTGCTAATGTATTATAGTTTGTTATAGTACAAGGCGCGATAGCTGGGTACATGGCCTGGCTCAACACTCTTTGCCGCCCCCCTGTGAATCATTCTACTTTTGCGTCCGAAGTGTAGTGTAACACACCAACACAAAAGGCGTCCCTTCTGAGAAGAAGGAAGCCCATCAGCGGTTGTCAATTAAGTTGATCAGCTGGTCTGATGAGTGTGATGGGTACTGCAACTATGATGAAAGTCGGCGACTGCGTCCACAAACACGGTTCAGACGGGCAAAGCCACATAAAACCCACGACTATGAGGCACGCTACAAGAATAGCAATGGCAAGCCACGTACTACATCATTAGTCTTAGTGCCGGAGATCTCTCGACCTCTGGGGCTTTATGCATCCTGCCTAATGGGGAGACCGGTGGGAGCGATTCAGCTAGTGAAGGATTAGGATGATTCGGGGCCGGACTCGACAACAACAGTCTCGGGATAGCAATCTCGTATCCTCGGCTGTCAATTGCATTGGTAATTGCTCTTCACGCCATCCTTGCCGGCCAGCCCGAAATATAGAACTGGAATTATAAATAATCTGCCGAGCGCCTACAACTCTGCCCGTCCCGTCTTCCAAGCCGCTGCAATTCAACATTATTGCTGGGACATAAGTATTATCATAAAAATATATTTGTTTTATCAACAAGCCCATTCTACACGCACAACTGGTATAAAAAATGCCGAGTGAAGCTATCGACGGTTATATTCTCGGCAGGGATGTTGCCCACTCCGTGAGGTAATTGCCATGTCTTGGATCACCCATCAGCTTGAATGACGCTAAATTCGTTGATGAGCAAAGATTAGATGCACAGCACTTCCTTTGGAGACTACATCAGGGCTACTTGCTCCACCCACACATAAAGCTTACAGAAAGAATGAGTGTTGCAGACATTGGGACCGGAACAGGGTGGGATATTCTCCATAACCATATACGGAGTTTGAGTCGAGTATCACACTGACATATAGGCGTAGGCTTTGGCTTCTGGATCTTGCACGAGAGGTTCCCAGCTCAGTCACTCTTCATGGATATGATATATCCGACAAACAGTTTCCTCCTTCACAGATGCTGCCCCAGAATGTCTCGCTCAAGCAACTAGACTCCTTGGGAGATGTTCCCACTGAATTGCAAGGCCGATACGACGTTGTTCACCTGCGAATGTGGGCAAACAACCTGTCTTCAAAGGAGGTGGGTTCTTTCATCTGTAACCTCTCCAAGATGCTAAGTATAGAAGCCCAATACTCTATAATTGAGGACTTCAGAGTCGCTAACAGGTTGAAATGGGATTAGAACCTGGAGGCTACATCCAATGGGAGGACGCAGATCTCTGTAACCACGTAATTAGGACGAAACAGGTGGAAGAATTTGATCAGCAAATGAAGGAGCTCTTCAAGCTTGCGGGGAGAGATTACAGGTACTTTGAAAGTTTCCATGTTTTTCGGTTGACCTTGATTCTTACATTCCCACGCGATAGTTGGATTCAAACCTTGCCTTGTTCGCTTCAAAGACACGAGTTCAAAATTATAGACCACAGAAACGCTTCTTTTGCAGATGACCTGGTCCATCTATGCACCAACACATATCTCACAGCAATCGGCGAAATGATAGAGGGCATCAAAAGAACGGCCAGTGGCCCGTTGTGTTCAACGATTCAGAAAGCGGAAAGCTCGCTTAGTTTGCTTCTGAGCCAGAACAATGGAGCAGCGTACAATTGGAGGCCCTTCTCAACACTGGCGCAAAGGAGCTAAATAACGGATGTCCTAGGAAGAAGGGAAAAAGAAGGTCGTTTTTCCTACTCGTTGCTACCGTTTACCGGGTGACCCGTGTCTGGGTACAGTGAGTTTTCGTAATGTCCCACGGGCTCTGACATGATAGCTTCACTGCACAATTATAATATATCATTGATATTTACCAACACACGCGTATAAACAGTTTGGTCTACCTATTGGGAGTCGTCAACATGGTGACCGTCAGCAATTGCACATGTGTAGTCAAAGGACGCAGGATACCACACCATGAAGGTCCAGGTGAAGGATGATGGGCTTTCGCTCCATGGGATAAGCTAGCGTGGGGGACAGTGACAGATGAAAGAGAAATACACTAATTAATCTCCCATGTACAGAAGAGAGGGCTTGTTGAATGGAGGGTCATTCTGGCAACTATTCAACTTGAGAACCTGACGTACTTGAAACGAAAGAGAAAAGCTGGGAAAGTAGGCTTACTGCGAGAGTTTTTGTTATAAATTATTTATTAACTTGGAATTAATATTAATAGTTTTAGATTTAGTTTTAATTTTTTTTGAAAGTTTTTAAAGTTTCTTGATTTTTTTCGTCCTTTTCCTGTATTCATTAAGTGCCGTCAAGATCTGCCAGTCGCTAACACGCTTTTTATTTGTCACTCCATTAAACATCAATGTCAAATCGACATCAGCCCAAAACTCGGGCTATACTACACCCATCATCAACTTCCTCACGGCCGTCTTCAGCCTTTACAATTACCCATCTGCCAACTCAAAGAGACGTTTTTCAGGTTTCCCAAAAAAATAAGACCAATGCAAGTTGCGCTTGTACCCCACGGTTCGCAGATGGCAGACCATGAAAAGGGCATCTTCCACCCCTTCACGGGAAGCCTTCTGGTCCCCTCCACGAATTCAATCTTTTCCAAAGCAGCTTTACAACTTTGGGGCCTCGGTAGAAGCAGGCTGCGCAGGGGCTCCCTGAGAAGCCTCGGTAGGAGCAGGCGGTGCAGGAGCTCCCTGAGGAGCCTCCTGGCCCTTGGCTTCTTTGAAGGCCTTCTTCTTCTCGTCCAGCTGCTTCTTGAGATCCTCGGGAATAGCGGCATCAGCAGCCTCCTTGGCGGCCTGCACGCCCTTCTTGGCCTCCTCTACCTTGTTCTTTTCCTCCTCGGGAATCTTAGCCTGGGCCGCGTCCTTGGCGGCCTTCAGGGTCTTCTTGGCTTCGTCCACCTTGTTCTTTTCGGCCTCGGGGATGGCAGCCTTGGCCGCCTTGGCCGCCGCCTTCATTTCTTTAAAGGCGTCCTGTACCTTCTGGTCCTGGCGCTTGGCAAAGTCCATCAAGGGCGCGGATCGGCTGGCAAGGTCGAACTCGCTGACGTCGTCGACTGCGCGGCGCTCATTATGAGTAGTTGCCGCCAGGGCAGACGCGCTCACTGATGCGGGAGAGAGTCAGAAGGCTGTTGAGAGTGTGCGGGATACCGCGGGATCAGGGCAGAAACCTACGAGCAATAAGAGCCAAGTTGTAGATGCGAACCATTTTCAAAGATGTTGAGGGTGTTTGGGGGTTTTTGAATATAGAAATTGCTTGTTGTATAGACCGGCTATACTTGGCTGATGTCTAAAGTTGGAGAGAAAAGGGTTGTTGAGTTGGATAGTCTGCCAGACGTGGCGGGATATTGAGGGCTTTTTGTATTAATTGACGCCGGAGGAAACTTTGGATAATACCGAGTCCACGTAGGACACCTAGCCCAGCAGGTATTCTTGACAGGCATCTCGCCGCCTCGTGCTAGAATGTTTTGGGTCGTTGGCACCGTGACAAGTTTGGTATCATGATGGGCTCCGCTTCATATATGCCGATGAATCGCGTGGTTCGAGCAAACTGACAGGTCTGAGTCGGGACGCTTGAGGTGAGCAACACTCTCATATCCTACCACACTCAACTTCTAGTTGCAGGAACCTAGACGAACCCGGAAATTTTTGATCCTCAGGGGGGATGAGCCGCCGCGCATCAACGTCGATCTATCTAGTAGATTGAACAAAGGAGGTGTTCGCACTTGACCAGTGAGACTGCCATCGATTATGCAGTTTCTTCTGGACGTGACTCGGCCTCGGCTTCTTCAAACAATACAGCTGCGCTAGGCCCCGAATATCCGTCCTCGGTTCGAGACTCGACATCCCAGCGGCGCACGCAATGTAATCTTTGTACCTCGAGGCAACAGAGAACCGGCAAAATACTGTACGCATAGTGTTGTGATACATACAGAACGAAAATACATGCATCTTGTAGACCTCCGGAAGACCCTTGCCGTGGAACCTCGTCATAAACGGCGCACAATGGTTACAGTCTAGTTTTGAAGCCTGCATGCCCGTCTGAAAGCGACAGAGTATGGAAGTGACAGACCCATATGATGGATGGTATTAACTTGCCATCGTCGGACGGAGCCCTGCGCTTGGCAGGCAAACACAAAGTTCTGAATCATCTGATGGACCTTCGAGCCGCATCCGCCAAGCCGAAACATATCCCCCGTCTGCTGAAACCTGCCACAGCCCTCAAGACTGCGCTTTAAAAAGAAACAAGCTCAGCTCCTTCAATAGCCCACGGAGAGACGCGCCGGATCGCTCTATCCGTTTGAGTCAGTTGATACCACACATGAAACGCCATCGGATTAACTGTGACGTCGCAGAAGGGTGTATATTTATACGACCCGTCATGTACTAATGTGGTTTGAAAGATGATATAAGCTGTCAGCGAGTCATTTTTTACCCTTTTTTTTTTCTTCTTCCTTTTCTTTTCAAGCACAATCTATTTCCCATTCGACATCACGCGGCGGGTAGATGTTGTGGAGAATCAAAACCCGGGGATATCGAGTCATATCAACTCGGCCGAGTCGTGGTCAGGCAGTAATGTTGAATCTATTTCCAAGGTTCAAACTCAGGTACATGTAAAACGTGGAGGCGACTTATGCTTGCGTCTTGCCCAAGACAAGTAAATGTCTGCAATGTCATGTTTCCATCATCAAGGCAGACTGACACCAAGCTCGCGGTCGACTAGTAAGCATTGAAAGCACAGCATCTGGTCTACAGTATGGAAAGTTTGAGCACATCAACTAGAATTGCGCTTTATCAATCGTGAACTGTGTCTAACTGAATCAAGTGGTATCTATTTCACCCGCGCCTTGAATGCCAGCCAACCCAACGCCCTCTCAAAAGCCAAGCCCAAAAATACCTTCAAATGCATGCCCGCAGTATCCATAGAATTACCTCCTCTTTTCGTCAAATTCGTACCAATGGCCATCCACGTCTTTTCATCACAAATCCACGCCTCGGGTGTCATCTTTGTGATCATCGACCCCGAGTTCCTTCTCTAGTTCATCTGCCACAAAACCCTCATAGTCATCCAAATTTTTCTGGATATGTATTTTGAACTTGATTACGTCATTTAGCATGCGATCAATTTCTGTGTGCAGCTCCTCGCGCAAAGAGCTTGCCCTCAAGACAAGCTGCTCGTATCTAAAAGCCAATCCTGTTAGTTTCTCCTCATGTCCAATAGTTCTTGTGCCTGTGCAGGTCGGGGGGCGTACTCAATAGTTGTGTTGATTTCGCGTTGTTCCAGGAGTTGGACAGATTCTGACAATCCAGCTCGCATTCTGGACAACTCCTTCTCCATCTTCTCAATCTGTGCATCCGAACTCAATTTCTGGGCCGTAGTCACCTCTCTCGTCTTTTCATATTCTTCCCCAGCCGCTCGTACACGGTGTTGCAGCGCTTCGACTTCGTTACGCTTGTCCTCAATGGCCTCCTTGATACCGTCCAGCAAGTCATGATCTTTCATCATGTCTTCCATGGCCGCACTTCGTCTATCAGAGATTTCCTTCCGCAGCATCAGGAAGTTGCTTCGGATTTGTCCTCGAAGATCGAGGTTAAGAATGTGGCCGGCTTGGTATCCTGTTGTTGCATCGGCTAATAAACGTTCAGCTGATGGCGCCATATTACGAGACGCGTTGAGGTTGGTCGACGTAAAATCCGAGCTGTCGTTGATGGTGAGTTGCAATTCATAATCTCGACCTCTGGCATTTGCCGCTGTGGCCGGGATCACGGCAATTTGATAAGCAAGAGTATTGTACTTGTCTACCATGCGCTCAAGTTCTTCGAGTTTTTGGCCAGCTTCTGACTCCTTCTCTGCAACCTTCTTCTTGATCTCATCAAGCCTCTGGCTAGCAGTTTCAATGCCCTTCTGCAGGCGCTCGCGCTCAGAGTTCATGCGGTCAATATCCTGCATGCTAATACCCTGTGCATCAACCGCCCTTTGAAGGCTTCTTCGTTCATCTTCCACTTCTTTCAATTCGTCTGCTACCTTGTCCAGTTCTTCATGTAGAACTTGAATGCGATGCTCGTACTTCTCAGATCGCTGTAGAGCCAAGTTGTTGTATTCTTCAAATTTAGTCTTGTCCTCCTCCATGATTTTGAAATGATCATCTAGTACGGCTGGGTCAGGTGTTGCTTTTTCCAGGTCTTCAATTTCCTTGTGCAGTCTTGCGTTCTCGGCCTCGAGCATTTCAAGCTCCGAAACATACTTGGCGTTTGAATCCTCGAAAGCTCTGGCCATGGCGTCGATGTGTGGTGCAAGAATCCGTTCGGCATCGTCATCGCCCGTATCGTCGTCCATAGCGAGCCAGTCCTTGTACGCCGTGCTCAAAAAGTCAAAAATAATGTGGTCGTCGCTAACATCCACACCAGCCTCCAGACAGGCATCAGCGTACTTGTTGGCAGCATAGCCCTCCAACATTTGCACCAGCTGCATCATCCAATACAAGAGACCCAAAAAAGTGCTCCAATTTTGGCCACCGACAGCAGCTAGCTGGCTTTTGGTAATGCTCCTCTCGAATGGATACCTAAGCTGCTTCAAGATGGGCGGGACTTCCTGGTCAATGTTTTTCAAAAACCTATGGCCGGGGTCAATGCGATGGTACAGCCACTGAAACATGTAATTGAAGTCCTTTTGGGTTGGAGACTTCATGACATTTGGTGACAAGGTATGGCTCATTTGCATTTCGAAATCGTTCTGTGCCATGTACTCCATCAACTCTTGACCCATCCTCATTTGGAAAGATCTATCCTTCAGAGGGCGAGGGTCCTTTGGCACACCAGCAGGCTGCAGTGTTGTCTGAAAGAAGCCTTGGTGATTGTTCACGCCCCCCACCGTCGACTGCCTTGGCCTGTAGATGCTGCTTCGCCTCTCTGCATCAGAAAATTGTCTCGTCATTCCTGGAGTCTGAAGGACATTTTTAGGCTGGAATGATGATCGTTTGACTGATGATGGGCCAATATCCGCAAGATTTGTACCTGAAGATGTGCGCTGGAACATGGGCTGGCTTGGTCTCGACATGGCGAGGGATTGCCTAGATCCCGATACTGATCGTACATGGCCATTGTTGTTCGAGTTGGTCCGTTTCATTGTTGAGCCTGGGGGTGGAAGCCCGGTGTTCGTCCCTATGCCTCCAAGTGTCTACGCCGCAGGTCAGTACATGTGGCATCTTGATGCGACAAGTCTCATTTCCAATGCAACGGAGCGATATGCTATACTTTGTGTCAACCTACCTCTCTTGGCCTGCGGACACTCCACAAACCCGTGTCCTGGGACATGATATAGAGGCGCAACGGGATGCTTCGTGGGAAACTTTGAGACAGGCTCCAGTGCCTTGCGCCGTAGATACGAGAGTGCTGAATTCAAGTTGTGATGTCTGAAAAGTTAAGGGAAGTAAATGCGACGATGCTTGGATACAACCGACAATGGCGGTGCGGGTCGCCAAGTCTGTTGCTCCGAGGGAAAGTAAACAAACCGTCGCCTGTTGAACAGTGATTGGACACGACCCCACTTGAGCCACTAGTGGGGCGTCTAGACACGAAGGCACGTGACCCGTCCTCGGCCTTGACACTTCCCTCGCCTCCTACCGTTGCTCTACTAATGCCTAGGCACTGAAAAAGAGGTGGGCCCCATTTTCTCCAATTAAACGGAGAGACAGCAATGGTGGTTCAAAGCAGCCTCGGCTGCTTCGAGTCATCGCATCCATTTCATGGGTTAATTCCTGTCCCCAGAGATCCACTGATGCTGCTGCACGCAGCCAAGCTAAACCTGCCCACGGCACATGTCGACGACTCCAAACTCATCTCTCCTTCGCTCCGCATCATCTTTGCTCTTCCATTCTGCCAATCCGTCGCTTCACTTCGCTCTCTTCCGCCTCGGCTTGGCGATGCAGCTGGAGCAAGTGTAATATATAGCAACGACAATGGCAATTCGCGAGGACTTGGTGGCCTCTGCGGTAAGTTCATCATTCGGATCCATGCTCACCATCGACCCAATGTCAGCCGTTTACTGACTAAAGATCCGTCGCAGGCTCAGTGTAAGTTAATTCGCCGAAGCAAAGCCTGCTTCCGTAATCCCATTCGACAGCATTAACACTATGTGCAGTTCTGCAGGACCCGAGCGTTGCGTCCTCTACTGTCGAGAACAAAATCCAGTTTCTCCGATCCAAGAACCTCACCCAAGAGGAAATTAACACTGCTCTCGCTCGCACAGGCAGTCCAGCCCCAGCTGGCGCCGTACAATATGCCTCACCGGCCGGCCCTCCCCAACAGTACTATCCTCCTTATGCACAGCAGGCATGGCAACCACCTCCCCCCGCGCCGCGGAGAGATTGGCGGGACTGGTTTATCATGGCCACTGTTGTCAGCGGGGTAGGCTACGGCTTGTACTCTCTGAGCAAGGTGAGATGCCTCGGACAGTGTTCTATGTTGGTAAATATGGCTAAGCATAGTGGAAATAGCGATACGTCTATCCTCTTATCGCACCCCCCACCCCCGAAAGACTGGAGCAGGACAAGAAGTCAATAGAGGAACAGTTTGACAAGGCTTTTGCTTTGGTTGAACAGTTGGCTAGGGATACCGAGGCTCTGAAAGATGCTGAGAAACAGAGAACCGAAAAGTTGGACAATGCAATATCTGAGCTTGAGACCGTCATGTCGGACCTCAAGTCTGCCAACCGGCGTCGGGAGGATGATGCGCAGCGCATTCGCGAGGACGTCCAGTCGTTGAAGGACGCCATTCCCAAGGCTATGGAAAATCAAAAGACTCTCACCGACAATCGATTGTCCGAGATCAATACTGAGCTCACCAGCCTCAAAACGCTCGTTTCCCAGAGAATGGCACCGAGTGCCTCGCCTGCCACCGGCACCAGCACCACCGGCAGTTCATTCCCGCGCTCATCCGGCAGTACACTTCCAGCTGGTCGATCGTCTACCTCCACGCCCACGACTCCTGCGTCGGCAACCGTGGAGAGTGTCCCCGAAAGCTCCAGCACGCCAACACCTGCAGCAGCAGCTGCCACCACCACCGAAGCACCCAAGAATCCCGCGCAAAGTTTCAGCCGGCCGCCGGGGTTTGCCAGTGGCAGCGGCAGTTCAACCAAGGCGTCAATCCCTGCTTGGCAGATGGCTGCAGCCCAGTCTGCCTCGAGCGCAACTACTGAAGGCAGCGGCAAGGAGTCTGGCACCAGTTCTTGAACTGGTATAGGCGGAGATTATGTCGAGTTTAATAGGACGCATGACAATGAGTAATGGGCAAGGGTTGAAGAGCTTCATACCCGCAACATGAGCCTGGCATGCCGCGACATGTCATACACCTAAGGATGAGGACACATGGACGTGGAGTGACAACTTTGTAGCTCCTTGAAATCAATACTGCAATGTACTAGTAGCACTGTGACATTACAATGGATATAACTCAAGAATTGGATGCGCAGCCATATGAGAGTTCTGGGCAACAAACCAAGCAGCACTTCTCTGCAGGCTCCGTATATACATGCTCCATAGATGCCTGTAGCTCTCAAGTAACCAAGTGGACTCGTTTGTCGACGCAAGTAGACGCGGAGCAATAGATTTATGGGGAAGCGATGAATTGCGGTCCTTTGTACGGAGTAGTTTGTACTCGTGCGGTAACAAGCAGACTGTGCCGGTCTGCCTCGGCACCGTTCGAACGCAGAACTCACGAGGAGGAGTCCGGGGTTCGGCCCGTTTCCCAGAGCCGTCCCCGACTCCCCGACTCCCCGCGGCCCAGTGGTGACTGGCCATTCCCCCACATTTGTCGGCCTCGAGTCGCAACATGGACATGGTCACTCGAGGACTCGAGGACTCAAGGCACCTTTATATACTGCAACCAACCGCATTCGCCGTTTCTGAAGCCCCCCGTAGCCGGAAGTCCTTTCTGGCTTGCTTCTCTTGGTGCATGTCTTTCGTCTTGTTTCTGGTGGGCAAGGATGGCAGTTACTAGTTAGATCCGCCTCCTCGTCATAGCCTCTCACCCATTGCCCAATACCCCCCTCCATCTTGCCTCGGCCTGGCTTCTCGTCGCTCCTTTTCTACTCGACGAAAGTTGACGCCTCAAAACACCGCGGCCGGCATCATGTCAGATTCATCAGCGGCACTCGAGCAGCCGCGTCCACAAACACCCAAAAGACCAGGGGCCTCTGCATTGTTCTGGCTCGGCCTCTCTTACACGCCACTCATTGCACGAGTGTCACTCTCTCACTCGCTCAACCTCGCAGATAGCTCACCGTATCAGGACCTGCGAAGCGCCGTAACCGTTGCCTTTCTCCGCGCCTTCATTGCGCCCAAGGAAGGAAACCCGCATCCCTTTTCCCAGACCCAAAGGCGTACCGTGACCAAGTTGCCCGTCAAAGGAAGAATATGGGTCAGCAACTACACGGTTCCCATACCGCCGGAGCCGGAATCCGTCACGGCAGCAGTAGGCAAGGTGATCGAGTCCCTGAACAATCCGGATGTCCCAGTCCCCAAGACTTATTTGCCCCATGTTGCTCCCGTGTCTGGTGAGTGGACGGGCTATCGAGCCGGCGCCAAACAAGATGAGCCGGCCCCAAGCATCTCAGACAGAGAAAAGTATGTTGAGATGATGAAGGAGGTTAAGAAGCCAACGACCATCTTGTACCTCCACGGCGGGGGGCATGCGTTCCTGGACCCTGCTAGTCATCGGCCGACCGTGAAGAAGCTGGCCAAGATTACGGGTGGCCGGGCCTTTTCCGTACGGTATAGATTGGTGCCGCAGAGTCCTTTCCCGACATCTCTTCTGGATTGCCTGATTGCATATCTCATGCTCCTCTATCCGCCGCCGGGGGCGTTCCACGACCCGGTGAAACCAGAGCACATTGTTATTTCAGGAGACAGGTACGTCCCCCGACCAGAGTCCCTCCCCAGCCTGCATGCCTCCGGGATAACTGATGCTCTCCGTCTCACAGCGCCGGCGGAAACTTGACCATGGCCTTGATTCAAGTCATTGTCGAGCTAAATCGCCTTGGACAACGCATCACATGGCACGGCGAACCGCGGGACATTCCCATCCCCGCCGCAACGGCCTGCAACTCCCCTTGGCTTGACATCTCCCACAGCTCCAGGCCGTACTATGGAACGATTCCAGAAGACTTTGACTATCTCGGCCCCCTGGACGACATGGGGCGGAAAGGCCTGACTCCCTGCGACATCTGGCCCGCCCAATCCCCGCGGAAATTCATGTACGGAGCCGACGACATCATGACGCACCCATTGGTGTCGCCCGTCATGCGACGAGACTGGACTGGGTTTCCTCCCGTCTACTTCTGTACAGGGTGGGAAAGACTCGCGTACGAGAACAAGTTCCTGGCGCAGAAACTCGAGCGCGACGGCGTCACCATGGTGTTTGAGGAGTACGAAGCCATGGCGCACTGCTTTGCGCTCGTGCTGGGCAGTCTTGCCGAGTCGCGGAGGTGTCTGGACGGCTGGGCAGGCTTCATCCGACAAGCCGTAGAGAATCCGGCCGGCTTGAGATCCAGCGCCATGACCATTCATGCCAAGACGTTGAGGGAGACTCCCCTCGACTTTGGCGACTTGTTTGATGTTTCAGAGGTGGAGGTCAGGAAACGGGTCGTGGATAAAGTGGCCGAGACGCAGGCTTGGATACCCTCAGCGTCCAAGCTGTAGGCCATGGATTTGTACCTGCTTAGAAAGTTATATGAGACAGAAACATGTAGAGGCCTAGAAGCGTTTTGTAGCGTGTTAGTGATCCATGTCAAGTTTTGATTCGTCCAGGCTTTGACTCAATGGAAGGGAAGGGGGGTGAAGAATCACAAGTGTCTTTTATGAAGTGAATTGGCAATTTGTCAAGTCGTGATAAAGTGCATTTGAATAAAGATGCAAACACTTTCCAGGTGCCTATGCCTCTCAATAAATGTGTTTGAAGAATACATCAAGACCACAACATAACTCATAGACATAACAAGCTGGCGGGGAGTTAACAATAATGACAAACATCCCCTCCATGATCTCACCCCTTGCGCTCCGCCTCGTTTTCAGCGAATCTTGGCTGGGTAATCGATCTTGTAAATTTCTGTAGCAAATAGTTGAAATAAATCAAATATCTGGACCGTGGTTCGAACCTCAATGCTTCCGAGATACGTACTGTTGCGGTTTGTTGTAGGTTGTCCGGGCACAATTCGCGAGAGGCGACGCTACTCCAATGATGGCAATTGATTGCATCAAGGAGCCATTGGATTCGGAAATAAGTTGATGAAGCCCAGTGCGGATCTTCACTAATCTGCTTGACTAACCTCATGTCGTTGTCTGAACCCGGTCCAAAGCAGCTCGGAGCTTCGAGATCCGCAATCGCAACTCGGCCCACGTGCCAATAGGCAGGACATCGCCAAGCTTCATCAGCTCGACCTCCAGCTCGCAACACCAAAATTTCCCAGGTTGCACGCCGCCCCGAGCCGCTCCCACGCGCCGACCATGGAGCGCCACAAGCAAGCCGTGGCCAAAATCGCCACCGCCGTGCGCGGCTTCTTCGACAAGAAGGAGTCCTACCGCATCTTCCATGGCTCGACAAACAGCACCAGGCCCCGTCCCCGTCCCGGCGCGCGAATCGTCGACATCAGCGCCCTGTCCAACGTTGTCGGCGTCGACCGCAACTCCCGCACGGCGCTGGTAGAGCCCAATGTCCCCATGGACAGACTCGTCGAGTCGACCCTGCGTCACGGCCTGGTGCCCCCCGTGGTCATGGAGTTCCCCGGCATAACGGCCGGTGGTGGCTACGCCGGGACAGCCGGGGAGAGCAGCTCCTTCAAGCACGGCTTCTTCAACGAGACCATCAACTACGTGGAAATGGTCCTGGGAAATGGCGACGTCGTGAGGGCTTCCAAGGAGGAAAAGCCAGACTTGTTCCAGGGCGCAGCGGGATCCGTGGGGACGCTGGGCATCACCACGCTCATGGAGCTGAAGCTCATCGAGGCCAAGAAGTACGTGCGGACGACATACCACCGCACCGCCAGCGTGGCAGAGGCCGTGGAAAAGGTGCGCGCAGAAACGCAGAACCCCGACAACGACTACGTGGACGGCATCCTGTTCTCCAAGGACCACGGAGTCGTCATCACGGGCACCATGACGGACGAGAAACCGGCCGATACCAGAATACAAACCTTTAGTCGTGCCCGCGACCCCTGGTTCTACCTGCACGTCAAGGACCGCACCAAATCCACCGCCTCGTCTGCTCCCCCCTCCGTCGTAGACTACATCCCCCTGGCAGAATACCTGTTCCGCTACGACCGCGCGGGCTTCTGGGTCGGCGCCCAAGGGTGGACATACTTCAAATACGTGCCCTTCAACCGCTGGACGCGCTGGCTCCTCGACGACTTCATGCACACGCGCATGCTGTACCGCGCGCTGCACGCCTCAGGAGAATCGGCCCGCTTCGTCGTCCAGGACCTCGCCCTGCCGTACGACAAGGCCGACGAATTCGTCAACTACACCACCGACGCCTTCGGCATCTGGCCCCTCTGGCTGTGCCCGCTCAGGCAGACTCTCCCCCCGACTTTCCACCCGTACACCGGCGAGACGGAAACCGCCGCCGACGGATCGACAGTTCCAAAGGATATTCTCAACATTGGCCTGTGGGGATGGGGCCCCGCCGACCACGACGAGTTTGTCACCAAGAATCGCGCCCTGGAAGACAAGCTCGTCCAGCTGGGCGGGCGCAAGTGGCTGTACGCACATACATACTACGACCAGGACGAGTTCTGGAAGGTCTACGACAAGAACCGAGGCTGGTACCAGGCCCTGCGGGACAAGTACCACGCCACGACGCTGCCCACTGTCCACGACAAGGTCAAGATCGACGCTGATGCCGCGCGGGAGGAGCGCAAGCGTACGAAGCAGTCGCTCAAGAGCAGGTGGCCTGTGGGAGGGCTGTATGGCATCTGGCAGGCTATAAAAAGCAAGGACTACCACTTGCATCGCCGGGCCGAGTGGAAGTACAAGGGCGACAACTAGGGTATTCAGCATACTTCTACCTGTGCTGGGAAAGATTATGAAGCCCTGTACTATACGGTGAATTGTCCGTGGTCGTTGCGGGTTTCTTGTATTGTACAATATTAATAGTAGATACCATAGATATTCCAATCGTTAGAAAACGTCACGCGCGTGCACTTGTTTTCTTTTCATATATTGGTACTTTAGTATTTCTTTCTAAAGTCGTGACGTCCCTCGCTCTATCAGACGCTACACTAAACTTTCCTTCTTGGAGCCCAAATACGATATTTACACAAGCCACGAGGTCCCCTTCCATCAGCATTTCCTCGGTGGCTCAATTAGAGGGCTATTCCTATAATATGCACCCTTTCCGTGTGCCCTGCTTCTATATGCCCAGTGACATGCCCAAGTCCCCAATACGTCTAGCCTCGTAATGATAAGTCATGTTGGTCGGCCTCCTCTTTGGTGTCCATATATGTCGATCCCAGATACCCAGATATGCGAGGCTCCACTGGTCACATTGTGTCATGCAAAGCAAAATTCAAGCAACATGGCTGGTCTACTTAGTTTTTGGCTGGCGCGTTTATGCCTGGACCTTGTACTCGCGCTTGAACATATCGTCAACCTTCTCCAGGTAGTAAGTGCCAGAGATGATGGTCGAGGGTTCGCCCTTGGGGGTGTAATCTTTCTTCAGATGGGCCTGATGACGGAGCTCGCACATCTAAATACACAAAAATGGTCAGCCAGCTGGACAGCACAAGGGCCAGAGATAACAAGACAGACTTACGGCATCGAAAGTCTCAGGAGGGACGGCACGGCGGGCCTCCAGACGAGAGGGAATGTTCAGATTCTTGGCAATGGCCTCAACATTGCCGTTAACACGGAAGGACATGAAGCTCGAGGCCAGACCAGATCCATATGAGAAGACACCAATTCGCTTGCCCTCCAGGGCCTTGGGGTCAACAAAGGACAGCAAGCTGGCAACACCACCCCAGACGCTAGCACAGTACATGTTACCACACATAGTAGCAACCTGGGTAGCGGGCTGGACACGCTCCTGGAACTTTTTCTTGGTCAAGGTCATGAAGGTCTTCTCAACAACCTTGTCAGTCAGAGACTTCTCATAATCCATGTCACGCAGCTCGGGAGCCACCTCAACGAAGGCGGGAGCATCGGCGTTGGCGAGGTAATCATGGTACAGCAGTCGGGCGTACGATTTTTGCACGAGCTTGCAAGTAGGGGCGTGGAAAGCAAGGTAGTCGAAGCGGTCGAGGGGAGTCTTGCTAGCATCGGTACCGTTGGCATTGCCATTGGCAAGCTTGGACTCGCGCTTGCAGTAATCACGGTAGGCAGCATCCAGGGCCTTTGTGTAGCAGTTAATGGAGTAGTGCCCATCGACGTAGGGGTACTCGCTGGTCAAGTCGGGCTTGTAAAAGTCATAGGCGTGCTGCATGTAGGTGCCTCGCAGGCCGGGCTCCATAACAACAGGGGCATCAGGGCCGATCAGCATAGCCACGGCACCGGCACCGCCCGTAGGGCGAGCATTGCCCTTGGCGTACAGAGCAATATCGCCAGCAACGACAATGGCATCACGGCCGTCCCAGGCGGAGGATTCTACCCAGTTGACACTGTTGAACAGGGCGTTGGTACCGCCGTAGCAAGCATTGACGGTGTCGACGCCTTCGAGGTTGGCATTGTCACCGAATAGCTGCATCAAAACAGACTTGACCGACTTGGACTTGTCCAAAATGGTCTCGGTGCCAACCTCCAGGCGACCAATAGAGTTGGGGTCGATGTTGTACTTCTTGAGCAGGTTCGAGGTAACGGTAAGGGCAAGAGAGTAAATGTCTAGCAGCGGCAGGTGTCAGCTCATGAAGCGTTTCACAGACAGATCAAGGCGCGGAGGCAGCCTTTTCCTGCATGGGCTCGTCCCCTTCACATGCAGACCCTCATGAAGAATCCAAAAGGGGTAGACGGGTCGGTCAGGCGGAGAGAGTCCAACTCACCCTCGCGGTCATCGCAAAAGCTCATCTTGGTCTGGCCGAGGCCAATGGTGTATTTTCCGGCACTGACGCCATCGAACTTCTCGAGTTCGCTCTGCTCGACATACTGCAAGGGTGCAAAACGAAAACGCGAGTTAGCGATGTCGGCGGCGGGAGGGGCAGCAATTTTGGGTGGGTTGTTGCATGTCTCGACTTTTTTTTGGGCGAGGGGCACGGAGGAGAGGCCTATGCGATGCAGGGCCTAACTACATACCTGGCTGGGGAAGTAAATCTCAATGGCTTTAATGCCAATGTTCTGGGGACGCGAAGCCATGTTGTAAAGGAGAGCAGGAAGAGCTTGGGAGAAGGGGAAGTGAAAACAGATGTGAAGACAACAGACGGGTGGAGGGGCGTTTTTGTTTAGAGCACGAGGGAAGAAAGGTGTCGACTGACAATTATTACGTCTGGTCCGCCCCAGCCAAGCTCAATCCACATGCTTCGTCCCGCCTCACGCTGACAACCGTCGACCTTTTGGCCCAAGTTGGGCCATGTTGGACCAGACTAGACTCTTGCAGCGCCATCATTTTCACCGCCCTTTTTCTGAATGGCCAGCAGAATCAAGATACGTCTTGACATGTACTTTCTCGAACCAGGAGCGGATCTCTCTGCCAGGGGGGGTGGAGTGTTGGGAGGGACTCGGGACGGGATTTGATGCGAGACGCCACTTCAGACCAATTTCTCTTCATTTTAATTCTGTATGTATTATGCCCCCCACACCACCTATCTACAATATCTACCTGGTTGGTACATGGTGACATGCTACTAACACATCTCTCTTTTTTTTTTGTCTAGGCCAGGTTTATGCCATCATCTGTTTCGTTTCCTATGGCTGTGGAGCTTGTTCGTAACGCAATATTTCCCGTGTCACAGAGACTGCTGTGGATTTGCCAGCATTTGATAACGGAGTCCTCCGTACGAAGACGAACAGACAAATTGACGAGATCTCCGCACAGCTCTTGGGTGGTACACAGTCGAAAGCTGGGCGAGATCGTGCAAGCTAGTGGGCTTGGACCATGCAAACAAGGTGGCAGCTTGCCTCCTGAAACCGCTTGTTAGCCCAAGGTTGAATTTGTTGTTGGGGGAGATTGTCTCGGAAATTTAGCCTCTTCCAAGATTCCTACACTTTGGGGTACATGAGGCGCAGCTCTTGTGTTCACGGTCCGAGCACGAACACCCAGAGTCACACCTCCAGACCACCAACCACCAAGAGAAACGGATTGAGAGAAAAAGAGCATGTGGACGCAGGAGCTTCTGTTGCCGCGCAGGAACGTTGCCTCGAATTGGCCACATCATGAATGGGAAAGTCTTGCCGAGACACACATTTCTTGATATTCCCTCAATTGACTCCATCTCAGCTCTATTCAGTGGAGACGTTTGGGTCATCTGGATATAATTCACGCTCCCTTCAGGGGTCTCTGATCATCTACTGATTGATAACGGAAGATCTAGGCGAGTCATCATGACTACCTAGGTAGTTTGTGGGCCAAGATGCTAGCCTTGAACCCAGTTCCTGGCTAATTCTCGCATCTTCCTTCTGCTTGCCTCGTTCTGAGGCAATTTCTTCGCCGAACCGCCGTGATTCGACGTCCATGGCACAGCTGTGTATCTTTGTTTGGGCTGAGCGCCAGCCGTACCATGCAACCTGGTTTGAGCCGCGCATAACGCCACATGTGCCTGCAATTGTAATGGCCACAATGCGACAGCGAGTCGAGTGCTGATGCCGTTTGTGTGCAACACACCAAACGGCATGGGTTTGGGAACACCTTGCAGATGGCCAACAACTGCCGACAGCCAGTGTCATGTGTGCAGTATTGATGGCACTCTATCCAAGGCTGTCAGGAAACGGTCGCTATTACCTACTCACATTCGTCGGACAAATCAAGCCGCCTAGATTACGCGTTCGTGGCCGTGAGGAGTTGGCATAACATGGTTGCCTGCGTACCGCCTCACGTCAATTTCAGGGTCTCAAAAGCTGCATGTGCAGTGGCTCAGCCTCTTTAGGGCGTATAAATTGGCGGCTACGACAGATTTAGCGTATCGGGGCCTGAAAACAGGCCATTATGACGCCATACTTGGATTGCTGTCGAAACAACAAATTCTACGCCGCCAATACAAATACATAGGTATCTAGGTATGATGAACATGGCATGGCCCATCTTTTACAATAGTTGTCCAACCGAATCCTAGCTCCATTCAGGCAGCAACGCATGTTCACATTTCTTTCTTGTGCAAAATTAACTTCGCAGCGAGGCGACGACCTATTTTGAATTGCCAGAATCGTTATTACGGATGCTATGAATAGCCCAGGAATAGCCCCATTGCGGCTCGGATTGCGGTCATTCCTTGGGCACGGGACTCACTCGTAAATTGTCTGGTAGCTCAGTGATTATGAGCTGATTTGCTGCAACCCTTCCGTGTCAACAAACTACCAGACAGTACCCCTTTCCGCAGCCAGCCAACCCCATCTCCTCGCCCAAGAATACATGGGCTACAGAACGACCGACGTAATTAGTCAAGTTCTGTCAAAACTTGATATTATAGTGACCGGCAGTAGCAATGTCGGCGTCTCTGCCGTCGTCTTCGCCAAGCAAGACGGAGCGAAAAGCGTCGTCCGTTAGACAAGCGCCTAGAGTCACGGGCGGCAGCAGGACAACTCGTGCCTCACAGCTCGGGACGATAGAGCCGTCCATGACGGAGGCAGCGATGCAGGCTGGTACGCAATCATTCTTGTCAACACCATTTCACTCCGTCAAGCGGAGCCCGGACACGGCAAGGCTCCATGTCGCAGCCGGCCGCTCCGTTCGACCCAAGCCGTCACGAATGGATAGCTGCCGCCACCGGGCCTGAAGCCAACACTCGCAGTAGGACCACGTATCTCCGCCCGGCTTAGAACATGGTCATGGTCCGTGGCACGCCTCTCAACGCCGGAGAGTGCCTGGAGTGCCTGGAATACTGTATCCAGACCTGTGATGCCCCAGCGGCGGGGCTCTGCTCCGGCTGTCGCTCCAAAGTCACCAAGTCGGGATGCCCTCTCGATCCTCATGATCAATGTGGATGCGGATCGTTTTGTAGAAAAAGGAGCGGGCATGTACAACTGGTACAACTACGTGGTGCCAAGTTTTGGCCGCGCCGTTCTCCAACAGCCAGATCACTTGACGTTCTATGGGTCGACAGCGTTGCGACACGCAGGGAAGTATCATCTGGAAGACTAGAACCGTGACGAGGCTCAAACTTCGAAATACTGCCGCTAGATGGAGGACCATTTTGGGCATGTCAAGGTTAGTGCAGGCATCACTTTCTCCTTTGGTGGTGTTCAGATAGACCCTGGTATTGCTCAAATATTACGTGTATCCAGTGGCCCTCCCAGCTGTGGAATTTACTGTGGTGGGAAGACGATGGGAGGTTCACTTTATATGAATTACCCTGGTGGGAGTGGACTGGCTGCTGGAATGGTGTTTGGGAGACGTGCTGGTAACGTAGCCGCAGTGTTTGTTAAAGACCCTCCGGGGAAAATAGGAAGCTAAAATAACATGGGATTTAACCACGTAGTTCAACTTGAAGAGTTGGCTGCTATTAGTATATTGTTACAGGGCGGGTTTATTTACTATTCCCTCTGGCGTAACTAGTACTTTAATTATTGTCATCTTGGTCGATCGTGCTCCACCTTCCTTGCTTTTGTCGACCGGTCCGTACGTTTCTGCCGCGCAGCAGGCTGGAGGCCCCGTAGGGTCCGAATTGCCCGTGACTCCGGTTAAGCCGACCGGTGCTGGTGGCGCTTCTTCTTCTTCGCGATCGAAACGGTTCATTACCTTGTCTGATGATGAGGACACTGCTTCCGAGACTCCGAGTCGTAGAGGCAAGCGTGGCAAGAAGGAAACGGGAGTAATTACCCGTGCTGAGCAGGAGAAAGTTGCTCGTGCTGAGTCTCTGACTCCACGAAAAAACAAACCTGTTAATATACTAATATATACTAATATTAAGTAATTTTCTTATTTTTATAAATTTCTTAAACGCTTTATAATATATTAACTGACTTTATGTGGTTTCATACCCGGAATCCGACGCACTCTTCTTTGGGTTATCAGACTTCATAGGAGTCAAGTTGTCTTTATCGAGCTTTTTCTTTTCAAATGCTTTTTCAGCGTCCCCTTCGGGCGAGACAGTCTCTTTGTCCTCCTGTCCCGTCTTGTCCTTTGTATCCTCGTTTACATTCTTCTCTTCTTGTCTTCTGTTCTGTTCCTCCTGTCTCTTTTTCTCAGCCTCTTTCGCCTTCTCCTTCTTTTTATCCCTCCTCATTTGCTCAACCCAGATGCCCGAAGCAGCCAACGCACCTTCTGGATCGTGCTTGTGCTTTAACAGCAGTCCTTGGATTTCTGCTGGACTGAACTCGAACTCTGGAATCTTCTCTCCAAACTGCCTGGCCTGTTCGTCCACACGTTTGCTGATTTGCGCGTGCTTCTTAGCAAGTCTAGCCCGCCTGGCTTCCGAGTCTGAATCCTTGGCGTTTACCTTGGAAGCAATTTCGCTTTCGTACGGTGCATAGATAGAACGGAAGATGGAGGCGGTCATAGGGGAGTCTGCCAGACCAAAAGGAATGACCATGTCGATGCGACCAGGACGGATAAGTGCCTTGTCGAGCTTTTCAATATGGTTGGTTGTCATGATGAGAATACGGCCTTCCTGGGAAGCCACGCCATCAAGGATATTAAGTAGACCTGAGAGGCTGACACGACCAGGGGGGACCGGGAGTGGAGTAGCCGCTTTAGTGCCGTTGGCAGAGGTAATGACTTGTGATGGAACTTGTCCGGGAACAGCTGGAGGAGCGGGAGAGTCCTCGCGGGTATGAGTTAGGCCAGCACTGTCGATATCCTCAAGCAGTACGACGCATCGAGTAGGTAGTTCATGGAAAAGAGAGGTGAGATTCTCCTCGGTAGCCGCAGCAGAGCTCAAGCTGACGATATAGATCTTCATGCGGAAGTATCCTGCCAACGCGAGACTGAGGGAACTCTTACCAGTTCCAGGAGGTCCATGGAGCAAGTATCCTCTTCGGTACGGAATGCCGCGATTCGCATACCACCGACGAGTAATGGGGTTTAGATAATCAGCAGCGTCATCAATCAAGTCCTGTTTCACATGCTCGTTCAGAATAACTGTTGAAAAGGGTCGATTTAGGCGCGACATGCACCGCTGCCAGTAGATATCGGCAAGATTTGCGCGATAAATGACGGTTTTGCGATCATCCTTCTTCATGTGCAGTTGTCTCGCTTCCAGTAGCAGTTCCTTCAGAATCCTGGGATTTCTCCCCAAACAAGATATCCGCAGCTCTTCCTTCTCGCTCGCCGTCATGCCGAGAATCTGCTCGCGGTTCTGGACACGCTCGAATGTTAGAGGACGCAGTCTATACCAAAAGAAGTGCGTGCCAACGGACGGGGTGTAGTGGAGAGCCTGCTTCAGGTCGTTGGACAGGCCAGTGGTTGTGTTAACTGGAGAGTCTGCCGCTTCGTCATCCTCCTCTTCAGAATCCGAAGTATTGTAGCTGCACATGAACCGGTTTCGAGAATTGATGTTGGTATTTGCTACGAAGTGGCGAGAGTTGTGCGAGAATTTCTGTTTCGAGAGCCATAGCATGACCATGTTGTAGATCTCGTCATCGGTACGGATGGTGACTGATGACATGAAGTAGTCTTCAAAGAATACCCAGAACTCTTCCTTGACATAATTCCATGCCACTGATGCGGCGATGACGCCGAGCAGGATAGGGACATACGAGTTGAAATCGACACCGACGTAGGCATGTGCAGCAGACATGAGCATGGAGTACCCCGGGAACAGATAATTCAGCAGTGCGAACTGGGGTGAAGGGGCGCCTGGTATATCAGTTCCATTGCTCGTCGGTGTAGGCTGCTCAGCCTCTTGCCCAGCGTCCAAAGCTTGCTTGACTTGATGGAAGAAATCCATAGTAGAGGATCTGGTGGTCAACAACCAGAAAGTTATCGTCACAACACGTAGCGTTCGTTGGAAGAAGAAGACGGCGACTTGTTGGAGTATCCCGCGTGCCGTTGATCTTGGGTAAGTAAGTACCTAGCACTTTCCTCGTCGCCACAAGAACAAGGCTCAAGCTGTTTTGCGGCGGGCAAGAACGACCAGGTAGATTAAGTGCAAGACAAAAGATAATTAAATGAAGAAGTTGGGCCTTGGACGGTCAGACAGACTTGCACGGCAGCCTTATTTATATGTCCAGATATCAGCACTTGCAGCCTAGATTACGCGGCTGACAGCCGGCTGCCACATGTCCGGTGCATCTTTCACCGACAAAAAGGCAGTGCTGGTCATGCACTCCAGATGTGAATTGCTCGGCGGGCTTACTCTTTTTGCTAGGTGCGCTCACGCCCTATTACCTAGAAATTTAAGTAATTTATAATAAGATTTATATTTTTATTTTAAAATATATTTACTTACCTTATAATATACATAAATATATTTACTTACTTTAAAGTATATATAAATATATTTCTTTACCTTAAAATATATATAAATATATTATAATATAATACATATAACCTAATAACCAGGTACTTGCTAGGTAGGGCGTGAGCGCATAGCAAAAAGAGTAAGCCCGCCGAGCAACTTACCTCCAGATGGCACGCAAGCCTGGAGGCAGCAGGCAGCAGGCAGCAGGACCGCATTGGCATCAGCAGTGTACAAAACGGCATCATGACTCCTCCGGTCAATCGTCGAGCGACGAACGACGTCAATAGTGGAGAGGACGGTGGCGAAGAGCAAGATCTACGGGTCGGCCAGTGCAGTGCCCTCAAGTTAATCGAATCAATGAATCAAGTTAGACGGAGATATTGGCGCCACCAGGACTTGACAACTTCACCAGCCTGGACACTGGAGTGCCTAGGACGGACGAACCACCCAGTGTCGCTTGGCATGGTCGCACAGTCCTCTGAGTCATCGGTTACAACTTGCGCCCCAACATTTGCATCTATAACATACATCCCGGGCGAGCAAACCAATGCAGTTATTCATCTTTATTTTTATTCAATTCTTTAACCTAACCCCCAATTATACATAAAACACCCATCATGACGCATAAGAAGCTTGGGGGTTGTGATTCATGGCTGCGGCATGGCTGCGCGCCGCCAAAGGCTATCTCGCGATACAGCCACTGCATGGAAGCAAACTTTGCGCATCAGAGATGTACTATGTTTGCGTGCAAGTGACTCAGTCCGAAATCTACGAGTTTAAATTGCACACTGTCCGTTGGTTTGCCTCATCCCGGCGAGACCAGTGCGCTTTTACAGTCATCCATGATCCGTCTGTCCAATCAGCTCAACCTAGTCCAGCGATTATAACCACAAACTGGAACCCAACGCTCACTCTCGCTGGACGATAGGCTTCCAGGGCGCAGATCTTCTTCCATGCTGTTTTGTGCAGAGGAATACGACACACTAGGCTGGCAGGCACGGATGGGCTCCGTGACGAGAGGCAACCAACACTCTAGCCTCCACATGCTGTCAGGCAGTGGGCACATCACGAGATTGCGAAAGTGGACAATGTCGAATACCAAGGTAGGACAAGCCGGGGGACCGATGAGCTGGGAGTGGCCCGGAAGGACCAGGGCAGATCGAGCTCAGCCTTAGGCTCAGCCTCAGCCCTAGATCAGGACTTGGGCTGCCAATGCAAACTTGCCAACGGACTCATGATTGGCTTACCCATAACCAACAGCACTGGGCCATTGCTTGTTGGGTACTGGCACCAATTGGGCTGCTTCGGGCAATGTTGACGGGGATGTGAATCCAAGGACGCTGTCCTGGCGGGCAAGTGACGGATGAGATCGCAACCTGCTCATATGGCCGCCGTCGATAGGCAATATGTCTGCGAAAACTGCCGGGTCGAGCTCGTATCCGGGAGGTTTCCGCAGCTCACTAAGGACAGGCATTCATATAATGAAGAGTCCTGAACATTTATGAGACCCAAGTAGTATCGGGGATCAAGTCAACAGAATGGCATCATCTCGCCAGGGCGGCGTCTGATGCCGTCTGAATTCCTGTCGTAGCTCAATCCGCATTGTAGCTTGATTCAACGCAAGGCTCACTACCAAGTCAATCTGCCATGCTGTCTTCAAATGCATCCTGCCAAGTATTCCATGCCCGTCACTAACCCTCCGCGGTGTCATCCATTCCACAATGTCAATGCTTCCATCATACCAAAATGAGTCAACGAAATGTAGCTCCCGGCCCAGCATAAGTAAGCGTGCGAGGCCTCTACGCCTCCTGTCAGTTCGATAGAGGTTCTTTCCCAGGAGATCTTCCACCAGCAGCTTCTTCGACAACACTCGCCGGCGCGCCATCCGCCGCCTCCTCCGTATAATAGGTACTCGCGACACCCCAATAGCGAAAGAGGTCGTTGGTACCTCGGGTCGTGGCCCAATATACATATGCACCTTGGTCGGTATACATCATCTGCTGAGGATCGTATACATAGTAAGTCTCGTCGATGCGGGACCGTGGGAATTTTCCCACGATATATGTGGACGCCACAGGAGCACCCGTGATGTACAAGACGAATCGCAAAATCCAGCTGGGATTCCGGGGGATCGGCCAGATCGAGTACATGTAGTCCATGGTCTTCATTCGGCCCGCCGGGTACACGGTTCGCCTTGCGCGCCCCGAGGAGACGGATTCGACTGACGATGCTGACACCATGGTGGCCCAATAGCTTTGTGGTGGTGGTGGTGGTGGTGATGATGCTCGGGTATTCAAGAGGATGCTTCGGTTTCAATGTAATAAATGTGCACAAATGTTGAAGAGTTGCATGAGAGCAGAATCATCGACCAGCACGTCGTATTGAAGCATGTATTAATGTAATTTTAACTCGGAATCATCTGGCATGGGAACTTTGCAAACCTGCAACAGCATTGCCGTCATATTAGTAGCTACCCGACACCAACGAAGCACAAGGACCGACAAATGCGCCTTAGCTATCCACATTCGAATTGACACGTCTGCGTATGAGTGACACAGCTTATGTCAAGGTCAAACCGAAGACATATGACAATTGCCGTAAATGATGGCTTGGCACCAGAAAGTTGCGCCGTTTGGGTCCAATGCTCGGGTCATCGTGAGCTTTGGGCGTGGACGGCCAACCCTTCTGCGTCGCCACGGCACACAGTCTCCTGAGATTGGCCCGAGTAGCACTGGTGTCATTGTGCCATGTCGCCATTCTTCATTCGTGTCGAACCATAAACGAGCGGCCGTTGAACGCCCAGAACGTTGGATCGTGGACATGCCATTCATAACCCACACTTGTCGGGTCGAAGCGATGGAATTTGCGCCGTCGGGCAGAGACGACCAATGGCCGTCTTTCGCTTATTTGGACGGCCTGGAATACAGATCCGTAGGGCATCTTCAATCGATTGATGTCAGGGACGAGAATAACCGGGCAAACGAGCACGGCAAAGTCGTCAATACACCAATTGGAAGCAGGATATTGCATGGAGACCGACCAAGAGCTTCATCAAACATGTCTGTAGTCACTACGAGAGCCGACAATGGCCCGACACCCAAGGATAATAATACATTCACTGTAAACGTGTTTCTTTTCCGTCGTTCGTTGTTGTGTCTCGATGCCGACTCTTGCAGTTTGTGGGCATTGTCAATAACGAGCTGGACAGGCGGATAGTATGTTGAAGATGCCGTCACCAAAAAGTCACCAACTGGCCATCAGCATGGTGGTGTTTCTCCCATCATCCAACAGTATCCACGTGCCACGGCAGCATAGCCATCACTCAAATCTGTTAACCTTTATCTCGGGTATTACGGCAGAATCGCCAAGAGCCAACGAAAAGCTAGGAGTCATCTCAGGCTATGTAAAGTACTAGCAGTACGGTCACCGTTGTTCATCACCAAGGATTACTAGGATGCGCGTATGGATAATTTTAGAGTCATGCCATAGCCGCGCGTGTGTTCATCTTGCCGTTGACCTGAAACGTTGTTGTGCCGTCAACGTCTCCGGTTTAGTGTTGGCAGTCCATCTTCCATGTTTCATTGTCACGAGAGAGGCTCAATGAAACGGGGATGATTTTGACTGGGATTGTCATTGAAGCATTCCGCGTATGCTCAGCTAATAGGGGATAAAGATATCCTCTTCATCAAGGCTGCTGGCTTGATTTCCTGGAGTTGGCGAACCCACTCGCACCCAAGAAAGACGCGAGCGAATCCAATTAACATGGGGAAAACCCTCTTTCAACACGTGTCGCTCTTCGCATTCTTGTACCGACACCGTGCTCGATCCAAGGCCCGACCGCCAGGCCGTGTGCAAACCGGAAGGCGGTTCTTGTGGTCATAGTCGAACACTGCAATGCCGAAACATGTGCATTCACGGGCATTATCACCTCAGGGGAACCCTCCAGGGACTATGATGTGGACTACTCCGCACATTACTCCGTAGTAGGCAAACAAATGCCAGACATGCTGGCCACATCAGCGATCGGTCCTAGTCCTGGTCTGTCGCAACCCAACCTCGTGCCTCGGCTTGGCGACCTCTTGGCAGACGGGAAATGGCCAAGGGCATATGTACAAGTACTAATAACAATGGCGAATGACGTGGTTGAGTGGTTAGCAATACAGTATCTGTTGCGTTTTTTCTTGGCGAGCGGATGCCACAGTCGCGGAGCCGGGGGACAGAGTCCGGAGATTCGAAGCAAAACCTGCCCATGCCTGGGGAAGTTAGGACCGGGATCATCGTGAGGGAGGCTATTGCTATTGCTGAGCCGGCCTTGTGGTGGGAATGCCTTGTGCGACCCATTTCAAGGAACCAGATCGCTGAAATCTGGGGAAATGGGTTGATTTGTCCAGTTGCCCCATGCCGCGCGACCATTACGATAGATGATATGTACACTAGTAGTAGTACTACATATACTAGTAATAGCACAGGGTATGATACTGTGTATCCTAGAGTATTTTGTTCCAGTTGCAGTGCCGCAGCCAAAGAAGAAGGTTGAAGTTTCAGCCCACCGAACCGAGGAGGGCGCTTTTTGGGCCGACAAGCATCTGAACGGCGGGACGGATTACGACACGGGCCCTCGAGATTTGCACGCTTCGCGCTGGGCTTCAAGTACGGAGTACTAGTACTGTACATACATTTGTTTTCATGGATCCGGTAGCCAGGGGTCTGGCTTTTGGGTTCAACGAATTTAAGCATCCGTTTGTTTGTGCCTGGAGTACTCGGTCGGATGCTGCTTCGCTCATTGCCTTCTCCCGAGATGTGGAGCTTGATAGAGAGTCGGCATTGCTTCAGCTGCCCGTTGAGTCTTTTAGACCCGTATTGTAGTACGATAAGAGATTTCGCTGAAAGTGGAGAGGGTTGCATCAAGACAGAGACCACGGCGGAGAGAGGGGATCGAAACTCGATCGAGGTGCCGCGTTTGTTGCTTGATACAACCCAAGGCCGTTGTGCAATAAATAGTCTGGAATACGGAGCACAGAGAGGAGTCTGTAAGCTGGGCCTTACGACTCCCATCCAAACGACCAGGCCGGACCGTCACATCTCAACTTTAACAGGTTTCAGCCAATGCAGTCAATGTTGGAGCAAGGCCTCGACCAGCATGGGATCATGCAAATTAGCCCATAGAGTGGTTTATGATGTCCCGTCGCCATCGACCTCTCTCGCCCGTTTCATTGTCATCACCTTCCTGAAAAAGGATGACTGGCAACGCCGTCCGGTCTGTTCGTCCTGCGCAATGGCACATCTTGTGAGGCTGTCGTTCGGGGACATGGCAATGTCCAAGGAGTACTTTGTAGAACCACACCGCAGTGCCTGTGTGTTTGTCTGCCCAACTCTGTAAGCAGTCAGCCAGTGTGTCGCCTTTCCCCCCCTTTTTCACGGCAAGAGACATTTCAGCGTGTTTTGGGGCCTACACACTCCGTACTCCCCAACTCCGTAACCTTTTCTGTGCTGTATGTACAATACGACACTGTCTACCGTCTCACATCAGCGCCAGTGAAACGGTCCCGTCTGGCGCGCAGAATCCGAACATATCCGTTCCACCACTCGAGAGTCGACAAAGGAGAGGTGGATCTGGTGGTTGAGAAAAGTGGTCCGTCCAATCCTTGCTGCTGGTGCCGTGTTGTGCTTTGGTCCTCCGCCTCTCTTCCAGGGCTCCTCGCCTTTTCGTCTCCTTGTCCAGCGGCCAAGGCCTGCCGGTTGGCCTGCCAAGGTTCCGACGGGCATCTGGCAATTGCCCCGTCAGGCCAGGCCAGCACCCGGATCTTGGATCATTGAGACAAAAGTGGACGGCTGCATGCTGTTGCGCAAGTGACTGGCTGACTGACGACTGGAAATCGAATCCCGAGCAAGCAGACTTTGGAAAGGCCCCCCTCTGGCCCCAGCTGTGCATGACCGCTAGCCAATGGCGTCGTCTCCCTCGTACCCGTTTTCTCCGCCCCCCCTTGCTTGCCATGCCTCTCACGGTCCTGCTCCATCTCCAACACGGGCTCTGCCCACTTCTTGCTAGGTTCCCGAAACGAACACCCACCTCAGTCCCCCGTCGTTAGTTCTCGATTGGTGTTTGTTCGGCGCTGACTCTGGACCTGACGGTGGTAGTGGTAGTGACACTCTGGTGCATTCAGCCAAGCGCACCGCCATGGCGCCAGCCAGCAAACAGTCTGCTCCGCCTCCCCCCAAGTCCCGTTCCATCTCGGTGATGCTCAGAGAACGTTTGTCACTGCCATCACCACGCACCCAGAGTCCTCACAACGAAACAAAAAACATCCGCAGTGTCTTCCACATAGACGGCTTCTCGATTCCATCAGTCACTATCGCCGGCTTGGCTGTTTGATGTATTTGTGGACTCAATAACTCAATACACGACCAACGTCTTGCCTGGATTGAGTCGACTCGACCCCGACCGACCACGACGGAATCGAATTGTTCTTCATATTTGATCAGCACGGCGTCGGCGTCGAGTGTCGACGGCCCTACCTGGTGACAGCTTAGGCGGGCACGAAGCGGCGCTGCTTCTTGCGGCTCTCTCGTGACTCCGTCACCAGCCGATGCCAAAGGCTGAGCGCCGTTTATCCGACTGTATTGCAAGACGACGCAAAGCCAACGTCCAATTCCCATTGTAATAATGCCTTCTACCGATAGGAACTCAACGTCAGAGAGGTCGGAGAGGAGGGCATCAACAAGGAGATCAAGACGAGTGTCGGCAGAAAATGCGCTCGGCGACGATGAATACGATTTGGCGACACACGCCGTCTCTGACGGTTTCCGCCCGGCAGTCAACAACCCGCCAGCTGTACCGAATCTGAACTCGCCTCCATCACCGCCGGCAAGTCGATTTCATTTGCCCAGACTTCCTCGGTCACCTCCACCCGTTGCGCCCAGCCCGATGAAGGGGTTTGCCGATTTCAACCGACCGTCAAGCACGTCCAAACCTCCACGCTTTCACGATTCCTTGACCCTTCGAAATGACGGGCTGGAGTCCGCTCGTGTAGGACAGTCATCTTCGTCGAGCAGCCCAGTGCAAGGCGATATTCTATATCAGGGCTCTACACCGCCGTCTCATCCCTATCAAATGTATCCCCAGAGGACGTACAGTAATGCTACCTCCTCTACCGGCCCTTCCTCAGAGACACTTGATGGAACCCGCGGTCCCACTCACCCATACGCTCTCTACACCCAGAGCACTACTACTTCCGAGGATCCAACTCAGCAGCGCATTCCCGTAGGCTTCAATGGCATGGGAAACGGCTACCGCAGGCAAATTGGGCCGGATGGCGAGGATGCAGGTGACTTGATCGGGCCGCTCGGTCACATGGAAGAGCTCCCACCATATTCACGCTATCCTGAAGAACCCTTTCAACATAAACCAGCAGCTGATTGCGACAACACTGTCTCAGCTGCCAATGCTACCGATGGGGCTGGTGCTAGAGCGAATGGATTAACAACTTCAACCCCGGCTCAGCCTATTCCCGGTGCTGGTGGAATTGGTCTTGCGACTCGGAACCCCGAGTTCTCCTCCACAGAAGACCTGGCTGGTATGCCTCGAGGAGCCGGATCCTCGATCCGCAGTAGGACTTCTCTGGAGAGCTATCACGAAATTAATGGTGCAGCCCGCGATTTTGCAGAAAAGCCAACCCTGAGCAAGTGGCAACGGAGGGCAAAAAAGAAGCTGTGGGGCGTTGTGCCGTACTGGACAATATGCCTGTTACTCGCTGGAATTGTTATCATGGGAGTGGTGATGGGTACTGTAATTGGGACTATTGTGACCAGACACAATACCTCTCCCAAGGGTAAAGGGTAAGTCAACAAACCGTATTTTACTCCTCCGCATTGGTTTACGGTATTAACTCGCTTGTTCCAGACAATCCGATAAGAATCAACCGAACACGAATAATGTTGTATTTCTGGAGCACCTGCCACAGGGTTTGCCTCCCCTGGCAACAGGTTGTTTTTCCCTTCCGCCAATGGACAAGTACAACGTGCCAAAGGCTTGTATCAAGGGCTTTGAGCAGAACGCCGCTTGGAATTGTGATATGCCTTTCCGCTGGTACTCGATGAACGTTACCGAACTTGCTGGTGCGGCGGATGTCTCCAACTATGCCATGAAATTTAGGCCTTTTGATCCCAAGGCCTCTAAATTCATCTACGGAACCCAGCCTCCGAACGTTCCTGACTTCGAGCCCATGCGACTGGTAAAGGACACGGAAGAAGTCAACCGAGGTCCGGCTTGGTTTCTTGAAGTGAAATACAACAAGACGGTCATGGTTCGGGAAGATCAGCTCGCACTTCCTAGTCCGTCGGGCCCTCAGCGGCGTTGGAATCACATGAAAGGACCATTCCCTGGCCTGGATAACTCTCGCTTCTCGAGAAAGGGACTGGCGGCCACGGAAGGCGACAAGCCATGGATCTGCACTTGGCCAAACGTTACACTGCAGGTCTTCGTGTACCCGAACCAGACATTCACACCACCGAAAACTACCTCAACACCCAGCTCGATCTCTTCAATGCCTAGCCCGTTCTCTCCTGCTCCACCGACACCAACGCCGGATGAGCCACCACTGCCCAAATTTAAGGAACCATATCCCAAACTAGTGAAATTTGTGGAGAGACGCTCATACAATAACGGCGACTACGCTCCAGCAACGTGTACGCAATACAGAATCACTAGTGATGGTCAGGATAAAGAACCTGTTATTGAGAATGGAATGCCTGTAGCCTTCATAGTCGAAGAAGTGGGCAAACCTGCCAAGGGGACTATCACGCAGCGTGTCAGTGACCCGATTCCTAGGGATATATTCTCCCTAGAGGGTAGAGGCGTGGACGTTACCCCCTGTAGCTGCATTTCATTCTCATGGTCTGTATAGTCAGTAGAGGAGATGTGAGATGGGATTTATTTGCACTTAATTAGCGATGGCTTGGTTATGTCGATATTTGACAAAACTCATAGGAGTATATACTGGATACCTAGATGGCTTTGTTACCATGGGTGGATGCATTAACGGCGTTTGTGTGGGACTCGACTTTTTACTATGCTCGTTGCGATTAGTTGCTACGAGGTACGATACTACTCTATTTTACCATGTATTTTTCAAATCATCCGCACGCCTTCACGTCACTCTTTACGCGGGAGGAATTGCCGGCTGCGATTTTACTCGAACTAGTCTGATCGATCTCATTCCCGGCCGTCGACGGTTCCTCCTTGTTCATATTGACGGCGCCAGCGTTACTATCGGTTCGGACTCACAAAACTGTATCACCAGTTTTTTTTTTTTTTTTGCACCTTTTCGCGACTTGCTTCCTTTTTGCTACCAACGGAGGGTCAAATGCTTTGCACTATTTTCTACTTGTATCTAGATCGGATGTGGGCGGATTTATTCAAGTGAATGAAATGTTTGATGGAATTGGACTATACGAGAGTACTGTGGTTAATTATAGCAGGAGACGAGAAGAGATGGAGGGTATTATTGAGAGGCGACTTTTATAGGATGCATAGTAATGAGGCGAAGATAAGAACAATGAATACGATTCTTACATTAACATGACACAGTCTCTTTGATTTCTTTTATTCGTGATACTGAAGTATATGTCTGACTATCTGTATACGCTGTAGAGCCTCGACTTTGGGAGCTCCGGCTACCTAGATACGCACGACTTGATCTGTCCCTGCTGGCACTTTTCAAAACTATCATGATTCTGGTCTATGTGTGTTGTTATTGGGCCCCATGTATGGAGTAGCATGCATGCATATTATCGAGGCCTTTTCCTGTTCGGACTCTTAGGCAGATCGACAAACAGTGCCCCGGGCCAGGCTGACTGGGGGTCCGAGAAGGCAGGCAAGAACAAAAGGAAGAAAAATAAGCCTTCAATAAAATGCCGTCTCGGCCAGATGCCGAGCACAACACATGAGTGGCTTGACATGACGCATGGCCTGCAATGTATTGGGATGGATGAAGGGCATCTCGATTGGAGCGGCATCCACAGCTAAGGCCGAGTGATATATGCTTGTTTTGCGGTGTGTTTGAGACTGGCCTGAAGCCACATGCAGTCATGTCGTTGGCTGCTGGTGGTCCGACGGCTGCTCTTCATCCTGCGTTGCGCGGATCTCATTGTCGACAATGTCCTTCCGACCATCTCGGAAGTCCCGCATGAGAGATAAAAATACCGAGTTTTGCCACTTTTCGCCGTTTTCATGCTGCACTGATTCGAGGAGGCGCTCTGCTGCTTCCGAGACGGCAGATTTCCCTTTAGCTGCGGCCTCGTCGTGGATTACTTGTTCTACTTCGGCCGCCGGGAGGTGGTCTACCTCCCGCTCTTGGAGCGTTAAGTTGCCAATCTCAGGTGTTTCAAGATCTGTGTAGCGTGAACTCGATTCTACTTGTGGGATTTCTTGGGGAGCCGTAGATTCCGCCTGGGCAGGAAGAGTCGCTTCGTTGAGTTCAAGCTCGCGGGCCATTTGCTCCATTACAGCGTCGACTTCGGACATGTTTCCACCACCGTGGTTGGACATCCATTGGGACATTTCTTTGTCGAAATCAGCTTCGACGGGGGCTTGGGGTCCCATGAAACCAGCTGCGCCGGAACCATACATGGGGCCTCCGAATGCTTGGCCAAAGGCGGACTGGAAATTCATTTGCATTGGGTGTTGATTCATTTGCATAGCCAGTGAGGGAGCGGTGGTTGGAGGAGACCGCATCTGTTGGCTGGAGAAGCGATTGAAGTCGGCTGCCCAGTTGCTCACGTCAGATACAGGGGATGCTCTGGCTTGTTGCGATAGCTCCGGATGGTGCAACGGTGCGACAGGTTGTTGAAGAGCAGCGGCGTGGACGGCTAGGCGATTCGCTGGGTCATGAGACATGCCGGGGATGGTGGATGGTGTTGCGTCCATGAAGGCGCCGAAGCTGTCTTGTCCTGGGGATTCGTGACGAACAGATCGGAAGGACTGGAGGCATAGATATTAGTACCCGGCCCATGAGCATAAGGAAGCACGAGAAGCGAAACATACGCCGTGAGGCTGGCCGGCGGAACGGTCGACTAGGCGATCCTGGTGATGGCTGACATCTCGGGACTGGTGGTCTACGAGGCGCTTGAATGGCGACGGGCCACTACATGAAGCGTCCGCCATGCTGGAAAGTATGCGTTTGCGACTTGAGAGCACTCGAGGTGTCTGGTAGGAAGAATGCGATGGCAACGTACACGAGCAGAGCGACAGCTGGACAGTGACGAGATGCCTCGGTGCAATGGTGGAGCGGGCCGATGGAGCGGCGACGGCGATGTCGACTGTAAGACGACGAGGGAAACGGTACAGTTACTGCTGCAGCATGACCGTCGTATGGCAAAGCAGAGCCAGTGGACACTGTTGCAATACAGAAAGGATGAATCGTGTGTTGCTGGTGATTTGAAATGAAGACCCCAAGTGGTGGCCGAGGGGCGCCACCCACGGAAACATGGGGAACATTCGTCCTGCGGCGTCGGCGTCGGCGACTTGCCTGTGCCTGTGATCGCGGGTAGTTGCTGCCTCTTTCGGTAGCTTCCGAGGTTCGAAGCTGACACGGAGGAACCAGTTCAAGTGGCCCCCGGCTTTTATTGCCCCAGATTTTTTTTCCGCTGCATCGTCTGTTGCCGGCGGTCATGTCTAGATCGGGTAACCAAATGTTCTTGATGCTTGCTCATTATAATGAACTGAATGACACGGGGCTGTTGAGCATTCATTTAATTTCTGTATTTCCTTCGCTATGAGTTTGAATGTTGTCAGCTACCCCAACTTGAGTGTAGAATGTTATGTGGATGCCAACGGGTTCTCAAACAGCAGTATATTCCTTGATAATAATTGGATTCATTTTTTTATTGATTCGCATTTTTTTCAGCCTGTAGGAAGCTGGCTTCCTGTTCTTACAATTGGTGTCTCGATATTATGAGCTACGGCTTGCCTGCCAAGTATGAATTCCAAGATATTCCAGAGAACTCCGTACGGCGCTAATAGATGGGCCTCAGCGGGGTACTTAATCACGTGAAGCGCACAGTAACAAAGTGGGTTGCGGACAGTTGGCCTGGTGCCGCAGACAGCCAGCCAGATAGGAGAGGCCCACAGGCACCAGCTACTGTTCATCCACCACGAGCTAGACTGTTGATGCAAGACCGTGTCCTTTCCGCATCACGACATTTGCCTTTCCTATTTTATCTTGCCTACGCACCTTTCCTTTCTCTCCATTGTGCATCGGCGTCGATAATTTGACGCTCTAATATATCAGAATGGTATTTCACGCCACCTCCCCGCATGCTACAAGCTCCAAGCATCGATGCTGAGCTGCCCTAGTTTGATCCTTACTAGCTATACTAACATCAACTGGTACAGGCGGCGCAAGTCATTGCCAACTCTGGTCACGATGACATGATTGTATGGTTTATTTGATCCCTATATCATTCTCCAGGTTTCAGCAGCGCTCCGATAACTTACTGCTTGTCGACGTGCCGCGTGCGCAAACTTGGTCCTGGTCGTCAACCGAGAAACTAACCGTTCTTTGATAGCACGATGCCGTCCTCGACTATTACGGTCGCAAGCTTGCCACGTGCTCGAGTGACCGCACCATCAAGATTTTCGAAATCGACGGCGAGTCGCAGCGGTTGATCGAGACTTTGAAAGGGTACGATTGGCCCTGAACAGACGAGCTGCGACTGCCTGCTGCGCGAGAAACATGGGCTAACATATTTGTGTCGAATTTTAGCCACGAAGGTGCTGTCTGGTGCGTGTCTTGGGCGCATCCCAAATACGGTAACATCCTCGCATCGGCGGGATACGACGGCAAGGTATTCATCTGGAAGGAGCAAGGCCAAAACAACCAGTGGCAAAGAATCTACGACTTCCCCCTACATAAGGCTTCCGTCAACGTGGTCTCCTGGTCTCCCCATGAAGCCGGCTGCCTCCTCGCCACCGCTTCGTCCGACGGCAATGTGAGCGTTCTCGAGTTCAAGGACACGGCCGTCGATCACGCCACGTTCCCTGCCCACGGCCTGGGGGTCAACTCAGTTTCGTGGGCTCCTGCTACTAGCCCCGGTAGCATTGTTAGCAGTGCTCCTGGACCCGGCTCCGTTGGCAACCGACGATTCGTCACAGGTGGCTCCGACAATGTCCTCAAGATTTGGTCATTCGATCCCGCCTCGCAATCATACAAGCAGGAGGGCGAGCCTCTGACTGGCCACACCGATTGGGTCCGGGACGTTGCCTGGTCACCTACGGTCTTGCAAAAGTCGTACATTGCTTCGGCTTCCCAAGACAAGACAGTGCGTATTTGGACGTCAGACCCCTCTAGTAACGGCCAATGGGACTCCAAGGTCCTGAACTTTGATGCACCCGTCTGGCGAGTCAGCTGGTCTCTGAGCGGAAATGTCCTGGCAGTTAGTGGCGCGGACAACAAGGTCTCATTATGGAAGGAGAACCTGCGGGGCGAGTGGGAGTGTGTCAAGTCGATTGAGGAGTAGCTGATAAAATATTGGCCCAGGATGGGCTCGGGTTGTACGGCGGAGATGAAGAAGAAAGGCAGCCAGATGGACTTTTACTTTGAGGCAGATTTCGCAAGGCGTTTCAAGGTAGAAATGATGAAGAGCCCAGTAATATGCTGCGCATGATCACCACCTCACCTTATTCCCTGTTCCAAAGCTGTTTGTTCTGTGTGCGTCGCTCGGTACTGTTTACTTGACACTGATTGTGGACACAGAGAGCAGTGAAAGCGCCAGGCCAAAATAAGTCCAAGTGTTTAACGCTGCATATATTTCTATACACTGTCTACCTGGTTCCAGGCAAAATTTGCCGACAAACCGCCCCAGTAGCAAAGGCTAACATCTCCAAGTGCCGATTCCATCCAGTCGTCATATACCCATTGCTTTTTCTGGAGAGGATATGTAATTTTCACAAATCATGACCGTTTTTACAGCCATCAGGCCCACGCCTCATCTATGCCAAAAACAACCCGGCCACAATGGCCGCCAAAACCACCGCCCAGGCCGCCGCCTTGTCTGCCACGAGCGAAGGCGAGCCGGTGCTGCCGCCTCCGCCGCTCGACGTTCCGTTCTGGTGCAGAACAAATATCTCGCCCGTGCTGTCGGAGCTGAACCACAGACGGCCCTGGGAATCCCATGCCAGGCCGACGGGGCGGAAACATGCATCGGGGCACTTTGCCAGGTCTGGGGTGGACAGGACATCCACGGCGGCATCGGTTGACGACTTTTGGGCCGAGGGTTCGCCTTTGGAGGTGTCGAAGGCTACGGATGAGATGCGGTAGCCGACGGGGTTCTTGGTGGCCCCTGTTTTTGTTTCACACGGTTAGATGACGGTGAGGAAGAGCGCTACAGGGCGGAAGAGAGAGAGAGAGAGAGAGAACGGCTCGACTTACAGCTTCCGTGGAAAGATATAAAGGCTTTGGCGCCGTCCTTGGTGAACTTGATGTCGAGAGGCGCGGCGTGTGCCTGCAAGGCCAGTCTCGGCGCAACATAGTCCTTGGTGCAGGTTGCGTCGGTGAAGGTCTCAGCGTCCGGGCCGGGGAACTGGTCGCCGGGCTTGAGACCGCCCAGGTCCGGAAAGCCAGTCGTGTTCCAGAGCGCATAGCACATTGGGAACCCGTAGTTGCCGCCGCGGTCCTTGTCGGTCGAGGGATCGTCCAGCACGCCGTGGTAGTTGAGCTCCTCGCCGGGGTTGCCGGCGTGGATGTCCCTGCCGTTCCTCGCCAGCTCGTCGACCGAGTTCTCGACGGACCAGATGCCCCCCGTTGCGGGATCCTCGGCGACGCCAACCGAGTTGCGAAGCCCCGAGCCGAGCAGGACGCCGTCCATAAAGTCGTGCGGCTCGCTGCCTTTGCGCTGGGACGAGACGTCAAAAGCGCGGATTTGGGCGTGTCCGGAGTTGGGGTTGCGCGCCTTGTTGTCCTGGTCGTTGACGGTGCCGCGCGACACGACAAGCATGCCCGGCCTCTTCTGGGACATGAGCAGGGTGCGGGTGGTCTTGTCCGTGTCGCTCATGTTGGCGACGACGGTGTAGTTGGTGTCGCTGACGGTGGCGGCCTTGCTGTCGTACGTCCAGGCGTATACCCTCGACGAGGAAGATGCGTAGAGGACCTTGCCGTCATTGGAGAGCGCCAGGCCATGGTTTAGCTACGGACCGGACGGACGGGCCTCATTGTTAGTATCAAGCTCCTGAGGTGGTGGTTGCCTGTCGCACCGCAAGACGGGGAAATCAGACGACGAGAATGCAAAGCTCACCTCGGTGCTGTTGATAAGAGTCTTGGGCGAGCTCATAACCACACACGTCTCCCCTTTATCCTGGTCAACCGTCAATCTATACAGGCCAACGCCGGCGTCCACAACCAGCAGGCCGCCATTGTCGTCGAAAACAATGCTCCGGGGCTTCTTGAAGCCCTTGGCAACGAGTCTATATGTCCAACCCTTGGCTGCCACGGGGGCTGGATACGACACGGCCAGGGTGTTTGGACAGCCAGAACCATCCCGGCTGCCTAGTATGCTGGGTATAAATTGTGCTGTCGCCGAGGCAGCCCAGACAGCGACGAGTGCTGATCGGAGGGACATGGCCGTAAACGGTGGTCCAGACGATGATCGCAAATGAAGCACATGGACTTGGACGTGCACAAATACAGCACCGCTAAAGGAAGAATGAGGAGTTATAATGCTTATCAATTTATTTTAAAAAAAGGGTGGAAATGCGGGATATCGTCAGTCTGTGAAGCAACAGGTTGACTAGTAACTACAGTCTGGTCCGATTATCTGCACCATCAAAGTGGCGTCTCGGTTGGACCAGACTTCACACACAGGGTCTGCTACTTTCGCAAAGTGGGGGAAGCAACAAGATTAAAGCGTCTGAGTGGATTCAATATTCCCAATATTTCCCTACGGCAAGCTGCAATGTCTTGGTCTAAATTGGTTGAGCTAGTACCGCATGTAGCACATGGAAAAAATATGCCAAGGACATGCATGGATTGCCCGCTCGAGAGCCCCATCCCATTTCAGCTGAAATAACCAACACTCTCACAGAGACTGAACTGAGCTGACACCACTAAAACAAAAACATGCGAATTGGTGTCTTCTCCAGACCAAGCACAGCTAAGAGCCGTGCTTCCTGCTACTCGATACACTGCTGTCTGCACTCATGTACTCAAAGAAGCCAACACCATGATTGCATCAATTCTCTTTAGTATAAACCCCTTCCTAGTGACGGCCGTCTAGTTTGCCTTCATCGTCTTGAATAGTCTTAAATGTCCAATGACCAAAAAAAAAAAAAATGACAGAAAAGAAAAGGGGGTAACCTGCATACATGTTGCTTGATGACCAAAAAAAAGGGGAGCATGGGAAAAGTGCAAACCCTAAGAAAAATAGGAAACAAAAAAGAGGAAAAGAGTGAGGGAGAGACAAAGCAACCTTATTATGCGAATTGCCTGGGTTCAGAAGTTGCACCATTCCGGATGACGCCTGCAAACGTAAACAAACCAAACTACATCAACCGCACAAACAAGTGCTACGCTTTGTATAGGCCTTCTTCATATTGGCCTCGCTTTTTCACAACTCGGTTTCAACACCGATTGCCACGACCACAATTACCTTAGCGGAGTCCAATCACGCTCATCTCCAATGTCCAAACGCGTCGAATCCAGACTTTGAGCTTGCCTTGAACGCCATCAACATTGTCCAACTCGACGCCCTCCCACCAGCATCTTCTCGCAGGTTTCCTCCAGAACAGCAGCAGTTTCTGTGCCATGCCGACGGCATTCGTTCCCATGTCGTTTCCCCTAATATCGCTGCGCAGCCGTGCCAATGCCAGACTGCAAATGACGGCCTTGTTTGGCTCCCCAGCTCGATGGCCCCATGTGTCATCGTGATTGAACCCACTAGTGGCTACTCGTTAGCAACGGACAAAGCATATGAAACAGTTTCATCATTCCTTACCCTGCTGTCAGCATTTCGATAAGATGCGCTTCCGTCGTGCCAGGTTCATCGCTACGCTTTAATCCTGAAAAGATGCCGTCTTGCCGCTGCAATGCTTTGGCAGCCGCACGCTTAACCTCAATCATATCTGGCTGGCTAATATTCGCTTGCGGAGGGATAACGTAAAAATCCAAGTCTTCTCTCAAAACGATAATGCCTGCTCTCTTAGATGAATCGTCTCGTGACCCAAGGGGTTCTACAGACATAGCATCTCCATCCTGCGATGCACCAGGCGAAGATTCGGCGGGTATCGTCTGGGCCACGTTTCTAAAAAAGTCCAACATGTACTGCAATGACACCGGATCATACTATAGATAGGGTTAGCCCCAGTGGCAATTTTTGCTAGACCGAAGCCACTCACATCGACTTGCACGGCATCATTCTCAGAAAAACCGGTCATATGCCCCTCTGGAAACAAGCCATTCGGAAACAGGGACAGCAGAACAAACTCTGGCAGTGTCAAAAGTTCATCCCGTGAGAGGACAAATCTGGTACCACTGTAGCCACCGGTTAGCACGGCGTGAAAGCCTAGGCCCTGGTGAACCCATGACTTACCGAAGGTCCATTGCGATTGTCTCGTCAGCCCCGACATCTAAACAAAAAGAGTCAGCATTGTCTTAAAAAACCACACATTACATCATTTCTCACCTCCAATCGCATTGATGGGTGGCCCCCCTTGTTGGACCTGAGTAATGATACTCGCAGCGCCTCCTGCGGCCGACATGACGTATGTGAATGCGTGAAGAGGACTGTCGCCCTCTGAGTACGCCGGAGGTGGTTCTGCGTCTTCGTCCTTACGACCAGGCTCTGCTTTTGTATCCTGGGGAAGAGCTCGTTTGGTTTCCTCGACGGGGTCGTAGAAAGCTCTTGCGGATGTCCCGTCAGGCTGGAAGGGCGACGATTCGAGCGGTGGGCAGCTGGAATAGGCAGGAGCAGCTACGGACCCAGATGCACAGGCTTCTGTTGATGCGGCGCCAACAACCTTGCTAGACGATTCACCAGCGGTGTCGATGAGCGGCGCAAAGAGCGAGGAGAAGGGTGGAGGGCGAGAGGAAGAGGACGCCTCCGAGGCGGGATATTGCGGCGGAGGGGACTGTTCGGTTTCGTTCTCCGTAGTGGCTGCAGCAACGTCGTCGTGATCTTGTGAAAATTTGTCGTGTTCGTGCTCAGGATGCACTACTCGCTCAGCAAACTCCAACTTGGAGGACACAGAAGGCCCGGTAGCTGCGTCCTGTGACTCGGACAATGTGGCGGATTGATCGCGAATACCGGGCGTCACGGTCCGAGATGAGTGAAAAGCGCGCCGAATCGATTGAGCGGCGTCAAAAGTACTGGCTTCGATTTGTGCGACCCGAACGCCAGGATCGTCTCTGAGAGTAGGGGAGGAGGTTACTTTTGGACGATTCGAGTGGGCTACTAACGGTGCTTGGGCAGACTTGAGGACAGCATCGGGCCGGACGTGGCGTGAAGGATAGAGAGAATCCACGTGTAAAATTGTTGTAAATGGTAGAATGTTGAATTATCGGATGCAATGCCTTCAATATACCGGTGTAACGTGTCGGCAAAGACAGGTTTGATGATGTCTGGTGCTATGAGGATTGTTCGGCCAGGATGTGAAGGGGTGGCCCAAGGTGTGGCTGGGTGTGTGAATGGGCGGTTGTGGTTGGTGGTTTGCCGTGGGTGACAACATTCAATCTTGACTGGGAGCAGCCCCAGCCCCGTGATTGGGGGAAGGCGCGGTCCTCGACCCCAATAATAGACGGGGTGAACCACTAAGCTTGTGCGGTGGAATCCCAGCGCTTAGCTCCATCTACTTAAGCATTACGGAGTAGGAGCATTAGGCCGGAGGAGCAAGACATGGACGGACATGGAAGGGGCGACCAACTGACCCCCGTGCCTCGGCCACTTTTCAGATTGATCTGCTCAGCCAGCCTCCGACATGACCAAGACTCATCATCAATGCAACACAGAGATGAAAATGCAACCCATTTTGAGGCCTTCCTGGCGAGCCAACTGGATTCTGTGTGATACGCTGACTGCAGGATCGCCCGCCAGAGGTGCATGTACAACCGCACAATCCAGACTTGACGTCAACAGAAGCAAATTCTGGCCACAGCATCGACTACGTGACTACTCGGCAGAGGACACTGAGGCATGCTGGAATCCACGGAGATGGGAGAGCAAGTTATGACAACGGCCCCGAGACGGCAACATTTCGCAAGCGACTGAGCCGATATGGTGAGATTTGGCGTCCAGTCGAGACTGGCACTCTCCTGCGGCAGTCGTGAGACCTCCTCAGAAGCACGGAAACGCCTAACTTTAGGGAAACCCTAACTGTGACGGCGGCGGATACAAGTTACATACATGTGCCATACGTGAAGAGTGGCCGAGTTTTGTTTTGCGTGTTAAAATACCCCGCGATGAGGCACTAGTCCTCCCCAGATCACCTGAGACACAAAGCCTTTGTGAACTGTCCTGATCTCCGCGAAAAGACTTTATATTGCTTTAGTGGCAGTCTCAGCTCCTTGAAGCCAATGGCGCCTTTCAGATATCTGTTTCCTGGTTTGAGAGCAGCCAGGTCATGCGCTTTACGGCATGGCATCTTGCCGTATCAGGATGCCCTCGGCTGCGAGCCTCTTCCTTAGGAGCCTTGCAAGCCCAGATGGGTTCATGGTGAGTTTGACTACAAACATGACGGTATTACCATTCTCAAGGGGCTTCATCTTGGCAGTTTCACAACTGGTTTTTACCGTCACATTATTTAATATGACGGCTGCGTATAATAACACACATGCCTGGTCTGTTCCAGTGGTTGCCTTCGCAATTCTACGCAAACCGAGCATGTTCACTCTTTAATACAATAACCCTCTTTTACTCATCATCAATAATACCATATTTACATTAAGGTTTCTTCAACTTGTGTTTTATTTTCGGCCGCACAAACTCCACGACTAACTTGCTCTGTGTACAATTTGCCCTCATCAGCAATTATGCAGCTTAGTGTGTTCGGTTTAGCAACCCTCGTTTTCTATGGTCCTCTTGTCGGATATGCCCTTGATCTTGATTCTATTTTTGCTGAAGTCAGCGCTGTGAATCGGGATTTTGAGAACATACTGCGCGTCTTGTTACGGCAAGCCCTTCGCCATGATGACCCTCAGACTATCAAGGTGAGTAGCCGCTGAACAGCCGCAATCAACATGACGCCGTCTTACATTCGAGTAGGAAGTCTGTAAATTCATTGAAAGCGCTACAGACAATCTGAATACCGCTTCTGACAAAATCGGTTTCGACTCAAATGTCGACGACCCCTCGGATGTCGTCGCGGCCTTCTGTGATGATATGGAGACTGTGAGTTGAGACAAGCAAGATGTACGATGATACATTGAGGTCCTAACGGTGTATTAGTTTACAAATACTCAGATTAAAGCTGCTGATATTCTTGTGTTCAAAGCGGCCAATATTTGGGATGCCATGAATGGCGCTCAGCTTCCAGATGGCATTGTTCGACTCAGCTCCGCATATGACAAATATGCTGGCAACATGATTCCACTTACAGAACGTTGCACGACCAAGCACATGCAGAATATTTACTTGGTCAAATTAACACTTCACAGAGTGCTGGTGGATCTGGAACCCAACAATGGGCACCATCGAAGGGGGACACACCATGGCTAGGCGAGAGGCCATGGGCTGAAGGACCTTGTGAATGAGCAGCCAAAAATCCGCCATCACGGCTTGCCTGGCGCGATCGAATGGTTCTATTTGCTAGGGCTCCTTTGCGCCTGCGCCACGGGATACCTCGCTGGGTGAAAAGGAAAGTGAACCAAGCCGAAAGAAACTATTCGACTTTGTGCGAACGGCCACTGGCTTTCCATTCCACAGTCGCCGCGGCTGCACCGTAGACTACTACATGATTCAGCCTGAGCTGGCATTGTTGCTGTGAAGATACGCAGATCTGTGATACTCACAACAAGAACAAAACAGAAATCCTCTTATTGTCAGATACTAAGTCGACTTTATCTGTCATGTCGGAATTTTTGAGACAGATATCGCTGCAGAAGTCCATGGGCAGAGGTATTGCGCATCATGAACAGAGCTCAATCGCGCTGGCTTTCAGAAGTCGAAGCCATATGCACTCTATGAGCAATTCCCATTGGTACTCTACACTTTGAATGGTCAAATGGTTGCGCGTGCCACCAAGACAGCCGTTGCTACTATCCTGAATGTTAACATGTGCTTAGGATGAATTGTTTGAACTAGTTGATGACACGAAATACTACATCCGCAAAAAATATTATTAATAAAACAAAAGATCCTGTTACCATGACAAAAGTTTCAAGAAAGCCATATATACCAAGTGCCGTCTAATTGCTCTGCAACCAAGGTGAAGACGTCGCCCAAAAGATGATGCGTATCTTCAACACATTATGTGCATAGTCCACAAATTCCTCCTTGGTGAATTTCATTCCAGTCCGAGGATTGAGCTCCTCGAGATCTGGCTCCTGCACAGCGACGACAGCGACGGGCACTTTATCGTGATATTTGGCAATGAACGGATACGAGTTGCTAACCTGCGCCTTCTTGAAGGGGATAAGATCTGGTCCGCCAACACCAACTCCATGCTCTGCGTAAAAGTCGAAGGATTCAGTGAAGCGGTTGTTGGCGTCGTTCCATCCGTCTGGCCAAAAGTTCACGTATTGCACTATATATGTCTTGTTGAAGACCTTGGCGGCGAATCCGGCGTTTTCGAGTTCGCCGCGAAAGTAGGCCTCGTTGGTAAAGTTGTCTTGGCTCTGGTTTACCGCGATGGACGTCTCGGGTAAGTTGAGGCCGGTGATTTTGCCGTCGAGCTCCTCGGACAAGGCACTTAGAAGCGCTTGATACCGCCTTCTCACCTCGGGATTCCACTGCTGTGCCATCCATCCGTCGACTTTGAAGTCGATGTCACATGCTTCGCCGTCGCAGGTCGGTGCGCTACCGTTGTTGTATTGCGGCGTGTGCATGTATTTGGGGACGGGGTCGTTGGTGGGAGAGAATGTTCTGTCTTGGAGTTGGACCCAGAGCTTTTTGCCCTTTGCTTGAACACGAGAGATGTCGTTTTTGATGGCGGAGAAGTCGTATTCACCTTGAGAAGGTTCGAGGGATTTCCAGCTGTAGAGGGCTTGGACGCCAATGAGATCCGGGCTGTCTAGGAGTTCAAGGGCTTTGTCGTCGACTTGGCTGCTGTAGAGCCAGTGCTGGAGGCTAGAGGCATTGGAACCAGATGCTGGGGCGGCGACGGTTGATGCCGCAAGTGATACTAACGTGAGTAGGAGGAGATGCATTCTGGAGATGCCGTAGCCAGTTGAATGAATCAAGACTCAACGCAAGGAAATGGATCCGAAGACCAAGGAGTTGGAACTTGGAAGGATGGGAGGAAAGGGGGGCACAATCTGGTTATTGACATTTCTCAATGCCAAAACTTTAAGAGCGATGTTTCAGAACAGTATTATAGGAAAACTCTACAACTGTGTTGATGAGTCTTGTCGGATACGAGGTCTAGGATCCATCATCTGGTGATGGAGCTGTGGCTGTGGCTGACCCGCTGATCCCCCAATAGAATCGGTTGGTCGGGGAACAGGAAACCGGAGACTCGTAGACGCGATGGTTCATGCCCATGTTTTGCTCATTGGGCATTATTTTCGCCAAAACGACCGCTTCGCGGGTTGTTGGAGAGGATCGCTTCAGTGCGGAACACCTCACCTGACTGAGGGGACCATGGTCTCTCAAGAATAACAAGTTCTAGAAAAGTGTCTGTGAAAGCGGTGGACGAGTTCGTCAATTGTGTTAGCACTAGAGAGAGAGCCTGGTTGATCTCGTCCCGACCAAGTCCTTGGTTGATTTAGCTGAGGCTCATCTGCTAGCGACGTGGAATCCTTGAGTCCAAGTTTCTGGATGAATTTCAATTTGTAACTGATAAGTGACACAGTATTGTGTATTGGCCTCGTAGAAGGCTCAATGCTGTCACTATCGACCTACTTGAAGCCTCCTGGCCCGTTGGAAAGACTTGGTGCGAAGCCAAACCATACCGTGCATTCAGATCTGTCAAGGCAATTTCACCAGAATGTCATTTTACTTGGAACTAGACCATACTGACAATGAGACGGACCCCTTGCTCTTCCAGAACACACAATGTCATCACATAATAGTGTAGACGTGAGGTTGGCAATGACATACTGGCCTTGGTCTATTAACCATCATGACAACAATGGGAGAGTAAACCGTCAGCAGAGCTCCCCGAGGGCTCTAAAAATCCGACGAGGAGTAGATGGACGAGGTCCTTTTGCAGCCGTCCGCTCAACAACTAGGTGGTATGCCTGTAGGCTGTTCACTTTAAAGGCATGTTGACCTCCCCAGAGGAATAAACGAAATTTCCGGTACACTTCTTCGCCCCAGCCCGCGATTATTGCCTCCTTGGAGGCGTCAAGCCGTTTAGACCATTCCAGCATTGTGAGATGATAGTCTCGCGTCTCATTCGCAACACGCAACAGGTCAAATCCATGGTTCAGCAACTCCGCAATAACATCTTGGACTGTCATGAAGGTGTGCGTGCCGCGCCAGATGTAGTCTCGTGCGAAGGAACTGACGGCATATTTCTCAACGGCCGCCGACCCATCCAAGTAGAGCCGACCGCCTGGTTTGAGAATATCCCAGACCCTGCGAGCATACCTGCGATAGTCGGGCATGTGTTCTATGCTACCAAATGCAACAGCATGATCATATGGCTGCTCAGGGCGGTGGTTGAAGAAGTCTTCCAAAACCACCTCGCCGTACAAGCCCGCGTTCGAGATGAGCCGCCGTACATAGTGAGCGCCAGCTGCTGCAAGAGTCAAAGTTGTGACATGCACGCCTCGAGCAGAGCAATATTGCGTCACTCCGCCCCAGCCGCCTCCGATGTCGAGAAGCCGCATGCCTTGTTTCAGGCCTAGTTCAGAAAACATGGTCTCGAGCTTTCTCTGTGACGCTTGTTCAATCGTATCGTCTGGAGATTCGAACAAACCGTGGGAGTAGAGGCGGAAGGATGTGTCAAGAAAAGCCAAGTAAAACTCATCCTCGCGACCGTAGTGATTACCAATGGCATCCGCATTCATACTGGTTGTTGATCGAATAGAGTCCCATAAGAATTGTATCTTCTGTCGCAAAGGCACCTTGTCTTTCAGGCTGGATCTGGCATCGAAAAGACGGCCGACGTCCCCTTGGATATCGATGTCGCCTTTGATGAAGGCGCGGCCAACACCAAGTTCCGTCATGGGGGTCCGAACCGCCGCATCTGAGCGAAAGAATAGTTTGAAACTAGGAGGTCCATGACCAACTGGTATGATGAGGCCATCAGGAAAATGGACTTCCCCGGGTATGTTCAATTGCGCCACCAAGGCAGCGAGGCCGGTACGTGGAACGGTGATTTTGGCGAGCTCTTGAACCATTTTTCGGGCGTTGTCCTAAGCAATAGAAGTTTTCTTTCAGATCCCAGGGACAAATACGGCAAAAAGGATGAGTTGAAGAATTTAATGTTTGCACATCTTATTGTAACTTCTTCTGTGAAGAACCGCCTTGCTTTGGGCGGAAGCTTACTCAGGTTGTCGTCGAGCTGCCAGCGATGTACGATATCAGCAATATCCGTTTATTCATCACATTGAAAACCTTGCCACTTGGTTGCATAATTCGTCTGGATGACGCATGCCTGTCAATGACTAGGAATCCTGATAGGTCGGGGGCATGATCCGTCTGTCGGTTCCACCATGTGAACTCGCACAGGTGTTTGACGTGTCTCGGCTTTCCCATCGATGCCGTCACCGTTATATTCAGGGGACGTGTGATATGCCGCCTTGTCCGGAAATAGTAAATGGTGCTGATTCGGGGGGGCAAAGACTTGCTACAATACAATGCCTTGACTTGTCGTACGCACCGACACAACAAAGCAGGAGGAACCTCGTGTTCGTAATAGACACAGTAATAGGTGCGGCCGGGTGTCCTGAGACATGCCCATATTCAGTAGTCGCACGTAGTCAGTTTGCGGTGTGCACACTGCATAATGGGAAAAGACTTGACTTGCATGGGTATTGCGGGCTTAACCTCAGCCTCACACTCAAAAAGAGTAAGTTGCATGCTGGATTTTATGATATGGATTACTTGTTCGAAAATCAACATTAACATACTTTCACACTCCACTCCGGGACACAGATTAGGCCGGTCGAGTGGCCGTAAATAACGGGAGTCGTGAGATGTCTGATCGGAAGCATCATCAGCGGCGAGCGCTGTCGGTAGGGAGTCGGGACATTGCAGCCACAATCTGGGGAATGCTGTAGTATGAACCGTGAAATGAAATAAACCCGAATCGTTATTTCATTTTATTATTTAAAGTCTGCTGCTGGAGTTTGACCTTGAAATGCCTGGCAACAAATGCTTCGCAAAATGCCTCCATAGTCTCGCAAAATACCGAAGCCATATAGTACGACGGCTTCGAAAACATGTTCCTCCAAATAGGGTTTCCGAATCTAGATAAGCTTTACTGAAACCTAATCGACTGTAAAACTGTAAAAAGGCGCCCAAATATTTAGGTTCACTTCATTATACCCAGCCCTTCTCATATAAAAGAGCCGCGGATGCCGGAAGCCGATCTCCGCTGCCGATTTTGTCCGCTCCGCACATGTCCGGCCTGGTGGCCTCCGCTTGACCTCCGCCTTGCCGCACACGACAAACAATGCCTGCCAAAAATTGGAAAATGAATAAGTGGTGAAAATATGATGCTTGAATTATTTGCCTATAGAAATATCACGACAGTTGGTCTGATACAAGCTGAAATAGCTGAACAAGGGTCAATTCTCTTTATAACTGGCACTGCACAATGCTTCATTCTGGAAGCCGACGAAAGTATCGCGGAAAATTCATTCTCAATTCAAACTCTGCTATCTCGGAGTAGGTCAAGTCAACGGCGGACATCAGCCTCACGGCGGAGCAAGGCGGACCATCACGGGCCTGGCGGGATGAAATACGACATCTTGAGGACTACAAATAGGAGAGTCGAACAGAAATATCCTACCTCATGACTTTTCCAAGATCCAGAGCAACTAAAGCACCTCCACAGATCTAATCACTATCTACAAGCATGACGTCCACAAAACTTGTCACTGTATATGGTGCCACCGGCCAGCAGGGCAGTAGTGTGATCAACTCCCTTTTAGAGAACAAGTCTGGAGAGTTTGCAATTCGCGCCATCACAAGAAATCGCGATTCCGATAAGAGTAGGGCATTCATCTCGAGAGGTGTCGAAGTTGTGAACGGGGACGGATTTTCTCAGGACCAGATGAACAATGCTTTCAAAGGGAGTTGGGCTGCATTTGTCAACACAAATAGCTCTGATCCAGTAGGTTCCCAAACACGAAATGTACTGCCATACACGGAACTAATTGGACAGCTGCTAAACCGGCCCGGAGGCATGGCGGAAAGAGACCTGGGAAAAATCATTGTCGATGGCGCATTCGAGGCCGGGGTTCAGCATTTTGTGTACAGCGGTCTCGTTTCTGCCAGCCTGGCGACGAATGGACAAGTTCCCAGTAGCTCTTTTGATGGTACGATGGCGGAAGAATCTGACATTGCCCTTCCCAAGCTGACATTAAACTAGAAAAGCACGCAATTGGAGAGTATGCCAAGTCCAAGGGATTTAAAAGCGTCGTCATCGTTAGCGCGGGTTGGTACATGGAGAATCATACCCTTCCCGAGTTTGTAGAATTGATGGGAGGGTTTCCGTTCACCGCCGATGCAGACGGATATCTTAGCCTACGACTTCCTCGTATTGGCGGGGACGACAAGCTCCCCTTCATTGCCATGAAGGATGACTATGGCGACTTGGTTCACGGCGTTCTTCTGCAGCCGGAGACTTATAATGGTCAACTCATCCAAGCAGCTAGTGAAATGGCTAAACCCGACGAACTTGTGGCAAAGTTCCAGAGAAGTAAGTACTTCAGCGGACGTAACCAGAAACGAGGTATACGCTAACGTGGAGCAAGTGACGGGAAAGAAATCACGATACATGGCTATAGAGGATTGGAGGACAATTGAGACGTACGGCAGTCCTGATGTCGAGGGATTGAAGACAATGTACGGCTTTTGTCAGTACGTTGATGGAAAATACTATGGCGTACCTAGCAGTTTGGAACAGGCCAAGGAGCTCAAGGCCAAGGCAATTGTGGCCAAAGGGTTGCCAAAAGAGGAGTATCCGCTTCTCAATCTGGAGGAATTTATCAAAAAATATTTGATCACTTAGAGTCTCCTTGGGCTTCGCCCCTGGTGAGCGCAGGCCGAGCCGAGAAACAAGAGGGCACGAAAAATGACTAAACAGGCTAGACCGTGTCGGTAGAATTTGATACTACTTTAATATAGTGTTTTTTACCTTGTACAATTCAAGTGTCTAATCAAATACTGCCAACGGCCGTCCAACCCTTTGAGCACGAGAAATACATCTGGTGGTGGTGTAATGCCAGGCAAAGATTGCGGCTCGACACAGTTCCCGGATAAATTATGCCGAGTCCCAGCTGAATAGATTCAAATTATAACTGGGCTGCACTTCGAGACGATGATTGGTCGGGAGAACTGCCGTGGTCTTGCATCACATTGTCAAAACGCCGCTAAAATCGCGACATGGAACATCGTATGCAGTTTAGGGTGTACTGTAGCTTAACATCAATTAATTACGATCCGCGACAAACACTGCCTCCAGTGGGAGCTGGCAAATGTCGCGAGAATCATGTTTCACTTCGTCAGTTCAGCTCATCGTCATGTGAGCCTATAAGACGGACGTCGAATCCCTCCACCAACCACCTTTTGCTACTCAAGCTGCTATTTCACATCAATTTGTACACATCTCCTGCCTCCTTACCAACCTGTACAAAGCGTTTCCGATACTTGGTATCTTGTATTTCATCATGAAGTGCAATTCAATCGCCTTGGCCGCCCTGGCCTTCATTGCCGGCAGTGTTATTGCTGCCCCAGCCAATATCGAAAGCCGAGATATTCCCTTGCTCGGCGGCCACTCTGGTCCTCTCCAAGGACTTGGCGAGACCCTCGACAGCATCGAGAAGCTGGTTCCCGGTCTGGGCCAGTAATCGTCCCGCGGCCTGTCTGTGGAAACATGTTCGCTCTCAATGACAACAAATCGATTGCTGTGCTTGGCTTGGACATTTTCGACCCGAAAGCTCGTGTTCAATCGTGTTTTTCTGCTGGGGTTATGGGTTTTCACTTTGCTGGATGAGTCTGCAACTTGGCATGCTGAGTATTTGGTGCATGTAAATTGAAGGGGAATTCGGGGTTGGAACACGGGGAAAGGCTCTCAGATTTCTACAGGTTCATTGTTCAGTCCTGCACTATAATTCATTTACCATATTTTTTTTTGGCTACGCGTGGAATTTTGCAAGGCCATGACAAACCAGCAACGCCTCTTGGCTGGTTGACTCGATGCCATTCACAGCCCCCCTTCCCCCGGCGTCAACGGCGGCGAACTCACCACCAGTCATTTCTAAAATAGGCAATTGCGCCCCACGCAGGCGGCGCCGCCCGGCGTTTGGATGCGGGGGGCCGGCGTGATGCTCACGGAGTCACGGGTCCTGCGACGGCCCTGCGTTCAATCTTCAGGTTGCGCGCAAATTTGCAGGCGTTCAACGGACAAGAAATCCATTGAAAGTGATTGCCAGACCAGTATTCTAGTGAATTATATACAAACGGGTGCTGTCTGCTTGCCGTGCCATCCATGTCGTTGCCAGTGGACGGCCGCCGGGGGCCGCGGAGACTCGTCATTCGGCCGCATCGATAATACTCATCCACCCTGATCCCTCTGTCTCCAATATCGATTATGACAAGTCAAGTTCATGAGTCTACGGGTGCCAAGGTGGCCACCGTCTCCGTGAGCCATAATTGTAGTCGTAGAATGCAGAATTTCTCATCTTTGGACAAATCTCATGAATCGGTGAATCGATTCAGGCAACTGGACATGTAGCCAGCTGGATAATTCTCGCTTGTAGGGTGGTTTCCGTACTGCTGCTTGTTCGACTGCCGTTTGTGCATTAGTCGGAGACCGCGGGACCCGAGCCTGACGGTGTATTAGTCTTGGCAATGAGGTTGAACCATGAACAAGTATTTATTGTGAGAATAGTATTTTAAAATGAAATTAAATGAGGATTTCTATTCTGAATCACTTCTTTTCGGATATCATCTTCGCGTACTTTGAAGCGGAAATTACATCTCAGTCACCACAAATTGCCACGTCGAAATTTCTTGCTCTTTCGTCCCTCAAAGTTCAAACCATGTCACTTGGCTCCGTGTATTCGGGAGACGCCATTGTCCATGGAAAGTCTCCTAAATTTACTTACCCAGCGGAAACATGCCGTCACATTGCTACAATACTCGCCTTTCCTTCAAAATGCTCCGCCCCTCCCGTACATTATGAGAACGCATGTCGGGAGATAATTGAACTCGCTGTTACAATTTCCGAGTTTGAGCCAGTCCGCTTATATGCGAGACCAGAGGACTCACATGTCGCGCAAAACATGTTGGATGGCAAAAAGCTGGGCCCGTTCGCAGTCGACATTATCCCTTTTGCCACCAACCATCTCTGGGTTCGTGATACAGCACCCGTCTATGTCCACGGCACGTCGCCCGAGACTAGGAACCAACGATATGCCATCAACTTCAGATTCAATGAATGGGGCGCAACGGTTCCCGATAATGGCTCTCTGAAGATTGGGGAGCAGTGGCCAAAGCTGGCTGCGACACAGGTACAGGAAAACGCGACGTTTGCAAAGCGTGTGATTCAGAAAGACACACACCCGTCGCCCGTCACATGCATAGAATCCAAGATTCGCCTGGAAGGCGGCGCGCCGGTCTACGACGGCGAGGGAACCCTCATCGCGAGCGAGAGCAGTATTATTGGCGACGACCGAAATCCGCACCTGTCCAAGCAAGAGATTGAGGATGAGCTGCGCCGTCTGCTTGGTGCCACCAAAATAATTTGGTTTCCGGGATTTAAAAATCTAGACCCTACAGACGTCCATGCCGATGCGGAGCTTCAGTTTATTCGACCAGGCGTCCTCGTCGTGTCGCGGCCGCATGAGAGCGCCGAGGAGCGGTGGCACCAAGTTTACAAGCAAGTCAAGGCAGCCGTTGGCGGCAACAGGGATGCCCGAGGGCGACTCTTTGAGATATATGAAATTGCCGAGCCAGATCCAAAATGTACTGGGTGTCTGGAACATGAGGACCCGGCGACCAACTATGTCAACTTCTACTTTGCCAATGGGGCTGTGATTCTGCCCAAATTCGGCGACCATGATGCAGACACGGCGGCGTTGATGAAGGTACAGGAGTTGTGTCCTGATAGAGTTGTCAGGCAAGTATATGTCAACGCTCTCCCGCTGACTGGCGGCGTGATACATTGTTCCACGCAGCCAGTGGTTGATTTTGAAGACGTTTGAGCGAGGCTGAGGTTCATAAAGTGAACAGTGTCATTCTAAAAACTTGGAGATGTACTTGAATGGCAATTGATGCAAGTTTGTGTGAAAATGTAAACACATCTTGCCTGCGCAGATAGCTTGGTCCCCAGGTGCTGAGCTCAGTCCACCAGTTCGCTTCGTATGATGGATAAATATCGGAAAGTAGGACAAGACCATGTCGTGAATATTGAATCATCAACCATTACTCTCGTTTATTGGATGCATCGCACAAACACGCCCCCTGAAAGTCCTCGGTCCTCGGTTGCTAGTACTTCAGGGTAGCAAATGTCTATAGTGCTTGCAATTTCCCATGTTCTGTCGATGCATTCATCAGTAATATCAGCAGGTGAGACTTTTCATCACGAATTTATTTTAATTTTTTAATTTTTGGTTTTTGGCTTTTTCTTTTTTGCGCTTTCGGTAATTGCCCTGTGATTACTCACTTGATCAGTGTTACTGCATGTGCAGATTGATGGCGTCGGGTTGGTTGTCGGTAGTACCAGACGGTACGAGTCCCATCAACACTTTCTCGTCTAGCTTTCGACTTCAAACCACGATTCCATTAAGTCAACAGCTCATTGACAAAAGAAAAGTTAAATTCACAGACTAATGTCGCAATAATGTCGCTATATCGCTCCGTCTCGCCGCCGTCAGGTGCCGGGGTAGTGGCCTTCAATGTCGTCGGTACATGTACGAGTTGACGTGAAATCACGAGACGAGTGGAGCTGACACTCGGATCATGCATCGTCCAGAAGTTGGCTGGTCTTTGCTTTCAGCCTCCTACATACTTGTTCCTTCATTTCAAAACCTGCAAACAAGCAAAGGATCCTCATCATGGACTGTTCGTGCTGCGGGCCAGGCCCTTCATCGCTGCCGGCGAGTGCCTCTTTGCCTCTTGGAAACGATGACTCGAGGAACTCGGCTCGTCCATCGGGTGCTGTTGCATCTCAGGCAACCGATTGCGACATCGTCCAAATTCGTCCTGGCAACCAAGCCGCGGAGCTGGAAGTCGGTTGCGAGGAAGCTGAATCGACCTCCAAAGAAGCTTGCCAGGACAGCTGCTGCGGAGGCAGCACAGTCGACCTTGGGCCAACAAACGATTCAGACGATGCTCCAACAGACCTCCCCGCAGTTTGCACCGACTCCTGTTGCGATGGAGAGGCAACCCCGGACATCCATGAATCCCCCCCTGGAGTCGCCAAAGAGGAGCAGGATGGGGCTTCGACTAAAGAGTCTGCTGACGATTGCTGCCGTCCTTCTCCTCCCGCTTGTAGCCTTGGATGCTGCGATAAACAAGAACCCGTCCCTGCAGAAGAAGGAATAGTCCACTCGCCAGACAAAGACTGTTCAGATAACTGCTGCAGTGCCAAATCGGATCCCAAATCACCAGAATGTTGCCGTGGCAAGCCGTCGCCATGTTGCGACGAATCTTGCCTGGACCGCTTGGCTCTACGGGAATGTGACTCTACACCAGGCCCAGCTTGCGGCGGGCAGAAGCATCAACCTTGTGACCAGCACCGACTGTCGATTCGCCAGCAGTATCGTGCCCGTCTCGATGCGCTTGGATGTATCTGCCGTGCGCTGCTCGCGTTGGGGAAGGAGACTTGCTGTGATCCCCGATGGTCTTCCACTCCAGTGAAGCCTAAAGGCTGCAATCGCAGTCGCAGTCCGAAAGAGGCTGACCGCATTTCTATTTCATCTTGCTACTCGAGCTCCACGGCAAAGAGACAATCTACTTGCAAACGAAGACCAGCCAGACATCAGTCCAAAGCATCATGCTGTCCTCCTAGTCCAACACAGTCTGTCAGATCCGATGGTTCTTGCTGCAAGCCAATCACGAAACTTGCATCAAAGTCCTCTCTTTTTAATCCTGAGGAGCAATCCGGCGTTGGCATCGAGGCCGTGGGCTCGAGAACCAAAGGCTGTGGCAATCGTCTCCCTGCTGCTGACATGAAACTTGTCCAACATCAAGGCGATGCCAGCACAACCATGTCGAAGGAAATCAGCGCTCGGAACAATGACATTGAACATGTAGTTCTTTCCGTTTCTGGAATGACCTGCACAGGCTGCGAAACAAAACTCAATAGAACTCTTGGAGTGATATCCGGAGTCAAAAACCTAAAGACCAGCCTCGTTCTTTCCAGAGCGGAATTCGACATCGACCTCAATATTGTGACTTGCGACTACGTCATGAAACATCTAGAACGAAGAACTGAATTCAAATGCGAGATCCTTACCAATAATGGATTCACCCTCGACCTCGTTATAAGTGAAGATCCGGCAATGTTCGTCAACCAATCTTTCCCTGATGGCGTATTGGATATTACCCTCGTCAAAAAGGATGTCGCGAGAGTCTCTTTCGATCCGCTCATCATCGGGTCCCGAGATCTCATGGAAAGGCACTGGAAAGGACGTGCCACCCTTGCGCCCGGAAGTGATGATCCTGGACTTGCAGCGGGAAGAAAGCACGTTTCCTACCTGGGATACATGACTATTCTATCTATAGCTCTTACAATTCCAGTACTTGTCCTGGCCTGGGCTCCCTTGCCCAAGAGAGATGTCGCATATAGTTCTGCTTCTCTAGTCCTCGCCACCATTGTGCAGGTGGTGATTGCAGGGCCGTTCTATCCCAAGGCACTGAAAGCGCTTCTGTTTTCACGAGTTATCGAAATGGACCTCTTGATCGTACTCAGTACGAGTGCCGCGTACGTATTCTCCGTGGTATCGTTTGGCTACCTAGCAGCCAAGAAGCCTCTCCCCACCGGACAGTTCTTCGAGACAAGCACTCTCCTTGTCACATTGATCATGGTTGGGAGATATGTCGCAGCACTTGCGCGCCAAAAGGCGGTCGAATCCATTTCCATGAGGACATTGCAGGCTGAGACCGCTCTTCTGGTGGTGAATGATGACACATCAAAAACCGAGACTGTTGATGTGCGGTTACTTCAATACGGCGACACGTTCAAAGTCCCCCCCGAAACCAGAATTCCAACTGATGGGGTTGTATTGTCTGGTTCCTCCGAAGTAGATGAATCTATGCTGACTGGAGAGTCGCTTCCGGTTGAAAAGACGGCCAAATCGAGTGTCATCGCGGGGACTTTGAACGGCCCTGGCACTCTGATCGTCCGACTCAAACGCCTCCCAGGCGACAACACAATCGCTACCATCGCAGCTATGGTTGACCAAGCAAAGTTGTCTAAGCCCAAGATGCAAGAACTTGCAGACAAGGTGGCTTCCTATTTTGTCCCGGTAGTTGTTGGATTAACAATCATCACCTTTGTAATTTGGGTTGCCGTCGGGATAGCAATACAGCACAAGTCTGGATCTGGAGCAGCAGTGCAGGCAATCACTTATGCCATCACCGTGCTTATTGTGTCTTGCCCATGCGCTGTTGGGCTTGCGGTACCCATGGTCATCGTCATTGCCAGCGGAATTGCAGCTGAACGAGGAGTCATCTTCAAGTCTGCGAACGCGATTGAGATTGCACATCAAACAACCCATCTTGTTCTAGACAAGACTGGCACGCTAACCGAGGGCAAGTTGAGCGTCACCGCGGAGAACATTGTATCTGACAATCAGAACTTGTCACTTCTTCTGGGACTAATCGCCGACAATAAACATCCAGTGTCCATTGCGATTGCCAACCATCTCAGAAACAAGCATATTGTGGCAACTCCCGTGCGTGACGTAAAGAGTCTGGTAGGCAAAGGTGTTATGGGCTTGGCCGGCGACAAGACCTTGCGTGCCGGCAACTCACGTTGGTTAGACTTTGATTGTCACCCTGCGGTACGAGCTGTCGATGCTCAAGAGCATACTGTGTTTTGTTTCTCCATCGATGGTCAATTGGCCGCCGTATTTGGCCTAAAGGATTCCCTCCGCCCGGATGCTCTACATGTGGTTGGCCTACTTCAGCAACAGGGAATCTCTGTGCATATAGTCTCTGGCGATGATAATGGACCTGTTCAAGGTGTGGCCTCCAAGCTGGGAATACCAACGATCCACACACGCTCCCGCAGCACGCCAGCCGATAAGCAACTCTATATCAAGCGCCTCCTGGAAGAAACCACAGAGACAAAGAAACCGGTTGTCGTTTTCTGCGGCGATGGCACAAATGATTCAGTAGCCCTCGCCCAAGCAACCATTGGCGTCCACATGCATGAGGGCAGTGATGTAGCCCAATCTGCAGCGGATGTGGTTCTTATGAGGCCCGGTCTTACTGGGCTGGTGACTGTGAGAGAGGTGAGCAAGGCCTCGGTTCGACGGATCAAGTTCAACTTTGCGTGGGCCTTTGTTTACAACACGTTTGCGGTGCTTCTCGCTGCCGGGGCTTTTGTGAATGCGAGGATCCCGCCAGAGTATGCCGGCCTGGGCGAACTTGTCAGCGTTTTGCCTGTGATTGCAGCGGCGGTTCTCATGCGTTGGTCAAAGGTCTAGCCGGGTTGCTGAGCTACTGTGTCTGTTTGATGGGTAGGTATACGCTTCTACCTTTCAGGACAGTCACTTCAGCTATTTTCTGTTCCCTTCGTGTAACCTCTATTCCCCGAGAAGACGACGTTGGAATTGAGTTGAAAATGTGACTCGAGGCCGTGTTCAACCACACTTTGCGTCTTTATGGCGAGATTCAACATCTCGACGGTGTTGCTACTATGAAACTATCGCTAGACAGACGAATGCAAGCTACATATATTTTAAATACACTCTTTCCATTCGCAGGTTTGCTCCGGTCATTACTGATGGAAATGCGACGCTGTTCGGGGCTCAATAACCCCCATCTCATTTGGTAGATGGACACGAATCAGTGCGACGTAACCAGATATCGTTGCAAATTTGGCTCTTCTGCCTTTGTGGCTCGACGTGCAGACTGGCACGACCACACAATATACCCATTCGGCTTGCAGCATTTATGTACTTGTAGTACTGCCTGCGATGACGCATAGTCGGAGTTTCAGACCAATCCGCCCATGCCACCCCGTGAGACAGTTTGGAGAGCGAACAGACAATGTCTTGATTCATCACATAAGCCCGTCATACAATGAATACGCCAAGTGGCCCTGCTCGTCATGCTTCCATTCGCAAGCCCGTTCAAGGTCTGGTGGCCGGTTGCAGCGCTTTTCATGGTTGGCCAGGCCTTTCAACTGGTTGTGCCGTTCTTGCGGCCGCCTCGAGGTCAGGGCGATACACCGCCTCTCCCGTACTGGCTATATTGTGTTGTCGGCATCGGCATCCTCGTTGCCTCGGTTGTTTATTGGTTTACTCGGTGGGTTGCAGCGCCTAAACTTGGGGGCTATACGCTTGAACCGCACAACGAGCCACTACAAGACGGAACCAACGTGGTTGTATATCGCCGTGTCCCTAGGAAGACTCTCGGAAGAAATAATCTCTCACAGGGCGTGTTTGTGTCTTTTTATACGCATACCACATGTGCGAGTGAGTGACTCGCCGAGGTGTGTAATAGACAGCATTGGGAGTCGGAACTCTTGATGCGCTTGACCAAATCACCACCAGTCAAGCAGTATTTGCACAGATACATGTACCCGGGAAACTTGCCACTGCGTGTACGTGTACGTGTACGTGTATGTGTATGTGTTCTACGTATAATACGGAGAATCGAGAGACAAAGCTAGCCCACGAGCGGCCTGCTGCCCTTTGGAAGAGTGATTTTGAAAACCAACATCTGGTGGTCCAAATTCAGTCCTGATTTATCCGCGTACCGGGTTTTTCCAAAGTTGATAAACCCTAGTCCTCGAGGATTAGCAGCGAGCCAACATGGATATGCCAACATACGCCAAAAACGTACCATGTTGAGTAATAAAGTCATTGTCAGAGGATGCAAACAAGAAGTACTCCTCTGCATCGTGCTTCCCGTCTTCGTTCTCGACTGGGACCAAAGCAATGCCCTCCCATTTCTCATTCAGCAGCCCGCCATCCCGAGGACCGCCGTTGTGCAAGCCAAATCTACTCAGCTGCGCTTTGACGTTGAAATCGACCAAGGGACAAACTATCGCAGGCGTAATATCAGACTTTAATACGCCGGCTACTACGATTAGTAGATGCTTGTATCAGAATTTTTTGTTTCAGGGAGATGCGGGCGAACCTGTGCTCGCAATCGACGCATTAAAGGCGTCGTGTGCAGGCCCCTTGACATTCGTCGCGTTGGAGATGTCAAAGATGTCAACATGTCTATATATCGATTCCCAGCTGGACAGATTGCCTCCATTGTTGGAGTCTCTCGGCAAGAAGAAGAACTGCGTGTCCGAGACAAAGTGCATGTCGGACTGCGAAGCTACGGCAGTCTTGCCAGAGGCGTCCTTGAAGGTAGGCAGCGGCACGACATACTCCCCCTGGTACACGACGGCTTGCTTGTCCTTGGTCGAGTATTGCAGCAGGCGGGTGTATCGACGGGTTTTCGAGCTCGACCCGCCGTCCTGGACAGCGGCGGATTGAAGAAGCGCCCATAGAGTTTGTCCATCCGGACTGGCCGTCATTCCCTCGAATCCCTGGTTGTTCTGGCGCCCTTGGGTCGGGTTAGATGGGATAGGCTTCTTGGTAAGATTGTACGCTGGAGGGTTGTTTGACGAGAAGCTGCCACATTGCCTCCTTGTTAGTCCGAATACGGCCCCTTCAAGACGAAATACTGACCTCACAGTGCCGTTTCTCAGAGGGAGAAGAGCATTCGGCGGCGCTACGGCGGCCGTCATTTTGCCATTCTTGTCAAACTTGTAAATATACGGGCCGTACTCGTCGCCAATCCAGAAGCCGCCGTCTTTGGCGAGAACCAGTGCTTCTGGGTCGAGCGCAACGCGTTTCCAACCCGGGCCCTGTCCGCCAAAGCCATCTCCGGCGCTTGTTGCTGCTGGGAGGAGTGGGAAACCGGGATATTGCAAACCTCCCGTCTGGTCCGCGTCCAGGCCGGTCATGGGCGTGCCATCTGGGCCGGTGAGCAGAGTCGAGTTCTGGTATACAAAGGCGACATTTGGAGGCGACGGATGAGCAGCACTCGCGCTCGTATTGGGCGTCAAAGTTACGAGGAATTCATGGATGCGCGGTTGGAAGTTGATTGTGCCCTGCGTGTTCCATCCGCGATCCGGCAAGCCGTACAGCCTGCCTTGATACTTGGAGCCGGTTTTGGACCAAGACGTAATTGCGATGGATGAGCCCAGGCTGATGGAGTCTCCAAATTTGTCCAGAGCATCGCTACGGACAAAGCCGTATCCTGCGAGCTCGTTATACGTGTATGTCTTGCCTGCGCAGGTGGTTGAGAAGACGTGATGCTGGGATACGGCCGAACCAGCAGAGGCGACAGAAGTCGCCACAGCGAACACGGCCAGCGAAGCGCGCACTTGGAACATCGAGGATCGTTGCCAGTCGGTGCAATGGGACATGGAAACGGGCTGACAAGCAAGCACCTTGCTTTCTGGAGAGGACCAGCAGCGGCATAACGGCGATGCAGCCCTTTAAGTTGGGCGCCTGTGCCGTCTCCCAGCTCGTGGAAGACTAAACACTGCATGTCATTCATTAATCCATCCAGGGTTGTCACTGGTCAGTATGCATTGTACATATGCAGTGTTGACGGAAACGAAAAAGCCTCAAAGCTTTTTAACCTGTCAACAGAAAACGGGAAAAGGCCAGCCTCTCAACGGAAACGGAAAAGGCCTCTTAAAATGCTTCCGGCTAAAAGCCTAATTAATAACTTGGTGTCGGTGACAGGGTTTGTTTATAACTTAAACAACATCCAAGTTGAGTGGCCATGTCTCCCATGTGCTGACGGTACAACCTGCAGATCATTTGTGGCTTTTTTTTTTTCTTTGCGCCGCGCATACATACACCAAGTTACCAATCGATCGACCCGTTGGCCCAGTGTTCAACTAATGGGATTTCGGGCGCCGTGCACAGAAGTTGAAACAAGGTTGTGAAGTGACGACATGTTGCAAGTAGGTTGACAACTTGGCCCTCTTGCGCAGGTCGAGGCTCGACAGAGTCTAGGTATGGATAAGCGCGGTGTAGAAGACGAGCAAAGGATTTTTAACATGTTGCAACAAGTGAAATTTTATAATTATGCAACGACTCCAAGTGTGCCATTCCTTGCTCGAGTTGTACAGAAATGGCCGCTGTTAATATAATACACAGAAAGCAGCCGTCTTCAACAACACAGCAGGGCTCGCTATATGGTCTGTGAACCGGCCGCCTGACTCGAAGACTCGGCCATGACGACTGCTTTTTTCTCCTTCTTTTGAGACTGGTCGAAGAAGGGCGTCTTGCAGAGCGGACAAGTGTTGTGTTGCCGCAGGTACCACGTATCCAGGCACGATGAATGGAAATAGTGTTGGCATGGTAAACGCCGGACCATGTCGTCGTCTTTCAAAACATCCAGGCAGATGGCACTGTAGGCGAGCTAGTTAGTACAGGTGACGGCCTAGGATGGAATCGTATGGTTCCTCCTCTTTTTCGTTTCCGCCGCTCTAGATATCGACATCTGATGGAGGCGGCGCGAGAGACCTACCAGACTATAACGTTGTCAAAAGAGCAGGACGCCGGTAGCTTGGGCTCAGGCTCGGCCTTTTCTTGGTCGTTTCCATAGGCACGACTTGGTGCCACGCCGTCAAGCTTTAATATGGACGCCAGTCTCTTGCGTTTTCCAGCCTCCAAGTCCTCCGGGCTGCCACCGCCGCGGTTCTTGCACAGAAGTCTGCCATAGATATTCAGCTAGTTGGCTCAGATGACGGTTGCTCATGAGAAGAGGCAGGCCCATACCTGGAGAGCAACACAAGGACGACAAATATACCCGCCAGAATACCGAGCACGATTCCGACTGCGACACTCCCGCCGTCGCTGGTGGGCTGTGGGTTGATGTTGTCGGGATTAGTAGATGATGACATTGTGTATTACATGCAGCGTGATGGATATTCCAGGAGCGGCGGCGTCAGGACATATCACGCTTATGTAGCTTCGAGAATCAAGCCCCAGCATCGTTTGCTCGGGCGGTCCAAGACCAAGAGCTCGCAGCTTTTCAGTCAACACGGCGCACACCTCGCATTCAAGGTCCGCGACGTGTTCCTTTTATGCCTGATAGCAAATGGGCAAATAAAGCCGTCCTTGCCCACCAGGCAAGCCTCCCAGGCTGGGCTCAGCGAACCGGAATGCCGATGGCTGAGATGGCCATGATGGCTTGCCATGAGCAAAGGCCAACTGGCCCAATGCTCGACTGCGAACCATCAGAGTGGATGGCCGAGTGAACCAAGCAACGGTCGCGGCTCGTCCGCCAACCTGAATCAGTATTGATTCTTAACGCCATCCAGAACCAGACTCCTTGGCGATAACTCGACTACGTTGCGAGGGGTGGCGTGACGTGGAACAAAGGGCTGTGCATCCCGTCTTGAGTCTTGACAATCTCCATCTTGCGGGCGAGCAGGGCCGGGTTGCAAATCGCCAACTTGGTGGTATTTCCGTCAACAGAAGCCCGTACAGTACACGAGAAATACTGCCAATCGCCAAAACACAAGCCAACTCGTTGCAGCTTCTTTCAACTCCCTTGTATCCAAGAGACGGCACTGTGGGCTGAACTCTTGAGTCTTATGGATGTCTGGTCCAAACTACGCAGCTACTACTATAGCTACAAGCCAGCAGATGACTAGCAAAGACCCGACTTGCCTGCCACGTAATCCAGCCACGAGCGAAAAAGCCCCTCGCTAAAGCTACGACTGCCAAGGTAGTTGTCTGTAGTAGAGTCAATACTAAACTCAAATGGAATGCGTCGGCTCCAGGTGGCGCTTCTGCGCAGTGTAGATGGACGGGCCGGGTTTCTAGTGAGACAACCCGGGACAACCAAAGAGTGGACAAAACAACAAAGAATGCTCAGCGGAATAACAATGCGTCTCATACAAGACGTTAGGGAAACGTTTAACCTTTTAACAAGGCGAGTTATCGATCCCTCGGCTCCCCCAGTTACATGGTAGATTGCCCGCCGGGGTACAGTTCACAACGCTTACAGCGTTCAACATGTCGGTTCTCAAGGTGGCTTAACCGGAGCTGCTAACCCATGGCTATATTCCCCGCAAGACAACGCCCTGTAGCTAAGTAGCTAATCGACATCGTTCGTCTCGCTAAATCGGACTTGTGGACGGGCGGGCGGTCGCAAAATATCCCCTTCAGCCTCCCCCCACAAACCGTAGACACCGATAGACAGCATCCGCAAGTCGACACTTTTCTATAACAACAAGATTATTCCATCAAGACGTTACGGAGTAGTAGTGTCTAGAATAGCCACCTCTGCCAGTTGGGAGGCTCCCCAGGAGAATCCAAGGCGCCAGCAGTCTTGCCTAGCCCCTTGTGCTGTGTTTCCGTGCCAAGCGGTTCGAGACTGGAAGCATCGCCGTGCCAGTCCAGTCTTTGATTTAACAGAGACGATTTTTATGGAGAAGAAGCTCAAGCTGGCCAAGTTGTGCGAGCGCAACGTCTGGCCGGCCAAGAGCGATCCGGCTCAGCCTTGTCGAGGTTCTGGACCTGTGGCACAACTTCGCCCGGCTGCAGCGAATCGAGAGCAATCGCCGGCCCCCCCTCACGTCGACGCATGTGTGGCCGATGGGATGAGATGGCACGATGGGATTCCCCCGCAGAACGTGGTGGCGCCACCCTTTGGCTTTTGCCTCCGAGACTCCCACAGCCACGGTTCTGTCTGTATGTAGCTGGACCCTGTTGAACTTGGTGCTGTTGCTGGGCAGTGGTCACCAACGGCAGGTGACGAGGTCCTTTATTTCGTCTGTAGCGAGGAATTGGGAACGCGGTGACGGCGCTGCGTGGGTTTCCGACTTGGGAACAGGAGGATACCTCGGCATGGCGTGGTGGTCACGCCCGCGAGTATAACTACTCTACTACTATCGACCTGAGGAGGCTTGAGGACTCGGATTGCGTGCCGAATCACGACAAGTCGTTTGTGTCGACAGGTCGCATACAGTATTCTCACGCTGCGCAATGGCATAATTAACACGGATTGTGGTCCGGCAACCTTTTACCAAAGACGGACATGATATGCCAGAACTGCCACGTCACAACTGGTGCTTTCCATTTGAGCAGCTTCTCCGGCGTGGCCTGATGAGATGCGCATGTGGAAATGGTACCGAGTAAACAGAGAGCAGAATGGCTGTGCGCGACGTGTCATGCCATGCGGGTATCTCACCACATGCATGCATGTCCTTGAGCTTGCCGCCCATCATGTCATCCCGCCATGCATTGCCGGTGCCGTAGCTTCTTCTTGTTTGACCTTTTTTTGTTCCAGACATGATGAGAGGGCAATCGCGTCTTGTTTCACCCTGTAAGCCACCGGAAAGCTTCGGTTCATACGTATCTACCAAACACATTTATTTGTAGGAGCTTGCCCAGCACTCACCACCACCCTCACCACTCTCAAATGAGTTTTGATTTTTTAAAACGTCTACGTCACTTGAAAACTTGTCATAAACTGCGCACAACGACCTCACATGGCACCCAAAGTCGAATGCATAAACCCTTGTTGTCCTTCTCGCAAAGTGCCAACCCCCCGACTCCGTCGCTCTGCTTCGATTTCCGGCATCCGAGATCACCACCCGCCCTGGACGGCTCCTTCGAGCGCCGCCATCACAGATCTGCCGCTGGAACTGATTTACAACATCTTCGACATCCTCGACCCCATCGACTGCACATGTCTTGGCCTTGCCAACCATCGATTCTACGCCGTCCTCCGCCATCTCTACGGCTCCGTCCCGCTGAGCTGTCAACGCCTCGGGCCCAATGATCTAGAATGGGCATGGAACTGGGCCCAAACGTCCGAATCCCAATGTTCCTGCTCGGCGCAGGGGCGGGGTTCGGTGCAAAGTAGAGAATCGTCATCACTGCCCTCTGAATCTCGGTCAACGGCCGTCGAGCCAAACAAGGGCCAGGGATTCTGTCGCCACTGCGGTGCCAATCGCTGCCAACTACACAGGCACCTGTATTGCTGGATGGGCGTAAACGACCACCGTTCCGAATACTGTTCCGTGGCGGAAAGATTTCTGCCTCCGGCTGACCAAAGTCCGGTGAAGCATTGCTACTTGACCAAGCCGGGCTGGCCTCGCCGGTGCGGCAAGCATCCTTCCAGCGATATCATCTCTACTCCTGGACACCATACCGTCAAGGTGTGACTTGATACTTTCCATCCGTGTTTAGTTCTCGCCCGTCGTTACACCCAGACAAAGACACGACGCCAGTCAAACCGAGCGATAATCACGGGAAGGGGAATACTCGAAAACGCCTGATGCATGTACGGATCCGCATGTTGCTGGCAACACGTCGTATTGTATTATTTTTCAAACTTGTATACTGGCCAGCTTTGCACTCCAGCCAGGAGCTCCTCTTATGCCGAAACGTCCAGCGGAGACTTGCAGCCAAAAGCATTCAGCTGAGGAACCGCATAGATCTGGATCAGGTTCATGACGGAAGCATATATGCCGAGGGCACACAAGGCCATGGCGCCGAGGAAATACAGCAGATTGAAGACGTTGAGGTACCAACGGGCACCGAAGAAGCCGCGCACCCAGCGCCTGATTCCGCCATCGCGCGCCGCCAGCTCGCCGGTGCTTGGGTCGAACCCGGCTTCTCCCTCCATGGCGGACTTTTGGATCTGATAGCCTATGTGCAAAAGCGGCGGGAACGAGTACGTAAACTGCAAGATGCAGACGGCGGCCACGATGCCGGTGAAGCCGGCGAAATCGGGAATCGCTGCTCCGATTACATAGGCGATAGACCAGTAGATGGGGACGAGAGCAAACCAGATATATCGGCCTCCCTTGCTTTCCAGCGGCGGAGCCTTGAAAAATTCGACAAGAATGTTGTTATAGAGCACTGTCGTCATCTGTTAGCATGTGGCTGCTACACATGAAAAAAGGAATACACACCTTTGATACCAATATTGCCGTAGAGCGTAGCCGCAATCAGAGCGGATACAATGGCCAGGGAGTTGCCTGCTGTTTGCAAGCCGTACGCAGATATTCCCAGATAGGCAGGCGTCTGCACGTACTGGCCCTGGAAGCCGTACATGAAGAGCCCGTACAGCATGTAGCAGATGTAGATGAAGAGCTGGGCAGACCACATGCCCTTGAGAAAGTCTCTGGGGCGCCTGATTTCGGCCATGAACTCGGGAAAGATCATGGATCCGCCGTACGAGTACACGGCTTGCATGGCGCCGTTGAGCGAGGCCGCAAAGTTGCCAGAGTCAGGCAGGGCCGCGCTGTGCTGGACGGGGGGGTACGTTCCGTTGACGGGGGTGACGAGTGCCGGATCGATGGAATAGCCCGCCGACGAGGCGGACGCAGAGTAGAGAGGCGGCGTGTGGGCGGCGGCGCCCATGGTGATGAACATGATGAGCAGGTTGATGAAGACGGCCACGTTGGCAAGCCAGGTGAACTTTTGCAGGGTCCGAATCTGGCCCAGGACGAAGCCGGCGAGGGCCCAGACCAGGCAGCAAATAGCATAGCAGAGCTTGAATTTTACGGCTTCCGACAACGCTTCGCCGTTGGATATGATGATGGCGCCGACGTTGCAGATAAGCTGGATGGCCTGAAGGATGTTGAACAAGTAGCGGCACCATGTTCCGTAGACACGGAAGCCTATGTCTCCGAATGACTTGATGGGAAACTGAAATGAATCAAGGCCTGGACCGATTAGTTGAGCTTGTCGGAACCAATAGACATGAATTGATACAACCATCTTGTAGTTGAGGATCAACCTACTTACCCATGAAGCAATCCCACAGCAGATATCCAGAAAACCCCGCCATGAATCCAAAGACAGTATACAGAGCGGTACCCGGTCTATTCGTGTCGTGTTAGTTGCCGTCTCGTCAAGTTCTCGAAACCATGTTGGCTCATCTCATGACACTCACCCCCAACCAGTCGTTGCGAAAGCATAGGGCAAGCCAAAGGGACCCAAAATATCGGTAGTGATGAGGTAGAAGATAGCACCGGTCCCAGCGGTTCTCAGGGCCCTCGAGGCGTTTGTCCACTCCTCGTCGGAAATAATCTTGCGCTGCTCAATGTCGGACGTGTTCAGATCAGAGCGAGTGGCAACGTCGGTAGGTCCCGTTTCAACCTTTTGCAGATTGGGGACCAGATAATACAAAAGCGACTTTTTGCCCGCTGGCCTGGGAAGTGCATCCTGTTCCGCACGAGTGATTCGCGCATAGTGTTGGTATTCTTGGAACGAGACGTCTGGGTCGTGAAGACGTCGCATACGGGGGGGAGTTGCGAAGCTGACAGGGTCAGCCTTGTCGTCTTGTCCAAGTCGGTGGGAGTTGTGATGCTCCACGACTTTTTCAGAATTCTCCATCTTGTCAATGAGGTTGTGACTTGTGACGAGGGATTGAGACTCAAGAGTAAAGAGTCAAGACGGCGCGTGTCGTGGTCCGGGGCCCCGGCGACGAGACGCCTACATATATACTGCCAATTTAACCGGCCGGCGTCGTCTCAATTGTCTGATGCAGCTTCGGTGATGGTCCTGGAGTTGGTTCGGGCCAAGATTCGATCTTGTGGCGGAGGCGTGCCCTCCTCGGCGTCACTGGCGAATATTCTGCAGGAACTTTTTGTTCCTTCGACCAAGCTTCTCTTGTGGCGGCGCTGGTTCGGCCACACCTCCAAGACCGGCATCAAGGTGCCGATGTGACCAAGTCTATATGGTACACGAGGCTCGTCACCACGATCAAGGTATCAATCAGCCCAGTTCTTGGACAGAGGGCCCTCGCATGCCGTCCGAGCCGAGTCCTCTCCCACAAAGTGGATGTCGTATCGGTTCTAGTCCCATATGATATAACTACTCGGTACTACCCTGCTCTTCGAAGACAAGGTTGCTTGAACCTTCAGAGCCACCGCTGTGCCGGATCGGTGTTATTGGGCGAGGGTTTAGGCTTATCTGTTTTGCTTGTAAACAGGAGCATCAAATTGTTCCAATGGAAACGTTTCGAGACGTCAAATAGGCCGAGCAAGAGTTCCACTCTCGGGTCTCGGGGTGTGTCTTGCCCCAATAACCCTGGCAACCTGGCAGGGTATCGTGAGCGCCACGATGCCGTCCGAGAATGACTAGGGTACGGCTCTTCCGAGCAGTAAGGATCAGTGTTAAGTAGTAGTAGTAGTACTACCTGTCAAATTGCCTGGTCCCGCGTTCCTGTGGAATCGTCTCCCGTCTCTATTAGAAACCTGGGGTAGGCACAAGAAGTTAAGGGAGGAGCCCTGTGACGGCTTGAATTAAGGCGCAAGGATTCATGAATCTAATCCCCAATGATGAAATGCGGGGAACCCAGATTGCAGGTCGCCGTCTTTCCACCTTGCACCTTGCACCTTGCACCTTCCACCTTCCAACTTCCTAGCACCTTCCAACTTCCCAGGCTCGGGTTATCGGCTCGACAGATGGATTCTTGTGGAGCAAAAGGAAACGCCTCAATGCCAACAGACGAGAGCTCATGGGACGAAACAACAGCCACATCCGCATGCTGCCCCCGTCTCGGCCAAGGTCACTTGGAAGCGGCGAATGTTGGCAGTCCTTGTGGATCAGACAGATGACATGAGGCGTTTGCATCCTCGCCAAAGGGGAAATGGCTACCGACGGTCCAATGGGAAGGATATCGTCGGGGAATTGCGACTTTTCGTCTTTTTCGCCGGCTTCATCATGTTGATGAGAGCCAACACTTGTTGCGCGAGGCGTCCCAAAATCGTCATCACACAATCATACTTGCGCAGGTTTGGCCAATAACACACACGTTGCTTTGTGTTGTGGATTTTCTTAGACCGGGCACTCAGAGTCATGGATGTAGAGGTGAGGCCAAACTCATACGAGTCCACGTCTAAGTCGCTTCTCCGAGACGAGGCCTGACGGAGATCTCCGCAGGCTCTCCGGCTTTCGGTTGTATATACCCCGGCGACTCGGAGGCACGCCGGCCGATTGGTTTGTAGGAGGAAGTCATCTTGGTGAACAGCTCGGGGCGCCAACGCGTATCGAAAGCAAGTTGAGTCAAGGGTTGTAACTTGTAAGTGACCAAGGATACTCGTATCCAAGTGCGTTTGCGAGCCCCGGTCTAACCGTGTGAAAACGTGTGAGTTTCTCATATTCAAGGGACCAGGCAAGACCTGTATACCAGCAGTCTCGAAACACATCATCTCCCAACGCGAGATTCCTCCAAATGCCGTAGTATGCAGCCACAGCAGGCCCCTCGGAGATGTCATTCATGCAATCCAGAATCGCAAAAACTGTAGGAATAACTCATCCTGCGCATCCTGATGCTCAACCGCCAATCCTCGTTGATCGTCCATAAGCTGGGGTATCCCATTGCATAAGCGGCGTACACACTTGGCCGAGTCGCGCCGGACAAAGAGCCGAACAGCGTTGCGAGTACCGTAAGCAGTTGAAAACAAATGATGGATCGGCATATCCATGCATAGCGCCAATAGATGTGGCCTGTCGTGTTGATTCGGCTTGTAAGTTATTGAACATGTGGAACTCGGAATATCTGAGCTTATGATTTCTCAGGATGTACGTACTATTTCGCCTCTGGGGCGAAACTTGAAAGCTAGACTATGCTCCTCCGTACATGTTGCCGTATTGACAGCCCCGAATGCCTCCCTGACGCCTTCCATGTCATCATGTTGATTTTCCTGCATGGTGTTATTTGGACAACCCACCCATCTGACGGTTTGATTCCAGGGGGGCTGTGGATTTTTACAGACATGTCCTGGCTTGTTTGCTTATTTTTGGTACTTTGCACCAAAAGTATAACTTGGTGACGGCGGCTTCGGGTCAGGGGAAGATATGCAGGCATGTTGTTCAAGTACACTGATGCTCTGGCGCAAAACATCTTGGCCAATCACACTCCAACGTCACAAAACTATCTGTATGTCTGATCGGATACATTTTGCTTACTGCATACTCTTATTCCCACGAGTCCGGTAGGAAAGCGTGGAGCAAGCCGGGAGTAGTCACTACATGGCGTCCAAAGCACTTATAGGAGACATCTGCGAGCACTCTCGAGTATCCTCCTTGAATGATCAATTCTCCCATTTGTGCAGGCACTACTTCATAGAATCGAGCTGAAAATACAAATCATGCATTTTCAAAGCCCGTGGTTAAAAGTGTTTTCTCTCCACTGAATTCCCGTCTCTGGTGAGCCGAACGGGGACTTCATCGTGGCCTTGGTAAGAGGCCACCTGTTCCATCTTGATCAAATAAATAGCTCTGAGCCAAGCCGTTCTCATCATATCTTTCCGAGATTGGGAAAATTGAGCTTCAGTTCTGCTCCACCACTTTTGGCGTGAAGCTGCCCCGGTCTTACTGGACAAGCCCAACTTCTCGCCATGTCTTGAATTGGAAACAAGAACACCCCAGCCTACGACTTGAAGATGAAAGTTTCATGGCAAAAGTCTTCAGTTGAAACTTGCAAAAAAAAAAAAGTCATGCCCAAGTCCAGCAACAGGGACATCTTGGCCGGCCGCTTAACGAGGAGCCATGTTTCTCCGTCCACAATACGATATGCAACGAGGACGATGCCTGTTTCTAAAAACTGATCCAGAAACCTGGAGTCAGACTAGTACTAATCAAGGCAAATTGCTTCTGTGGAGAGCAGGGCTGACAGGCGTCGGGATGCCATTCAATGTTACGCCAGATGACACCTAACAAGCCCATCCGATTCCCAACAAATCCACATCGTCACCACACCCAAATGGCATCTTTTACCGACTCTAGGCCTTCCTTCACTTCTGCTCTCATCATCATGTTCCCGCCTATCAGTCCCAAGATCAAAAGCCCCCCGGGCGACCAAAACTCAAGAATGAAAGACGACAACGACAAGCCCCAGCGCAACCACAGCCAATCTGCAAGGTCGCGGAAATTACAACATTGAAAAGCTTATCACAAGACCAGGGGTCCCTTCAACAATTGTCCATCCAGACCAACGACAGCCCTGCAAGTTCCGCAATTCCCGCCATCTCAGGCACTAGCTCAAGCCCGTGGCTGACCTGGGCTGAACAAGGCTGCTTTTCCTCCCGCAGCGAACCTCGCCTCGATATCAAAGAGAGAGCGGCTGAAGTCGCATTTTTACCGAGCACAAGGCCAGAGGATACGAGCACACAGGATGGAGAATGGAGAGCCCGTGGTTTTCCTGTCCACAGCCGTGGTCAGTCCTGCCGCGTCGGGAGAAACTGCAAGAGTCGCGACGTGCATCAGATAAACAGGAAAAGGGAGCCGTCCACCAACCTCATCATCAGCATCCTCTTGTTCTGTCTCTTCTCACCAGGAGCACATTACGGATTCCCTCGTCACTACTTTCAGATCTACATTCCGTCGCGGCAACCGTCCCGTTCGTCGGCCTACACAAAAGTCGGGCGATACCACGCGCAAAAAGCAGGCACGAGGAGGCATGATCACCGCAGGCTTCGTCGCCGTTGCCCTCGCCGGGCTGGCCTCGCTCGCCGAAAACGCAGCCCCCTTCCAGGCCCCCGACACGTACTCTCTAAACGGCGCCGGCCTGGCCAACGGCTTCGACGGACTCGCCGCCCGCGACGACGAGTGCCTCGCCAGCCAGGCCGCTTGCGGGACGGGCTTCTGTATGCCCCGGGGAGGATCCTGCTGCGACAGGGTCAGAGGGACGTACTGCGACGTCGGGTTCTACTGCTACCCGCAGGGCTGCTGCCCCAGCGGCAAGGTCTGTCGCGGCAGTCCCACGGACGGGTGCGCCTCGGGAAAGCAAGAGTGCGGGAGTGTCTGCATCGCCGGCTCCAGCGTCTGCTGCAACCCCGGAGCCAGCTCCGACAATGTCTGGTGCGAGTACCCGAAGACCTGCGGCGCCGGCGGCAAGTGTGTCGGCAGGGCACTGGTGACGAGCGCCTCGGCCGTGCCGTCGTCCACCTTGTCTTCCCTGGGGATCGCCGATGCCACTGAGACGGGGGGCAGTTCGGCCAAGGCAACCGGTGACAGTGGAGATGGCAGCAGCAGCAGCAGCAGCAACGACAATAGTAGCAGCAAGAGCGATAAGAAGACCCCCGTGGGAGCCATTGTCGGCGGCGTTGTCGGTGGTGTTGCCGCCATTGCCTTGGTTGGCGTCGGAATCCTGCTCCTCCTCCGTCACAAGCGGAAGCAGAAGGATGCTGCGCCGGGCCAGAACATGCAGCCTCCTCCTAATCAGCCTCTCATGCAGCAATACCCTCCCCAGACCTCGCCTTACGCGGCAAACGTCTCTCCTGCCCAGGGAATGGGATACCCTCCTGCCCCCCCGGGCTCTCCTCCTCCTCCTCAAGGATACTACAACGCTTCTCCGCCGCCGGGACAATACTCTCCTTCAATGGCTACTGGCCAAGTCAGCTCGCCGACCGGTACATACTCAACTTCAACTGATCCTCGAACTGGTGCTCCCACCGTCAGCCCAGTTGGGTTTGCGACTGTCAGTGCTACGCCTCCTCCTCCTCCTCCCGCCAGCCAGGGACGCAATGGCAATGAGAAGCCCGTTGTTTACGAAATGTCTGCAAAGCCGGGCGACGACCACCGCGGCAATATCCACGAGCTTGGTTAAGCGCATCGACACTAAAGGAGGACATGGTGACGGACCATCTAAAGTCAGATAATAAGGCACCGCTATGGCGTTGAGGCGCTTCGTTGTGTGTTGTATTTATTGGCATGGAGCATTTACTAGAATGAGGTAGGGGCGCATTTCATGCTGATGTTGAATGGCCAATTTTTTGGCAACTTTGTAGTATAATACATAAATAACTCATGAACGTATTCAACACATGCCGTCATATCTACTCGGATACTACCATGGGTCTGCATCCACAGCAAGATGCCAAGTGTTGATACGTTAGGGCAGTCGTAATTAAACCAGCTGATTGAATAGAGTATATTGCACATGTCGTGATGCTTCCAAATGGTATCCTCCCTGATTCATTACGTCATCTGCGCGTTTACTCGCTATCGCTATCTCCAAATATTGCTTTCAACACATCAGCATTGGCTACTTTCCCTTCGACAGCATCATTCTTCTCTGGATTAACCTCCACCGGTTGCTGTACTGGCGTTACAGCCCCTGATGACGTCGGTGCTTCTACAGCCGGAGGTGCTGAAACAGAAACATTCAAATCAGACATAGACCATTGCGTTGGCATCGCCCGACTATCGCTTCTGTTTGGCGTCGATGAGGTATTATCTGATTCGCGATCCGGTGCAACATGCGCAGGGGCGCGTACATTGAACCTCTTACAGAGCAGCCTTGTTGGGTAGAAATCTCCCACGGAGCGCGTCATGTGTCCAAACATGCCTAGGACAGCAGCTTCTTCAGCTGCATCTTTACTCTTTGGTTCGGGCTTTGACAGTAAATCTGTCCGCGTCTTGTCATCGCTTCCGTTGCCGTTGTTGGATGATGAATTAAGAACCGTCTTTGATGTAGTGAATCTTGACGCCATGAAACCCGTCATGGGCTTAAAGATCCTGGCGCAGTTGTAGAATTCATTCATTTCTCGAATATATTCCTCATCTGTCGCTCTCGGCGCTTTATCTGGGAGATCTTGCCCAGGATTCGCCTGAGACATCAAGTACTTTCTGTAGCGGCCACGCTTTGCCTCGTCATCTGCATATGGCCCAGCCGAGCTGCGGGATAGAGCTGCCGCTGCGGTTGATTGGTCCAGTTTGGGAACTTCTTTCCATAATGCCTGGCGTCTATCATCTTCTGACAGTGGGGTGTGACCTTCGGGGAGTTGGCCCAAACCAGGCGGGAGATGCTTATTTCCAGATAGAGCCGCCAGCTTATCTCTTGAGGAGGAAGAAATGAAGTCGAAGACAGACTTGCCCGGGAGGGCAGTCTCACCAAGAAGAGCTGCTCGAGATCTCGGGTCCAAGGTAGATGCTTTTGCAGCATCGGCAGTTGAAGTGTATTTAGAAGAATCCCCCATATTCAACGGGTCTTTGGATGACTTCCAACCCTCGGGAACGGGAGGTGGCGCGTATTGTGACAGAGCAGCCGCCAAATCCTCTACGACTTTTGCCAGGACGAACCCATCTAGTGGGAGCCGGCCATCATGACATCGGCGGAGGTTGTGTCCAGCCCTCGCTGTCTTTGATAGAAATACTGGCGCTTTTTTAAGAGACGGGTTCACTGCAGCCGTAGCTTTCTTCTTCTTCTTCTTTTCCCCTCCCATAACGCGATTGTATCTTATCTTGGGTCCCATCTCATACGGGTCTTCTTCATCCGAGCCGGTGTCGTTGAGCACACCAACGCCAAAAGCGCCCCTTTGAGATTTCGCTTCCTTTTTTCTTGCAGAAAAAAAAGACGGTCTGCCGTTCTTGTCCAGTGCGTCGTCATCCTCATTATCCTGGTCTGAATCGCCAGTCTTTCCCAGACTCTGCAACCTCGCGCCGCCTTGGTGTCCCAGACCCATTCTATCCGTTTTTCGAACAAATTGTATCATTTGAGCATCGTCGGGAGCAAACAGATACATCTTGTTGTTGTCGGACACAACACCGCTCTTTCCCACGTCGAGTCTGGCACCCCGTCGAATCTTGGGTCCAATTCCCTGGCCATCTTTCCAGCCCATTCTGCGTAACAGCTGTAGTCCCTTTGTGTCTCCGGATGATTTGAATAGTCCCATAAGCCCGCTAGCGCGCATTTCATCCTGGGTGGACGATCCCAGCCCTGCAAAGGCTTGCGAAGTTTGGAGTTGCTGTGCTTCCGCTGCATCCTCCAGGTCTTCCTCGTCCATGTACTCCTCGGCTCTTTGTTGGATTGTGATTGATGCTGTATCATCTTTGCGACGGTTCGAGCGGCTGGAGACAAAGGTAGACGGCGTCCATCCCTCTTTGGAGCCCACAGTATTGAAATAGCTGTGGAATGATGATTAGATTTGGACGTTGAATTACTGCCGCGCTACAGCTCCAATTATCACGTACCCTGCACTCCAACCGCCTGTAAAGGCACCGTGAAGCCGTCTTCTGCCCTTTTCGTCCCTCACGTCTTGTTTCCACAGAGGCAAATATGAGCCATCGTCGCGCGAGTCGGTTTCGTCGGGCAGAGGCGTGCCAAAAAGAGCGTACGGGGCGTGAAGGTCTGCCTCAAACGTCGACCGAGAGCGCTTGTACGACATGGTGGCTCCGGGGCCATGAAACTTCCATCAGGCTTGTTCGCTATTGTGTCATGACCTTGAAAGTCTGCTTATTAGAAAAGGTGACGATGCGACGGAGGAGCAAAGTTGTTGGACATTTGGATGCGTGTTATCGATAAGCGACAGTGGGCTGCCGGCACTAGTACTTGCTATTACCCACCGGGGCACCTGGCACCTGGGCAGTTGGCAGGTACCTAGCAGGTACCTCGTGGGTTGGACAGACTGGTAATGTCCCCTGGTGAGCGGACATGTTGAAACAGTGAGACTTCAATATTAATGGTAGTCTCTACAAAATAGGCCGGTGTTGGTCAGAAGGATTTTGTCTTTTGGTCACAAAATCTGGCCCAATGATTTTTTTTGATTGGGCAAGGACACATCGAAGCATATACGCCATAATAATCCACGGGTCAAACACACGAGGCTGGTCTGATCCATTCATCTCCATCCACCTTGCCTCACACGGCGACATGATGCGTCTAATGCATGACGCGAGAGAACAAAGGTCCAGGGAAGTTTAGCTGGTGTGTGGAGGCGAGGCCTCTCATTGCCGACTGGGCAGTAGTACTACTACTCCGTACTACTAGTAGTAATTGGCATTGGATGCCAAGACCCGGAGATACGACTTTGTCGACGTGCCGCTCCAGTGTTGCATTCAGGGGCATTCCAACAAGCGGCGACTGGGCTGGTTGTACGATGACGCAAGGGCTTTCGTGTACAAACTTGACTTGGCGAAAACCTTGACTTCGGTCAATGTCTCTGCGAGGCCATGATAGCATCGTCATGTAGTTGTTGATTACATGTACGCATGCATCTTGCACTCCATGGCACTTGGACTGCTTATACTAGTATCAAATGAACCAGACTTAATCCGTCGAGCAGTCAAGGACGCGGTGCTTGGACTGGGTACGGGGTCGGTACGGGTCCTGGCGACTGGGAGTCGTCAATCAGCAATTTCATCTTGTCAAGTCGGTGCCGAGGACCAGGGCTGGGTGCCAATTTGTCGAACAAAGCAAGGAGGACATGGCGGCCCCCAACGGCCAAGCGTCATCAGACGTTTGCACATGTAGCATCCCCAATCCAGCCAATGCCCAACCGTCGACGCGGGACAAAGAAGGAAAAAGGAGAGAAAGAGAAAAAGAAAGAAGCAAGAAGCAAGAGAAGAGCGATTGGCTGGTTGGCTGGGCCGGGCACGAGTGCGTCCATGATCCATTCAATGCTGCGTTTGCCCACATGCTCTGTGCTTCACGAGAGCAAGAGCCAATGCCGCCGCCCCTCGTGTCGTCGGTTGCGCAGCATAGACCAGTTGGCCGTGATTGAACGAAGGCCGTTGATGGTCTTGAGTATCGTGTCTTGTCTTGTGTGCTCCATATTCGCCTCTTCTTTTTCCAGCTCTGACATATCGTGGTCGGCTATTTGATATTCCCGCTACCCAGCATTTCGAGGTCGCTGCTCTGTAATCTTGTCTGACCAGGACCCCGGGCAGTGCCTCAACTTATCCCACGGTCGGCAGCTGATGCCTGCATCGATTTACCAACACGGCCAATTCAAGATGCCCAGGTCCTGGGAGGTCTTGTCAATCAAGGCGCACATCGGCAGACCACGCCAGATCCGACGGCCCGTCGAGTGTCGACATGATGGACAATACGTTACACTGTGAATACATACGGTCAATACGTTGCACACACGGCCAGACAAAGCCTAGGACGGATCAAGCCACTGTCCCAAACAGCTCTGGAGCTCGTCTGTGTGGCCGCGATTAGCACATGCATCAATTAATGCACTGCGCGCCCGGGTGCCGTTATTTTGGAGACACAGCAGCGCCCCCCTGTGCGCATCGCTCGCGCCTTGAATCGTACGGCGCATTGAGTTTGGCACCGTTGGCTGAGAGAAATCTAGATCTCGGCAGCTGTTTACAGCGTCTTTTTTTTTTTTTTCCTGTTCCTTTGTCTGTTGCCCTTTGAAGATTTGTAGTCGCGCTTTCTTTTCTCTTCTTTTTTGCTCCTCTGTCGGTCAGTTGCTGTGCTTTTTTTCCTCTGCTTCATCTTTGGTCCGCCTTGTCACGACATCTGGGCCATTGACGATAGTCGCATCACCAGCAACCAGACTAGGCATCACATCGACTTTCCCTGGCTACCAGCGCTTGAGATTACTCGGCACTTCGTACTCCCTGGAGCCGCCCGATTCTGTTGCCCTAGCTGCCATGGCTACACACCATAACCGCTCCGCAGCCTCTCCCTCCGTGTTGTCGTCGTCGTCTCGCAATGCCAATGGAGTGAATGGACTGACCCCATCCCGGTCCCAATCCACCAGGTCCACGTCTGGGCGATCCCAGCATTCAGCACGCTCTTATTCCTCGTCACCAGCAGCAACCGCTTCGGCATCCGCATCAGCATCTGCTACTCCTCTTGCTTCTCCTGCTCGCTCCTCTCGACCCCCTCTGTCCGCATCGTCGGGAGCCTCAGCCTTTGCCGCTGCTGCTGCTGGTCCTCGTCTGCCTGCCGCCTGCTCGCTGCCAAAGTCAGCCTCCAGCTCAGACTCCACAGCGACCAACACTCCCGTCGTCTCCAGGTCCTCGTCCCGGTCCAGGTCCAACTCCAACTCCAACGCCAACTCGAGGAGCCACGTTCGAAATCACAGCCAGGATCTCGGTCACGGTCACGGTCACGGTCAAAGTCAAGCCAAGAACCAGAGCCCGCGTCACAGTCTCCAGCGTGTCCCTACCAACGGCACCAGCCACCAGAGCGCTGCCACTGCTGCTGCCACTGCCGCTGTTGCTGCCGCCGTTGCTGCCCGCTCCACCGGCTCCCAGCAGCATCTGAGCCATCATCACCCGCAGCAGCATCTCCAACACCAGCGTCATCGCCATCACCGCCACGCGTCCACGTCGTCCACTGCGTCCTCTCGCCCTGTCCAGGATATTCTCCCCCATCATGACTATGAGACTTCACACCTAGCATCCTATTCTCATTCAAAGCGCAGCTCCAGCGGAGATCGCACGTCGCTCCCGTCCACGACAAGGGGCGCTGTCGCCCCCCCCGAGTCCCCTTCCGTCTCCTCGTCCCAAGCTGCTGCCCGATCCATAGCTCGCCAGGCCAGCACGCGCTCCTCATCCCAACGACACCATCACCAACCCTATCCCTCGAGCGACATGGCTCCCTCCGCCGTCGCTACCAACAATGGCAGTCCTTCTGCTCCCCCTTCCTCCCATGGCGCCTCCGACCCTCACCATCAGTCACACTCTGCCAGCAAACAGACCCGGTCACGCACTACTATTCCCGCCCAATCGGGGAAATGGATTCTTGGCAAGACAATCGGCGCAGGCAGCATGGGCAAAGTCAAGCTTGCCCGCAAGGAAGATGGCAGCGAACAGGTTCGTCATGACGTCCCCTTCTTTCCATAGTTTCCCATGTTTTCTGTCGATTTCCTCCTCTGTCTGCTCCTCCCCGAATAAATGTTCCTCGGCTGTCTCGCCTTGTCGTTGGATGCGCCCGTTTGGGCATCCACCAATCGACCCCCCCTCTTTTGTATCGCAATGCTCTGACCGCCTTGTCTTGTCCCCTTTACAGGTTGCTTGCAAAATAGTCCCTCGAGGCTCGACCGAAGAACATCAGAATCGTGCGGACAAGGAGCGAGCCGACCAGTCCAAGGAGATTCGAACCGCCCGCGAGGCTTCTATTGTCTCTCTCCTCAATCATCCCCACATTTGCGGCATGAGAGATTGGGTCCGCACCAACTACCACTGGTACATGCTGTTCGAGTATGTCAATGGCGGCCAGATGCTCGACTACATCATCTCGCACGGCAAGCTCAAGGAAAAACAAGCTCGAAAGTTCAGTCGCCAAATCGCCAGTGCACTAGACTACTGCCACCGAAATAGCATCGTACACCGCGACCTCAAAATCGAAAACATATTAATTAGTAAAACTGGTGATATTAAAATCATTGATTTTGGTCTCAGCAATCTCTTCTCGCCTCGGGGCCACCTCAAGACCTTTTGCGGCAGTCTTTATTTTGCTGCTCCTGAGCTCCTGCAGGCTAGAGCATACACAGGTCCAGAGGTTGATGTATGGAGCTTTGGCATTGTGCTTTACGTCCTCGTCTGTGGTAAGGTGCCATTCGACGACCAGAGCATGCCAGCTCTTCATGCCAAAATTAAGAAGGGTTTAGTAGATTACCCTAGCTGGCTTTCGAGCGGTGAGTGATCAGTTGTGCCCCATGCATACCTATACATATATATATATATTTGTATATGCGCGAATGTGCCTTGCGGCATGTCCAACAAGGTTGTCAAATTCGCTGACTCTTCCCTAGAATGTAAACACCTCATGTCCCGCATGCTGGTGACCGATCCTAAGCAACGTGCTACAATGCAAGAAGTCATGAACCATCCTTGGATGACAAAGGGCTTCAATGGACCTCCTGACAATTATCTTCCTGTCCGCGAACCACTAGTGCATCCCTTGGATCCGGAAGTTATCCACGGCATGCAAGGATTCAGCTTTGGCTCTCCTGAAACTATACGAGCTCAACTAAGCAAAATGATTGACTCCGAGGACTACCAACATGCTGTCAAGATGTACCAACGAGAACGAGAGGCTCCTCCTCCTGCAAAAGACGCCGAAAAGAAGAGAGGCTTTGGGTTCGATTTCTACAAGAGACGAAATTCTTCCAATAGCAGAGACACTTTGACCGGTCCAAGCAGCGATACCTTGCAGCTAGGACACGATCCTCTCTACGCCTTTAGTCCGCTGCTCTCTATATATTATCTTGTCAAGGAGAAGCACGACCGTGAGGCAGCTCAGCAAGTCCCTATCACGTCAAGCGGCTCACATGAGAAAGAAAAAGAGAGGGAGAGGGAGAGAACTCGGGAGCGGGAGCGGGAGCGGGAGAGGGAGAGGGAGAGGGAGAATGAAAGGGATCGAGATCATCGAGATCGAGATTATCGAGAACGTGAAAAGGGTGCCGACACTATGCCAGAGCTTGCGCCGCCTCAGGCTGCTCATACCAATGCAACTACATATGAGATGCCTGGCGAAAGGCCCACTGGGGGACGGACAAGGCCCCGTGCCCGCACTCATGGCGAAGACGATGCACCAGAGTCAGCGAGACCGCATGGGCATCCACCACCTCCTCCTGCGCCGGAAACCAAGGTCGAACAGCTGCAAAAGAAAGAAGGCACTGCGGCGGGACTGCTTCGAAGGTTCAGCACTCGGAAGCGACGAGAACCCGAGAGACTGGACAAGGATCGTTCTCATCCTCCCATGGTGCAAGTTCACTCTCCGTCTGATCCAGCACCATCACCCGCCACTCCCAAGAAGAGCTTCAGCATTCGCCGCGGTAGGCGGGACCGTGATGAACCACCAGTCCCGCCGATTCGATCAGGAAGCAGCCAACCTCAGCACAGTGCGCTACTCAGCCCCCCATTGTCCGCTCATGGCACGAGGGACAGCCGAAGATCAGGTTTAGGACGCTCTACTAGTGTTAATTCAGCGGAAATGCGTCGTCGCCAGGGCGGCAGATTACCCAAGGAGGCCGCCGCTACCAGTGGCTCTGAACAGTCTGTGTCAAATGATCAATCAGGGACGTCTCAGAGAGCCCACGCTCACTCCAGATCGGCTTCAATGCGGACTAAATCATTGGGTCATGCCCGCCGAGAGAGCATACAACGTCGTCGCCTGAGACGCGAAGGACTTCAGGAAGCTGACGTGCCTGAGGAGACGGACTATGAACCAGATCAAAGTGGCGTATCCACAGATCGACTTGACAGCGCTGAATTGGCCAAGCCAGTGTTCCTGAAGGGGTTATTCAGTGTATCAACAACCTCTGGCAAATCCGTACCGGCAATTCGAACAGATATTAAGCGCGTTCTCAAACAATTGAATGTTGAATTCACAGAGATCAAAGGAGGCTTTTCCTGCCGACACACGCCAAGCATCGATTTGAACAAGGTGCATGACCATCCCACCAGCCCTGGTCAAACTCCAGGCCACCGACGTCGCTTCAGCTTCGGTGGCTTGATGCGAAACGATGATCGAGAAGAGATTCGAGAGCTGGACCGAGAACAACGCCAACCACCGACTCCTCGAACTCCCGGTCGACCAGACCGTGATCGACCAGAGAGAGAGAGAGACCGCTCTGATCGGGATCGTTCTGATCGCGACCGCAGCTACTCCAACTCGGAGACGTCAGTGGATAGCATCCCTCGACGGAATGGCGGCACTACGAGGCGAGCACCAGGCGAAACGAGCACCCAAGTCCAAAGTGACCTTGGCGAGAGCATGGTCCTAGAATTTGAAATCTTCATTGTCAAAGTACCTCTCCTGTCACTGCACGGAATCCAATTCAAGCGGATGACAGGCAACACGTGGCAGTTCAAGAACATGGCAGACCAGATACTACGAGACCTGCGGCTCTAGATCCTCCAAAGTCGCCTCCCGAAGTGAGAAGTGCTATCTTCTGATTGAGACCATCATGTCGCACCATTCGGGCGTTTATTGATTTGGGGGGGGTGCAAGTCTGCTGAGCACACAAATCACTGTTTTGTTATGTTGCTTCTCACGGCTTGATAGCAGGACGAGTGAAGATGGTGAGCCGATGAGTAGTAGCTTGGGTACCAGACACACAGGTTCTATTTTCTTTGGGCCATGACAGCGTGGTGCCGGGCCGTAAAACCATCCACAAACAACAATACAAGCATCGTGTTTGTATAAGGGCATATTAAGCGTTTCAAACAATTCATTCATTGTGTAATATTCTTTACTCCCCTCCTCCTCCTCCTTCTCCGTTGAATGGCAGGATTCTGAGAGCACTCTAGACAACATTTGGAGTGAGAGCATATTTTTGGCACCCTAGAGCTAGACGGGTTCTAGGGTGGGATTTTTTGGTTGCGGGTTTTATTCAGATAGCATATATGGTAGTTAAATAGGAGAGGCAGATACATAGGTAATGACACAGCAGTTGATTGGGTGCTGGTATGAGCTTGTGTCCCGGGTTGATGTGCCTCTGTATGCATATGTGTGATGGGTGAGTTGGTTGAACGGCGGTTCGTTGCCCGGCTCGGGGTTCAGGAGAGGTTGTCAACGACATTGGCTGGGAAACCTGGACCAGACTACATGGCCAAACGCACAAGGGGAAATGGTGGGACAGCATCAATTGATGGATGATGCAAGACGTGAATTTTCCCGAGCCCGGGCCAAAGTAGTGCGTACTAGTCCAAAGTACAGGGTAGCCTGGCGAGTTCTACGCGGTGGATAGCAACGCATGGAGCCTGCTCCGAAGTCCCTCGACGACTCACAAGTCTCCATCATGCATTTTGGTGTTGGACTCTTGGCCGGTCGCAGCACAAGACGGCCCCAGCATGCTCGTGCTGTCAGAACCTCAGAATGCACGGCCTGCATTGGGCTGCGTCAGGCTGAGGAACATGGCGAGGCTGAGCAAGATTTCCCCAGATCTGACTGTTGATTGGCCAGGGACGGCAGTTCTTCCTGATCCGTGCGCGGGAGGGCAGGTTGTCGTCGCCCTCGGGCAGGCGCCAGGCAGGAACGGCTTTGGCTCGTGGCTTGTGCTGCTCAATCGGCTCGGCCATGAAGCGGAGCCTCAACCAGGTCAAAAGACTCAAGGCGGTGGAGCGGGCGCAGTCCGAGCACGAAGACACCACCACATCACAGCAACCCTTCAACAACCACGACGTCTCCAAGCCTGCCAAGCCTATTGTCGCATCTGCATTCGCATAGCGAGTCGTTACTCTTCTGCCCTTTCAACTATTTCTGTGTCTCCCCACTGTGCAACCTGTTGCACGACCCAGACGCGCATTGAGCTGCCCTCGCCCTCTTGCTGGTCTCAGCAAATAGCTCTCTCGCCCTTCCGTCCACAACACACAAACTTGTCTGCGTGAGACCAGCGGGATCGTCTTGAACACACCTTTTCCGAGCCTCTGACAAGTCGCTGCAAGCGCCATCATATCTCTGGTGCCGCAGTAAGCTCTGCCCCCCCCCGGAGCTTCCTGACCCGATAACTCTACGCGCGATATCCGGCATTTTTCTTCGACCCCATTCCGAAGCGAGAGATTGATTTTGAAAAGATATACCCGTCTCAACTTCGCCCTCTTGCCCAAGATGATGTCTTCGACGCACGTTTATACGCACCCCCAATACAATCCACAAGGCGACTCTAGCTGGATGCACCAGCAGGCGTCGCACCACCAGCAGAACCATGTGTCTGTTGCTCAACAACAACAACAACAGCAGCAGCAGCAGCAGCAACAACAACAACAACAGCAACAGCAACAACAGGTTCAGCAACAGCAATCGCACTTCAACCGCATGGCTGGTAATCATTCTGCCGGTGGCACTGGTGGCAATATGGGAGGCGCTCATGCCCAGGATTCCGGCCATGAGAACATCTCGGAGGATAATCGGCGCACGATGGCGTACATTGCCGATTTATTAAACGAGAACACGAGGGAGGCAGCTTTGCTAGAGCTGAGCAAGAAGAGAGAACAGGTGCCTGAACTAGCTCTGATTTTGTGGCACTCATTCGGTGAGCATTTGTCCAAGGCTGAAATGACGGATGCCCGTGAGTCGAAAATGATAGTTCAAGCTAACGGATTTGGTTGCTTTAGGGGTTATGACCTCTCTTTTACAGGAAATAATTTCCGTCTACACGCTTCTCAACCCTTCGCAGCTCACAGCTGCTGCGTCAAACCGCGTTTGCAACGCCTTGGCACTACTCCAGTGTGTTGCGTCGCATAATGATACCCGGACCTTGTTTCTGAACGGTCAGTCCACGGCTTCCAGGAGGGCCACAGTGTTGAATAATGAAGCTGACAAGGCGGACTGTAGCGCATATCCCTCTGTTCTTGTACCCATTTCTAAACACGACATCCAAGTCCCGGCCGTTTGAATACCTGCGACTAACTTCCCTGGGTGTTATTGGTGCGTTGGTGAAGAACGACTCTTCGGACGTTATCAATTTTCTCCTCACAACGGAGATTATTCCTCTGTGCCTTCGGATCATGGAGACTGGCTCAGAGCTTAGTAAGACTGTTGCCATTTTTATTGTTCAGAAGATTCTGCTGGACGATAACGGCCTCAATTATATCTGCGCCACCTACGAGCGCTTCTATGCTGTAGGCACTGTGCTGAGCAACATGGTCGCTCAGCTTGTCGAGTCCCAGACTGCACGGCTCCTCAAGCACGTCGTCCGATGCTTTCTTAGGTGAGTGACGCATCAAATCACCAGTATTTCACAAAGTGCTGTTGACTAACTGTGGCGCGAATGTAGACTTAGCGACAACGCCCGAGCTCGTGAGGCTCTTCGCCAATGCCTACCAGAACCTCTGCGAGATGCTACCTTCTCGTCTGTTTTAAGAGATGACGCTGCAACTAAGAGATGCCTTGCTCAGCTCCTTATCAATTTGTCTGACAACGTCGTGGACAACTCGCAAGGCGTTTCCAACATGTGAAGGACGAGTCAAGATGAGATTGAACTGAAAGAAAAGCACGTCGAGTTGAAAAAAAAATGCACAAAGATATCTTTCATGAGGCATTTGTAACACAAGAAACGACCAATCTGCATTTGTCACGGCGAATTTCAGGGAAGGCAGGTTTTTTTTACCGAGATCCATGGGCGAATGAGTGGTTTTCTTCGCTGGTATTATATATTTGGAGCATTTGCACAAGAGAGACTTGTGTCATGCAAGAAAACAAAAGGACGTCACAGGAGAAAAGCATGTGGCATTGTTTATACGCATTGGCTGCCATTACTTTCATGGTATAATTGGTGCTTCTTTCCGCCAAGGAGAGGTTGCTTGCAGGGAACTGGGATTACGTGGCACTTGAGAACGCTTTTTGCAGGCCTCCGGGCAACTTTGGGTTTGGCCATGATTTTATGGAATTGGAGTCGTGGTTTGAACGTGTATAATGGGCAAACTCTGGGTGGCAAAGGGCAGGTATCAGAGTATGAGCCGAGCAATTTGACTGTGGTTTTCGTGCCACGGCTTGTTCCATTCGTCTCTTCTACTTGGTGCTGAGAATACGGCTTATTTTTATGGAAAGGGCGGAGGACGGAGTTTTGGGCGTTTGGAAGGAGGATAAGGGGGACATTTGGGCTTGCGCCTGGTGTTTTTTGCTCTCCATTCAGGCATCTATCAGAGGATACGGGTCGGAGACGAGTAGCAATTGTGGATTGCGACGGGCATTGTGTATATTCAAGTTAGGCTTGACGGAATGTATTTGTATTTGCACCCGTAAGGAGAGTAGTAGATGAGCAGCCGTCTCGAGTGTTGGAGTATACATTGTGACTGAAGAACAAGACTGTCCAGCTACCGTCTGTCATGGGAATATGTTCCCACGTCTGGTACGAGGAACCGCAGCCAACGAGACACGCACGCACGTACGCACGAATCTATGCTTTGCGCACCACTCATGACCTCTTGTGGCTCGCTGCAAAGAAGCTCGCTTTGGACCATGTCACGATGGGGAAACTCTCCCGTCCCACGTCTCACCAGGAGCACCGAGCAGCTGCTTCCAGCTATCCTGGATACCCATCCAACTTTAGGTAGGCATGTATGTACGAGGTACGCATCCAGAGCCCCGAAAGCAAGCATCTACAGCGGGCTACATACAAACCGGGTTATCAATCGAAAACGAGTTGACGTCTGGCGGCTCGCATTCCCCTTCCCAAAAGTCAAAAGTCCTGCGTCAGCGGCCGCACCGCCGCCCCACGAAACAGTGAAATCCTCCGTTTCACATTCTGTGCGTTTGCCCCTCCGCGGCCTTCTACTTCGTGTCTCTGCCGAGTTGCCATGCCCAGACGGACGTGGATTTCGCCGCGTGGTGTTTGAAACTGGAAAACAGTCTGGTCCTAGGTTTCCGCCCCCCCTCCCCCTTTGCACATGTGGCTGGCGAATTGTAGGTTTTCCTGCCGCTTTTTGACGTGAGATTCCCCCCTACCCCCCATGTGTACAAAACGTGGTAGTATAATAACCTTCTTACTCATACGACCAGAGATACTTTGCACGCCCCCCCATCAGCCCTGTGGCCACGATGTGACCGGGATTCTACGAGTTCTAGACTTGTCAAGAAATGCCAAAACGTCTGGGGGTTCCCTCGCCGGCGTCTCGGTCATCTGCCGCTCAACCGTCCCCAGTGCTACGCCTGCCTGCCTATAGGAAACAAGGCAGGGGGAAAGTTAGCTTTTCCGTCAGAAAGCTTAGGGCATCGTGCCATTCGACTACGTACGCGGCATCCACGCAAGTCTACTTTGATGAATCCGGCCTTGGGCGAACCAAACAGATTGTTCTTCATTATACAACACCCTAACCTACTACCATCTATGTATGTATGTACTTGAAAAAGGTTCCCCTTGTAAACTTGAGTGTGGGGAGGGGGCGGACGCCCCGTTGGTCACGATGGCTAATGATTCGTCATCAATGTTACCATTTCTTCATGGCGACGAATAAACATAGCCGTATTGCTTCTTGGCCTCATCAACCAATTGCTTGAGCTGCTTTGCCTGTTCGGCAGCCTCGCCTACTTGGGGCGTGAGGGCTGAGGACGCCGGTGCAGAGGGAACCTGGAAGCCCCTCTGTACCGCGGGACGCTCCCAGCAACGTGCCAGCCATGCCTTGATGGACGGGAACTGGTCAATGGAAATGGTTGTGCCTCGGACGGCGTTGACCCACCCCAAGAGAGCAATGTCGGCGATGCTATACTTGCCCCGTCCCGGACCTACGACGAAGTCCCGGTCCCTGAGGCGAGCGTCGAGGATGCCGTACAGCCGTTCCGTTTCACCAACATAGCGCTGCATTCCGTAGGCAATCTTCTCCTTGGCGGCTCGTACAAAGTGGTTGGCTTGCCCCTGCATGGGACCCAGGCCACCGTGCTGCCAGCCTATCCAAGACTCTGCGCGTGTATAGTCATCATCGTCTGGGGCAAACGAGAAGAGTCTCTCCGTATCATATCGGCGAGACAGGTACGACAAGATTGCATTGCCCTCAAAAACAGCCAAGTCGCCGTGGTCATGGTCGACAATGGCGGGAATGCGACCATTCGGGTTAATGGCCGTGAACCACGGCTCCTTTTGAATATTCTGGCCGATGTTGATACCCTGGAATGTATACTGAAGCCCATAGGCCTCCTTCAACTCTTCAAGGAGGATGCTAGCCTTGTATCCGTTGGGAGTGCCTACACGTGGTCGAGGTGGACAAAGTCAGCACTCTGAACATCTCAAATGTGAGGGGTGAAGGTGAAATTCCTATTGCTCCTCCAACTCTTGGACGCCACCATCCTACATGTCTTATGTGTGTGTGTGTGAAAGCATCCTAGAGGCTGACGGGGTTTTCCTCCTCCCTGTACCTCGCCTGCCTCATCTGCACTTGCTGTGGGGGACACGGGAGTACAAGATAGGAATGGAGAAGAGCTCTACGAAGCGCCAAACTTGACATCCCACAGGGAGTGAGTGGCAGCTCATCTCGCTCGTCGTTGAGCGACAGCCGGAAGCGAGACCCCGTTGGCCTGTTTGTTGGCTCTAGTTGCTCTTGCATGCATAGCCACGAGGAAGCCAGAGCCAACAGATCCAAGGCGCATGGGACGTAGGAATGGGGGCTGCCAGGCGGTTTCATCGGCCGACTTTCAAGAAGCTAATGGCCACAGGGTCTTTTTGTCAAAGGGGAAAAGGGGACCCAAGGGGGCAACAGCCGAGCGATATCAATAACGCTCGCGATGCACGATGCTGTGGCGAAAGCAGACAGTCTAAACTCTGCTGCCCGTTGTCCACGTAGCCGTCTTCCAAACAAGCGAAAAGACGCGAGCGCAGATCCCATTTCGCAGGGTGCGCCATTCACAAGAGCTGCCTCGTACAATTTGCCCTTGAGCTGAACCAAACGAGGCGAAATGGCGGAAATGAAAAGAGAGGGGTGTGTAGATGGCCCAAGACTATTCCTGTCCATGTCATGTGCGTGGTGTTGGAGTCGGTGGGCCAGGATGCATGTAAGAGATGCCATGTTGGGCAAAATGGGCCGCCAGAGAACAGGGTGAAAATAAAAATAACCAACGCAAGGACAATGCTACAGGAATGACGTACTCCAGGTGAGTAGTTCAATGCCCTTGGAGGCAATGAGACCAGTTGGGCGCGCCATATTATTATTATGGGGGGGTGCTGATGATGCTGCTGGCGGTGCTGGCGGCTGCCACAAAAGTCGTCCGAGTCACTGGCTTGTCGTCGTTCTATTAGTTGGCCTGGTCAGAGCGATATCCGTATCGAGGCACTCGCAGGACAGCAGGGTTGATGCGTGGGTCGTTGGCCGAAGGATTCGAGCGATCGATAAGTAGACGGTGCTGTGTGCGAGGTGGGTTTGACAGCGATCTTTGGGAATTGGCGGCAGTGGTGGCTGAGTGACAAGATAATCGTGAGCGCGATTGAGTGTCCGAGGAGAACAAAACCGCAGCAGCTATATATCAAAGCAAGCAATGGCGACGAGAGCAATGTTTGGGCTGCAATCTACTGCAATTGACGTCTCAGCCGAGTGAATTGGTTTCTTTTGCAATCGCGTCATGGGAAGATTCATCAGCAACCGACGGCAGTTGATTTGTCACCAGGCAATGACGCCATTGGCTCCTTCCCTCCCCAGGGCCAATCCTGTTCGCGCTCCGGATCCGGACATAACGATTGGATCCCTCTTATGCATACTAGAGATTGGGCAAAGTTTAATAGTAATGCCAAAATCACGGCCCTGTGTCCGTTCGAGTCTTCATCTCGTCGGTTGCTGCACATGGCTGGTTGGCCTCTCCATTGTTGCCATGAACCAACATTGATCGGCATGCAGGGCATAAATTGAGTCGCTGTCCCACGTTGGTCTCGACTTGGAGAGTCCGCTGCAAGTCTACCGCGGACTTTGCTCCGGTGTCGTGCTCCAAATATCCCGCCATGGCATATCTGCAGTAGTACGGAGTACGGACAGCCTGCGACCGGGCCGCACACCAATAGAGTACGCAGAATCAACAGACAAATGAAAACCCACAAACATAGACCAGGGTCACCTCTGGTTCGCCAGCGCCATCATGCCGTCGTCTCTTATTTCTCCTGGTCCTTGCGTCTGGGGTCTCCTCTATCCGTTCATGAAAATCGCGTGTAAATTACTCTGTACCGCACATATCCATTCGCTTATGAAGACAGCCCACACTCTGTTTGATTCCCATCACGTCAAGCCTCCGGCGTGCGTCCAAATGGGTGGCAGCAACATTTTTCAAAGCCTTTGCGTCGCGCAATACCCCTGACAACGCTGCAAGATGGCTGCTGTGTACCCTCAATCCAAGTCTAGCGCCGAAAAACGTGGTTCGAGAAGGCTTCTGTTGCTGCATACGTACATACATGCATACGTACATGCAGCGTCTGACAAGAAACAGGCTTGAGGCGCACGGCAGATTATGTCATGAGTGCCGTCAAGTTGACCAGCGCAAGCGAGGACGGGCAGGTCAGTTTGCGCGCCTCTTCCTTCGTGTGAGACCAGCAATACTCCGTACTACCGCAGTCTTGTCACTTGTGCATGCCGCTTCGAGCTTTTACCATGCACACATCGCATCCATCTGATGCTGGCCGAGATGCTAATGAAACCGGTCGCATCCTCCACGTTGAAACGTGGCCAGCGTTGCACTGCAGTGTAGTAGGCGGGGGCCAACACCCATGGATGACATGTCCAATATTGGTCCTTTTGAAGCATAGCATGTCAAACTGGAGAGGCAGGCACATCATCTTCGTACGTGGTCTGAGACATTGTTCTGTCATGGCTTTGTAATGGTCCCTTTCTATCTCCGTCCATGCCTGACAGTACATTGCAAACAGTCCCGTGCACTTGGATAAATTCCGCCGTGAGGAATGGTCAAGCCGAATATTGACTTTCGTTTCGCCAGGTTGAGCCTACTCACCGGCGCGAGTGGGATATTATGCCCCAACTCTAGAATACAAGAGCATGAGGGAGACTGGGACGAATAAACGTCTGGTGACCACAATTGCCGGCCTTCCGAATGATTCCTGTTCTGTCGTAGGGTATCCTTCTAGTGCGCTTCTTTGCACGGAGGACGCCGTTGTGTAGCTTCAATGCCGTTGTTGCCTTGACGGAATGTAGCCCTACCATGCTTCGAGTCCCTCAAATTGACTTTGTTGGTTGGAAGAGCAAGCGGCACCACCACCATCAGCTGCGCGCCCAGGCCGCAGGTTACAGCCGGCTCTGGGGAGGCATGGTATTTGTTGTTGCACCCCAGAGATCTGGGAAACTCTGCCGTAAAGAAAGTTCAAGGAGACAACGAATGTGTAAGACTTGTACAGTATTATGAGAGTATGGTCAGATGCCCCAATTGTGACAAATGCTAAACTTTCTTTCGTCCGGGTTGTCACTCACAAACTCTTGTCTCGGTGTCGCCTCGTGTGCGCCACTTCTGTTGCTCCATTGCCGTCAAATGCTGTGATATGGTTCTGACTCAGCCTGAACCAGCAGAGAATGCTGCTCGGCACGCTTCGGCAGATGCTGTAACAAGCCTTCATCTATTCTTGCCTAGGTCAGTCGTCAGACCAGACGCGGCAGCCACTTGGAGACCATCGGGCATCGGCACCACAGGGATCTCAGCAGTTTTGTTGTATGTATGATGAGCTCAGGCTTCCTACCGGCCGACGAGGTTGAATGAATGGAATATTCCGGACTACAGCTTCCAACTACCAGAAATCTGGCCGTGGCAGAGAATGACAATCAGCTTCGTGGAAGCTCGCTTCTGATCTGGCATATCCATTGCTTCATACAAGGACGCTTGTGGCTTCAGAATCATCGATCACAGGATAAGTCCCAGTCCGGATGTCTACTCCGTACTCCGTAGCGATATCCGAGACAACACGAAAGGGGACCATGGGGGGAGGCGTGCAATTAAACCAACTCTACTTCTTATTGTTGATTGGAGGACGTTGGTGAAGTAGCTGTGGACCTATCCTCGGAGGAGTTGGTCGGTCTTGCAAAGTCAGAGTGCAGGTCCGCCCCGCAACCATGGATAACTATACGCAAGAGACGTTAGAGAGAGTGTGTGCGAAATAGTTGTAAGCATCAGTCGCCCGAACCATGGTAGAATTTCCAGCGCTAAAGCTCAGACGTTAGGAGTTTTTTGGCCACATAGTCAAATTGAGTCCGAAGTTCATTTGAACAATGTATCAGGTTCTCTCACCGTTTCGACATTTGCACGCAAGGCAAAGGGCACTGCCCATGTGTCTCGACTCTGTACGCAGGGTTCCATGACTAGACTATGAATAGGGAACAGTTATGACAGCGAGATGTGGACGATAGCCTATCCGAAACAGAGGTGCTGGTCCAATTGAGCGGTTCAGTAGGCAGGGCTTTCGGTGCAGCAGATCTAGGTCAGTAGCGTAGTTCCAGAAACCATCTATCGGTCTGAGGCCACACAGCCTTGTAGACCCAAGCATGTTGGCATTGGGTAGATGGGCTTCAAACAATACTCGCCTCCAGGGCTCCCTTGAGGCAAGGGGATTCGGATCGGGGCTGATATGCATCGCTCTTGAGTGTACTATTATGACGCTCTTTTGTACTCTGTACACGCAATTGCACATTCCAGTGGCTGCCCTTGACGCCAAATAATCGGGGGGCGGGCCTCTCCCATGGCCAAACCAGAAGTGAGAGAAAGGTGCTGCCTACATACACGGCGTACGCCACATGTCAACGAGGAGGTGCAGGGATGGCCTCAGTCGCAAGGACCGTGGCCGCTTCCAATGGGCACGTGTGGAATCAATCAGAGGACCAGTGTTGTGAAGAAGCGTGACAACGGACGATAACCGGTAGAGGCGGAACAAAAGGACCAGGCTAGGGGCAACGAGCCGCCTTCGCAAGTTCGCGCCCAACTCAACTCCAAGTCGTCGCGGGATCGGTACTCCGTACAATATAGCACCGCTTGGGCCATTGAAGAGCGAGAGTTGATTGCGCGCCGCGTGAGCTAACCCGCGTACGGAGTAGTACTACGTACTCGGGAACTTTCCTCCACGACAACCTACCAGGGTGCCAAAGTCGCCTCGATTTCCCCAATATGGCGAGTTTCTCCATGTCCCCCGCCCCAGCTTGTGCTTTGATGCCACGAGGAACCAGGAGGATCCCTCGCCTCCACTGAGCGCCTGATGGTACCACAACAGGCAATGAGATAATCGAGCCACTGGCAAGACGTACATATGTACACTTCGTTGAAAAGGGTTGTGGTGGACCAAAGTCGGAGCCGTCAACCTTGTGAACCTCTGAAGTGTAAGATGCAAGCTCGCGACGGATTTCATCATCGATGGCGGCAGATATCTCCAATCGTCATATCCTACTTCACAAATCTGATGCCTTTCCCTACTGCCACTGCCGTCAAAAGCTGATGTAGCCGTGTGATCCGTGTCATCGCAATGTGCATCATCCCGAAAGGCCAAGGTATGCTGAGTGCTCCGATGGCTGCAATGTGATGGCATTGTAGTAGTAACCACTTGGGCGACAAGCATGGCCGGTTGATCAACTGATCGGTTGCTCCATGGCACAGAAACACAGACAGAGCCCCACCGGCTAGCCCAGCATTCGCCCTGGGCAAGAAGATCGTTTCTGCGGTTGTGGTGAATCAGACGCCGTTGCATATTGGAGAGACAGGCCAGTTACAACAGGTGCCACGCCTCCCTTCAACTGCATGGTCCCCCTCCCGCCTTGTGGCTCCGCTTGTTCAGAAGGTGTTCCGCCAGTTCACCAGCGAAGAGCAACGACGCTCACCCAGAAGTGGCGGGGACTGGGCCAAGGCGGCTCTGACACAACCTGCAATGGCACAAGGTACCATACTCTGTGCCTGGGCGTGGCGTGAGGGTGTCCGATATCAGTCTCGTTTTCTCTCTTTCGCTTGATTTGTAATATGCATATTTGAAATCTTTGCCTGTACGGCTTTCTTTTCCTGTCTCTCTTTCGTCTTGGCTATTGCACTGTTGTCCGGCCGCGTCCTCGAGACATAGCATTTGTACATCAGACGTGTCTCTATCTTTGAGGTTGGTCGCAGGGGTGTGTATTGCTTGAGCGCAGATAGTTAGTCCACCAATCCAGTCGCGAGCCACAGAGCTTAAATTCATCCCACACTACCCCAAAAGTCCAAGGCTTTGACCTCCACACCCCTGTCAAGATGTCCGTTTTTGTAGAGGCGTAAGGCGTCGAAGAGTGAATGCATCGGATTATTTCTTCTCTCATCTCGAGGGCTTATCAGAGGAAGTGCCGAAACAACAACCGGCGCCGTGCTGCCTCGGGACGCCGGTGTGTATGTATTTCAAAATAGACCAGGAACCGATGCCGACAGGCACTAGTAGTCATGTCCGCAGTTCAAGAGCAACTGCGGCATCATGTCAGTGCAAGTTCAATATCAACTTTAGCTGATACAACCATTGGTGTTATTGTCTCCCGGTCCATAGTATGACTTTGTGGTCGAACATCTTGCCTGTTGGCGCCATACTCAGTTTGGAATATCTCTTCGTACTACTCCATAGATATTGCGATTATCTCGTTTGGAGCAATCTGTCAAGCCGAGTGCCCACTCGTGCCACTCGACAATATGGTTTGCCAGCACCCACGATGCAACCCAACAAGGCTCAGACTCATCATCTATGGGACCGGTTTGGCCTGCTGTTTGCGCCAATAGCTGACAGGGCAATTGGAGAGACAGGCAGTCCGACGCGGCCAATCAGCGCCCTATATGACAGCTAGCTCCCGGCCCGAGACCCCCATGACCGCGGGAGCAACCATGGACCCCCAGTGGGTACTAGTTCATCTCTCTCTTCTTGTGCACGCCTAAGGCTCCACACTTCCTAAGGGACGGGGGATGGAGGGTGTGCCCAAAGCAGCGGCGAGCCAGGAGGCCACGCACAACTCCCACTCAGCCCTATCGATAGAGCTACCTGCCACTGGCCTGTGCAGGGTAAACCCATCCTCCGTGGGCGCAAAAAGGCTGGCGATGGGCTGACAGTGCTGCCGCATGGCAACGGTCACGGCTGTCCAGTACACGGTTCCCGTACTGTAGATGGCCGCCTTGTCCCGTCCCCGGCCAGTGTCTTAACCTAACCATCGGTTCGGTGAAGCCGAGTCGCCTGCAGGATAGTGTCGTAGGACAACAGCAATGCTGGCCTATCATTGTGATTGTAGACGATGTGGTGATGGCTTCTGTGCATGTTGTTCAGGGACGTCGGAGGCTCCGCTCTTTTGCGCCTGTATTGACGTTGGCATGCTCGTACGTACTGCAGATGGCTGGAATCCACGTGTTGATTCTGCCCGTGGTACTGGTGGAAGGCTTAACATGATTGTGCTGGCTCAGCAGTGCGCCTGTGCCGAAGTACTGCAGGCTTTTTGGGGGCCTGCGGCAGCCCTATGACGCTTCAAGTGCCGATAACTAACCTCTGCTGGGTGTGGTGTTCGCCTTGGAGCAAGTTTAGAACAAGGAAACAAGAGGGGTTTGGGGAAACACGTATGTACTTCTCATTTACAGTGCTGGAGGCGGAACCCACTATGTTTTGCTGAACAACTGCATAATTGCAAGACATGAGTACCCCAGCATCCAAACCGCTGGATCATGGGCGACCCAAGGTTCTCGCTGTGAGAGTTTAGCGTTATAACAGTCGTCCGCATGGAGATATCGACGTCTTCCCTTCATCAGTACACTCGGTGGGTGGTAGGAGGCTCGGGCAGGAGATCTAGAGGCCGACCCCTTTTTGGAACCCGAAGAGAGGGCAAGTTGCAATGCAAGGAAGCGGCATTTGTTTCCGGTGGCCAAGCCAGGGGGGGTGAGGGTGTCAGGTACCGCGATACCTGACACGTGACTGGCATGGGTCAATTTAGCCCACATGATGCTTCGGTGCATTCACCTTTACGGTTTTCTGTTTTGAGATCTGAACAAGCCAGAGCCCCAACGTCCCGATAACCCCGGTCCATCGTCTCCGGCCCCCAAGCCTTGCTTCGTTCAATTCCACTCGGGCGCGATTTGGCGCCATCCACCTCACTAGAGTCTCTGGGGACGGGTACTGCGTCCTCGAATGAAAGGGCTGCCTCGGTCCCTAGGTTTAGGCCACCAAGCACTGTTTTGTCTCGAGGCTTGTGAGTCACTGGTGCCCTCAACCATCCGTGTTAAGCCTGGAATTGACATTACCTTCATTGGGAAGCTTGAGGTCACGAGCAATGTTGAGATGCCGCTCCAGGGCTTGAATCTAATCTACTTGTGGCACGGAGGCGCAGGATACGAGCTTGCGTTACTCAAGAAAGCGAAAGAGGAATAACTATAGAAGGTAGACATGTGAACGAGGGATATCCCAAAGTTTCCTGATTGACCATGGCTCAGTTGCACCCACCGTTGAGCCGTGGAGTGGGTTCCGGTGAGCGTTGTGGTCGGCCATGTTAGCTAGCCCCAGTGCTAAATCTCAACAGATCTGCAACCGCCCTTCTGGCCGCTCATTGTTCTGTGGCCATCACAAGTGCTTTGGCTCAAGATGCCAGCCAATGGCCCAGCCACCTCGTCCAGCGATGCTTGATTGTCTCCGAAGGTCGGCCAAAGTGTCCGACTACTTACCTAGAACGAATCAAGACTGTATCTGTCACAGCATCTTGCCATGCCGAATCCATGACAAATACCAACTACGACTGGGGGAACAGAACAGACTCAGAAAATGCCTACACAGGGATGTTGGACCAAAGCAATTCTCAAAACACTCGGCTTGCTCTCTTGAGCGAGAACTATCCCCAAGCCACGGAGATACTACATCGCAATAATACGCTAGTACCACCTTATCTATATAGGTACTTACTTACCTAGGTAGGTAGGCAAGCTATGCGCCACCGAGCGAAAACCCTCGCGACGGGACCGATTAAAATAATTGGACTGGTTTTGGTGAAACCTAAGAGGCAATACGCTCCGAATACGTCATGCCATCAAACATGAACAGTACCTCCTGGTAGTAAATAGTAAACACACTTCAGACTCAGTTCCGTAAACCTTGTTCTCCAACAGCGACAGGGGAAGCTCTGCAGGGGAGAATGATGGCACTAGCTCCCTTTGGGCTACAAATAGTATGCTGACGTGACGATTCCCTCCCCAGTGACATGTAGCGACAGCCGGGCCTTGGGGTTCACCAAACTGATCCTCACGGAGCCGTGGGCCCGTTCCTACTGCTAGCCTAAGTATGCATGATCGCACAACCCTGCCCAATTGGGAATGGTGATTTGGAGCAAGACAAGCCCCATGAGTTGAGTCGTGAAAGAGCCTCGCCCCAGCTACACCTGACTAATCTGTTTGTGCTTCTCATTCGGTAGAGCTCGCCCTCGATTGTTTTATTTCTCAAGGTTCAGAAGCACCATGAATTGCCCGGCAGACTCACCAGGCTTGCTGGCTGTCCCAGGGAGGCAATCAGCGCTGGCGATCATTTGGGCCTGTCGTCTGTACGGGATTCATGATCATTGGAAGACCCATATTTCGCGCTTGGAGACGCTTGTACATGTACATGCATTGGGAGGCCATATCATCCACGGGGACACAGGGAGAACGCACCGTGGTTCCGCGGGATTCGCGTTTGTAAAACAGCCCGAAATGAGGTAGGATTCTTGCACCGATTCAGCTCATAATACAGGTCCAACGAATGGCATTGCAATTGAAGCGAGCGGTAGGTGGATCATACGGTATAATGTAGGTGCTAATCTACATGGGTATTTGCCTGACGCAAAGATGGAATTTTCTTGATGCCGCCTTCGTAGGCTGGGTTGATATCAGCCATCGTAGGGCTGGAACTCACCGGAGGTCAGATGCTTGATAGTACTAGTACTACTCGACCACGGTCAAGTAGGAGCCAAAATTTGATTGGCCGTATCCGGAAAATGATGATAGGCATCTCGGCCTGCAAGGGCAGACGATTCCATGGGTGGTTTTATGTTCCGTCCGTTGCTACCGCTCTGCTGAACGTGGACAGCTAATTGATTGCAGTTGTACCTGGGTAATTTATAACGGAGCCCTCATGAACGCTCGCCACGGTACTATAAATGATCGCAGTGGTGAATTCCACAGAAGGGTGCCTGCCGTTGAGTCCCAGAGGTGACGGGTTGTGCTTCCATGGATTAAGCCGTGGTACGCGAGCAGGTTGGCGCGACTCCGCCACAAATACGGGTCGACAAGGCATATATTGTGATGCTATTTGGAAATTAAGCGCGCCAACTGGCCAGGACAAATGTTTCTATTCTCTGTCAAAGAGGGCAGTGCGGCGCTTAATAGCGTGTGCTTCCTGAAATGGGCATGCAGATGTGGCAGTGAAGGGCGAGTGCAGGTTCAGTTCAAGTGTCAAGGTGAGTGTGGAGGGGGCGCAGTCAAGGAAGACGGGAAGAGGGACATTGCTCCTATCAACGGCAGGGCTGAAGATCAAGACCGGGGTCGCACGAAATCGCTAAATGCGGAAGAGCCCACAATCTAAGAGCGAGGGCGAGGGCAGCTTGAGGGACTGGCCAGACGTTGGCAGAGGCTAGTGATGGCTGCAGGTAGCACCCAAGTTTACGAGCTCCCGCGTCTGGGCGCTTGGTAGATCCAATGGGGAACGACGGAGATTTGACGTGCCAATGATGGATCCCCTTGTCTTGTTAATACCGGCCCCAGACCCAGACAAGCCGCAGTGGCAGCAAGCTGATTGACCAATGAAAATGCAGTCAGCGGCTTGGTAAGTGACGGGCGCCAAAAATAGGTACATGACAAAGCACGTGCAGGGCAGTGGCATGCATGCTTTGGGCCAGCCAAAATTGGTGGCACTTTACTCTGTAGGCAGGAGTGACCAACTTGGGGGGGGGGAGGGGGGCTTGCTGCGAGAGCGCCTGCCTACTTTACCTACCTACTCAGGTAGCCTAGCTTCGCTATGCTGGCGGCGTGCAGTGGCAGTCTTCGGGTACGGAGTACGTACTTAAGTAGCTGGCTCGGGTGCGCACTTGTACGCACGTGTGTGCACAATTATTGTGCTGATTTGGGCATAGCTTGTGTCCTTGCTCCGGATCTTGTTGCCAGTGGCTGCTCGCTTTGCAAAGTTCCCTGATGGCTTTCTGGTCGTCTCAAGTCACAATGTTCACACCCGCACATCCACAACCGCCACGAAACAGACCAGGCACTGCAATGCCGCCTGCGAAACTCCGGGTGCGGATTGCATGTACATACGCGTGCTGGTTATACGCACATGTACTCCGTACTCCCTACAATTGCACGCAAGCCGTCACTCTTCCGCCCTGGCTTCAACTCAGTTTACAGGCGAGCAGCCCGTCCACTATGAACGAGGTGGGCTGGAGGGGGCGTGCGCCGTCAACCGAGAAACGAAACCGAAGAAACCAGTTGACGCCCTGAGCATTTCCTTGGCTCGCCATCACAAGTTCTGCAGGCTGTCCACTCGTCCCGCTCGCCGCTGTCTGGCAGGAGCCCCCCTCGCTATCGCCATCGCCATCGCAGTCACCATCAAGGTCGAGTGCGAAGGATCCCGCCATTCTGTGCTGTGGCCCACTTGTCCGCTGTGAAGAGTTGGTGCATGTTCGTGGTGATCTGCGGAGGCATCCCTTACCAAACCAGGACTGGCCGTCATGGTCCTGGACGCGTCCTAGATGTGTTTCAAGACCATCTGCCTGGCACGTCGTCATGCTCTCGCTTAGCGATAGCTTTGAACCATTCCAGGGATAGGGACCAGAAGAGTGATCGAGCTTCGCAGTTCTGCTGGTAGGAATTGCCTGCCGAATCCTGCACTCATGTCTGATACGTGGAACTGACAAACCAAACTTATCCTCCACACCCTTTTTAGGACTAAAACCACCATAGCTTGGTAAGCCGATGCCGGCATGTTGTACAATAAACGAATAAAGATTCCCCAGGGAACCTGTACGTCATGGAATGGCAGGGGCTCCTCGCGGACGGGTGTTTGTCTTGGGCTCTGGAGTTCGGCGCATTAAACCCCCACATCTATCTCATCTACATAGGACTGTAGAGGAGGCAGCTGTCTGCTCATCCAGGCCTAGGTATCTTAAAGTCCCGAGCAAAATGATTCTGGCCATTTTCTTACGATAACCGGTAGACAGCACAATGGCGCTGAGGTACGATGGTGGGCCGGATCCCTCAGGTACCGATGTAGATGCTGTTGTCTCGCTGTGGACGCGGCACGCATGGAAGCTTTCGAAACAACTGCTAGAAGTGGCATTTCTTTCGTCGGTGGACGGCGTGCAACGACGACCGTCCAAGTCTTTGGGTTTGGGGGCCACCATGAGTTTGTGATGCGTTATTGGCCTCTGACGCCTCCTCACAGCCCTACGCCCAAGCCCCAGACGACTGAAGATCGACCTAGCAAAACTCCCGACACTGTCCCAGTCTTGGACATCTGTGAGACCCCAAGCAGCTATTTCCGGTGCCTAGGCCCTGCTGAGTCCAAGGACCCAATGCATGGTGCCAGCGTCGTGTATGGGTAGATTCAGGACAAATTTGCCCTGCACCTGTCGACACGATGTATGCATGTACATACAACAAAAGCAGTGGTGGAGATTCTCAGGTACTTTGTACGCTGGCCCATCGACACTCGAGCTTGTTCGGGGGCCACGGGGGCGGTGCCTCCGACAGACACACCCTCAACTTGGTGGAGGTCAACACCATGCCCGGCGACCCGCACGCCCCAAATGTCCTGGACTCCTGGAGTCCACGCCTATCTCCACCTTGAAGATACGCTGTGCCCCAGGGCGGACGAGATCTGCCCCGAAAGAGCCAAGTGGGAGAGGGCGTGTGCGAGAATAAACGAAGGCCGCAGACATGGGTTGTACCGGGGTGCCTCTAATATAGACTCACATGGAGGGTGCTATGGGCGCTTTCTTCTGTACTCGAGAAGGACATGCTGTTGGAGAAACCATGTCGAGGTATATAATCAACTGCCCTTCCACTTCATCACGGCTCGTGCTCTAGCCCATCATTTTCACTTGCTTCATTACAAAGAGACAATTAACTGGGCAAGTTGTTGGCCAGGCTGACTTACACTCATCTCTGAAATAACATTGACCTACTCCCAAGCGGTGTTCGCGGCTCTCCAGCAGGAGCTATCATAGGCTTTGATAGCTCTCCTCTTCGGACAACGTTTTCGTTGTAAACGAACAGTATCGTTCCACCTCCTCCTACTCCTGAGAAAACACTTTCACAAGGACCATGTTCGCCATGTCACCACCCGCCTACGCTTATCCCCCTCCACCGGCTTCTACCAGACATTACTCTGCCCACGGTACCAGCAGTGCCTTCAGCAGCTCCGCGCTTCCTGACGAAGATTGGACCAAGATCTCAGACCTTGCTGAACGCCGGAGGATACAAAACCGGATTGCCCAGCGCAACTACCGTAAGTGATGTTCCCACCAGGCTTACTTGAGTCTGGAAGTCCGCTTTGCTAACACGGAGTCGTATCAGGCAAGAAGCTCAAGCGCCGCCTGGAAGACCTCGAGCGCCGAGCCGGTTCATCTGATGACGGCGAGACGGAAAAGAAGCCTCAGTCAAACAACCCTAGCAAATCAAAGCGCCAGTCGACTTCCAAGACGACAAAGCCATCCCCTCCCGCACCCACTGCCAAACCTATTCAAGTTTCTCAAGGCCAATTCACTCCTCCCATGGAGAATAACGAGGAAATGGTGGTCTTCTCAGCAGGATTTGAGAAGCGCGAGCGCTCAAACACTCCGCCGCTGTTCGCATACCCGTCATACCCTGCCCCAGATGAGCTGTTGTTGGATCCTTATGCTTCGGCGCAACCCTACCCTTCCATCTCAGCTGCTGATCCCTACCCTCACTACCTGGCGGCTACCACGATGCCAGCAACTCTGCCAGCCATGACCAACTATAGCGGTATGAAGCAATGCGACGACGGTTTGAGCCCATACCTCAATTACAGCTTCGTTTCTGGCGTCGACATTAATGTGTCGAGTCATTACGATTCCTCCTCTGCTCATGTGAGTTTCACGAGGCAGCATCTCACTGTCCATTCAGACACGCCTTGCTGATTGTTTAAACAACCAGACACCCCCGCTATCTCACTCTTATGAAACGTCCACCTCATGTTCCGAGGCTGGCTACGAATACCCGACAACGCCGCTGTCAATGCCAGGGTCCCCTGGGATGATGCCGAGCCAACAGTAGATCAGCCAGCGGCGGCTGAAAATAGCTGCACAACCACCTCCAATCACAATAAGGCACATAGGCTGCGTGCACCAACACGCCAGACCAGAAAAAAAATTAAAAATTCACATATCAGAAATATCCCCACTTTTGCCGCTTCATTGACATTTGTCACGAGGGCACTTGGCAGCCTATAAAGTTGCCTTGCTCGATCCCAACTCTGCATGAGCGCATATTTGTGGGTGTGCGGAACCTGTGCCTTGTCCGAGCTGGGAGGCTGCCAGTCGGTAACACAAAAGGACGGACAACAAAACACCGGGAAGGGCTGAGGCTATGAGAATCAATCATCTGTTTTCGGCGTTCAGCCGCGGCGCAGGGACAAGACACAGCGGGATACAGACAACCACCAGGCATTTACAGGGCGAGATTAAGACGGCTGATATTTTGGTTCACCCCCCCTCTAGCCGCTTGACATGCTTGGGGCTTGCGACAAGAGTGTACGACATGTGGTATGATGACCTTTGGGGAGGAAAAAAAAAAACAAGACGGGACTTGGGGGATAGCCCGGAGACTTTCTTTGACTGTAGATTATTTCTACAATTGGTTAGGCGTTTTGGGGGAGTTGCTGCGCGGCGACGACACCCGGTTATCTATTTCTTTTCAGGAGGATACCAAGATTTGACTTATTAGCGAGCTCCTTTTGGATATGAGTATACGTTAGATGTACATCGAATAATGAGAATAGAAAAGCACACGACGTGCTCTTGATCGAAAGTTGCCGGCTACGGAGTACATGCGATGGTGGTTTGTCTGGTCCAGCGATTTGGTGAAGTGGTCTGGTTGGTGGGCACTGGAGCCATGAGGCTCTGAATCACGTCGGCGTCTTGGACGCATGGCATGGGCAACAAACGGCATTGATTGACATTTGGCATTGACACCGGCGATGTTCTGGTTGTGACGTCGACGGGCTGTCCCGCGCGCCAGTTCTGCCCCCCTCCGCACCCCTGGACCAAGAAACATTTGTAATGCATGCATATGGAGTACTCGTCGTCCAAGGCTTCTGACGCATCTGTCTCCGCTCCGCCAATACCTCCGACTTTTCCTTCTTGTCTCGGAGTTCGCGAACAGATTGATATGTGTCACTTGTGACGAGATGCAGGGCCCAGCGACGCCTCTGGGTGCTTCTGCCTCCCCCTCCCTTCGTGCCTTCCCCCCCTCCTTGGTGCTGCGGGACCCGACCTTGTTATTTTATTTTATTTAAATTATTTTGGGTGCGCATTTCTCCAAAGCCCTGGGCTGAGTACGGGATGCGGTGCTCCCATTTTGCAAAACCCAGCGAGGGATTGGGTGCAACCCTCCCTGCGTTCAGTGGACTGGGTAGTGGGCTGCGTGTCCAGGACCCTTGACGACGACGTGCATCCGCCTTTTCAGCCCGCCACCGAGCTGGTAGCATTCGACTCCATGGTGGTCCATACACTGGCGAACTAGGGCTCGTGTGCCTTGCGCCTTGTGCCTTGTGGTTTGAGGGTTTGCGGGTTTGAGGCGGGGACCTGGAGGGGGGAGAGCCCTGGAGGCGCGTCTGCTTTTGTCTTTTGCTGCAGCGAAGCGAGGCGACAAGGTGTGCGAGCCGTTACTAAAACGTGGCCGATCTGCCTACTAGTACTTGCTGTAGAATGGGAGGGCCATGGCCGGAGGAGGTATTGGAGACATTCCCACGAATGAAAGCCTGCGCCCGTGGGGGTGAATTGGGCGGATGCCACGGACTCTGGTGCCAGCATTCTGGAGGGCAACAGGAGGCTCTGCTGGGAGGGATGTGTTACACGGCTGCGTAAGAAAAGTTGGAGCACATGAGGAGAATCGCCATTACAGAGCACGCGACAAGTGTACAGCACAGAGGGTGGTGAGCACAGGATGGCTCGGATGCGACACTGGGCACTGGTCAGCGCCTTGGTCGGTATGCCAGGCAGAAACCAAGCACCAGACCACACGCACATATGTACACACGCACACCCTCGAACACTGGACGAACGAACGGGAGGGAGATTGATTGAGGCTGCCAAGGCCCCCCCCCCCCGGTGGTGAACGTGGTCGGACAATTTCGACCGGCCATTCTAGCAGCGTTGACAGAGAGAGAGAGAGAGCGACGCCTTGCAGTCGGTTTTTTGTGCCATGTTTCGGACGAGTCCAGACAAGGAAGACCGAGGAGAGACAAGGCGACAAGTTACAACTGCATTTGCAGGGTCCTTGTCCTTGACCGGGGGGGAGGGGTGAGCGTTGTGGAATGGACAAGCTCAACACGGTATTTCGAGTTTCTGCGCCAAGTGAAGAACAAAGGACGACTTCGTTTATAGATGGGCTTCTTGAATGGCCCGTTGGCTACAGTGACGAAACGGTTGAGAAATGGAGGAGCAAGACAGACGAGAGACAAGCAACACGTTGACAAGGCCTACTCAAAAACCGCCCGCCTGGAGAAGTGGCTTGGGTGAAGGGAGCGGACTCCGTGGGATACATTATACAACACACAATGCACCGTACTCCGTATTCAACGAGCAAAATACAAAATACTAGGCAGACGGCATCTTTACAGCATACTCGGTACAACAGGCGAATACTGACGACAGTGGTGGCAACGATGTCATGGGAATCAGAAACCTATGGGCGACTTGCGGGCTAGGCTGACTGGCAATCGAGAAGCTGCGCGGACATTGCAAAGGCAGACTACTCCGTACTCCGTACTCCATACGTTGTTCATGGTTGACGGGCCGTAAATCCGACAAGTCCATGGGTCTCGGCTTCAAGAACAAAATGCTGACTGCGTGCCGCGGGGGGCAGGTTTTGGCAGGGGAGCCACGACGAAGCCAAGATGTGTCAAAGTGAGCACCCCCAGTCAGTCAGTCAGTCAGCCAGTCAGTCCCTTTGCGTGTACGTATGTACGTACTACCAGGACACTGTGTATCCGGGCACCTGGGTACCTAGGTATGTATATCCGTCGAGCCCCGGCTGGCGAATTATTAGGTAGGTACAACCTAAGTACATAGGTGGTTAGATGACAGGCTCCAAGAAAGCAAGCAGATGTGGGAAAATGGGGATGGGGATGGCGGGAGCATCGAGAGGGCAGAGCTGCCATGAGCGCGGAGCCGCACCGCGTGGGAACAGACAAGGACAGGGAGGGACGGCGCAGCAGGCACAAGAATGATACATATGTACATATGTACATGCATTGTACATGCAGATGGCACTCTGAACAGATTAGACAATCAACATTGCCCACGCTGCAGCTAATCGAAGGCAGCATTAAACGAACGAACCCACAGCTCATAGACCCAGCAGCTGGGAGGCGGCCATAGTTGCCGCGTACGGACGATTAGCATTCCGCCCCCAAGGACATCATGTAGTATGTACAAAAATAAAGGCCAGGGCACTTGGACCTGGATGCGGCCAGGGACACGGACATGGACATGTTCTTGTTGATGACCGTGATTGATGGTTGGCTGCGAGTGCGAACGAAATGTGACGGCCAGCCATGTGGACGGGCTGTAGGGGGTGGTGCCGCGCCCCCAGGATGCAGACAGGGGGCGTAGGCTCTTTCTTTTCCTCCTTTTTGAATATGTATGTACTCCGTATATCTTGCCATGACGAAGCTTTGATTTGGAATAACCAACACATGGTATAGACCATGGCACGGCAAATTAAGGCGGTCGTGGACGGAGATGAAGCCGGCGAACAGGCAGACCGACTGGCGCCAGGGACAAAAGACATCCATTGATCACCTCCCATCCCACGTCGCCTCTGTCGCAATCCAACTTCCCCATACGGACCGAGCACGGAGTTCGGGCTTGTCGGTTTGCTGTGCTTGCCGGCCTCGTACGAGATACGACGTAGTAGTACTCCGTACCTACATAGGTGTTTAGTTACTGGCTTCGAGACACCGCGGTAATTGTCAATCCCATCTCTCCATACCCCGTAAACTACCCCATACTCCGTCTTCGTCATGAGACACCGGCTGACTGCCTGCCTCGTCGAGTTTGTGCAGAGCACATCCCAAGGGAGGAGGGGGGTGTATCGAGTCCAACAGAAATTATACTTTTGCCTGACAGAAACTAGTGCTATCTGCCTGGCCTCTTGTTATTTTCGGTAGCGCTAGTACTGACGTAGCATTCGCGAAGCGTTTAGGAAACTTCTTGCGCCTCGCGTGCTGTTGTACTCCGTACATGCTACTGCTTGCCGCGCCGCACGCCCATGGCCACGCCTACGCCTACGCCAGGCGGAGAACGGGCAACCGAATGCAGAATAGATACGCCCACATTGGATCGAAAACGAGCTTGTGTCCAATCACCGCGCTGAATGTGCGAGCTGCACATTCGACAGAGTTGCGCCCCCCAATCGAACGATGGCGTTGGAGTTTTCTTGTTTTGGGAGCAGGCACCATGTTTGGCTCGGCAGTTTCCCACGTTGGAAACTGTTGGCTTGTTGCTAAGAATTGCCTGTTGGGTCTGCCATGGTTGATAGACCAAAGAAAACGGATTACGGAGCGATACGTGAACATGTTTAGAAACATGGACGACTAGACACCCCCGCCACAAATCCCCATTGCAGTAACAGAGGAGCCCTGATGCAGTTATCCGAATCTATGCAATTAGCGTGGTCCGATAAACGAGCTGGGCCGGGCTGGGGCTGAACCTTGATCCATTTCCAACAGCCGCTGCATGTAGTAGTAGTACTACTCCGTACTCCGTACAATGAGCTGTGAACCACTTGACTGCATGCTACTGCAGGGAATAGCTTAATTGAGTAAACACCGGATTGGAGCAGCAGAATGCCTGACCAGATCCTGTACCTCTACGGTGGAGATCGGTATGATTGTCCTTGACTCATTTTCGCGTCACCGGCCAGTATTGTTCTCGAAACCCGAACCTTTCCTCCTGCTTTCCCTGTTTACGCGCACCCCTCTCCATTTTGCACCTCTCGAAATGCCCTCACATTCAATCCCAACATTGATTCTCTAACCTGGCCTCTTGCAGACCGTGGGCCTCAGACACCTGGGTGACCTCGGACGACCGCGTGCGAGGCGGCGCCAGCCAGTCCTATCTCACTGTCGAGACTCCCCAGCATGCCCGCTTCCACGGCCACCTGGACACGACGGCCCTCGGCGGAGCAGGGTTCGCCTCTCAGCACTCGCTGGGGACATTGTCGTTGAATCTCAAGGACTACGAGGGCATTATTGTCTCCATCAGGGGCCCGGACGAGGCAGACGGCAAGAAGTATGCCCTGACGCTGAAGAATGAGATTCTGCCTCCGAGGGGCGACGGTCGTGAACAGAGCACCGTGAGTTGGGAGGCGGAATTCGTGGCCAAGAAGCCCGGCGACGTCAAGCTGAGATGGGCCGACTTCAAACCCACGTACCGGGGCAGGGAGAAGAAGGATGCGGGCGAGCTGGATCTAGGGGACATCAAAAGGGTCGGGCTGATGATGAGGAGGTGAGTTTTGCCTGGATTGTTGCGTCCTGGCATTTGGGACGGGTGCTGACCGCGTGTAGCTTCTTTGGCGAGCAAGAGGGCGACTTTGAGCTGCACCTGTTTTCCATCTCGGCATTTAAGCACGTTCCGTACGAGACGGACAGTGTTGACGGCGATGAAAAGCAGCATCTGAAAGTACCGCATGGGGGATCAGAGGAGAGCGTCGGCAAAGAGAAGTGGTGGAAGTCATTGCTCTGCGGGCTAGTCTAGACATTGCGAGTCGTCGTCAACCCACATACCTACAACAATATCAATACCATGTAAATTGTGCCGTGGCAAAACTCTGTCTGCGCCGTTGTTGATAGTACTGAGTTACTAACTCTCGACGTCTTCATCGCCAAATTGTAAGTCTTCAACCCCGTCGACGCCAGCACGATCTTCCCGCAGCCCGATCTGTGGGGCGATCGGAGCTAGGATCTCCCAAACACCAAAACATCGTCAACCACTCCAGCGCCGCGATCGAGCTCCCGTCATGACGACCCAAACCACCGAGCCCTGACGCGGTCGATGCATCTGCAGCATGCACGTGCGCACGACGATGTAGAAGAGGGTAAAAAAGAAAGAAGAAAGAACACAAAATCTCCAACAGCCCCTTGACTTGTCTCAACCCTCCTCCGTCTCCATCTCATCCAGCAAAACCGTGCACGTCGTCACTTCCGCGACAATGCCCATCATCAACCGCCTCCTCCACATCACCAACTTCAAATCCCCTCTCCTCCGGACCATTGTTCCCTCCGTGGGGGCCGCGCTCGCCGTCCAACTCGCCGCCGGGCTGCCCAGCGTGCTCGCCTCCACAGAGCGCTTCTTCGACATCTCAGGCTCGCTCACCTTTCTCGCCGTCGGCGCACTCAGCCTGTACCTGCCGCACCTGCGAGGCCGCGCGGGAAATGCCACGCTGTCCAGGCTCTCCGCCTCCTGGAACTGGAGACAGGTGGTCGTGACGGGCATGGCCATGGCGTGGGCTGCCAGACGTACATCCCCCCCCCCCTTTCCGCCCTTCCCACCCCAGACATGTCCATATATTCTCTTCTTCAATGTCTCCTTGTCCTCATGTTACGCGTGGGCAAGCGTTGCTAACGTCCGCACAGTAGGGGCGTACCTCTTCCGCAGAATCAGCCAGGACGGCCACGACCCGCGCTTCGACTCGCTGCGCACGAAGCCGCTGCGCTTCGCGTCGGCCTTCTTCATGCAGGCTGTCTGGGTGTCGGTCATGCTCATGCCCGTCATGGCGGTGAATGCCGTTCCTGCCGCGGCGTTTGCGGCCGTGCCCCGGCTCGCCGTTACCGATGTGCTGGGCATCGGGGTCTGGGCGGGCGGCATCGCCTTGGAGACGGCGGCCGATGTGCAGAAGAGCAGGTGGGTGGAAGGGCGGAGGAAGAAGGAGCACGACGAGCAGTTTCTGAAGACGGGCTTGTTTGGGATGTGGTAAGTTTGCCTATATCCCCCCCTTGTCCCCTTGGCTTTCTGGACTCGGATAGGATGGGTTGGCTGCTACGGTTGTTTTTTTTTTTTTTGCTAATGATGGTGGGTGCCGTCTAGTCGTTTCCCGCATTACTTTGGCGAAATCTCCCTGTGGACGGGTCTGGCGACTACGTGCGCCGGTGTACTCGCTCTGAAACCTATTCAATTGGCTCTTGGGTTCCGTACGCCGGCTGGGATTGTTGCCACGACGGCCTTGTCTTTTGTTGCGCCTGCGTTTTCGGGTCTCTTGCTTACCAAGGTTTCCGGTATTCCGTTGACCGAGGCACGACACGATGAAAAGTACGGCGGAAGAGCGGATTATCAGGAGTGGAAGAGAAACACGCCAAAGCTTGTGCCCAAGTTATGGTAGGGCTTGCGGATTGTGTAATATCCTGGGCAGATGAACATGATTGTGGTTGGGGGAAAGCAAGGCTGTTGTTATATACGTGCCAGTAAGCAGTGGTTGAAGTGGTAGATTTGTTTTATTTATTCCTGCATATGCTTATGCCAGCTGCCCTCTGTGAATTCCTATAATTTCTTCGATTCATGACCAATCCCATGGCGTTCGCAGTCCGTTGTTTACATTACAATATATTTAATTAGCGGGCCTTGCATTTACTTGTGAAAAGATTTGACCTTTTCAATCTCGTCATAGCTGCCCATGAAAATGCCCGAGCGGTCGTGGATATGCTCGGGATCGACTTCCATCATGCGCTTCATGTTGCTGTCGAGAGCTTGGCCACCAGCTATTACTCATATATTAGCACGTCTCATGAAGCAAAATGGAGCACCTGAAAAAAAAAGGGGACAAAGAGAGAGGCATCATAGAAGCTTACCATTCTCAAAAACCATGGCCATGGGCGCGCATTCATACAAAATACGCAGCTTGCCCTTGGGACTCTTCTTGTCGGCAGGATAGGCAAAGATGCCGCCATACAGCAGCGTTCTATACGCATCGGCCACCATGGAGCCAATGTATCTCGAAGAATACGGCTTTCCATTGGACTGGGCCTGCTTCAACGAGTTAAAGTAGCTAATGGTGTTCTCCTCCCAGTACAGAGAGTTGCCTTCGTTGACGGAGTAAATGGCCCTCGACTTGGGGATACGCATGTTGGGGTGCGTCAGGATGAACTCGCCAATGCCGTTGTCGAGCGTGAAGCCGTTGACGGAGCTGTTCTTCATGGTGAGCACCAGTTGCGACGAGGCGCCGTACATGGTGAAGCCAGCGGCGATGAGCTCGGTGCCGGGCTTGAGGATGTCCTCCTTGCGGGCCGTGGAGCCCTCGGGGAGCTTGTGGATGGCAAAGATGGTGCCGACGGAGACACCGGCGTCGAGGTTGGAAGAGCCGTCAATGGGGTCGCACGCAACGGCGTAGCGGGAGCCCGTGGCATTCTCGAAGTAGATGATGTCTTCTTCCTCTTCGGAGACGAGCAGAGCGCACTTGTTGGACGAACGCATGGCCTCGATGAAGAGGTCGTTTGAGATGACGTCGAGCTTCTTCTGCTCGTCACCCGTGGTGTTGGAGGAGCCGGCCAGGCCGGTGAGGTTGACGAGGGTTGCGCGGCGGATGTAGTATGCGATGGACTTGAATGAGAACTGGAGGGCATGGCAGAGTAAACTGTATGGGAGCAATATTAGTTTTTTTTTCCTTTTCCCTTTTTTTGCGTGTACCCTGCTCATGTACATCCGAGGGGATTGCAAAAGGCAATCAACGTATAAACTTGAAATCGTGCACATACGTGAAGTCACCGCTGGCCTCCTTGTGCTTGGTCTGCTCCTCATTGAGGAACCGAGTCAGCGTCACAATGTTGGTGTTGACCTTTTCGCCGTTGCTGTTGTCCGCCATGATGCCGGTATTTCTGCGCTAACTTGTACTGTAGAGGGACGGTGATGGACAAGAGGTGTGAGTTCGACGAGGACTATGCCACAAGACGAATTGGCCTCGTTGTAATCGGCTGCTGTCGGGTTGACCTGCGGCAAAGCGTAAAAAGCTAACCTCGGTGGAGGGGCAGCGGGGTATCGTGACAAAGAGCTGCGAAGGCCAGCGGATCTCAGGAAAAAGAAATCCCGAGTTCGACGACGAGTATAAACGGATGAAAAGAAAAGAGCAGAAGAGGGGGGAATCCAAAGGGTTTGAGCACTTTTCTAGCCAGGAGAACAGGCACGAATGAGGTCACGATAATCATAAGGTAATATGTATGTAATGGCCGTGCCTCCCCATATTCCGTCCTCCATCCAACGCCAAGGAGGCCCGGCAGTCGTCCTCTTCCGCCAATCCGCCATGGGAATTCAGGTCCCCCGGGTCCGCTGGTCCTGCTCTTCCCGTCATGTGGTCTCACCCTCCATCCAAGCCACCGAGGGCTCCGGCCAGTCTGGAAGCGGTTATTCGAGGCTCGGTCCTCAACACCGAGCTGCTCGCGTCTCGAGCACCGACCGTGGGCATCCTCGGAAAGGGCCCCGTGACTGCTGGGAAACTTGGGGGCGCGGGATGCGGGAATCCACCTACGCAAGAGGATTTCCCGGAACTTGGAAGGGCAATTGAACTCGGAACTGTTGAACACATTTCTATGGCGTTGCGGCTAAGCTGCTGGAGTGGCTTGTCGCCTGTGGCGCGTGCTTCCTGAGTCCTGACAAAGCTCACGTGCCTCCGCGGATAACGGTTTCTCCGCACCGATATGCCCCATCCCCCCGCCGCCAATTAGGCTGCTCCATAATGGGCAGTCGTCGCCGAAATGCACCCTGCTTTCCCCATGGGACCGTCGACGTTGAGAAGCAGAAAGCCTCGGCATGTGCGCGACCACGTTTTGCACCGATGCCGCCGGACACCCGCTCCTGATATGCGCATCGCATTCTCCAACTCGCCCTTCCTTTCTCCCACGCCTCACGTCCATATTATATCCAGAATTGCCCGCCTCCCCGCCGGCCCTCTTACTTTGCAAAATCTCCTTCTCCTTCTGCTGCATCTGCTTTATTCCGGTCCGCCCGTCACGTCACAAAAAACAGCCCCGCTGCCCTGCCCGTTCGACTCGGCTCACTCCGGTCCCCGGCCGCTCGTGCAACTCCAACAACCCACCACCCTCCATTTCTTGACGAGAAGACGCGAAAACAGAAACATATACTCAAATACACACCTAGGTCATCAACACTGCAGCCGTCAAAATGGTCGTCAACACGCTCGTGTACCACCCCTCCGTCAAGCACTACCTCAGCTTCGTCGCCACCACCGTCGGCCGCGACAAGCTCCTCCGCACCATCCAGTACTTCGCCCGCTTCTACGCCTGGTACCTCCTGCGCACCAATGCCACCAAGGCCCAAATCGCCCCCTGGGACGTCACCAAGAAGCAATTCGGCCTGACGCGCAAGATCCTCCGCGTCGGCAAGAACGTCGAGCACCTCAAGGCCGCCGTCGAGACCGCCGACAACCCCAAGCCCGTCGACGCCTTCCTGCGCTACGCGGGCATCGGCAGGCAGATTGGCTACGCCGGCTACCTGACCTTTGACTCTGCCGCGCTGCCCGACGCCGCCGGCATCAAGAAGTGGGACAAGGCCAAGACCGTCCAGGCCTACGGGTACAGGTTCTGGGCCATGGGCCTGGTATTCAGCATCTCGGCCCAGCTGTATACGCTGTATCAGCTGAAGCAGCGGGAGGCCAAGATTGACCGCAAGGACGGCGAGGGCGTCATCAACAGCAAGCACATCGCCCGGTGAGTGAGAAATCCAACCCCCCGCTTCTTCTTTCGTGTGTGTGTTTTGCCGTATCCATAGCCTTGTCGGCATCAGAGCTATCTTTTTTTTGTTTTTGTTTTTGTTTTTTGACGACATTTCACGAGTGACTAACTTATTTTTTCTCCCCAGCGAGCGAGCCACTAGCCAGCTCCAGCTCATCTCTGACCTCTGCGATCTCACCGTTCCCTCGTCTGCCCTCGGCTGGGCTGGTTTCGACGACGGCTTCGTTGGTCTCGCCGGTACCCTGAGCAGTTTGATCGGCGTGTACAACCAGTGGAAGAAGGTCACCGCAAAGCCGGCCTCCAAGTAAATTCAAGACGATACCAGGAGCCGAGACCGCACCGTCCAGGTCCGACCAAATGACGACGCCTTAATGGATACAACACACACCGTTGCTGTGACTAGTTTGCCATTTCGCTCCCGCTCCCACATGCTAGGGATCGGCAAGAAATTGTAGTTATAGTACGAGAACCAAGACAGAAATGTCGGTTCGCATACCTTGATCTGAGCGGCCAAATCGTTGAATATTTGTTACGAACCTTTTCATGCTTTTATAGATTCTTTAATTCCATTTTTGGTTACCAACAAGGCGATTTACATTTTTCTAGTGACTGAATACTGGAGCCTCAAGGATCCAAATTTCAAGTCGTACTTCTATCACGCAGGGTATAGAAACTGTTAGGGAAAAAAAACAGAATTAAATTGATCAAGAGCAACACATCAAAGAAAGTAACAAATATCGAAACGCAAAAGAGGCGTGACGTGCATTCTGATAATCGTACATATCGTGGTCGTTCGCTGCAAAACCTCGAGTCGAGCATCTGTCGTTCTTGATTCTCGACTTTAGTTACTTTCCCCAGACGCCCTCGTTCACTTTTGCTTTGTCATCACGCCCATCCAGTTCGTCCATTCAGGCCCATCAACCCAACCATACTCCCATGAATCCGCGCCGTGGTAGCTCTGCCATATCTTGGAGACCAAATTTTTTTTTTAAAAAAAATGAAAATGAAAAAAGTTACTGTCGAGCAATTTGTTTTCCTGCACACCCTCACTCCTCATTATCATATTGAATATCCCCCCGGCCGTAGTATAGCGTAAATGGCAATTCGGTTCTCGTTAATTCTTCAGCCTTCCCATGTCCATACTAATGGAATGTGTTTACCGTGGCGAAGTTCCGACGGGCAATCATCTATTACCATAGGTCAAGGCCAAGTTCATCCATCGAGATACGATTGGCTCTGCCAAGGTGGCAGGCTCAACGCTCAGGGCAAGCAACAATGTGCTAGGAATAGAAATTACCAGTAGCGTCCACCTCTGTCATATTCGCGAGCATATCCATCACGCGGTGGGTACGCAGGTTCTCGAGGGGGAAAGTCCCTGGGAGGTCGATCATACTGACGACCGTTGGCATAGGGATCCGGCGGCGGGGGAGGATAGTCTCGACGGTATGGGTCCTCGTAGCGGCCTCGAGCCGGAGGGTAGTCCTCCACGGGGGCAGGTCCTCGAGGAGGAGAGCGATAACGGGCTCTGTCTTCGTGATACTCGCGTCTGGGACTTCGATCGCGATAGCCATAAGGACCAGGGTCTCGGTTGTAACCACGAGGGGGAGGGCCACGTCGATCGTATTCGTCAAATCGGGGAGGCACATTATTGTAAGGCCGTCGGCCCCCAGGCGAACGTGAGCGACCGCGACCATCCCGGGGAGGCATATCCGGCTGAGTCTACAGCGATACGCGTCAGCAAGAAGGCTTTACTTATATATGAGGGACTTGAAAAGGAAGGGGTGACAAACGTCGGCAATGCACTGGACTCGATTTCCCTTAAATTCTCGACCATCGAGCTTGTCTACAGCGGTTCGAAGGTCGGCAGCGGTCTCATACTCAACAAAGCTGGTGGACAAGTTAGTACAAGGCCAAACTATGGAAGCAATGGCTGGTTGGGACAACATACCCCCTGCCGTTAGAGTCTCGTCCCGTCTCGGAATATACCACGTCAAGGCCGGGCTGACGCGCAAAGTCTTTAAGGTCCTATATCCAGAAACCGCGTAAGTCCTTGTCCCCAGGAGCGACGGCATATTTGTGCGACGGCAAAGCAGCTCAAAGTCCACATAGCCGAAAGACCGCATCATACATCCCATTGTACAACAAATCAGACACCGCGAGCCAAGGGGGGGAACAGCCGGTAGCCAGGATGTGTCCCAAGGAGGATGGCGGGTTGTGGCAGTCCAAAATTACACAAGAAGCAAACAAGCCTCAAGGCGTTGAATCCCAGCCGACAAGAAGGTGCAGAAAGGATCCAAGTGACACAGGTGGGAAGCAAGATATCCATAGGGTCCAGCGACAAAGAGCGGGGAGATGTAGACAGACCTGCCAACTGGTTTCGTTTGGAAGCCCGGTGATTTGCATCCGGTGAGGAGTTCGTCGGGGTCGCGGTGGAGCGCGCTCATGGCCGCTGAAACCACTTTCCCTCTGTCGCGGTCCACGGGCAAACTGAACAGTGAGACGCTCTCCCATGAAGTCAGATCCGTCTACATGGTCCGTGTTAGCAAGACACAAGGCCAGGGAGGGAGCGTTTCGGAGGTTGGGCTGCCAGCGTGGGCGCGGCCCAAGCCAACGCGAAGGGGGTGCGTCACATACGAAAGGCTGTAAAATCGACGACGGCGAAAACAAGGCCATTGAGTTAGCAAAGTCGCGTTGCAAAAAAAAAAAAAAAAATAATGATGAAAAAAAAGTTGTTGTCCAGAGAGACAAGGTAAAATGGAGTCAAAGAAGAAAACAAGAAGGCTCAACTAACCCGGAACGACGTCTCGGGCATCCATAGGGTCCTTGTATTCGATGAAGCCGAAGCCATTCATCAGCTTGACCTCAGTGATGTCTCCGGTGCCATGGGTCGCAAAGTGAGCCTCGATGTCGGCCTTGGTAGCTGCCGGGAAAGCGAGTCAGTTGGAATCCAAAGGGGCGATGAGAGTTAGAAGGTGATGATGGGTTATGGACCATTGCGAGGAAGGTTGCCCAGGTAGAGCCGCGTATTAGAGACCTCAGTCGTCATGATGGCGGTGGGTGGAGAGCGGAGAGCGGAGGGCGGAGGGCGGAACGGCGGTGCGTCGAGGATCACCGAATCCTGGAGGGTTGTGGGAATGAGGCCAGTAGATGGCGGTTGGGATGAGAAAGAGGGATCCGAGGAAGCAGAGCAAGCACTGGAAAGTGTCGTCTTGGTCACGGCTGCGAACTTGGCCTGGGGGGGGGTCAAGAGGTCAAGAGACCAAGAGGTGCTCAAGTGAGGAGAAGCCTTGGGAAAGCTGCCTTGCCTGCGTGTCCCGTGTGTCTGTGTCCTGCGTGTGTGTGGTGTGTGTGGTGTGTGTTCAAGTGACCAGAACCTGTTTTTCCTTGCCAGAATGCGACACTGAGGCTGAGGCCCAACATTGGACGCTAAGCCGGGCGGTGGCAGTCGGCAAAAACGCATCATGGTGGAGGCGATTCCGCTTTTCTCGTTACTGGCTGGCGCACGAGTTGGTGGGCACTGGTCGATTTGATGTCAATACATTGTACTCCATACGTGGGTAGTAACCGATGAGCATCATCGTCTCAAGAGCGGTTGGTGACCATCAAATTGACACAAATTAACACAGGCATAAAAACACACCGCGAACAAGTCTTCAGTCATTATTGACATGTTGAACAACCAAGCCGCACCATCATCGCCAGCTACTTATGCGACGTCGTTTCCCAACTCACCTGTTCACCAAAGAAAACCCACTGTGCCTCTCGAGACGCCGTGCCACGCCATGCTTACAAAACACCACTCATTGAATTCAACCAGACCGCCGCCGGTTCCTGTGTCATGACTCGTTTTATTAACCCCCCCTCTTCTCAGATATCACCTTGCCCACGTCGCTTCGCCGGCTAAGAATCCTCAAACATGATGGATATGATTTCCTCCAGCATTGTAAATACTAAATGCGCGCTGTCCGGTGTAAATAAGTCAGTATCTATACAAAAAGCTACCAAATTTTAAATGCCGTTTCATCATAATCAGGAAAACCACTCACTTAAGCCGTGAATTATTCAATGTAGCAAAGATACGCCGACTAGCAGTTTGCGCATTCGCTCTGCCAACAACATTCCCTGCCAAGTCCGGCACAAGTGTAGCCAGCATGAGACTTGCCTCTGTGCGAGTCTTCTTCTTTTGCGCTTCGGATCTTGGCTTCCTATCGCGCTGCAATACCCCGTTGGGCCACATGCTGTCCTCCACCAGAGCAATATATCGCAGAATAGATTCGTCCTGCAGCAGCATCTTGACAATGTCGCGCACCTTCCTCTCAATAGTGCCTCCCAAAAGTTGCTGTAGGACCACGACAACTGCGCGCCCACGAAGCCAATTATTTCCTCTGTTCAGTTCAAATACTTCCAAGAAGATGTCGCAGATGGGCTTGATAAAAGGCTCCAGTTCCTTGTTTTCGAATGCGTTCAGTTCCGCTTCCGCCTCTGCGGCCGGGAAGGCCTCTTCATTCACGTTGAGTGGCATCGCATTAAGTTGGTTCGTGGCGGCGGCAATGAGATTCTGACCAGCCACAGATATCTGGTCCAAGACGGGAATATTGCCCAAAATATCGTCCATGCCATCCGCGACGGAGTCATAAAGTCTGGACACAATGTCCTTCTTGTCTTCGCGGTCCAAGATATCCTGTCCAGGGGTAATCACACTTTGGGACAAGAACGCGCGAAGTTCTCTACTACGACATACTTCGGGGAGGAGAAGCAGCTCTCGTAAATACTTCTCCAGGGCCTCTCTTCTCTTGCGGAGGAATTCGCTTTGGAATTTCATGACAACTCGTCGGCGAGGGAAATCCAAATTCCTTACTGACGGGTATCTGGATCGTAGCTTCTGGTGGAGGTCGTGGAACTCACTGTATCGTCTCGTGACTATCCATGATGCGGCAGGCATTTGCTCACCAGCGTTCCGTTGCACTTCGACAACATACATGGCAAATTCTCTGCCATCGTCCTCCCTTCCAACTTGAATTGACTTGATCTTGACTGAAGACCGGCCGTAGAGACTATTGTCACTCTCCTGAACAACGTACTGCTGTCGTTGAAGCTCCTTGCGTCGAATTTCTCTTTGCAAGCTTGCCTTGGACTTGCGCAAAATTCGCAACTCGGATGTGTTGTTTGTGAGCTCAGCCTTTCGCGTCAACGAGTCTACAATGGCTTCTTGCGCAACTAGACGGTCAATATCGTTGGTCAAAGCAGTTATAGCTTCAGCAAGACCGAGGTCACCCGGTGCTGCTTCATGGACCTCTTCGTCTTCGTCTTTGTCGGTATTGCCTTCTTCGGCGTCTTCAACCTCGTCTGCGAGAAATTTATCTTCATCTCCAAACAAATCATCATCCACAAAAACGCCGATTCTGGACGCCGCGCTCACTAAACCCAAGGACGACAAACTAGGCTTCTCCTGATCTTTAGCGGCTATTACGGGTCGTCCAGAATCGATTGAGTCCCGATTGGACTCGCGGTCATTGCTCGTCAAGAAGCTTCCTTCAGCGTCTTCAGCGTCTCCAAATAGCGAGGCTCGCAGATCTTCTGCAGTTTGAGGACGGTCATCATCCATGATGTTGTTCAGGGCTTCTTCGACAGCTTGAACAACGTGTGTATCTGGGGTCACCTGTAGCGGTGGTTCAGGTTCACCAGCACTATGTACCGAGTCCATTAACCCATCATTGTCTACATCTTCGTCATCAAACAGTGGTGCTGAGCCAGGCTCATCCAGCGACCGCCGAGACTGCGTCAGAGGATCTGGCCCGTTGGAGTTGCCGTCCATGCCCCGCAGGTCCGATGCGGAATCGGATCGCCTGGTGGTGTAGCTGGAAGCCGACGTTGCAAGTCGAGAAACCGGCTTTGGTTTGGCTTGGTAAGATTGCGATGCTCGGGTTGTAGGTGGATGAGTTGGGGGTAAAGGGGGCGGCGCCAAGCTCGCGGTGGACGACTCTTGTGACGCAAGGCACTTATAGTACAAATCAGACTTCTTGAAACCGTGGTAGTGTTGCGACTGCATTTCCTCCAACACTGCGCTTTGTGCTTTTAGAATAGACTTCCTGGCTCGATGGTATTGCAGCGGCGTTGCAGATTTTCCAGCTTCAAGAAACTGACGAACCTCCCGGCGCGACGAGTCTGGGACATGTAATTCAGGCTTCGACAGATACGCTCGGTTGATTTGCTGCAGGTCCATTCGATCAGACTCGGACCACATGGATAGGTTGGAGGAGGCTGCTTCATCCTCTTGACCATCGTCTTCCAATGGATTTCGAAACCCATCAACCACGAGCCAGAACTGCACAAGAGACATTAAACGTTGCCGGTCCATGTACTCCATGAAATAAGACAGTCCAGATGCGTCTCTCAAAAGTTCCACAAGAGAGACATTTTCCAACTTGGAGGTGACAGCAGCAGCGGGCGCAGGTGCTGGGTTAAATGAAATGGGCAGTCGATCGCCACCAGCGGCCAGATGCTGAACCCTTTGATCCAATAATCGCTTGCCCATTTCCAGGCGCCGCAAATACGCCGGGTCCTGGTTCACCTGTAGCGAATCTCGTTTTAGTTGACTAGCGACCTCGCTGCGGAAACGGCGTGCATCTGACAAGTTGTTTACTTTTCGTATGGCCCGAATAAACTTTTCGAACTTGCGCTCACTATCGCCTGGTGCAAGTCGGGGAGCCGGTGCCATTTTCACCGTCCGAGGTGTTGGTGATGCATGCTGATCAAGAGCTGCCCTGAGCTTGCGAACTGTCGATCTGTCTTGCAACATGGTACGGCCGTAACTTTCCATGACTTGGTTCCAAGTATCGGGATCTGACAATAACTGTAGAACGGGAGACATGACAGCACAGCTGACAATCTCCCGGATAATGATAGACACAGATCGGCTAGCTAGCATCTTCTCAGGCAGCACCTTGGGGATAATTCTTTCGGCCAGTGACCGTAGATAATCTTGCTGCACCATCTTGGTATCCGGAAAAGAGAGCGAGGCAGCAGGGTGTAAATTTCCATCTTTGTACTTGGAAGCAATGGCAAGGTCCAGCTCTTCAGATTCCGTAACCGAGCGGTTTAACTTTCTGCCTCGCACAGACTTTTCAGCATCGTAGAAATCGCGGAAGTGCGCCGTGAGAATGGGGATAAGTCGGCTCGTAACAATCTCGGCTAGATCTTTGTGACGCAGCGTTTCGAGCAGATTCGTAATTGCCAGGCGCACTGCCCGATCAACCTCGTTGGGAAAGACCGGGTTCCGGCTAATATGAGAATACCAACTGTACACAAAGTCGCGAAGAATCAGGTCCAACAGGCCATCGACAGCATCAAGAACATGCGGTGAGCACCCCAGCTCCAGTCTCTGCTTCTCGTAGGCTTGTCGTTTCCTCAAAGCGGACACTTCTTTCTTCCACCGACCAGCACCGAGAAAAGATGCCCTAGGAAGCTGATACGGCTTCCGTTGAGGTCGCTGCGAAGTCAACAGCAAGGTTGCGACGAGGCCGATAATGGAGACGAGGATGCCGGCGACGAATGCATAGCCGGCCCATCGTAGCACGGAGAACCAGCTCACAGCATAACCCCAAGCAACGAAGGCAGCTACGGCAGCGATAGCCACATCTCTTTGCTTTAGGGCCATGGCCAGAGCTGCAGACGATGGAGCAGCATGGTCTGCCGTCTGGTTACCAAGTATGAGGGATCGAGGGTCTTTGTGGAGGTCAAGTGTTGAAGGGGTCTGGTCGTAGGGGTATCTCGAGTGGTTGCAGGGAACACTTGAAACCAAGGGACTGGAGCGATAAAGGGCGTGGAGCACTGTCTCCAGACTACGTACAAAGTACTCAGTGCTTACTGACAGAACAGTGCTCTTATCGATAATGCTGAGGACCACTGGAGCTACAGGAGCTTTCTGCCCAAACTGTCTTAGTGCTGTTGTCAGAACCAGGGAAGTATTTAGGTACTTCATACGGAGTATACGTACCGCCTACTCCGTACTCCGTCAACGGGTCAACCATTATGCATGCATCAGACCTGGGTACCTTCATTGGGGCATCAACTCTTCTCGAGCCCTGCCACACAAACAAACTACAAAGCACTGCGAGACAACTTTTGCAGGGTGGATGCACAATGACCGCACATGCAGACGTTTGGCTACAGCCAAAGCAAATGGTGTCGAGTGTACTTGAGCATTCATGTTGGGCATCCATTGTCCCCTCCGTCTAAGCTGCGTAATTTCCGGGAATGACAAGAGACAATTTCTCACCCGCCTACTCCCACGGAGGGTCTTCGATGCGCCGAAACAAGGCTACAAACTTCTGTCCCTTATTCCTCGCCACCTTCTTTCCTTCTTCCGTCTCATTCTGCATCACTTTGACACACTCGTCCTTCTCCTCCTCCTCCTCGGAAACCCGCTCAAATGAGGGGTGAGCATCCAGATGCTGCACCATCCAGTGGTGCAAAGCTTCCACATCTGTGATGGTGTATACAATACCCCCAGGTCGCAGGGCGTAAGCATACTCCGAGTTCAATGTTGTCGAGACAATCCTGGCCTTGTGTTTTCTGGCCTTGAAGTGTGGGTCGGGGAAGCAGATGAAGATCTTGCTCAGTTGGGCTTTTTTGAAGAAGTTGGGGAGAAACTTCATAGTGTTGGCTCGTATACAGGCGGCATTCTGGTATAGTTTGCCTTCATTTTGCTCCCGCAGTGCCCATATTTTTTCCTGCACAAACTGTGTTACACTTGTTCTGATTTCCAGGCCTGCAAGTTAGATTAGTCTCACGCAATGCCCTCATCCAGCCACAATAAATGGGGAGTACACATACCTAACAGCAGGGTCTCTGGTAGAAGAGTAGCCAGTGCGACAAGTAAACCTCCAAAGCCGCATCCAATGTCCACAACTTCCACGTCTTTTGTCAACTTTTGAGGGTGAGTCGATTCTGCTGGGGGGGTGTCTGCTACGTATGCCGGATAGTACGATGACCAGTCCATTGCCTCCGGAGATGACGGGCTGCAAAAAGAAGTCAGCACACGATACTTACAAGTATTATATCCGACAAGTCGAAGTAGTACTCAGGCAGTAAACATACTATTCAAGGGTGTGATCTGAGAAGGGATTGGCATGAGCACGCTGTCGATAAAATCGTTTCCGTGGGAGTCTCGCGACACCAGCTTGATCCTTGGCATGGCTGAACTTCTGGCGGTTTTGCCGCTTATTTGGTGCCCCGGGCATATTGAGAGGCTTTCCCTGTCGGCTTTTGCGTGTGCTGCGTGCAATCGCTTTCATAGACAGATACCTACTAGGTAATAGATATCTTATTGAGCTCCTGGTCATGAGAAGCACTTTTGCGCCGACTTTGTCAAGCAATGTGCCAAACAGGAAGGCGGTGAAAACGGACTCCCGCCCACACCATCTCTTTTAAGTGGTGCGCCATATCTCCTTGCGCCCGCTTGACCCGGCAGCCAGACATGTCATCACCTCTCCTGCGTCGTCTCCAAACCGCAAGCCTCAACAACGAAAGATCAACACTTCCTGCACGCCCCGGGAGCGTACCTCGTAGGCTGTATCGCGACCATCACTGTGTATAGTTTGCTTCACGTAGCAGCAATAATGTCTGAACCTGTACAGACAGGCTCCTGGGACTTGAGTCACCTCTTCGTCCCTCAGTCTTCTTCCTTTGTCATTCGGTCTATTTCAGCTTTATGCGTATGCGCGTCCAACACCTCATACTCACGGTGGTCTAGCTCTAACATTCGCGCTTTTGGAAATAGGCATTTATTGGCACCATTTTTATTTTACCGTTATTCTTCTTCCTTGCCATAGACATATCTCTGTGGGTATGGAGGCACCTCTCGAGTCGAAGCGAACCCCAGAACAGCCAGTCAACGTCGCTAAGCTCTAGCACAATGAAGACCTCGGCCACTTCTTCCACGTCCTCCACAAGCGTGACAACGCTGGGCGGACAAAGGACACGCAAGAAATGATACAACTACTCTCCACGCACAACTTAGAACATTCTTTCCTTTTAGGATTTTTGGGATGTCTGTCATTTGTTTAGGAAAGCTGGCCAATAACTTTGATTAAGTCTGCAGTTACGCCCATTGCGGTAACATCTCCGCCAGCGCCAGCGCCCTGAACAATAAGAGGGTTGCTTCCGTACCGCTTTGTGTAGAAGCTGATGATGTTGTCACTACCCTTTAGGGCAGCAATCGGGTGGGATGGGTCAAATGTCTGGAGACCAACCTTGACATCCTTGGCGCCGACGTCGATGCTGCCAACGAATCGAATAACCTTGTCCCCAGCGGATGCCTTCTTCTCTTCCATCTGCTGATCAAAAGATGGAAGCTTCTCCAAGAACTCGTCGCCGCTGGAGCAAGACTCCAACTCCTTGGGAATCAAGCTCTCCACCGGGAAGGAGGTTGGTGACTCAACGGGCAAGCCGGCCAGACGAGCCAAAATGGTCAGCTTGCGGGCAACATCCAAGCCGTTAAGATCGTCTCGAGGATCGGGTTCCGTATAGCCAAGAGCCTTGGCTTTCTTAACTTCCTCTGACCACTTACCACCACTACCAGTGAGAGGAGCAAAGGAGTTGAAGAGGAATGACATGGTACCACTGAAGACACCTTCAATCTTTGTGACTTCGTCGCCAGTCTCCACAAGATCTTTCAAAGTCGAAATCACGGGCAAGCCGGCGCCAACGGACGACTCATGGTAGACCTTGGCTCCAGAAGCGGCGGAAGCCTGGAAAATATCCTGCCACAACTGATATGATCCAGAGAAGGCCTTCTTGTTTGGGGTCACAATGCTAACGCCAGCCTTCAGAGCCGCGGGGTATGTTTCAGCAACGTCTTGGGAACTTGTGTTGTCGACGATTATGGCTTTGCCAGGTGCCTTGCTTAGGTAGGCAACTAGGTCGGTCAGAGTAGGGGGAGCCTTGGAGGAAGCGGCCAGAACGTCTATTGCGTTGTCCAAGTTGATAGCCGAGTAATCGTCATTGTAGAGAGCTTTGCGACTAGTAGCAATGTAACAGAGACTCAACTTGGGGGACGGTCGGCGGACGGCGAGATCTCGGAGCTGGGTCAAGAAGCACTTTCCCACCCCACCAGCGCCTGCATCCGCCTGGTGTTTAGCATTCGACTAGGAACTAGAATTCACATTCCATTAACTTACCAATCACGGCAATGAAAATCGTGCTTGCACTTGCCATATTGTAAGGTGTTATTGGTAGAGCCAGGTGTGAGGAGACAATTTCTCTGCTATCCGATAGCGGGGGAAGGCATTTGGCGTGATCGTTGTGGGCTTGGAGTGGAGGGGCAGACTGTGGCTAGGCACGGAAGTACGTATGTATACATAACTACTCCGTACTTGTGGCTAATGCGGTGGCTGGGTTAAATTATCGTCTATCGTCTTGTAGTCCAACACCAGATGACCATCCAAGATATCTCATCTTCCAAGTTGCAAAATTTCCGTCTCCAGACCAGAAGGATCCTAATGTGCCAGACAAAAGCATATCTGATGCTACGAGTCAGAAGATGAAGCGTTAGCACCCCAAGGCTCATTGCATCGAACCTGAGCTGAGCCTAGCGCCGGATTTGTTGATTTCTATTTTCTTTGCATCTTCAAGGAGAACGCACAACCTTACACATACATCAGTCTCACATATCCTTATAGTCGCAATCGGCACCTTGCATTGCCGGACAATAGTAGGCTATATACAAGATGCCTCAAGATCCAAACCTGTACGGCCAGCGGCCTGCCAAGAAGCAAAAGAAGAACACGGCACTTCCATCTTCTCTAGATTTTACAGCACAGTTGACTTCACTCATGTCAAACACCACATCATCCACATCGACTTCGGGACGTACTAGGCCTTCCAAGGAACCAAAGGACGATATATTCCGAAGCAGCAAACCAAAGCAGCAGAGCTCCCGAAAGGATGATGGCAAACTGGTACTCAAGGAAGTCGCCGGAACGGAAGAAGAGACACAAAATCTGGCGCGTGCGAGGCGGAAAATGGAAGACAAGGCGCGGCTCTATGCAGCGATGAAACGAGGGGACTACGTACCGAAAGAGAATGAGGCGGCTCCTCTGGTGGACTTTGATCGGAAGTGGGCAGAGAATGTTGAGGGGAAAGACTACTCAAGCTCAAGCTCTGACGACGACGACGGAGATGATGGCAACGATGTGATTGAGTACGAGGATGAATTCGGACGACTCAGACGCGGGACCAAGGCTGAAAGGGAACGGATGGAGCGTCGAGCGCGGAGAGGATTACTGGGCGCAGAAGAACTCGAGCGCATGTCCGCGCGACCGAGTGCGCCTACGAACCTGATTTACGGGGATGCTGTACAGGCAATGGCTTTCAATCCGGATGACCCCGAGAAGATGGAAGAGCTGGCTCGAAAGCGGGACCGTAGTGCAACACCACCGGACCAGAAGCACTACGACGCTGACAGTGAGATTCGGACAAAGGGCGTTGGCTTCTTCAAGTTCAGCAAAGACGAGGAGACCAGGACCAAGGAAATGAAGGAGCTGGCAGAAGAACGCGAGCAAACTGAAAAACAGCGCCAGGCTCGTGAGGATCAAAAGGAAGCCCGGCGTAGAGAAATTGAAAAGCGCCGACGCAACATGGGCACGCGACGGGCTCAACGGCAGGCGGACAACTTCCTCGAAGGATTGGCGGAGTGAGAGGCTCTGTCAGACAGGACAACGGGATGAGAGGGATAGGGAAGGACGATTTAGATCGGTCGCGTATGCAACCATGTTCTCGTCCAGTTACGGAGCACAAGAGGAGACTAGGCATGTATTATCAATGAAACCAACCAGCCTCACTTTTGAGACGGAGCCTATCACCTGCTTCCGAATGTCCCAAAGCCACCCCCCGAGGCATTTAGACAGGGCACTCTTTTATCCAGTTCTGTCAAGTTGTTTCGATGTATTCCTAGCGTCTCAGGCTGGCCGAGCCAAGCCACTTTTGATGTGTTTTTGTGTCTTTTCGCATTAGTTCTGATGGCTCTTTAGAGAAGTTTTTGCGCTGATTTAACGGGGCCATCACTGGCGATGGCTTTCATGAACCAATGAAACCCCAGGCTATTCCAAGGAGGTGCGTGTCTAATTTCGCGTTTTGCTTCCTCCACCCCGCGTATTCCGTATTACGGAAAGGCGCCAGCGACCAGGAGCACGAGCGTTTTCGGGACCATGCAAGTCAATTGAGCGCAGGTGGAGGTGGGCGCGGAGCTGAAAGGTTTCGGCATCTGCTTTCTTGGGAAGATGCTGGTTGCAACCACGGCGCAGCAAAGGCGGCCAGGTAGGACTGCGGTCCTCCGTCTGGGTTGTGTGCGACACATGAACAGTTGGCAAAGCCCACGACAGGTATCGCAAGAGTGCTGGGGCAAGCAATCGAGAGATACACAACCAACTCTGGCGGCTTTCAGCACCTTGCCGTTTGATGCCAGGACGGGAGGAGTCGTGCTGCGCCATGGGTCGCGCTGCCGCATCGCGGACGGCCAGTCTCAACACGGTTAATGCGAAAAAAGTGTGAGTCACCGGTCGGACCCACCGGCTAGCGTATTGGACGTACGAATTGTACTCCGTACGCTTGGAACCGAAAGGGCGCGGTACCTGGCGAGGCGCCTCACGCCTTTAACAGCCTCGAATACGGCTGTGCGCGCAGCTCTGTTAGGGCTGTATGCGGCTTTCAGCCGGCTCCACCTGGTACCGCACCCGTGGACGCGTGCATTCCGCTGCTTGCTGCCTGAGAAATACAAAACCTCGCAAATTTCTCGCCCAGCCCAACGTCTGACTCTTCTTCTCCTCCACCCCCAATCTTTCCTCTACCACACAAGTCACAAGTCAGATCAACGCCTCAGGCGGCCTTCAAGATGCTGTAAACTACCTCTTTTTGAGAGTTCCCCCACAAATCGTCAAAATTTCGTCTCAAGACATAAACAACATTTACCCCACTCAATCTTCCCCCCGTTCAGCTCACCTTTCGGTTGATCTGGACTTCAGCACTGCTATAGAAAGCATCAGCTCGAGTTCTCCTCTCACCACCGCCACCATTTCGGCCCAAGACTTTCCAGTCTTCACCACGGATACTCAATCAACATGGCTTCCCAACTCCCCATCAGCCCTGCCGGCACCATCCGCGCACCAACTGCAGAGCCCCGTCGAGAATCAGCAGGATTTTGTCTTGTTCGACAACCCTCAGCCCCGTCAAGTCCTTAATCGGTCTTCTGTTCCGCTGTCCAGCCAGCGCCGTCATTCATACCACAATCGCAGAGACAGGCTTGTTTCTTCAGCTGTCCAGAATCAGCGAGTGGCCCAACTACTCCAGGCTATTGGACACCAATCATTATCTTCAGTTAACGCCAACCGTTTCACGAATCAGTTTTACGCCTCATCGGCCCCGTCGTCTTCCGTCTCCCTGAGCAGTCAGCAGAATATCCAACAGCATCAGCAAGGTTCTGCCAGGCCCCCTGTACCATTGTTCAATCAGAGCATCGGTAGTGTCCATCAATCCGCCAAGATGATGAACGCGGCAGACGTAGACCTGGATGAGTTCACCGCCTTCGAAGGCGGTGCCTCCACGGCATTCTCATCTCCAGCGGCCCCATCCGTCATGGATTTCAGTGGTAGCATGTCAAGCTCCACTTCAAACTTGGGCACTGTTTCTCCTCAGGATTTGCTCGTCCAAGATCCCTTCATGTCTGCGCCAAATTCATCTGCTCTTACTGCCCTGACGTCTCCTTCCATTTACAACGAGTCTCCGGACTTTGATGGATATGACGTCTCTCCCAACTTTGGCAGTGCAGACTTCGAGACATCTGGCGATCCTTGGTACCCCCTGTTCCCTCAGGACTCTAGCCACAGTGGTCCCGAGTTGAAGCTGGAGGATTCACCTGCCCAGAAGTCGGATGACATTGACTCTGTCGGTCCTGGTTCTGGCTCTGGCAACCGTAAGAAGGCTACCAACTCGCCCACAAGCAGTGGTCGTCATTCTTCCGTTGCCGGCGTCGGCTCGCGCAAGCGAGACAAGCCTTTGCCACCTATCATTGTCGAGGACCCCCGTGATACCGTTGCCATGAAGCGAGCTCGTAATACTCTCGCAGCTCGAAAGTCGCGTGAGCGAAAGGCTCAGCGCTTGGATGAGCTGGAGGATCGTATTGCCAAACTTGAGGCGGAACGTGATCATTGGAAGAAGATTGCTCTCTCGCAATCTGGCGCGCAGACATAAAAGTTTTATTGTTTTCCGGTCTTTTTCCTCGCTTTTCCTCGCTTTTCCTATACGCCAGTTGACCTGCGGTGTCCGTGGGAGAGTCTAATCTTCGAGACTTGTGTTTTTCAGTTAGTTCAGATATAATTTCAATTTCTTTTTTTGTATAATCTGAATGAATTCCTCTGTGATCGTGCGTGTTTCTTGTGTCAAATGCATCAATGAGCGAGATTGGTATTCGTTCTCTAGGCTCTGGACAGACCATGATTCTGTGCTAATATCCAGGCCGTTGTGCTATTGTGCGTCGGCTAGCTGAAGTCTCGAGAGATGTCCCTCTGGGTTGTTCACAGAATCAGCATAGGGTAGTTCGGTCGGCTACGCGACGTCAATGATGTACTTCAACGCGCCGAGCTCACCCCTTAGTCCCCAACTTTGGTGTTTCCAAGTCAGCTAGCTGTTCTGCTCCATCTCAGGGTAAAGAACTACATATTTCGGCGAATTTACTCCAGTTGTCGAAAGCATACTCCGTATCACCCCGTAGTATCGCGCAACTTTTGCCATAATCTAATGCCACGACCAAGCATGCTAAGCATCCAAGTATCTTCAAAGATCCGTCATGAGATAGTACGTGAGAACCTCAGCGTGAGTCAAATCTTTAGTAAAAAAAAGGTTTCGCGAATCACAAGTGATCCTACTGCTAGTACTAGCTCAAGGCACTACCCAATATAGTTGCGGCTGAAGATTACCGTGACCCGCTGACGGTGAGCGTACAAAACTGAGCAAGCCCCTTTCCTTTTCTTAGCCTCACGCTTCGATTTTGAACCCCAAATCCGCCACTCTTTGTGCCCATTGCTGTAGCATTGTCCTTTGTCTTCAGATCTATCCTACCTGTCACTCCTTCACTCGGGTGCCGGCGCGCATCTGCTCTGTCTTGCATTGTAGAAGAGCCAACATCTCCAATACACATCTCCAATACACAGGAGCCTCCCTGTTGGAACTTGTGTGCTACCATCCCCATTACAATGGGTCCCCATTCCTTTGCTCTCGGAGCCCTGTGCCTCGCGTCTCTGGCCTTCGCTCGTACAGATCTCGTTGGATGCACATACTTCGACACAGTTAGTGCCTACCCCGGTGGCCAGTCCTTCGCAACTCGTATCTGGTACGTTCCAGGATCTGGCGAGCTATGCGAATTTCTCGACTGTGGCGGCGGCCGGGCCCCTCCAAAGACAACCGTCCCGGGATGTGCAGCTTATGAGGGAACCGAGACCTATTCGCCCTCGTTTATCAACCCGAAGACTCTTGGCCACGCTCCGGCTACTGTCAGCCCGGCCAAGACCACTAGCAGCTCTGCTGCTGGAAGCTCTACCGCTGCTTCTTCCCCTGGAATCACTGGCACAGAAGTGCCTGCTACCACCGAAGCCTCTGCATGGTCAGAGACCGGTTCAAAAACAGCAATGGTGACGAGCACACCATCAGGCTCCGGAAGCAGGGGAGCGGCCATGACCAACACCACGAAACCCACCACGATAAGCAGCACCGGCGCGGCTGCCGGCCTTCCGACAGCCGGTCCAGTAGTATTGGGTTCCTGGATGGCTGCCGGTGTCGTTGCTGGACTTGGCCTATTCTAAACACGCCTAGTTGCCTAAGCAGTGACGTAATGGGCCGAAGATGTTGTACATTAGCTGGTATAGACTGTTATGGAATATTAGCATACTGTATAATGAAAATGTCAAAATGCGGATGCGAAATACCGCAAGTTATATTCTCATGATGCTTAAATGCACCAACATACACTTGGCGATGGATGGATATGTTTTGCATATTCTGTGACACTATCATACTCGGAGTATGTTGGTGGTAGGTGGAGATATTTCTACCCTTCCGCGTTTGACCACATGGCAGTTATTCAATCCGTGTTGCGTCAATTTCATTACGTCGGCAATGGATTTGTGCCGGCACTCGAGATCACGGCCCGGTCCCATGACACGTCCGGAATCGGCGGTTGGTGCCTGCGGGAGTCTTGGGGTGACATTCGGTCCAGGCTCTTTGTCTGTACCATGTGTTGCTCCCTCTCTGGACCATATAGCCGGGGTCCAAAACATGAATGTGGCTGTTTGGTTGGATAGGACAAGAGGGGCGTGCCGTGATGTGCATTACAGCAGATACACAAACTCCAGACAAGCCGGAGCGTAAAGGAGTGTCAAGATTGCATATTTCTCTGCAAGTCCATGTCGTACCCAACCGGTGAAAACATCGAGAAATGCTGCATAAACAAGGTGGTAGTTGAAGAGACTCGGAAGCCGATCGTCATCCAGGTTCTCACGACTACTTCCCAGAATGGTAATTGGGGTCAAGGATGGGTGGGCCAGAGAATCGCCAGGCTTCCAAAGTTCCTTTTTCCTTCGCTTGATGTTCACCATGAGACGGCACACGCCGGACCCTCCACTCACCCACAGCCAAAGTAACTTCAAAGCTTGAGACGTCTCTCTGCAGCATTTCTTGCCCGCCCCTCTCTGCTAGTAAGACGTCGTGTTACGACAACTGGGAAAGGGTCATGTCAGGACAAGGGTTGATAGGCTCGACCAGTGCTGCTGTACGAGAAGATGATGTAACCAGTCCACTCAGGCAATGCCTCCGGTTGGATGAACTGAATGGTCAGAAGAGGCTGACGGATAAGAGCATCGACAATCCCGGCGAGAAGTGCAGGCGCAAGGAGACGATTCTGACCAAGGTTAAGTAACTTAAACGTTCAAATTTTCTGAGAACCAATCCGCCAGACGGTATCTGCCATCTTCTCCATGTTGCCGCCAGTTGACAGGCTAAGAACAAGGTCTGAGTTGTCGCCCCGCCTGACTACGCTTAACTGGCAACAACGGGCTGGTTGGGGCTTCTGGTGGAAAGCGGAAGGAGCACAGCAGATTCCGGCAGATGATCCGAGTAGAGGTTAAGAAGGAAGGGAAGAAGGAAGGAACTAGGGGTAGATAATCTCAATCTCAAAGTACGCAGTAAGGAGGAGAAAACAAAAATAAGCCCCCCCAAAAATGGAAAAAATTTGCTCCCTGCATCCGCCAATCGCTCGAATTTCTCGACACAGACGCAGGATGTTGTCAACACGCTGATTTCATTTGTGATAGCCGCCGCTCCGTATAACTACCAGCTGATTATCATCTTATCACACCTCTTCAATTCGTCCGTAGGACTCCGCTGCAAGAGAACGTTGGGCCAATTTCGAATTTTGAGACCGTGCAAGCACACCACCTGCAAGAGCACAGTTCAATACTCACGTCTGAAAGAAACGAAGACGACTGTCCGCCCAATCGAATCAAGCACTGTAATCTTGTTCTCCATCGCCCTGCCACCCCTCGATCTTTGGCGGCCTAGCCTAATTGACCTTCCCAACACCGTGGGGGAAGAATGGGAGCAGCATTGGAGCAGAATACTAGGCAGACGCGCAGCCCGAGTTACGGACCTGTGATACTTGGATTCTTCGCCGACCTGCCACATCTGTCCACCTGACCCACGCCATCGCCGCATGGTCCGGTCCAGGACGGCTCCCCCAGGTCGCCAGAGCTCAGCAAGCTTCGCTACGTCTCGTTACCCCAAACATTCACGCATTTCTTTGTCTCATCGTGCTACCCCACACACACCAAATCCAACCGAGCCGGACCAACCACCTACCGCCGTCACCGACTCGGGAGACGTAGCGCTCCAGATGCCCCAATGCCGGCCAACGGAGCGCCGGTGCTCTCCCCGGAGGGGGCACTCGATTTACTAGATTTCTGGGGAGGGCGGGCGGAAGAGTTTGTGGAGGAGAGGCGCAGCTGACTCGAATCACAGGGCCAAAAAGTACGTAATGGGGCCGTATGTAACCGTTGTGCTTTGCCAAACAAAGCCTGGCATTGGCAGGCAGCACCAAAGTCCATGATGCTTCGCCAGGCCGTCCGACTGGCACACTTGATGCTTTTGTACGATCGGTGGGGACCGAAGGCGAGGCATGGCACGCCTAGCGAGTCACGAAGGTTGCCGCCCTGACACAATAAAACCACATGGGATCTTGGAATCTCTCAAGTCAGATCTTGCCTCCCATCCACACTCTCTTTCCTCTCCATCACCCCACAAGAACCGTTACACCTATAATACACAACTACTCATCTCTATGATCACGCCCATAACCTGGGGAAAGAGCAAACAACTTCTATTGGACAATGGTTTTGTGTGCTGTCTTCACTCCACCTGCGTTTGACCTCAACAGCCACCTTCGCAGCCCGAGTGCTCCATCATAAAGCAATTGAGGCGCCAAGCTTGCTTGGTTTCCAGCTATCAGGTCTATTTACACAGCATCGTCTAACGAGACCAGACATCATGGGTTCTCGAGGCACCATTGCTCAGCCAGAGGGGACACCTCGCTCCTGGTGCAGAGACAACTTCTTCCTCACTACCGACAAGACATTCCTCGACCCCAAAGCCGTGAACGAGGTGTTTGAATCGGACCTTATGTGGTGGAACGATCCCCTCGAGCTTAGCCAGATGCGCAAGATGCTTGACAACTGTCTCACCCTGGCAGTCTTTTATGTCCCAGACACTGAGGAAGAGATGATGAGTAAGTTTGTGCCCAACAATCTCTGAAAATCAACAGAGCAAGTACATGACATTCGAGAACCGTCTTTGGACCCTTTGTCTAACCTTTCCTTTTTCATTTTCTTCAAATTAGGCAATGGCGGCATGCCTCGATACATGAATAACGGCCCTGATTTCAGAATGATCGGTCTGGCTCGCATTGTGACAGACTACGTCAGCTTGGCGTACCTCACCGATGTCTTTATCATCGAGGAGTTCCAGCGTCGAGGCCTTGCCTCATGGATGATGCGTGCTCTGAAGGAGCTTGTTGACGAGTGGCCAAATCTTCGTGGCCTCATGCTCATGGCCAGTGACAAAGCTGCTGCTCGCATGTATCAGCGCACTCTCGGCGCGGTCGATTTTGATAAGGGCCCCTCAGCAGGGATGGTCATGTTGGAGATGGGAGGAAAGGGTCAAAAGGACGTTCCGGATGAGCATTAATTCGGAAAGAGGAAGAGAATGGAAAGACAGTGCGGAAAAACCGTCGCGTCAATGACCCGTCCGTATGGCTTGTTATGCCTCCTCCCCATCTCTACTGTTCTCTTTTTAGAACAATTGGCATCGGCCCGGAATTTCGATCAACGTTAGCATAGCAGTTTTTCTTTTTTTTTTAGCGTACGGCCTTGGACTGTGCAGCTCTCAGTTCAACGGCTCGTTTGTATGGTGGCGCAATGGGAGGCTGGACAGGATCCAGAGAGACATGGTCCTCAGGGAGCAGATAGGATGCATCAGAGTCGAAGGCTGATAGATCTCCACAAGCGACAAACGGCGCAATCCATCGCGTACTCCTGTCGCTGCCTTGGTTGTTGTTGTTGTTGTTGTAATTGCCACTGCCGTCGCCATCTTTCGTTTCGTCGTAGACTTCGAGCTCCGTGATACTAGAAGAATCAAGGGCATTTACACCCATGACCGATGCTGGGGTGCAATCCCATGCGCCAGTCTGCGGATTTTGCATGGCCGCGTGAGCTACAACAGGCAACTGCAGCTCCCTCTCCTTGACCATCTTGTCCAATCTTTCTCCCACACCCAGGGGCTCTTCTAAACTCGCATGGAATCCCGTGGGCGGTCTGAAGTTCAAACACACGATGAAGGCCTCCATACTGCTCGCCCTCGAACTTCTCGGCTTCGCCACGACCACCTTTTCGAAAAAGATCTTGAGCTGCGCATACAGCACGTCCACGTTCCGCCCTCTGAAGATCTTGGCCACAAACTTGCCGCCCGGCTTCAGCACGCACAGCGCCAGGTTCAACGCCGCGAAAAGCAGCTGGCTCTGCACGTAGATGTCCAGGTCATGCAGGCCGGTCACGTCGGGCGCGCCGTCACTCAGCACCAGGTCCACCGGGTGCGAGGCCTTGCCCTCGGCCGCGCCCTCGGCCGCGCGCTGCGCGTCGCGGCCCGGGTCCAGCGCCCCGAGGAGCAGCGGCACCGTCGCGGGGTGCGTGATGTCCGCCTGCAGCGTGGTGATGCCCGCCAGGGGCGAGATGGGCTGCAGGTCAATCGCCACGATCTTGACGTCGTCCCTGGGCCGGGAGGCCGCGTGCTGCGCGGCAATGGCGGCCTCGACGGCCGACGTGCCGCCGGGCGTCGTGGATGCCGGGAGCACGGAGAGCATGGAGCGCCGGAGGTGCGCTTCGCCGTCTTGCCATGACTTGAGCCCGAATTGCTCGTTTTTGATGAGCACCCGCGACAGCACTTGGGACCAGGAGCCGGGCGCGGCGCAGAGGTCGACTACGCGGGAGACGTTGGCGAATAGATTGAATTCTGGGGACGTTAGCCGCGTGTGCGTGTGTGTGTGTGTGACTGGGTTTGGACATGGGAAGACGTGACGGACCTTCGTCGAGCTGGAGGAGTTTGAAAGCGCTCCTGGCGCGCCAGCCTTGTTCTTTGGCGAGGCGGTAGTACGCATCGCGCTTGTCTTTGGACGATTTGCCCATTGTGAGGCGGGGACGGTGCTAGCTGGTGGGAGAGAGTTGGGCGTTGAGGTTGGATTTTCGGGGTTTGGTACGTTTTTTTTTTTTTCGCCTTTGGAGGTTTGATACCACCCCCGCGATAGTGGGATGGCGGGGATGGATTGCCCCGCAATTCTCTAGTATTTGCTACTTAAGTAGATGACAACCTAGACGACGACTTGCACTTCATATTCGCATGTTCAGTGTACCCATCTGCATGAAAGTGATTATAGTTGATGAGTAAACCGTCAGTTATGCTTTATTTATACCTTAAATGCTACAAGCCTGCATGTTATCGTACATCCAGCATTCTAAATGATCCCCAACTCACTGCCAACAGCCTCCAACGCCTCTCCCAGTAATCTCAAGATCGTGTCATCTCCGCCGACGCCTAATGCTCTTACCAACAAGGGATAAAGCCGCAAAAGGTGCTTCCTTCTTTCGCCTCTAGCCTTCTCTAGCGAAGGAATAGCCTCACCACGGCTTTCAAGCTCTACAAGCTTCGTCAATGTCCAGACTAGTTCCTTGCGCTGACTGAGTGGTTGTGGCATCTGTCCACGTAGTGGCTGGTCAGCGACATAGGCGCGAATGGTTAGTGCGCATCGGAGAATGAGAAATGGTGCTGCTATGCTGGCGATGCGGTTTCGAAGTGTGGATACCATTTCCTCTTGTTCAACTTGTTTATTTTTCCTTGATTTTTGTTTCATGGGTTCGAAGGCTGTTGACTCTACAGGGTCTTGGGCGGACACCAAGGAGAAGAGCTCGTCGAAAGCAACGTAGGCCATCCTCCTCCGTTGCGTGGGCGGAATTGCGACCGTACGACCTGGCCTCGGCGCGTAAAGGGAGTGTAGGCCATATTTGTCCTCTTTGTCTGGGAATTCTTGTTCTGTATGTGTGAAATTGTGAATGATGGAATTCTTAAAGAGGCTCTCGGCATACGATTTTCTGGTTTTATCGGGAATATCATCTGCGCCAAGAGATGGAATTATGAGGGCTCGAAGGCTGCGGAACGATGAAATGTCAAATGTTTCGTCCTCGTCAAAGGATGCTCCATCGGCATTCTCATCGCACTCCGCACTGAGGATACCATCTGCCACACCGACGACGGCAACCCAGATTTCCTGAACAGTGTTGCTGGGAATTCCTAGCGCCCTTATTTTTGGGAGTGTAGCCTCCAGTATGGACAGCACTGACGAGGTTGCTAGTCTCCAAGGCTGGACTGATTTTGTAGAGATGGGGAAGTCGTATTTCAAAGCAATTGGCTTGTGAAGAGCTGACAGCGCATCCGAAAACGCACCACTATTATAAATGTCCTTCTCAGACGCGTGGTTCAATATGAGAGTCTCGACAAGCTTCATACTGGCCTTGGACATGGCCACGTAGGTGCGTTTCGAGCCAGAGACATAAAGCTCTCGTTTGTACGCCAATGTGACAAACTCTGACACTTGTTTGATCACGGCTGATATCACGCCTTCCACATCGGTTCGGATCATTTGAACAGCTGCAAGTGTTTGAGTCTGCAGACTTGTAGCATGCTCAATGTCTGAAACATGTGTACTAACTGAAGCTTCTTCCACAGTCTGACGCAACAAGGTAAGCATGCGTCTTACAGTTTCAACAGTCAAATCTTCTTGAATTAGATTGTAGACATCTCGCAGTGCCGCGACGTACGCAACCAAGCAGTTCTGATTGTCTTCTGCTTTGTCGCCCACCGCCTTTGAGGTCGGAATGCCCCTTGACCACAAGTCCCACGCGAATTCAACCGTCATCTTATTGAAGATTGGTTTCTTGTTGTCTCCAGTTTGTGAGAGAACATGACTCAGGGCCTTGAAAGCAGCAGTATTGATCTCAAGAACCTTGAAATCAAGCAAGGTGGCAAAATGCCCAAGAAGTTCTCGCCAAAGCTGATTGAATGACGGATGAGCTGTGAGAACATCGATGTGATTGGCAAGAAGGCCGGAAATGCCATCAAGCACCACAACAGCAGTGCCGTGCCAGTCCACTTTGTCCCTTTCATTTACATCATCATTAGATGCGGCGTCAAGTTCTTCCTCTAGGGAACAAAGAAGTTTGAAAATGACCGACTTGATGCATATTGACCAAGCCTCTGGATTAAGGCGGCCGCCATTTGCATCAAAGATTCTCAACAATGTTTGAATGGCCGAATTTCGCAAGTCAAGACGCTCATCCGAGGCGACTGTGGCTAATCTGAGAAGTAGTAGCATCCACAAGGCAGCATCTGAGCCCTTTTGTGTGTGATCTGCTGCCTTTCTTTCTAGCTCGGACTCGTCAGATCCATTCAATAGATCCGCTCTGATCTCTAGAGAGTTTTCTTTTGCAGACAGAAAATCCGACAATACCCAGAAGAAGGTAACCGTCTGCAATGTTTTATCAGTATACACCACACGCCCATGAAAATATACCATGTAAACTCACCGTTAGCGCAATGTTAAGATCATCGTCCTGGGAGCAAAATTTGTACAACGTATCCACCAGAATCAAGAAGCAAGAATTAGGAAGAGAGGATAAAAAGTCCGAGCAAATAAGCTGCAATGAGCCGAACGCCGATCGAGTCAGCTTGGGTGATCGTGTGGAGAGCAATCCGGCCTCTGGACGCCGTCTACGTTCCTGAATAGCATTCGAGGTCACGAATCCGCTGCCAATGATGTCGAACGCAATATCCCAGCCACTCACCAGGCTCTCACCACAGCCCTCGACCAAACTCTTTAAACCTTCCAGGATGATTCTGTGAACCTCAATGTCTGTCGCCACACTGGCTACTGATGCAGAGCGAGCGTTCTGGTTAAGAGCTGTCAGTGCATCCCGCAAGGATGAAAGCAGCCTTAGCTGCACCGAACCTCTGCTGTCTTTCGGTATCGACGTTGTTGCCGTAGCTGCTTCGAGGATAAAGCGGGAGAGCGTCTCTGCAGCTTTAACCCTCACATGGGCGCCTAGAATGGGGGAATCAAGTGCGTGGATGATCTCATTTGTCAAGATATTCCAACCCGATGCCGCTGGGTTATTCATCAGAAGCCTTTCCAAGTTCACATTCGCGATTTCACCAAGTTTGGCCAGTGCGAACAAAAATTCTTGATTTGGCGATGCAGAAACAGTGGTGGAAAAGCTCAACACGCGGCGATGGCCATGGCCAAGCTGCTTCTGCGAGGACTCGATGGGTGACGGAGAAGCAGAGTCACCCGCTTCCGGTTTCTCTGGAAGGTTTTGCTCTAGGAGATTACACACCGCTTCGACTACTTCGACGAAAGGTGCGTTGGGGAAGTCAACAGTGCTTTCGATCAATCGCGAGGCAGCAGTTTCAACAGATCTTATCTCATTATTAAAGTTGGCCATTAATGAATCGGAATCACCGCCGTGTTCGGCTCCGCGGCCTATGGACGGGGTTCGACCAGGTGCCTTGCCAGTGGCAAACAATACGAAATCCGCCTGTTGCAAGGTCTCAAAGATGATGCCCCATGCTGAGCCCAAGGTTGGGCCAAGCGCAATCCCGAGGTTGAGAAGGGCTCGCAAACAGAGCAGATTCCGAGTGTTCAACGACACTGCGGCGGCGTCAAAGGAGACATTCCGTTGCTTTTCTGCTGAAGGAGAGGCCGGTGTTAATGTCTCAACACTTAAAAGACCACGGGCATTGCTGAAGAGTGTGTTTGCCGTGTCAGACGGGGTGCTGGGCGCCACAGATTTGGGCTGGCCCGAGTTCATACAAGCAGTGAGCAAATTAGGCGGCACAGCAGACTTGCCCAGTGTTGACAAGAAGGCGTCTCTAGGAGTAGTAAGCTGCAGCAGGCCAGATACATGGGCAAATCTCTGAAACGATCGCACCAGGCTGTGATAATACTCGGAATCGAGAGCAGCGTATAAGAATGTAGAGAACGTTGCAAGAATGGCAGGCCAGCATTCATCAACAATGGCGGCGCAAATTTTGATGTCCGGGTACATTGGGTGATCTTTAAGTTGAAGCGGATTGACGGGAACCGGATTCTTTTTAAAAGAAGCTGTCCGTTCTAAGCCTGCTAATTTCTTCTCCGGCAGATCAGAGGACGCGGGAGAGTCTCGACCAGAATCGTGCTTCGAGGCCTTGCGGCGGCTGCGGCTCTCGCTAGGGACCGTAAGGGGTAGGATAAACTTGGCCAAACCGTCAGATAAAGATGAGAGACACGACAGAATCAGGCTGTAGACGTATGATTCGGGGATGGACGGCGGGTCGGTCTTGTCAAGTTGGTCAATGCAAGGTACTCTAATAGAGCTCCATTGAGTGCTGATGCCCGTGTTTGAAGCTTCAGAATTGATGGAGCTACTAATTATGCCACTCATGCCGGCCTCAAGCATCGCCTGATCTGTGGATTGAGCAAGATTTGTCGACGGATCGGACATTGGCATGGTAGACTGATGACCAAGCCCGATTACTGCAGGCTTTTCTGTGCTTAGCCTAACAAAGGTTGCTGCCAGTGTCTTGATGATATCCCTCTCCCCCTTTTTGTCATCATACAGGGAGAATATCTTTCGCACCAAGACGTAGTCGCTAAATATGCTTCTGAATACTTCCATGCAGAGTGCTCTCTTCCACAATGCCGAATCCTGGTCCAGTAGGTGTGTGAGGATTTCCAGAGCGTCACCGCATTCCTTTGGCAAAATGTCGATGTGTCTTCGCAGCATTGTGTACAGAATGCGGACAAGCCTGACTGTGGTAGCAAAGGAAGGCCTGCCCTTGAGAGCGCTGACAATGAGAGGCATTACTCTGACGCGAAGAATATGGGCCTGCTCAGCGTGTGTAGTGAATACAGAGGCGTGATTTGTTATGACAGACTCAATCAGCTCCAGCCCGAAGGTTTGTGGAAGGCTCGAGAATCTCAAGAACTCGGGTCTCTGGTTCTCAGTCATGAGGCATAGGTCGTTGAAGATCTACCATGCCGGTCAGCTACATTCGTCTTCGGAATTGTATGAGATAGCCTACTCTGTATGCATCAAGAGCCGCTGCACGAAGCTGAACCGTCCCATCCGCAGAGGGCGCTTCACCAACCACCGGAGCATCTGGTCCATTCTCTGAGCAACTTGTCAGCCATCAATAGGTATTGTAGCGTCCCCCGCAAACCAAGAACTTACTATCTTCTGAAACAACTTTATCAAATACCGAAACAACCAACTGCTGCAGCGTTGCGGCACTTGTATTATTCACAATCGCATTCTTGCTACTTTGCAAAATGAAGCAAATGTTCAACGCTGTCACTAGCAAATTCCCATTCAACTCGGCAGAGTAGTTCTGCAGCAAAGACGGCAGAGCCTGCAGAATCTTGAGCTGAACATCTAGCCCAGCAGAAGACGCCTGCATCAACGCCTCCAGGACTTGGTTGAGCTTGGACTTGGGCAAGGCCTTGGCGACGATGAGCCGCTGGAGGCATACAATGGCGATGGCGGTGAACTTTGCGTTTTTCGTCCCGCATGCTATGATGAAGGGGTTGACAAAGTTGGGTTTTTGCGAGAGCACTGGACACACGAAATGGTTAGATGACGACGGATTCGAAAGAGCTTGGCTTTGACAATGCGCATACATTCTGGGGCTGCTTGCTCAGATACGCTGCCAAGCTGCTTGAGCTCCTCAAGAGACTTTTCAGCCGCCTACAACGGAGTATCAGCACACTTTCGTACATGATATAACTCGATTTAGCGTCACGCGATGCGCTGCAAGCGTACCTGTCTCAAGTCATTATGCTTCCTCTTGCTCTCGTGTATGAGGTTCGCCAACTCGTTGGCGAGCAGTTGCGTCGTCATGTTAGGCTAGCCCGCGCGAAAACCCGCCCGTACGTACGCAAAGAACCCCGTTTCTCATCCATGCAGCTTCAGGGATTAGCCGGCGCGCAGTTATTTATCCAGATGAGATTGCGGAATTTAATGTTCAACCGATGCACTGTTGGTGTTGACGTATGACACGAGAGACGGCTGTGTGAGGTGTGGTGCCTGCCAACAAAGGGGACGTGGCCGGTTCAGGCCCACATGCACCCGCACCTTCTGACGTTAGAAGAATGGGTACGATAACTGAGGTGGTTGAGGGTTCGAACCCCTGGCATAGCGTTGGAGTACTTTTTTCCCTTTGGGTTTCGTCCGCTTGACTTGTATCATGTTTTTTTTTTAATAAAAATAAACCTTTTAAACATGGTTTATTTACACTTTTAGCTTAAAGATATCTATTTTTTAATTCTTGAAATCTTCGCCTTTTTTTTTTCGCAATATTACGCGGAGTACTAAACATACGGAGTATTACTAGTAGGCGCAGGTATCGACACAGCTCCACATTCATGCGCGTCGTCGGATGTACTATATCGCGTGACAAGACTCTCTCTGCCCACTTAGCATCGCTTCTCCTTTCCTGCAGCGTATCTAACTAAGAAGTCAGTTTCGTGCTAGCATTGAGTCTCCATATGTACACATCAGAAAGATGGTGCGTGTTGATTGAAATACGAATAGTTATAAATAGGTGCCAGCTCTATGGCATAACAACTCGAGGCAATCCAACGTATCTAAGCGGATGACAATCCAAGTTCATACATGATTCTTTTCTCCGTGAACCCCCCATTATCGAAGATAAAGAAGGACTTAAGCCCGTGCCACGTGAATCTATGGCAATGTGACGAAAATCATGGCAGAACCAGCTCTGCGAGTCTAGCGGCCGGACGGCCAGTGCAGCAACATGCGCTTTATTCTAAAATTGCTTCAAAATAGCGCATTAAAAGGCTTTTTGCTTCGTAAATAAGTAAACAAGCAAATGATTTCAACACCAATCACCAAGTCGAGCTCGGCTCCTCCCAAAATACAAAAATATCCTCACAGCACTGGGGAACGCGTTAGCTAAAGCCCGTTGTTCCATGTCGAGTGTAGGGAGCTGACTCACCGACGCCAAAGCAAACTTCAAATCCAGTCATGAACACGTGAACGCTTAAACAGGAGCGTTGGTGAAGAGGTAAGAAACAGATTCACCGTTGTGTGTGCGGCGGATAGCCTGTTTAGAGTTAGTTGTGAGCTGATCCGATCTTGGTCGACGAAAGTTTTCATCGCACGTACCTCTGCCAGAGTAGCCGAGACGTCAATCACCTTGAGTTTGGGACATCTTTCAGTCTTATCACCGAGGGGGACGGCTGCAGAAATTGTTAGCATGGTATTTTTGATAGGCCAGAATAAATAATCTCAAGTGTAGCTCACTGTTTGTGACAACCAAGCCGGCAAGGCAGGAAGCGTTGATGTTCTCGATCGCCTTGCCACTCAGAATGCCATGAGTGACAATAGCGTAAACCTCCTTGGCACCGTGCTGGTTGACAGTCTCGGCAGCCTTGACAAGCTGTTGCAGAATGGTTAGTCCATGCGGCTTCAAAGGAAAAAAAAATGGAGGAGAGGATGAGTTTGCATACGGTGCCGCACGTATCAGCCATGTCATCGACCAGGATGGCAACCTTGTCCTGAACATCGCCAACCAGAACCATGCGACCAACGACATTGGGGCGAGGTCGCTCTTTGTGAATGAGAGCAAACCCGACATTCAAGCGGTCAGCAATGGCAGTGGCTCGCTTGGCACCGCCGGCATCAGGGGAGACGATGACGCAGTTTTCTGACTCCAGATTCTCGCGGATCCAGCGAAGAACGGAAGGCTCAGCATAGAGGTTGTCGACAGGGACGTTGAAGAAGCCCTGAATCTGAGAGGCGTGCAAGTCCATGGTAATAACGTGATTCTAATAAAGGGGAGTTAGCAAAGATGGTCAGAGCTTATAATCGGGCGTTGATGAGTTTTACATACGCAACCAGAGACTTGCAACATGTTGGCAATGAGTTTGGCACTAATCGGCGCACGCGACTTGTCCTTCTTGTCCTGGCGAGCATAAGGAAAGTTGGGGATGACGGCAGTGATGCGACGAGCAGAAGCAGTCCGGCAAGCATGGATCATGATGAGCAATTCCATGAGCCCGTCGTTGACGTCTCCGGGGGCAGTCGACTGAAGGATGAAGACGTCTTCATCTCGGACAGATTCTCCAATGGACACACTAGTCTCTTGATTTGAGTAGTTGAGACTCATTGTGTTGGCGACATTGATGCCCAGCCTGGGGTGAAATATCAATCAGCCAACGACGCCAGGTGGATACATGATGAATGATGTGCCAGTGCCACACATTTTGGCATCAGTTGCAAAGGCGAGGGGGGGAAAAGAATGCATACCGACTGGCGACTTTGGCACTCAGATCCGGGTGAGAGCTCCCCGAAATGAGCTTGATTTCGTTTGCCATTTGGTCCAACATGGCCGGTGATGTTCGGCGGGGAGGGGGAAGTCGGGAAGGAGCGCAGATGAAGTCGATCGAGGTCAAGTGGGAGAAATTTTTAGCGGCACTCAGAAGGCTGCAAGTGTCGCGGGCTGCGGGACCAGACTGGGATTGATCCCTCTGAGACTCGAGTGAGACCAGGACTGCGAGGGGGGCCTATGCCTCTTTATCTTTTGGCTGTCGGTACTCAATTACGCACTTGATACAGGATAGGTATGGAAGTATGCGACGAGCGAGGACTCTACTACGCTCACGAGCTGCTCATGGGTGCGAGGCGTCAAAAGTTTTTTTCTCTAGACGTCGGCCGGATCAAGCCATTCGCTCGCCTGGGGCCGATGGATCAATCTCCAAGTCACTGCCGCCAAAACCAGGTGCTGCCCGCTGCCGGTCTCTCTGCTCCTCCCCATCTCCCTCGGCGCCGAGTCATGTGATGGGACGTTGCCTGAGTGCCAATTGAGACCTCTGGTGGACCGTAGGCGCATGTCTGGTAACTACTCCGTACTTGATCACGCACCAGTGACGGCTCGCAGCGGCTATGCTAGGCTGGGGCGTCTGCAGTGCGCTAGAGCGGCTGTCAGCCCACTAACATGGAACCAGACTGGACCGTTCCAGACGCGCTCCCAGAAGCCCAAAGCTAAAATCCACAGACAGCACTTCACCATTGCTGACGTCTTTTCGTCGTCACTTCGACCCCCCGCCAGTTCACCCGACACAATCGAGCACTAGCATCATCGCCCGTCAGCGACTCCGGCAAGAGAACGCCGTCAGCCCGTCGTCTCTTCTCGCCACTTCTTCCTTCTGGGCTCAATTGCGGCCGCTGCGTTGCATGGTGGTGCGGCGCCTGGTGTCGGCGCTGGTGCCCAAAGCTGCCCGCAACTCTGCCGTATCGCACACACACTCGTACTCACACAGACACAGACACACACCGCTTCTGCCAGGCGGTTCGACAAGAGACCTCACCATGTCCTGTGCCCCGACGACCATATCACCATGGAGAACTTGTCGTTTCTTCCGCCACGGTTAACGTCGTCGGCGTCATCGTGCTCGTCCCTCAACGACATGTCCTTGAGAAATCGCAAGTTGCGCCTGCTCGTTGCTGCCACGGGACCCCGTGACACATCGTGGGCCCAGGCCCTTGTCGTTCGACTCTCCAAGAACCCCCATATTGAGATGCGCGCCATCGTCGACGACGTCGTTCCCCGGCTCACACAGACCATCATTGTCCTGGAGAACCGAAGCCTGGCCGCGGGACAGTGCGGACGCGCCGACGACGTCGAGTTCTTTCGCCAACAAGCCTTTGACCTGGTCGAGTGGGCAGATCTGCTCGTCTGCGTTCCCCTGGATGCAGATGGAATTGCCAAGATGCTGGCCGGCATTGCCGACACCTTCCTCGGAGAAGTGTTCCGGGGGTGGAATATTCAAAAGAGCATCGTGCTCGTCCCGGGCATGAGCACACACATGTGGTCGAATCCAGCCACAAAACGACAACTCAGTAAAATACACAGAAAATGGAATTGGATCCGGGTCATGACGCCCATCCTGTGGCACTACGAGGGGCAGATGAACCCCAAACGGGTCCCCAACTGGAATGGCTTCAACGAGGTGCTTGGAATCATCAAAAACCAGGCAGATTTACTAGGCCTCGGCCGAGATGTCGAAATCGCAACCAGCGCCGCCGTGGTTCCCGACACCAACGATGTCCAGATTCGCTCCAAGCTACCGCCTGAAATATGGACAATGGTGCTTGATCACGCCGGCGACTGGGAGCTCGCCAAAGCACTCGGCATGTACACCAACCTGCCCATGCCAACGACGTGGTCACTCGAACCCAAAGATCCCACCGACCCTCTCAAAGTCTACGAGCACCAACTCGAATGGACGGTCCTCACCGGAAACCCGGCTGCCATATGCAAGAAGCTGTCGCAATCTCCGCCAAACTTCCAGTACGTGCCAGCCTTGGTCGTCAAACTCGTCATACGCTTCGCCCTCATCGACGTCCTGGCTTACATGGAAGCCAACCGCCCCGAGCTCTTCAGAGCCTTTGACGGCACCACCCTCCCCACCAATGCATCGGCGTACTACCCACGAACCGACGTCCTCGACTTTTGGAAACAGAGCAAGTGGTTCCGCGACGAACACATGTACGACGCGGAGGCCGTCGACGGGGCCTCCAAGAACGGCCACGTCCGCATCCTGGATTGGTGGTGGCGCCGCTCCGGTCTCCCGCTCCGGTATACGGAAACAGCTCTCGAGCAAGCCAGCGGGCGCGGACACTTGCTCGTCCTCGAGTGGTGGCGCGATGCCGCGGCGCAAGACGAAGAGATTGTCCTCCGACCAGGCCGGTCTCTTCTCTGGGCCTCGCAGTACGGGCAGGCGGACGTTCTTCAATGGTGGGACGCCTCAGGGATACCCGTTGCCCACGGCGATGGCGTTGCCAAAGTCGCATCGCGCTGGGGCCAAGTCCAGGTCCTCGAGACGTGGCGCCGTCTCAAAGGCGACAACAAGCTCGTCTTTGATGCTGAGGTTTTGCTAAGCTCCACCATCCACCAGCATGTCGACGTGCTGGAGTGGTGGCGCAGGTTTGCGCACGGCGAGCTCGAAGGCATGGAGGGGAGGAAGCAACCCGTCGAGTTCCGGACGTGTAACATTGAAGAGGCACTGGAGGATAGCATTGGCGATCCGGACCAGAACCCGGCAAGGAAGTGGTGGGCACGGTATGGTTTGGATCTACGCATGAGGAACGAAGAGTGGCTGCAGACGAGATACTTGTAACGCGAGGACTGGCATAGGCGTTACCGGGGATTTTTTTCATCGCACGTTGGGCGTTGTGTGTGTGTGTTTTTATTGCATCTTTTTCTACTGATTCTTTTGCCCGGGGCTTTTGTATGCAAGGCGTAAGGGGGCAAAAGGCTCAAGTTGTTTTGTTTCCAGGCAGCACACTCATCGTACCACATGTTAGGCATAGTACTAAGATATGAGCAGAAAATGAGACAATGCACAAAAAAAAAAACAAGGGAAAAAAAAGTCATCATCTCGTCCCTAGTAGTATTGGTGTTTCAGGCAAGTGTCAAGAGCCGGCATGAATGCAAAATCCCTGATAATTAAACTGTCAGCCATCCAAGTCGACGTGTGTATCGCAATGGCAGCGCCCCTGTTGGCCAGCATAAACCTTTGCGCGGTATCATATCATGGCTCGCTATTATTTTCCGGCACGGCGTCATGCCATTATCGTTCCACCTGGCTATAACACCGTCTCAAAGGCTCTGTCCTACTCGGTACGGGGTCCGGCGCGGGCATCCGGGACGTCCCGAATCCTGGTTGAGTATGATTGCGCATGGAGTCTTTTCGCGTCACTCCATAGAGTTATTGCATCTTGGCGTGTTTCGTCGCGAGCAACCCCATCGAATTACGCTGGGTAGCATCTGTACATATGTAAAAGAGTTTAGAAAGGAACAAAAGAAAGGGCCGCTACACATACATTGTAAGTGCACGCTCATAGTACTACGCCAATGGTCAGGGAGCCTGTGGCGCCATCATCATCCTTGGCGCGGCTGCAACCACGGGAAGCAAAGAAAAGGTCTTCTTAACCTGTCCCGCCCAAGCTGTCGGGTCGCCAGTGCGTCGGGTTAGGTAGGACGACTGATTTTCTTTAGCCTTTTTTTTTTCTCCTGGCCGGCAGGGGCTTTGTGAGAATTGAAACTCGCTGTTTGCCCGCCAAGGTTTTGTCCCTTGTCCACGTAAATACCATGCTAAGCTTCTTCGGACCTCGTCTGTTGTTTGCCCAGGACGCCACACAGGACCCTGGGGGGGTGGCCAGGGGTTGGTGATACTAGTTGTGGAAACATGGCATTATCGACATGGCACCATCAGGTTGGGCCACGGGGACGATGACCGTATTCACCACGGTGAGAAGCTGACGATGCATACAATGTTTTGTATGCATGCACATACTCGCTACTCCTGACGCCGTATGGAAACCTGGACAGGCATGATCCAATCCGCCAATCCAGGACAAAGGATTCAAAAACTACCACGTATACCGGTAACGAAAGCAAGCATTGAGATTGAATGCGCTCCACACACGACAGCTGTTTGGCCGGCAACCGACGCGCCGACAAGCGGGAGGTGTTGTGGGCGGTCAAGGGATTCGACTTGGGATGAATTTTGTTTCGTGGGCCAATTAATTTGCGCTTGTCTTATACCCGCCTTGAGACGAGACGATTTCCGTGCTGCTGACGTTCGCTTGTCGGCTGTCTGTGTGGCACCGCACGCTCTTTGGCCTTGAGGCCCTTCCCTTGACCATGCTCTTCTAGAAATACGGAGCTTCCATCTTCCATGCAGGGGCCGGGGGGGGGGCCCGAGTCAGAATGCACATGGACTCCTCATTTCTTCGTTGCTGAAACTCTAAAGAACGGATTGTACCAGCTCACATTCGCTACCAGCCAAGTTGTAAAAGGGGTCCAGCATGGGGGCCCTATGTCCTCCGTAATATAGTCATCTGCAGGTGGGCAACTTCATTTTGGCAGTCGTGTGCATGCGCGGGGTGCACTTGTGGTTGCAGCCATGGCTATAGTTGGTGTGGCTTTCTTTCTGTCCATCCAGATATATAGGGGAGGGAGCCTTTGTTGAGCAACGCCAAAGTCGAGGAACCCGGGAATCATCGCCAGGGCCGAGGGTTTCTCGTCCGTGCAGCCATCCTTTCCATTCCATTCCAAGAACAAGTGCCCGTTTCGGAGGCACACACAACACCGCAGCGTGTACTCAGCATGACGTTGCCGACGGCCTAGCCGTGCCCGCTCGTGATTCCGGTGAGAGTCAGCAGCCCATCCAGCCTTGTGTTGGGCTGGACATGTCGGGGCCACGCTCTCCAAGGCCAAAGAATAGTACTCCGTACATGGCATTGCAAATCCTTCTGGAGCCAATCTGCCTCACTGCCGATGTTGTCGTACAAACAAATAAACCCCTGGCTATACCAATGCAAAAAGTCTGTCCGCCACGGTCTTGGTCATGGCGAGCAACTCGGGCTGGAGCCACGGGCCAGACCCAAATATTAGCGGAGAATGGCCGTTGTCCAAAGAGCCTCTGGCGTGTTTGCACGAGCTGGCTTCGTAGAAACAGAGTCTGACTATTTGATGTCCGGTCCGTTGTGTTAAGCCACCGCCGCCACAAGGCAAACGCCTGGCGGTTCAGAGTTCGCGCGTAGTAGACTTGACGCTTTGACTTGCCCAGATATCTGATCCAACGTTGTCTTTTCCAACGAGAATCGCCGCCACTGTTGTACAATCGACTGGCAGCCGGCGTCGTTTAGCAGACCCTTGTCATACAATATGCAGGCGTCCTTCACCTCAGCAGAAGCGGGACTTGGCTGAGCAAACAGTGCCCTGCTCCTCGCCCAGGTTCAGTGGCCGTCTTTCCGAGCAGTGGGTTCCGTGTTGTAGTATTTCGGAGCAAGCAAGACTGAAAAGCCCGCTTACGGAGCTTCAATCGCCATCGAGGCTGGCGTTCCTGCTTCAACCCCCTGGCTCTGAGCGCGCAGCATGGATCATAGAGGGCCTCCTTGGTGTTGAAATGCACAAACCATCTCCCAGTCAAGTTAGTGTAAGCGGCACAACGCCGCCATCTTTACCACCCACCCACGCGACAGCAACAAGCCGGGAGGCTTGGACCAATCCATCACGGGCTGGGTGACCCCAGACGAGAGGGCAGCCACTCAACGCCAGTACCAGAGTCGACCCATCACAGTCCGCTGAAAAGCTAAAGGTTGCAACCTTGAGTGGCATGGCAGTAGGAGTCCGCTATGTACGGAGTAGTAGTTGGCAAGTTGGGACGGCGCGGTTTGACTGATAAAAGGCCGTGAGCCGTTTCCCACAGTTCAGATAGAAACACCTCAGTATAATAGGTTGCGTGTGTCGCGCCCATGCTGACGTCGATTTATTATTCCTCTGAATCCTCTCGCACACTGTCGCTCGTCGAATGCGTGTATGTATCTTTTCCACCATCTATCTATTCCTGTGTTTGCCCCGAGCGAGGTGCACCAAGATCAGCAACATCCCTAGTCGGAATAATCGCCGCCATCTGCTGCCCAACATCCTGGCAATCAAGCCTCTCCTCTTCCAGCATCCCCTTGCTCGGCGTCTGCGGTCGTGGATTGCTTCTAATTAGATGGTGGGGAGGCAGGCACATGCATCTCATTTAGCAGTGTCCGGCTATCGAAGCCTGGTCTTGACAGTTCTTGTCCCTTTCTTGAGAGACCTCATCTCAATTCTCTTTTTCTATTCCAAAAACTGTCAATTGAATGGTTTCCGAGTAAAACGACCACATGTCCAGAGACCTTGTCACCCTCAAGACAGCTATCCTTGTATTTAGTTTTCGAGTTTCACCTCATCACGCCAAGAGTTATCAGACTCACCAGATTTACCAGTGGACCAGTCTAATCTCGAAAATAGCAGAAGTCGTCGAATGAAGTCGCAACTTGACGAAAATCGGTGGCTATTTGGGAAGAGAACTCCGACAGAAACACCTCTCTCGCCCTTTCTCACATGACCTCCTTCATCACCCTCGGTTTCCGCTCGAGTTAGCAAATTTGGGAAACTGCCTTGCAGCTTCCCGCTTGGACGCGGCGGAAAGATGGCTAGGTTTTCCTTTTCCTTCACCGGCCGCAAGAAGCAAAATGTACCACCTCCCCCAACTGGACCGCGCATGAGCAAGGCGCACAAGATTTTAGGTTCTACACCACTGAACATCGATGCTCCAGGTAGCTGGGACGATGTGTCTTCCTTAACGACTAGTGACGACAGGTCTACAACCACCGGTGCCAGTTATTCCGAGTCGGAGCTGCGAGGCCATGAGTACGAACATCGGGTTGCCATTGCCAGGTCGGATGAGGACTGGGGCGAGGAATCAGACATCATTCCTCACCCTTTGAAACCCGATGCTATCAGTTTTGGAAACCCTACTGAAAGCGTTAGAACAGATACAACCGGAGCATTGAGAAAGAGCCAATCATCCTCCACGATCCGATCATGGTATGATAAGTCGAAGCTGCCACTATCAATTTCTCAACAAACGTCCTCATCTGCCATTGCGAAGGGGTTGCCGCCTAATTTCCAACCAGGACTCAACCCAACCGGCGTGGAGGAAGGATTCAGGTCCAAGAAGAAGCCTGCAAAGTTGATGTTTTCTCGCACAGCTCGAAAGGGAAGCGATTCAACATGTAAAGACTCAGTTGCAGAGTCAGGCCTCGATCGCATGCTGCGTTCGCCATCCATCATCTCCTCCTTTTCCGTCATGTCAACAAGGTCTCGTGAGTCACGAAGATTTCGAAAGAAACATACCAAGGAGGATCCCCCCTCTCCAATTCCCGAACCCCCCCGGCCAGTAACCAGTGGCAGCAACCGAATTGGTCGTGGGAATACTCGAGAGCTCCCCTCGCTCTATAGCCACTATGAACAGATGTCCCTGAGAAACGTCATGAGACAAAAGTCTACTCCTAGCTTGACCATGACTGAAAATGGAATCTTGACTCTCCAAAACGTGACGGAAGTACCTTATGACGGTCACGAGGCAGAAGTAGCCGTCCATCAGCCACAGAAACCGGCGTCTCAGAACCCCAAACTGACCATCTTCCCCAAGGCCGATTTGCAGTCATCATCGCCTGAAAGGAGTGTCACAAGGTGCCACACCAAAACGTCGAAGGCATCGAAAAGTCTGGACAGATCCTTGGAGGGCGCTGACTTGCTACAAACCAGTGTGTTGATGCTATCTTCGGATTCTGAAGAGGACGATGCCGAACCGCGACCACCAGTAGTCCGACCATCAGCACCAGCGCCCTTGAGAAAGCCGTCAAAGTTGGAAGCCAGAGCACCACCACTCGAAGAATGCCGGCCCAAGATGGTCAGTGATCCGAAACCTAGCGAGGAGCGGGCCAGTCAGTCCACCAAACTAGGCAAGAGAAGAAGCGTTTCAGCATCGAATACATATGTTGCGAGGCCAAGCCCAGAAAACCGTCTTCGGGCTCCTACTGCAATGAGTTCGAGGTCTGGGACTCCTCTCGGAAGCTTCTCCCCCGCCATCCCTTCCCCCAGAACTTCAGTCATGTCATACTCTTCGGTAAATTCAGGAATGACTTGGCAGGGGAAACCTGGATATGGAGTACAGGAAGCTCGTGCCATGACCGTGTTTCCAGCTTGGCGGTCTCCCGGCGCGGAGCTTGAAGAAAAGCAGGATGAAGCTTCCAACACAACCAGTAGAATGTCCAGGCAACCTATACTCAATCAAACCTCGTCGACGGATCAACTGACACCACCACTAAGTCCAACCTCCGTGGACTTTTACATTGGCTCGGCGCACTCGTCCATCGACGGCCCCGGAAGCCATAGTCGACTAATAGCTGTCAGCCATCAAGAGGAAGTGCTTCTCTCGGCATTACGACAAAAGCAGCAGGCCATGCGCAGGGCGTCTATGTCTCAAGTGTCAGAAGAGAGTGAAGTTGACAGTGTCGCAGGTATTAAAGGCCAGCCTGAGAATTGCCGTCGGGAGCAACAGGGTATGGAATCTGACATGTCGAGTGACGATGCACAAACTCTGGCTAAGGAAGGCCATCGGAAGGAACATCAGGCAAAGGAGTCGCAAACAACCATCACCGGTTCGACATTTGAATTCGGATTCCCAGCTCCCCCGTCTTTCAAGGAAGACACCAATACACACAATGAGCAGAGTCCCAGACGCCTCGAGTCCTCTGGCGTTCATCCTCCTATTCATACAGAGGGTATAGTCCTTCGCAGCGATTCCATTCCTACAAGCCCTGTCGGTCCTCCTCCAACCCTTGCGTTGCCGAAACTTCCAAAACACGCAAGGAACTCCAAGTCTTTGCCGAGCCGCGACAATGACAGCACTCAAAGTCAACGAGATGTGACTTTGTATTTTGATGATTCTGAACCAAGCCCAGATTTATCAGATATTCAAGGCTGGGAATCGGCAACCGCCCCAACCACAAATGCCGTATCTCCTGATGCTCCGCTAGCTACATCTTGGCCTGAACATGAAGGAGGTCAAGCAAGTGGCAAACAAGTGCTCCCTTCTTCGAAATTAGAATCACAGTCGTTCCTCTACTGCGACGGTTTCTCTGAACTAAATGTCAGAAATCAAGCACCCAACCAAGAAAAGGAGGCAACTCCCAGTGGAGACAAAGACATTCCCCGCCCTGACAGCCCCATCTCCCCTGAGGCATTCCCAGCTGTTCCCGCGAGAAGAGTAACGTTGGGCAACATGGCGCGCTTAAGCGCAGTTGGGCCTAGTCTTTTCACAACTGCTGGAGCCCCAGGACGGCGGGGAGATGATGATTAACTTTGCCATGACAACTGTAATGATGGATATACACTTACCAATCCGGTATCAACTTTTCTTCTTCAAATGGGATTCTTTCAACCCCTTTTCTCTTTTGTTTTCTCTAGGACAGAGTGTCGAGGCAACGTGCCGGCATGAATCTTAGAGCACCTATGTATTAGCCTCAAATATTGGACATCTTTCACCTTATCCGGGTGCAATCTTCGTTGCCCGGCATATATCATGGTATGGTGACGGCGACAATGATAGAAAGTATGAATACAGCGACTCTTTTCTTCTTCTTCCTTGGACTTGATCATGATGAAGGCTGGAATATGTATTCACCACACCCGTACTGGCCTTGTGAATTCAAGGCTAGACATAATACAATGAATCAATTCAGGTCAAAGACGACGTGTATAAAAAAAGAAAAAAATGCTTGTTCTTTGGCTAGTAATTCGTACGTTTGTAATTTCGTTCATGTCCATTGCTTGCCATGTAATTGGTGTGATGCTGCTTATCTACTCCTGCCTTCTAAAATATCCATCATCAGCACTTCACGCAGTTTGTCTTGTGTAGCTCATGAGTAGGTCGAGCCCTCGGGGGGTTGAGGAGTTTTTTTGTTCATCGGGGCCGCCATATATCTGGGCAGTGTCAGCGGGATCCCTATTTAGTAACACACACTGGCCAGGGCGGGAATATTTTACCTTCTTAACTCGATAAGGACTGTCTCCATGGTGTTTTCTCGTTTCCACTGGGCGAGGCAGGGGAGCTGATTGGGATCGACCATGCCGTTGCGTGGATTAACACAAGGCAAATTAACCTGGCTAACAAACTGGATAGTAGGAGGTGCATCAGGGTACTTGTCGCCACAGTGCATTTTGACGCTGTAGATGCGATTCTCGTGAACAGACTGTTACATGCGGCGCATGACAAGTCAGAAAATGGCTCAGTAGAAGCAATTTGCAAGGTGCAAGAATAGAATGACGTGTTTCGTTTGCTTCTTCGTCTGCTAGCAATCCGTTTTGTTCTTGGTACAAACGCGGGGGCTTCCATCTTTTGCGGCGTATGCAGAATTCCAGCTCGACAATCACTCACATGAGGAGGCCCCAAAATGGTCCCATTCCAGTTGCTCATGAGCAAATCCTCGCTGTCTTCGAGGCCATAACTACAGGCTTCAGCACCAAGGCCTTTCTCGCCCTTCTCGAGCTCCTCTAGCAAGCGGAAGTTGCGCGGAACCTTGGCGGTCATGTTGGCGGGACAGGAGCGTCGTCCGACGACGATGCAGGTGGGCTTGAAAGTTATGTTCCGAGGGCGGAGAGCACTGCACGGCGAGCAGGGTGTTCCAACAGGTTGGCAGCTGATTTGGACAGATGGAGTATCGGCTTGGTTCAGGACCTGAGTCTTCTAAGTCGAGTGTAGTGTAATGTTCTGCGTGGCCTGGTGCCGGTAGATCGATTGATGGCTGTGAACGCGGGGCAACTTCTAGTTTCAACCTCCTCAATGTTCGTCACAGCCCACCACAGTTTGTCTTGCTCCTGCCTTCAGCCGCGGGAAACTTGTAGCCACCACGCCGCTCCTTCCCTGTGGCTCAATATTGGCAGCCTCCGCCCCGCGCCTGCTCTGACTAATCCGCAACCCATCGTGGTTCAGCCCAACAACCGCAGTTGTGTCGGCCCCGTTTGAGACAAACACCGGGGTTCTTATTGAGACGGGTAAATCTCGGCCCGCATACCCTCCAGTAATCAGGCAACCAGACGCTGAGAGTGCAGTTCCGGTTACATCGTAGTGAGAGCTGTCTCGTTTTCTCTAGTCGACGTTCCGACAGGCCAGAGTCAGAGCCAGAGCCGTCCGATTTCGAACCTCTCGACCACTCCAACAGAGCTCGGCTCATGAGCGGCGTCGTCTGCATTAAGCGGCTGTGACGTACGCGAAAAGCCCATCATGCTGAGCCTATATCTGACAAGAGCTGCTCTCCGGAGCCCATTGCTCTCCCATCAATCCCGCCTTTTTACCTCGTCTACCCGCACTCTCCTTCCTGCCAGCTTCGCCGGACCATTACCTTCATATTTCCAGAAACCCCGACTTCCGGCAAATACAGTTGTTCGCTTTGTTCCCCAACAGACGGCATGGATTGTCGAGCGCATGGGTAAATTCAACCGCATCCTTGAACCAGGTTTGGCCGTCTTAATACCCTTCATTGATCGCATTGCCTATGTCAAGAGCCTCAAGGAAGCTGCTATTGAGATTCCCAGCCAGAGTGCCATTACTGCCGATAATGTGACTCTTGAACTCGATGGTGTACTCTATACCCGGGTGTTCGATGCTTATAAAGCCAGGTAAGCTCGTCCTTCACGCCCAGCCGGCCTTCCGTACGGCAGCCTATGACCAATTGCTGTTCTCGGAGGCGGTCAAACACTGCAAAGAGGAAAGCGCATACTGACATGAGCTTCCCTTTCATAGCTATGGCGTCGAAGATGCGGAATATGCCATCTCCCAACTTGCCCAGACGACTATGCGGTCTGAGATTGGTCAGCTTACTCTTGACCACGTCCTCAAGGAACGTGCAGCCCTCAACACCAACATCACTGCCGCTATCAATGATGCCGCCGAGGCATGGGGTGTTACATGTTTAAGATACGAAATTCGCGATATCCACGCCCCTGGACCCGTTGTCGAGGCCATGCACCGACAGGTCACAGCTGAGCGATCCAAGCGAGCGGAAATTCTCGACTCCGAGGGCCAGCGCCAGAGTGCCATTAATATTGCCGAGGGTAAGAAGCAGAGTGTCATTCTTGCTTCAGAAGCTTTACGTGCAGAACGCATCAATGAGGCGGATGGTGAGGCAGAGGCAATTCTGCTCAAGGCTCGCGCCACGGCTGAAGGTATCGACGCCGTCTCCAAGGCCATTCTCGAGGGCCGGGAAGGCGCCAAGGGTGCCATCAGCTTGACTGTGGCTGAGAAGTACGTAGAGGCCTTTGGCAACTTGGCCAAAGAGGGTACTGCTGTTGTGGTCCCTGGCAATGTTGGTGATATTGGTGGCATGATCGCCACTGGGCTGAGCGTGTACGGAAAAGTTGGCGAAGCTCAAGCAAAGTCTATGGCTAAGACCGCCATCGATACATCTGCTTCAACAGAGCGCGGCGACAAGAAGGAAATCGAACAGCCCAGATCAGAAGAAGAAGCTGCGACCATAAGAAAGGATGCGATGAAGGAGAGCATGCTGGATGGCTTCGATCAAACAACTGCCAGAAGATGATTGAACAATTGTCTTTGACAGATGTAGCCATCCAGTATATCCTTCCTCATGTGCTATTTGCAACAAACATACACACGCTACTCATCCATGATACTGGAGCCAAAGGCACTCAAAACGGGAACAGGAAATAGTGTATTTCATCAACTGTACTGTAAAGTAAGTGGGGAGGGAAAAAGGGTTCTTATGTGTTTTCGACATTTTGACCGTGCCAGCTGGACGCGATTAGGACCAAACCGGGGTTTTACAGTCTCATGCCGCAAAACGGAGCGGATGGGTGGCGTATTCACTGTACTCATAGGCGGGAAATGATCTTCCCTTTTGAAATATACAACCTTATATTTGCATGTTGCGGTGTCACGGAGTTTTGACTGACTTATAAATCTAACAGGTCAATATTGTCATGGTAAAGATATCACTAGGTCCTGCAGCAAAAACTTTGGCCACCGCGCCCAGATATCTTTTCAAGTCCCAAAAGCTATTTAATCACCTAGCACATATATGCCTTTGTATGCAGATACATGATGATTTGGGCGTTCTAGATGCTGGTGCCATTAACAGCGATGTATGCAAGTGTAAGTCATGGCTGAATCGTACATCACGTAGAAATCCACCAGTGCACAGTTTCATGGGATTCTAAAGTTATATTGATTGCCAGTACATCCGCCTTCCATATGGCTATGCGTTTCCCGCTCTCCATAATTCTTTCGATTGTCCCCTGTCAGTCCTAATTTAGCACCGCGGACAAACGTGCCCTTTCTTATTTTCTTGTCAACACGCCCTCGTAGGCGTTACAGTTCCATTTCTCGTATTTTGCCTCCCTTGAATTTGTCAAAGGCTAGGCATGTAGACTAACAATCGACAGGGTGGCTTTTGGTCATGTGAGTTGGTTTGTAGTGTCGATTGCTACGAAACGAGCGAGATGTAGAGATATTGGCCCGTTTCTCATCTGCTCGATCCATTTATAAGAGAAGAACAGCGGCTAGGAGACCCAGCAGGATGCTGGGGCTGTTGATAGCACCAACGCCTGTTGGGGAAGGAGAAGGATTCTTTTTGTCATCAGTAGGTGAAGCACTACTGGCAGTAGGGGTACTGTCACCCGAGCTAGATCCAGATCCAGATCCAGATGCCGAAGCAGTGGCAGAACTGGATCCAGAGGCAGAGCCGCTGCCACTGTCAGAGGTCTTGATACTTGGAGCGACACGGAGGGAATATGTGCTGGTGGCACTGCTGCCCTGGGTCGTTGTAACTCCGCCGGAGATATCAGAGGTCGCGGTCACAGAGCCAGAGGTCGTGGTGCCAGAACCAGAGCCCGAGCTCGAGCCGGATCCAGACGCAGGTCTTTGAGGCCCGCTGCACTGGGTGGTGCCGACACAGCTAGTTCCGGCAATGCAGAATATACCATTGCTCTGGGAGCAGCATTGAGAGCCCCCGGGGGCGCAGGACTTGCCACACTTAACACGGTCTCCTTCACAGGTGTTGGAAGGTGGACCATAGCAGGTGTGTCCAAGGGGACAGCATCCATCTCTCTGGCAGCCGTATCCGACCCTGCAGAAGGTGCCCTCTGACTGCGAGCAGCACTGAGCACCGATGTCGATACAGCTGTCACCGCAAGCAGTACCGGTGTCGCACGCAGCAGAAGCTCGGAGAGAGAGGGCCTTGAGATCACCAATAGGTGAGGTCATGGACTCGAAGGGAACCTTGTCGGCAGCAACGAGCACAGCCAGGGAGAGAATAACAGCCGAGGCGAGCATCATGATACAAGTCGGAGAAGAACTCGGCTGGATACAACAAAAGACGAGAATCAAATGCGAGAACCAAATGAGGATAGAAACAGAGAGAACTTGTGTTTCCGGAACAAGACAAAACGCCAAGTTAAATGTGTTGGCCACAGGAGAAGATGAGCGGTGAGCAAAGGCCATCCCATCTTATTATAACACGGACCATCGCAGAAATATGTATGTTGGCTTCTAGGCCACAACGAAGTGAGCCTGACCCTAGAAGGTTTGATATGCCAGCGTCCTTGAATGACTGTCTGCTTGGTCCGTGAGTGATTCTCTCGCAGCATCGTGCTCACCAGCGCTGGCGATAGGACGCCCTGACCTACAACAAGTAAGTCCAATTAGCAAAGCGAAGCCATTCTCAGCCCAATTGACCGAGCCAGGATCTTGCGGATCACTTACGCCACAAACTGAGTCCCGAATGGATCAAGGACTGAAGGCTTGCTCCGCTGCCTTGTCAGGCAAGCCTCAATACAGATCTGCGGAATATTACATTATGACTGGCCGCCACAGGCTAAGAACCACCCTTGTCACCTAGATAGCGTATCCTCTCTCCGCAAGATGAATTGTCGGTTGAGGGGAGATATGCAGGAACAAAGTGCGGCTGATATTTGGTCACATTCTGTTAAGAAAAGCCTCAAAGAAGGGACACACAGGAGCCAGCCTGAAGTTCAACAGCATCGGGAAGATAACGATGACAGCAAATTATGTGCCAGGTTTGTACAATGCTCTCCCATTCACATTTTTCTAAAACCAGTTGATAATATCGGGCAATTAGTATTATTTATTTATCGGTATCCCGGAAATGCAGTGTGTATAAGTGCGGTATAATCCCAAACCGCGTTTGTCGTCTCATGTCTGAGTGGACACTGGAGATTGTGAGCGCCTGCTGATTTTTAAATTTAGACTCGCTGCAAAGATCATCATGGTCTTGACCAGTCAGCAGGTGTAAATAGAGACAGAGATTTGAATTCTGACATTGTCTGCCAGGGAATCCGGGTCATCTAAGAGACTGTGTCTTTGAGTAAAATTGTATCAGCCTTCGCCTCCTGTCTTGATGCACCGAAAGTGGTTGACGTTTGCTTGTATCAGTCGAAGGTCAATCTCATCACGATCTCGTAAACGCTTGCTGCAGATCGTATGTCCGTCTGAAGTGTGTGAGTAAATACCCCTGCGTCTTTTGGAGTCAGGAAACCTGATGAAAAGAATGAACCACTGTGCCGACTATCTCCTCGCAGGCCAACCTGAGTTCAATCTTCTCGCCACGCTTAAGCTCCAAGCCCAGAATCAGTTGTTTGTGTTCCGCAAGCTTATTCACACTCCCGCGCCAAAACCAAACAAGTCTCCCGTCGCCGCCTTCCATCACTAACGTAACCCAGGGGTTGTTTTTATTCCAGAGTGGTACCTGGTCATTCTCGTACGCCAGCACAACATGACAAACCCAAAGCGGAGATTGTGACATCTCGGGTTGATCATGCTGATGGTCACCACGGGGAAGTCTATCAACTAATGCGTAATCTTTGATGATGTCGAACTGGCAACACAACTTGGGGAACCCAGCGAGCTGTTGCAACAAGTTGTGACCGAATGGTGGGTTGCGGCTCATCAACCTTTCAATGTTGCAGAAATCGGTCTGGGCCAATTGGTGAATACTCTTTATGCCACTTCGAAATAATTTCTCCATTTTCACAGAACCAATACCATCAACCAAAAGCAGTTCTTGGCCAGCCCCTTCCCACACACCAGACTTAACACTCCGCAAAACGTCCAAGACCACATTTACGCCCCTGCCGTCCCTTCTTAGTCCCAAAATGTCCGTGAGGCATCGTAGGGTTCGGTCTAGAAGCGCATAGATGCGGCCTCTTTCTTGATAAAGCTCTTTTCTCGCAGCCCCGGATATCTTGTTGGGCCATCCAGTGCGGAGAAGGTCTATCTGAACTAAGAGGAAGACCTTGTGCCACGGTTGAGTAATTGCTTCTTTGATGGTATATGGGATCGCCGTGTGATCGTTGATTTCGCGAAAGAGATTTTTTTCGGCTTGTTTCAAGGGGAAAGAACGAAATTCGCTTGCGAGGCATGACTTATAGAGGACTTGCCGTCGATCCGGAGCTTGTGAGATGCTGCACAGAGCTTTCATAGTGACAGAAGAAAGCTTATATCTTAATTGCACTTCATGAATGTTGGACTCCATATCTTCGGTACTAGAATGAACTGGTTCTGTAGCCCCGACAGATTGTGTGCTAGGGTGAGGCTCGGGAGTACTTTTCTTGTGACGATTCATGTTGGCGTGCGTCGACGAGCTTGCATAGGTTTCAGCGTCGGGGTTCATAATTGCGCTCCTCGCTCGATGCTGTTCTTTGACACTCCTCTATGTGAGGATTCCAATATGAAGCGTCTGACAGTTTGAGTTACGGTGATTAATTACTGTCTAATGGCAAGTGACAGGGCAACTTTGTCACGAGGCAAGCGCGATCCCGAGGGCAGGAGCGGCCCGCAAGCCAAGGCAACAATGAGCAGTATTTGTATTTTGTAGAATTTAAAGCAGATTATGTGATAATAATTTAACTTGCACCCGGCTACCACCATACTACGATGCTTCTTTGGCATCAAGTTAGACTTCCTAGGACATCATGTGATGCCATTGTTGTAGCTGCTAGCAGGGGCTTACAGGGTGTTGAATTGAAAGAGTTGATCTGAGCCGTGGCTTCCAGCTGCTATATATATCCTTCATCTGAACGCTCCGAGGGAGAAGGATTGACCGTAATATCTGTAAGGAGAACTTTCATAGGCCGTGCTGAGACTCAAGATACTCGAAAATGTTGGCGAATACTCGGCGACGAGCTTGATGCTATGTTGGTAGATGGAACAGATATCAAGCTCACGAATTGAAACCATCTATCTGCCACAGCAGCTTTTCTAAACGCTCTTCGCAGATCGTACTAGCTTGAAGGAGGAAAGTGAATTAATCAGTTTTGACTGAGAGACCGATAATTCGCTTTTTAATGATGTAACTTGCCTAGCAAACCTTATAATATGATTTCAGAAACCGCTCGGGTGTTTTCTGACTGACGAGCCGCATATTTCGGATCTCATACCGCAGGTGCATCAAGACGAGGTCGAAGTCAAGACAATGTCTCTGTGGACTGTTTCTTCAATGAGTTTGTCATGCCTAGCGTTACTGGCGAGGGATGTTGCACATTGGGCACCCAAAATTAACTTCCATTGTTCATAGTGCCGTCCTGAAATTGTATACTGGTTCCAGTGAGGCGTTTTCGGAAAGCAAGGCGCCACAGAATCGGCCCGCGCCTAGAACAAACTTCAGTCTTGTACAATCTAGGTAAGATCGTCAGGCTACGATAATAAATACAAGTCGCCTTTCCTTTGAACACCCCATCTAGCCGCAAGCGATGCATGGAGTAAGATCCCAGAGATCCCAGGGGGTATCGGGTGGTAGCTGGGGAAGGCTTGCTCGATACTGTTACACTTCTGGCGTCGAATGTACCCGGCGTCTCGTCTACAAATCATCACACGCACCATTTTGTGGCGTACCGTCGCACTCTCATCACCAAGACTCCTCGGCAATACAATTTCAGAGGATAGCGAACGGAATCTGTTGTTGTCCAAGAGCGTTAGTTTGCCACTGAGGGGTAACGAGAAGTAACTTTCCAAGGGGCGAAAGCGCGAGAGCGAGGTATATTGTGGTGACTCAGACAGTGATGCTCGTAGTCTTGTTCCAACTGTTCTGTCGTCAGGTAGTTTTGTAACGAGGGGAAATACAAGAAGCCATGGCTGTGGTTAATTAACAAGATGGAACCAAGGCGATGGAACATACAACCTGTGTATGGCAAATGAAAGGCTCAGCGCGCGGTATTGCACAAAGATGTTCACCCGTACAGACTAGGCAGGTGAGGATTGAAGCTAGGGAAGTCACGGTAAAGGCAACTGTCCAAACAGTTCTTGCTTATTCCGCCGATTGGCAACAGTTGGCACGAAATACATAAGGCAAGAGCAGGAGGCAGTGATACAACGTGAAAAAAAAAAATCCACCACATACCCAAACACGAAGTTCTTTACTCATTCACGTATGTATATGATTTGAAGGACCTCGGAATTGTCCTAATACTCTCTTTACCTGCCTACGTTTACTCCGTCCACACTTTCGCGAGAGACTTGTCAGGTTATCATCATGTCTTGCAACTGCTTCATAGTGCCGCCTCACCTGCTCAAGGGAATAGCAAATTCGACTCACAATTCAGAAGAGATACGCAAGTCCGCCCAAAATGGGCTGGAATTACATGCCAAGTTAACTGATGCTCGCAAAAAGCGTTTGGCTTCTCTAAGCCAGCCTCGGGGTGCTCGTGGTGAGGTTCCTGCTCCTCGTCCCGCACCTTTTATTCCAGAGACGGTGCTGCATCATCTATCCATTGCTGAAGATGTTGACGAGGCCGTCCGTCAACGTGCCAAAAGAGACTTGGAGCATTTTCAGTCGCTGATGGCACCCAAAGGTTCTTAGGGTTTCACTCGCAGTTTCTGCTTTTTGGTCAGAGAATGCTAACTGTGAATGGAATCACAGCCGAACCCCAAGAAGAATCGCAATCCATGGTAAAGCCAAAGAAAGACCCAAAAGATGCACCATATCGAGCCGTCTACGATGCTGAACACGCAACCAAACCAACAGAGCTGCCTGGGGAGTTGAAGAGGGCCGAGGGCCAGCCCAAGACAAAGGATAATGCTGTCAATGAAGCTTATGACAATGTCGGTGCCGTCTTGGATTTCTACAGGAAGAAGTTCCACTGGAAATCGATCGACAACAAGAATTGTGATGTCATCTCGTCAGTTCACTTTGGCGAGAGCTACGAAAATGCCTGTTGGTTGATTCCCCGTCTATATTGCCCTCCTGCGTATGAACTAATATGAAATGGCAGTCTGGGACTCGCAACAAATGGTGATGGTTTTTGGTGATGGGGGAGAGTTTTTGAGCAACTTTACAAACTGCATCGATGTTATCGGGCATGAGTTGACCCATGCTGTCACGGAGCACACCAGCCCTCTCGTCTATGAAGACCAGCCAGGCGCCTTAAATGAACACGTCTCTGATGTCTTTGGCATCATGATCAAACAAAAGAAGGAGAACGAGACTGCTGAAAAGGCCGACTGGCTGGTCGGTGAAGGCTGTCTCCTGCCTGATGTTAAAGGATTGGCCCTCCGCAGCATGAAAGCCCCAGGAAGTGCATACGACGATCCACGATTCGTAAGTATACTCTATTATATCTTCAACTCCTTTATATCCCCTAACCATTTTTAAAAGGGAAAAGATCCTCAGGTCGATAATATGAAAGACTACAAGAATACGTACGAGGACGAAGGAGGAGTTCACATCTTCTCCGGCATTCCGAACAAGGCCTTCTATCTTGCATCCGTTGCCTTTGGGGGCTACTCGTGGGAGAAGGCGGGGCAGATTTGGTGGAAGGCTATGAACAGTGGGAAGATTCCGGCTCGATGCAGTTTTACACAATTTGCCGATGTTACCGTGGATTGTGCTGAAGAAGAATTTGGCAAAGATGCTGCAGAAATTGTCCGCAAGGCATGGACCGATGTTGGTGTCACTCGCGTTATCTAGGAGAGTGACAATTGGTGCAGTCCGTGGTGAAGGTGAAAAGCATATTTACATTGCTCAGTTGATGTATGCTATCATGACTCTTGTTACCTAAGTACCTTGATGCAACAAAATATCGTTTGTGTATTGAGTTGAGGTCCTTACAAGGTGTGAAAGGGCCAATATGCGCAACTTAGCAAGGATAAGGTAAATCCCAAAGTCAGAAACATGCATGCTAGCGTCGCGACTCGTCTTTAGCGATAAAGTTGGTGACGACCGAGGCAGGCTCGCAAATATATTTGTTCATAATCAACGGAGAAGCTACCCTAGGAAAGTGATGTCTCACAGTGGGGAGAGCAAATATAGATGGACAGACCAGACGGCTGACTATCACACACGATACCATAATATACTCTAGCATATTGCTGTATACAGGCCTATGGTTTCTCAAAGACTAGACTATGAATTCTAGGACCATCCCGACCATGAGTCGTCAACCCCAGCACACTTTGTTTAACATTTGTAACGTTCGACTTGCTTGCCGTGGCAACGTTTCCACCAACATCAACAAACCTTTTTTTGGCATGTGTTTTCGTAAATCCATGGCAACTCTCCACCCGGCCGCCAGCATATGTTGAGGCGTACGATATCGTTTTAAATTTTCGATTTGAATGTTAATAGATATGGCTCGTCATTAGCGCAGGGATATGAGAGCATCAATCTCGCTGTTCAGTTCGTACTTTTCGCGGCCTGCATAGCCCCCCCTCCCCCACCTCGGTAGAATCCGAGCAGTTACAGATCAATCTCACTCATCCCATCTCCTCCATACGGAGTACTACTACGTACCTGGGCTGCCTTTCGGTAGATTTTCTGCGCACAGATATCATATGGTGGCGCAGTCATTCACGGGGGCCGGGGGGGGGGGGCAGCAAACCCGGGAACTGCACGATCGTTTCCCGCCTCGCCCGTCCCCAACATGTCAATGCATTTCGTTGAAGCGAAATCGTACCTTCACCTGAGGCCAACGGACAATGTGTTTCACAAAAAATTTTTTTTTTAAAAAAAATTAATATAACAGGCCCAGCCCACAATGCCGAGCCAACATCATGCCAGAACAAGAATGTGCGTCCAAACAACCCCGTGCAGGTGAAATTACCAGTGTAGTGGGGCTCTATGGGGGCCTGTAGCGGTGCCGGCACCGTAACAGAGGTGCCAAAAGGTGCCAAAAGGCCCTAAAAGCTAGTGCCGTGAGGTGCCGTGAGGTGCCGCGAGGTGCCAAAGGTGCCCGTAAATTTAAGGCCGGCACCTTCCATATAATAAAAAATAAGCACGTTGGTTAATTAATTGTGACTGTTGTAGTAGTTATATGTAATACTTAATTTATGATCTATGAAGCCATGTATTTAATCCCTGTAAATACCCTTTTTTATGCCTTGTAAAAATGCCCTATAAAATTCCTTTATTTAATATTATGTAATTGGTGATGTGCGGTAATAGGTGTGTTTTTTTTTAGCGTGTATGGCGGCCTTTGGCACCTTTTTAGCACTAATATGTAACCTTGCCGGCACCCAGCCGGCACGGTATCGGCACCGTACTAAAATATGGCACGGTAGTATTACTTAAGTATACGCTGCAGATAACGTACCAATTTTTGGTATGGTAACAGCATTCCAGCTAGCTCTACTACTCAATGTTGACACATGCATGCACGGCGAGCAGAGCATGTCCGTACAAATGCAAGCGCCTGTCTGGTTACTCTGGTACCTGCATCTGGCCCACTGGACATTCTCCTCACGGGGCATTCCGGCACCAGACCCTTGCTCACCCCACGTCTGCCATTCACTTGGGCAGCTAAAACCTACACAGTCGACACTCTCACGTACCAAAATCTCTTCATCCTGCGCATATACATGCAGCCCAGCCTTCACCCTCGTCCGAAAACAGCAACTTCTTCACCCCACCGTATTCCTACATCATCTCATACCCTTATCCTCTTGGCCTTCGCCATCCTGTTCCTCGCGCTGGCGCTCCTCATCCCTCACAGTCTCACAAACTCTGCCGTCCCCCGCCTCCGCCAGCTCTCCAGTCATCTCCTCCGTCGAATCCACCTCCCAACTGCCACAATGGTGACCGCCCCGCCCTACAGCCACGAGCTCGAAGTCGCGCAGCTCGCCGTCCAGCGAGCCACCATCCTCACCAAGCGTGTCTTCCACGAAAAGGCCAAGGGCACCGTCGACAAGAACGACAAGTCTCCCGTGACTATTGGCGACTTCGGCGCCCAGGCACTCATTATTGCTGCCCTGAAGCACAACTTCCCTGGCGATGCCATCGTTGCCGAGGAGGAGGCCGCACAGCTGAAAGAGGATGCCAACCTGCGTCAGACGATTTGGGATCTAGTCAAGGATACCAAGTTGGACGATGAAAAGGCTGAGCAGACGCTCGGTGGAGCTATCCAGAGCGTCGATTCTATGCTGGAACTAATTGATCTTGGAAACAGCCCGGGTGGTTCCAAGGGTCGCATCTGGACCATTGACCCTATTGATGGGACTAAGGGGTTTTTACGAGGTGGTCAGTATGCTGTGTGCTTGGGATTGATGGTCGACGGGGAAGTTAGAGTCGGAGTACTCGGTTGCCCCAACTTGCCTGTGGACGATTCGGCTCGTTTGACAACAGACATTGGATCCAACGCCACCGATGAAGGACGAGGGGTCATCTTCTCCGCGGTCGAGTACAAGGGAGCCAGTAGCCGGCCCTTAACGGCTGGCAGTCTCTCCCCGGACAGCAGACACATTGGCATGCGTCCCATCGAGGACCTCGCAAAGGCCACCTTTTGCGAATCCGTCGAGGCGGGACACTCCTCGCATGATGATCAGGCCATCATCTCGCAGAAGTTGGGCATCACAGAGCCGTCGGTCAGAATGGACAGCCAAGCTAAATACGGCTCCATTGCCCGTGGTGCGGGGGATATTTATCTCCGTCTGCCAGTGAAGGCTAGCTACCAAGAGAAGATCTGGGACCACGCGGCTGGTGACTTGATTGTGAGGGAGTCAGGTGGCCAAGTTACGGATATTTACGGAAAGAGATTGGATTTCAGTGTCGGTCGGACGTTGGCGAACAACAAGGGTGTTGTGGCTGCTCCGTTGGGCGTTCACGACCGGGTGTTGAGGGTTGTGCAGGAGGTATTGAAGATTGGGCAATAAGCGATACCTGGGCCAGCAATGAAAACAGGTTTGATGACTAAAAAGCTAGCAGACGAGAATTTTTCGATCGATCGATGAAATCCGGTTCGCCGATATGGCCACATAGAACAGGGGTGCACTGGGTAGCGACGAGGGGGAAAGCAGGAGAGAAAGCAGGGGTTGCGAGACAATGCATTCTTGGGCCCAATTTCCTGTTAGGGGCATGACCGACATTGCTGTTGGTCGGGGATGCGTCTTGGTTGGCTGCGGTGTTGCCCTTTGTCGTGTCCCTGAAACAATTGTTCAATGCACTCGAGTATGATGAGACTGACCGTCGACGAGGATAATGTCTCAAGGCAGGCTGTACGTGGAAGTATTGACTCGAAAACGAAAAAAAAAGACGCTGAAATAAAAAGAAGAAGGACGCTTTATTTATTTTATGTATGCGTGTAAAGACGATCGATGATAATCTAAAGCTGTCTACCAAGTGCAAATCAAACTGGGCCTTCCAATCCCGCCCGCTAGGTATCCATGTAAATCAAATATCCACAAGCACACCCGTCTTCGTGAGTCGTCGCATTAGCCGCCTCTCAAAGACACCCTGCCCATTATATCTATCTATTCGGCTAGGCAGTCCAAAATAAAAATCGCAAAAAAAGATCAGAAAATTCCTCGTCGAAAGGGGGTCAAAGCAAATCTCCACATCAAAACCAAACACCAGCGTGAAGTCTTCATAGCCAAGAGCCAAGTTGTGTGCCAGGAATGGTCTCTTTGTAAATAAATAAGAAAATTCGAGTCGAATTGTAAAAATTAGATGGTCTGCTCTCCGTGTACCGAGCGGTATATCCACTGTGCTTCATACTACATGCTGCATCTCATGACCAAGAAACTGTACAACCAGAATAGAAGAGTTGGATCTTTTTTTTTAAAAAAAAAAATCAAAGCAATTGATCCTTTCGGCACATTTACAGGAATAGCTGGGCCATGGCAATGCCAGCACCAACCAGGAGAGAACCACCAATGGCAGCAGCACTGCGAGGAGCGGCACCAGGAACGGCGGTGGTAGGGACGGTGGTGGGAGCAGAGGTGGCCGAGCCCCTCGAGCTGGTGAGCGTAGCGCTGGCCGTAGAGTTGGAGGAAGCCGAGGCAGAGCGGGAGACGGTGGTGATGGTGGAGTTGGCCGAAGACGTCTTGGACTCGGGGGCCTTGGTGGTGGAAGGCTTGCTGGAATCGGTCTCGGTCTGGGTAGCAGAAGCCTTGGAGGAGCCAGAGGCAGAGGCAGGGGCGGAAGCAGAAGCAGAAGCGGAAGCGGAAGCAGAGCCAGAGGCGGAGGGAGAAGGGTCCTTGCTGCTGTCACCCTTGATGACTTTGATGCTCTCCCAGCTGCCCGACTTGTCACCGTAGATGTACTCCTTGATGCCACCGTTGGCGGGGCTGTCCTTGCCGGCGTAGTCGACAATGGAGATGCTCTTGTAATAGGCGTCGAAGGGAGCCTTGGAGAAGTCGGTGAAGCCGCCAGCCCACTGACGAGTGCCCTCAGGAGAGTTCTTGCCACCAGCGCACCAGGTTCCGAGCTTGATCTGCATGGGAGTCTGGGGGAACTTGTCGCCGACAGTGGCGGCATCGAGCACTCGGACGCTCTGGCCGTCGATCATCCAGTTGACCTGCTTGGAAGTCCACTCGACGGTGTACGTGTGGAAGGAACCAGTGGGATTACCAATGGGGTGGTACTTGCCGCGGTCGTAGGTGGTAGTGTCTCCCTTGCTGAAGTAGTTGGTCTGGACCTGGGCGTTGTCGGAGCCGACAAATTCCCAATCAATCTTGTAAGTGAGAGCCTCATGTTAGCACTTTTCACACAACAATCAACCAATTTTCAGCCTGGCAATGAGAACTTACCTCATCGAGATCATCAGACTGCAAGACAGCCGAGGTAATAATACCGGCTCCGGGAGCTGCCTGCATAACTACATCGACACGGCCGAAGAAGATGTACTTGCCAGTCTCAATGGTGGGAGCGTTGGTCTCGGTCTGGATGGTAAAGACGGCGCCATTATCCTTGTACGAAAGCTTGGTACCTTCGGCTTCCGAGAAGATGGAACAGGCTCCCTTGGTGAAGTCGCAATCGGACTTGCCGCCAAATGCAGGGTCAGCAGGACACTCTGGATTTTTGTCAGCACAACAACTCTAACTCAACTCAATATGTAACGGAACTGTTCAGGATCAACGCTGTACCTTTAACCAATGGAGAACACTTCGTAAAAGTTTGCCCTTTGGCAACAGTTGCCAAAGTAAGGGTTGCGATGGACACAGATTTGAAGAACATGTTGACTGGGGATGGTGGTTGTCGCAGGATGGTGACGATTAGTATAAATTGAGGCTCGGTTTTTTCGTGTAAAAAGGAACACGACGAGCGGGATATGTCAAGGACAATATAACAACGAAAGCGAGTGAGCTCGTTAGCGAAAGACGAGAAAGTTGATAAGACAAGAATGACACGCCTAGTGCCAGTCAAAGAGAATCAGCTTTAGTGATGTAAAGAACAGGGAGGACAACGACTCGACAAAGCAGGCACGAGGGGAGGCTGAGTGGTGCTTTATTGCTTTCTGGAGGATGAGACTGCCTGGCCATCTGGGAACAATCTAGGAACCAATAACACCAACGGCATCTGGATCCGTCCATCCAACCTGGGTCAATCAGCCAAGCCTTCCACACGTCGTGGATCCCTGGCGTTTTGCTTCTCTCGGCAACGCCATGGCCAATCTGAGCCTGCGCCTGACAACAGGGCCCTAGCGCCACTCTCGAGATATGAGACATTGACACGCCTAGAAGGCAGCCAAGCCCATCCTGGCATGACACTTGAAGCTCCATTGATGGCGTTTCTGGATCCGCCCCAGCCACCCCTGCCCATTGCAGGGCCCACGTTTTACGAAAGGGCAGGGTCACAAGGGGTCAGAGCCGCAAACTGATAGCAGCCAGCCTTACCGTCGCGGGCTCTGGAGATGACGCCTGTCTTGTCCTGGCTGCGGATGGAATCACCCGGCCGCTCTCGTGTTTATTTCGGGCAACGGCCCATGCCAGCACAATGCTGGGCACGACCAACGACCAACGAGCTAAGAGCTACGAGCTACGGAGTACAAGCCGCGCAATACGGGCCGTGAAGTCAGGGTTAATTAAAGTCACAACTTCGTCCGTCCTCTACAGCCTAATTACTACTAGTCAGAGATGGTGAACGGGGCGGTCGGCACGGCATGGGACGCCGCAAAAAGACACTGTACTCCATACGCCTCCTCAGTCTCCAGAGAACGAGGTTGGGGCCTGGCCAGTCGATCAACATCGCTTACGGAACATGGTTTGAAGGGAACTTGGGGGGCAGATGGACAATCAACGGACATCAAACGGTGCGGGACGTTGAATAGAGACGGTGCGGACCGGTGGCGGAGTGGGGGCCATCGGCCATTGTTGTGCGCGCCTCGCGCAGACTCGGCAAGAGCCAGACAGTGCCAGACAGTGCCGTTTCCGGCGCAACAAGGTCGTCACTTCCCTAGCGCTGCCCCTGGTTGACGCGGCTCTTTCCCTTGAATGACCTCCCCCCTCCTTCCCTTTGGAGTTTGGAACCGAGGAACCAAGGACCCTCCTCGCCCGACCTGGTCGACCCCCCGCCCGCTTCATCTTACTCTGCGACCACTCCGTATTCCTGCTACTCCTTTTGCCTATCGGGTTGCTCTTGGTTACGTGAACAGTCATTTGAGAACGATGAATGGCCAGTGCCAGCCCAGCCACAAGACACAACACTGAGCCGACATCCAACTTTATCAGTCAATTGGCTAAAGAGCTAAAGAGGGTCAGATCGTCTCGACAGGTACGACCAAGATGTCAATCGCTCGGTGCAGCCTGTGGTGACACCGAGCACAATGATACCTCAGCATCTGGGGTAACGTGTCGTACAGAGACCTGCAGGCTGTCAAACGCTTCAGTGCGCACATCAGCACGGATCTTGTGCACTGTTGGAATAGTAGGGCTCTGTCATCAATCCTCACTCAGGATGGATGCTGACGAAATGGCCGGCCACATTCTGAGCAGTGAGGGAATTGTCGTCGACACAGTGCTGACGGCTGAAACAGGAGCATTAACTAGTGCATTTCTTCAGCCAGCCCCCAATGCGCCGTCTACGTTGTGAATTTCTATCTGTCTGATAATATCGACCGCATCTTTGGGCGACGGCACCTGAACACCTCGTCGTGGGCACAAAGCTTTGGAATTCGCAATTTGTTGTCAACCCAGTCGACAAATTTCCACGCCGTGAGCCAAGGCCTTATCATCTGCAGGGGCAAAATGGCAGGCGCACACACCATGCGAATAAATTGCCCACGACGCCAGCCAACCGCTACGCCCAGCAATGCGCGGCACACCGGCATCCCACCACTTTGGTAGTACGTCTGGTATGCAACGCACAGTGCTCCTCAGGCAGATTCGTATTCAGGCTCCGGACCATGACTGGTGGGGCTGTGCTGAGAGGATCGATCAATTCCTCCATCATGTGGTTCAGTCGATTTTTTGTTCTCTTGCCTAGTCCGTAATACGACTTGCTTTGTCCCTCCTTCTCGGCGACTGCCGCATGAGGCCAGCAATCGTGTTGCCGGCCTGACCTTATTTGAACAAAGGCACAAAAACGGCCCCTACCGAGTCTAACGAGTAACGAGGTTGCAGCGGCTCGAAACTTGCCATTGTCGGTGGCGGTATACTCTTTTGAGATCTACGATGGTGCCTTGACGTGCGCTAGCTGGCAAACTGGCTAGTCCTGTGCTGAAGTCTGCTAAGTGGGCTCTTTGCAGCCATTTTCTCCGACATGGCAGACACATTGACAAGTCAAAAGTTGACTACGTTGCGCTAGTTGAGCCACATTATCGTCTGCCGCTCCGCTGTTCTAAATTTACCATGCCAACACGTCCACGTGTGCAGGGACCAAACCCTTTTTGCAACACGCAAAGTCGTCAGTCTTTGACGGAGGAGCTTCGTACTGTAACGAACCATTATTTCGTCACACCAAGCTTGGTAAGTCCATGACGTCTGAACGTGTGTTGGGGGGCAAAGAAGGCAGCTATCGTGGAACATGCCGTAGTGTCTTGCTACCTATTCTCACGACAAACTAACTACCCATTAATACACATATTTACGGCCACAATACAGTCTAGAAGGGTCTGAGGGATTTGCCATGGCACACTCCCACTGGTTTCTCGAGCCTGCCAGGTCATTTGATGGATTTCACCATCAACACGTGTGAGTCACTGTCTATTAGCTTATAATAATCATGGAGATGGCTAAGAGTGAGCAACAGGAGCATAATATTAGTTGATATACTCGTCGTTTCGTGGTTCTTTGCCATATTTTAGGCGATCATTATACACTGCCCGCAAGGAATATCACACCATCAAATGAAGGAGACTGACGACGGTGTCAACAGGGTGAGCCGTTGTACAAATATAACGTGACATCCATGCAAGGCGGGTTGTGCATGCACAAAATGGCAGCAATCAAAGAGATGGTGCAGCTACCCGTACCCAAATCACTACACGCGGCCGTGTAACGAGCAGTACTTGGACCATGGATTTCCATTTCGAGGTCATTGCAGGATGTATTCCATTGTGGGAGGCCAACAGCCGCATCGCCAACTTTGGGATGTCGCCAGGCATTTGGAGTACACAGTATTCTTCTATTATATAGGCATAGGGTAAAAAGCATTCTATCGAACAAGGCGCCTGGCTACCAAGCACTGTACTACGGTATATTGTAGTACATTAGAATACGTCTAGATACTTGGCTGTCACATAATATGCTATGGTAATTTATAGCATATTAGCGTGTACTTGGCTATCTCGGGCTACGATTTTAAAATACCGCGGCATACTAGTATAATTGGGAGACGGGGCAAAGCAGAAATATTGATAGAGGCTCTAGTGCAGTATAAGATCTATGAACAGCTCACATAGTCATCTTAATGGTCCTTGATGATTTGAGAAATATCCTCCGAATCTCTGCTCTCATCGTGACATCCGGCACGAGACCACTCACGGTTGCCAATACGGAAAGAGAGAATCTTCTGTCATCTTGAAAAGGTGGTGTAGCTTCTTGGATACCCTTCATCTTCCATTACTTCATGTTTCACGGACAAAGTAACCGAGCAGCAGATCTTGGTGCCTACTATTGCATACTATCAAACGCCGCAGGGGTTAGATATGGGTGCGCAAACTTGGAACTGACATCCGTGACACGGTCCTTAGACAGCCAGCGGAAACTTGATGGAGGTATTCTAATAATAATAGAGGATTCAAGTTCCCCAATATAGTACCAACCCTTCCTCACCATCTTGACGAACAGTGTTGAACCCCAAAAAGGCGCAAAGCTTCAGACGCGTCTCGGGGAAGAACAGTCCGCCACCACTTACACAGCGTAGACAAAGACCTGCGCGATATCTATTTCGACTGGGCGACATGCCGACCTGCTTTCATCGAGTGGCCCGTGCCTGTCGGAGAAGTCTTGTTTGAGAGGCGGCTGACCATTACCCGTGACGGTATGGCGTCACTTCCACCACAATTTCATTGTTATCCAACAAAAGAGTTTTGCATTTTTTATTCAACCGCATCGCCGTGCTATCCCTGAATTACATGGAACGCTTCTCTACATATTATGGTAGGCGGTCTGTTCACTACCCCTCTAGGATCTTCATCCTTTATCACACCCTTCTTAGCTAGCTCTTGCTATTGATGGTATTTGATGCACTTGAGCTCTTGTGTGATTGTCATTTGGTCCCTCTTTGCTCTGCCGTGAGGTTAATCACATCACTAAACGAGCTACTCTATTTATACCGAACAATGTAGCATCTTGATAAACAACTTATGGTCGGAAATGTCCTGACAATCATGCCGTTGCGAATTAAGTGCTACGATGCGCAGAATGGGTATTTATCTACCTTGTAAGCAAATAGTATACACTCTAAATAGAATATAGTTTAAAGTACAGGCCTTCGCGCGCAGGCGCTTTTAAATTCCTTGTACTAGGATTGCCTGATTCTTGGCGTGTACACGTAAAAACAGCTTTAACGGACTGGCAGGACGGCGGCGACGGATTGACAGCTGCCAAAACTTCTGGTATTTGACTTGTAAATAGAAACTGTTTATTCATTTTTACTTTCTTCCTTCCTCTCTCTAACGCTTTACCAGAACGTTTAGCATTTTACATCACGATTACCACAAAACGTTGCTCTTTTAGCGCCAAATTCTTAAACCATCTGTATTTGGTATTCAGATATCTTGATTTGTCGTTCGGGCTTTTTTTCACGTTTTCAGTGCACGTGGCGTAGTTCCAATATTTCCTGCTCGGAAATTCACTTGGAGTCAGGATGTCGCAACTCTTTCAGAAAAAGGAATTACGTCTTTTAACAACACCAGAATGGGATCGGTCCTCGCTGAAAGATCGCATTATTTGGAACAGACGTCTGCAGCTACATGATATGTCTGAAGATGCCGGGCGTCTTTTCACAGACGATCAGTTGCTCGCAAGATACAATCCTCGTATCGTAGCCCCCGAGCAGTTTCGTTTTTCAACAAATCCATACTGGATGATGCCAAGTATGCCGACTTCTACGCCTATCCCACCCGCCGCCCCTGCAGCTGAGACGATTCAGACTCCCAGGAAATTATCGTTCAACGAGGCCTTCTCAGATGAAAATTGGGAGAACCTAGACAACAATACTGCTGCTGCTATAGCATTTATTCGGGATATAGTATGGCCAAAATTACCGCCCTAAACTACAAATACAATAGGACCGCCGCCCACGACGACGACTTTTACGTCTATCCCTATACGGCAGCCCCTGAGCAGTTTCGTTTTTCAACGAATCTATACTGGATGGTGCCAAGTGTGCCGACTTCTACTTCTATCCCGCCCATCGCCCCTAAGAACCTAGACAATAATTGTCACACGGTTGATTCACAATGAAGGCCGTTTCATGATATGGCAATAATTCAATTCATGAAATCATTTAAAAAAAAAAAAAAAAGGCTAGATGGTCATGCGAGCCCACTAGTAACACTGCATGTGAGCCGTACCAGGCTCTGGGACTGTGACCAGCAGTGAGAATAACGCCGAGTACACGCATCGTGATGCGTTAAACACGCCAGCCAGATGGTGAAACACCGAGGAGCTAGGCAAAAAAAAACACTGTGACTTAGTTTATGCTCATCGCTGAGGGATAATTCAACTCATCTAATAACAGTCTTTGGTATCAAAGGTCCTTGGTTTTCCTCAAGGGCTAGTCAACTAAAAGCTCTTTAAATATAAAAAGTTGGTGAGGGTCTTCTGTCCTATGTCCCATGATCATTGCCCTCGTGTAATCCCGTGTGACACCAGCTTCCTCTCCCTCTAGCCCGTCTTCGAGCTATTGTGTATTTGGGTCGTGATAATAATGTTACTGTCCGCATAACCTGGTGTCAGGACTTGTAGCAGATATAATAATAAGTTAAAAGTTATAGTCTAGAGAGCGTTGCGAGAGCAAGGGATGTAGTAAAACGAGATTAGAGTAGTCATTGAGGAAGCATTCCAATTCAACAGAGTCTAGACTGAATCAAGGGACATAGTTTGTTGTCGCATCTTGAGGGCGGCCATGGAGATTATTTTAAGTTCTTAAAACAAAATGGAAAAGGTTTCGAGTTAACAGGACAGGGCTCTTGTAGTGGTTCGAATCATCTGTTCTATTCAGTGCAAGCATCTAATAAGTTCTTGCACTTCTGCAGAATTGACTGGCAACTTGGTCCCCGCGACAGGATCTGGTCATATCCAATGTGCCCAAAGGTATAGGGTAGCGCCATCGCCCATGTCTCCGCCACCCAACCTCCGTCGCTGTCGTCACTCGTCGTCGTCACTTTCATCCTTCACATCAATCCAACTCCTCTTCAACCCTTGAAATCTCACCAAATCTGCCCACCATGCAGGGCTTCAACATGGGACGCTACGTCCCGCCAGACCTCGAAGGCACAACCTCAGCCAACAAACTCCATAAGAAACACGGCCTCGGCCAGCGCGCATCCAAACTCGCCTCCCACGGCATCCTCACGGTGCGCTTCGAAATGCCCTTCCCCATCTGGTGCACCTCGTGCCCCAAACCAACCATCATCGCCCAAGGCGTGCGCTTCAACGCCGAAAAGAAAAAAGCAGGCGCCTACTACTCCTCTCCCATATGGAGCTTCCGCTTCCGCCACGCCGCGTGCGGCGGGACCATCGAGATGCGGACCGACCCCAAGAACACCGCCTACGTCGTCGTGGAGGGGGCCACGAAGCGAGACACAGGCGAGGACAAGGGCCCGCGCGAAGGCGACGAGGCCCTGGCCATCATGACCGACCAGGAGCGCGAGGCCCTGCGCAAGAACGCCTTTGCGAGCCTGGAAAAGACCATCGAGGACAGGGAGAGGCTGAAGGCGGCCACCCAGAGGATCGACGGGCTGCTCGACGCCCAGGCCAAGTTCTGGGACGACCCGTACGCGCAGAACCAGAAGCTGCGGAGGGCGTTTCGCGCCGGCCGCAAGGAGAGGGAGCGAGAGGCCGAGCGGGCCGAGGACCTCAAGGACAGGATGAGCCTGGGCATCGACCTTGTCCCCGCGACGGAGCACGACGCCACGAGGGCTGCCCTGATCGACTTTGGCCCGGGGGAGGATGGGCAAGCCGCGCAGAGGGCGCTGGCGAGGCCGTTGTTTCAGACGGCTGGTGGTGACGGAAACGGAACGGGCGACAGGGACGCTGCGAGGAACAAAAGTAGCTTTGTCGCTGACATTATGAACAATACGCGTTGGGCAAAGGATCCCTTCTTACAAAAGAAGGACGGCGTCAAGACGGCGCGGATCCAGGGCGTCAAGAGGAAGAGGACCGATGACGAGGACAGGAATCCCTCGCCTGACAAGGATGCGAGGAGTGCTTCTGCATTGGTGGAATATGATTCTGACTGATTTGTGCGTTTGGTTTGGTTTGGGCATGGCGTGGCGTTTACGGTTTGTTGGTAGAGCAATATACCCCTTTTTTTTGTGCTCTACCAATTTTATGTTCTGGCAGATGGAATCGTCTCCCGCTACTGTGCATGACATGTTGCTGTGTTGGCGTGGAACGTGGGTTCTTTTGGGCATCGGGGGAAGAGAGGCGCGGCGTTGACGTTGTGCTTGGTTTATCTGGCTTGGGCGCTGGTTTACTGGTGACAGTCGGTGTTGTTAAGGTTTGGATTGTTTCGCTCTGTAGTAAAATGAAATTACAAGCATGATACAAGTATCGACAGTCGGTGTTGTAATTCGTCGTGAGGACTGGATTAGATATCCGATGGTACTGCTGCTCTATGATGGGGAACTTCACCTCTATATACAGGTATTTCTCTTGGCGGATGTTTTGCATTAAGAGGGCTCAGGGGCGGTGGACTGTAGGGTGGTAGTTATAAAATACAGTAGGGCGACAGTGGCGGGCTATAGACCGGATTTTCTTTGTAAGGAGTATGTGTTTGAGGAGACTTGAGGCTGCAGCCATTGGGTCTAATGTGTACGCACCCTCATTTTCAATGCCCGTATCGAGTGCTGGAAGGATTGAGATATTTACCGATTAGAATGATGATGGTGGCGATGAGGAGGAGTATCAGGAGGTTGTGAATGTGCTGATTCAAGATGAAGAATGAGCAGTACACATAGAGAAGCACTCCAACATGAACATGGGTACATTGAAGGTATCTAGCCTGCCCATCAGATTTGCCAGCGACCAACCATTGCCATCTCTCAACTTGTCCAGCTCGGCGGCCGATCAGCGGCCTTCTTCCCCCAGTCCGACTCCGTGTTGCTCAGCGTCAGCTCGAGCGTCCACCCCTCCGTAAAGAGCTCATGCCCAATCCACGACCTTGTCCAAGGTTTGCCATTCACCGTCGCCTTCTGGACATAGACATTCTTGTATGCAGAGTCGAAGTTGAGGGCGCGGATCGTCGCTCTCTTCCCCGTCACGGGACTCTTCACGCTGACTTCCTCCAAGAACGGAGCGTTGATGAGGTACACGTTCTGGCCGGCCACAGGGAACAGTCCAATGACGGAGAAGAACAAGAAGGAGCCCATGGCCCCGGAATCATCGTTGCCCGGAAGCCCGCCGTTGGTGTTATTGAACGACGACGGGATGTATTGGTGAGCCCTTTTCGCAGACAGGCCAGGGCGGCCAGCATAGTGGTAAAGGAAAACCGTGAGGAAGACGGGCTCGTTGGAAATATCCGCCAAGCCGCTCTCATGGAAAAAGTTTAGGCGGGAGATGAACGCATCGTCGCCGCCGAGCAGTGAGATGAGAGAGGAGGTGGCGTGCGGAACGTAGCTGGAGACGCGATATATTACTTTTTAGTTTTTTTCTTTTGTAGCATGGCCCTTCAACTTACAACAGGTATTGCCAGATACTGGCCTCAAACGTCTCACTTGGGTTTGACGTCAGCGAGCAGAAGCTACCAAGGGCTGAACAAGCTATTGGGTCCTGAAATCCCCACGTGCCATTCATGTATTTGGGCTGGAAGAAGCCCTTGAACCCGGTATCTTTGCCTTTGATGACGGAGGTCTGGTCCTCCTTCCACAGGTTCTGCCAATTCATGCTGCGGTGCATATACTTTTCTCGCATATCATGTTTGCCTAATCCTCCCGCAAGCGTAGCCAGGCAAAAGTCGTTGTACGAATACTCAAGAGTGCGCGACACGCTCCGGGAGTTGGTTCCAAAGCCCAGAGGGTCGAAATCCAAGTACGGGATGTACTTGTACTTGCGCCAGCTCTGCAGGCCGCCGCGGCCGTGATACGACCACTCCAGGGGCTCATCCTCCGCGTCGGTAACAACGGCCTCGAGGGCGAGCTCCCAATCAATGTCACTGCTGAGGTTCTTGGCATAGGCGTCCACGAGAACGACGTCGGCATTGGAACCTCCCTGAGTCCACCCCTTGCACATGGACATGTGGCAGTCAGGCAGCCATCCCTCGTGCTTGTACATATCCAACAAGGACTGAACCATTTGTGTCTGCGCAATTGGATCCAGGATTGTGAGGAGAGGGTGCTGAGCTCGGAAGCTGTCCCAAATGCTGTGCGAAACGTTCAGTTAGTTTGTCAAAGAAACAGACAATAGTTTTTGCCAAGCGCAGTGCTGGTAACCCAGAGAGACAGCCTCTTACCAGTAGAATGAATCAAAGTAAGGCCTCCCGGTATCCCAGTGAGGATTCTCGCCGCTATAGTTCTGGGGACTAATAAAGCTCCGATAGGCACCGCTCCAGAAGCTCGTCAACAGATTCTTGTCCGCGCCGCCGGGCTTGACAGATATCGGACTCAGCTTCTCTCGCCATGCATCCTTGGCAGTCTTTACGAGACGGTCAAAATCTTGGAGGGGATTCGGAATCTCCCTCTCTGCACTGCCGCACGCCTGCTCCGAGCTTTTGAAGCTGAGCCCAACCCTTGCTGTAACTGTGTTGTCGGGCCCTGGACTAAATCTAGCAAAGCCACCACCCTCCAGGTAGAAGAGGTTGAAGCCACGGGTGATGTACATTTGTTTTGGCTCCGTTCCCGCCCTGTTGTTGATCCATACGCCCGTGTCATGGATTTTTGCCCCGGCGAAGTCCACGCAAAAGTGAAGCTGGTACGAGCCGGCGCCAAAACTGGGCAAGAAGGTGCCGTTTCCAACCATTCGGCCAGATTTCTCGTCCACGAGGATACTGGCATTCTGCCGGCTCTGCCACAGGTCTGTGAGGTCGAGCAGGATTAACGGGTGGCTCCCCTTTGACTTTGGAAACGTGAATTTCATCAGACTGGCATGTTCGCTGACAGTCATGTTCACTCGGACACCAGACGCAAGCTCGATGCCAAAGAGCCCCGGCTCGGCAACTACCGAGCTCGCCCTGTAGTGAACTTTGCGGTCTCCAATGCGAAACTGGCAATTGTTTAGCTCATCAGAACGGCAGACCTGCGGAAACAGCGGAAAGTTGCCGAGGCTCGGATTCCCTCCCGTCCCCTAGGGGAAGACAAAAGTCGAGTTAGTTTTGACCGAAGCCTCGAGGGAACAGGCGAGGAGAAAATGGGCAGAGATGTGCTTTACTGAGTCGTGAATAGAAGAAATGCCCGTAACATTGGACATGTCCATGGCAAACCCGCCGGTGTTCTGGCCGTCTACATCGGCGACGACCTTGGCCAAGCCATACGGCAGAGTCGCTCCGGCAAATACATTGCCCCCGTTTGTTGTACCGATCAGTGGGTTGACATAAGTCAGAGGGTCAAATTGTGTCGCTAGGGACGCAAGAGGCCAGGGCAGCAGCAGAAGCTGCGGCAGATTGAGGCTGGGATTTCGCATGACGATGCTCGGTGCCCATGCAATGACGGCGTGCTCCAAGTGCCCGTGATGAGCTGCGGTAGGGGGACGATGGCAAGGCGACGATGCTCCGTTGCGTTGTTTGTTTGCCAGAAAGCCATTGGAACGCGTCCAACGTGGTGTGACTCTGATTGATCGGCGGGCCGCGGCCATTGCAGCAATCGTGCCCAATCCATAACTTACATGATCCAGACAACGCGGGGGAGCAATCCTCGGGGTAGCATCAAATGAAAGCCTATCATCATAGATGTCGGCGCTTTAGCCAATAAGTCGACCTCTGTCACCAACATTGGCCTAGCTGCGCACCGTCACCCACGCGCATAATCGGGCGGTATGCTTCGGTTTTCCCCTCACGAACCATCTTTGTGCAGAGCCTCGGGGCCGCGAGCCCAATGGCGACCTTGTTTTCGCGATCAGTCTTGGCAGAAGTTTGTCATTGTGAGACCTTGATCAAGCAATATCTGTGCCGTTGCTGACTTACATGTATGTAGTTACAAGGTATTGCCAGACCTGAAGGCTGATGGCCAGAATCGAGTTGTGATGGATCAATTGATTCCCCCGCCGGCCCCCACCCTTGATTCTCTGGCCGACTGTCTGTGTTCTGGCCAGCGGGGCGACCAGGGTGCCATGTACGGAGTATGTATGTTGTACGGATGGATATCTGGAGTCGACGGTTGGCTCCAGCCTCCCGATGTCAGATGCCGCCACGTTAGCCAACGGCATTTCACCATCACATTGCTCCGTAGACACACGCTGCTCTCTCATCTTGTACAAAGTCGACAGGACAACGGAACGCGAGGGCCCACAGTTGCAGGTTCAATGTATTTTCATCAATTATGGCTACTGGTACTATAGCCTTCTCATTTTAGAAGGGTCCAATGCTAATTCAACCCGCCCGCGCGCGTTGCTGTATATCAATATTCCTGTGAGCAGTCGACGGCAATCCACTCTATTAACCTTTGTGATAAGTCAGAACCGAATCCACTCCACTCATTCGAGTAATACCAGAAAGTGAATAAAAAGAGGAGGAGTTTGTGTGTGTTTGTTTCATCCAAAGATGGCAGTAAGGGGCCCACTCCCTTGCTTTCGCTCTCTCCCGGTAGCGTTGTGCTGGTGTCATAGGCTGAATTCTCCATCTTCTTGCAATTTCCCAATCACCGGCTCGAGCAGTCTGGGAAGCGCATCTGCCGCATCTTGACCGAAAGCGAAATCTCCCGGCTGTATCTTGTACAGCTCCGTCTCCTCCTCGGCCTCGGGGTTGATGGTACAGATTCGAGCCCCATGCAACTTTGCTTCTGAGATGTATCCGGCCGCGGGATACACTTGTGCGGATGTGCCTATAACGAGCATCAAGTCCTAAAAATAACGTGTAAGCCACCTTCTATCAACAGCGGTTTTGCTTTGCAGCTAGCTCCTGGCCCACTGCTCACTGCGCCAACCAAAGCAGGGTAGTGCTGAGGCGTACAATCTTATCCTTTGTGATCCATTCATCGATATTTTCAATCATATTCTCATCAAGCTCCTCGCCAAACCAAACCACGCCAGGCCGTTGAATACCCGTCTGACACTTGGGACATTTGGGCAGCTCCTCTTCGGGAACGTGCTTGATTCGGTGGTACGGGTCCAAGAGAGGAAGCGACTCTCCGGGGGGAGGATCCTCCGAGCCAGCCTGTAAAGATGGGCAGAATGGGTCGTCAAAGTTGTCCCGCTGAATCCAACCGCAGCCTTCCGTCGTGCATTTTATATCGAACAAGGAGCCGTGCAGCGTGCAAAGTTGCTCGGGTGGGTGGTTTGCTCGTTGAGACAGGTCTGCAGAGAGCGACAAAGGCGCAAATAGCCTCGCATTAGTCGAACCACGAACAACATGGAGGCACTCAACTAACCCCAAAGAGCGGGAGCGGGTGCTCACTCCCTTCCAAATACGGGTGGTTGAAGAACTCACTATCAACATTTTGTGTTAAACATAAGAAATCCGGGTTCTTCTTGGCCAAGGCCGCCAGAGCTTCATGGCCAGGGTTTGGCTTGGCTTTCAAAGCCAGGTGGCGTCGCCAACCATAGAATAACCACACAAGGCCCGGATCCGTCGTAAAGGCCCTCATCGTGGCTAGCTTTGTGGGCGAGTGCATCCTCCAGAGACCTCCGGCTCCACGAAAGGTTGGGAGACCAGATGAGGCACTCAGGCCAGCGCCGCAGAGGGCCAGGATGCGACGGCTGGAACGAAGGACCTCATGAAAGGTCTCTACATCGTTGTGGGGAGGCATCGAATCCGGTCCGACAGATGAATAAATATATATGAATATGTATTAAAAAAAGAAAAGGAAAAGAAAGAAAGAAATAAGAGAAAAGAGATAAATCAACGTATGAATATTCCGGTCCTGGAAACTACTAGTTGACCGAGCGGGTGTGGTGCGTCGTGAGTGGCCACTGCCGGTACCGGCTGGGGTAGCCCGGAAGCCGCCAGTGCTAAGAGGCGATCACGATCAAGATCAAGGCGAGCTGTGGTGGGGTGAGGATGAGCAACACTCTGCTATCCTAAACGGGAGAGCGAATTGTCTGTCATAGGCCGGCCGGGCTGTAGCGCGAGGACGCATCGATGAATAAGGCCTGCGAAGAAGAAGGGTTGGTTGGTGTGAGTTTTGCAGATGGAGAGAAAAAGAAAGAGGCTGTGTGAGGCGAAAGTACGAGGAGGTGGTTGCAAAAAAAAAAAAGACACACGCCGATGCTGCTGATTTTAGAAGAATCAGGGCCAACCGGGACCAGTTGCTTCAGGTGAGCAAGCACTTTGCACTTCGGCGCTTTACCAAAGCGGTGCCCAGGGACACAGATGGCGACTTGGGGCAACCTCGCCAGGTACTTTGAAGTATCGTGCGGAAGGCTCAGTGACACAGGTACCAGGGCGCCAGCAAAAGGTACTCCCAACTCCAGACTTCCGTACTCCGTACTCGGACCGTGGGGATAGCAGCCTGGGCACCTGCGCAGCAGACTTGGGGGTGTCCCGCTTCTGCACACTGGTGCAAGCCTCACATGTGCTAGGCAAGTACCAAGTGAGCTAACGAGAGTTGACTGGACTTTTGCAGCGACCAAGCCACATGCCCCCAACATGAATCGAGCACCCAGATACGAGCCAGCACCAGAAATATAAGTACGTGCTGCTTCATCAACCAACCTGCCGGGCACTAATCATATTTACAAAGTACTTAGATGCAGCACAGCATATTTATTGCAGGATACCGCGCTGTCGGCAGTCACCGCCACTCCTTGTGTCGCCGCCACCATCTGCCATCTAAGCACAAGCAGAGTACCAGACATGTAGCTGATGATGATGCATGCGCTTCCAACTTGTACTACTGTCATCAACACCTGTCGAGTCTGGAACTGTGGCCCTGTCACCTACTGAAGTACCTTAAGTACTCAACTTTACTTAAGGTATTGACTTAACAAGTACTTCAGTACTTACCCATTTGCGCATGCAACCAACCAGGCACATTGTAGTTGCCTGGCGCATGAAAGTCACATCGCAGTCCTCAGCGTCGGGAGCCTAGTCTGCTCTCCACCATGCCAATCAACCACGCTCTCGACTGGACCTTCAATGTAGCCTCGATGTTGGGCTAGCGCCGTTTTCAGACCGAGAGACAGAAGTTCAGATGAGCAGTTGCTTTCACCCTGGCCCTGGTCATGCTCCGGCTCGTCGTACCAGCACCACCCTGCATCTGCGCACCGCTCCTCGAGACCCTTCAGCTTCGCCAATGTCCCGCAAACCCCTCCTTCATTCATTTATTCCCTGTGCTTCTTTATTTGGAGCACTTTTCAGCATCTATCCACTATTATGTCGTGCCTTCTTAGTGCCTTCTGCGCCTCCTCCCTGCGCCTCCAGGCCCGAGCCGGCGTCTGCCAGGGACGCCGGCGAGGCAATGGATTGCAGTCCCCAGGAGGACACGAAGCCGCGCCCAAAGTCGCGCAAAAGCTTGCCCCGAATTTATTCGTGTTGGATCAAATATGTAGACGGGATGGCGAGCACCGGCTTCCATGGCCTGACATGCAAATAACGTCCACCACACCCCCTCCCCAAATGATGCTTCGTCATTGTTGGAGCCAACCCGCATCAATCCCTGCTCGGTTTGCACCAACAATATTTCTCGACGGTGCCAAGAAATTTCAGAAACACCCAAATACATACTAAGTTTTTAACTTTTAATTGTTTCGCTCTCTAGTCAAATGAAATTACACGCATGATACAAGTATCGTGCAAGCGTAAAATATACATACTAAGTTTACACTAGTATTTTGCAGTCCGCGTTCCATCATATCTACATACATACATCCTGTCCTTGCGCTAGTTGATGTTTCGCCCATCGGTCCGCCGTAATCGCATGGCCTGGTGGCCTGAAGGAGTGGAGAATTTAGATAATCAAATAACAGACCTGAGGCAGCAACAAAGGATAGCTTCCGTAGCTCAGTTGGTTAGAGCTTCGTACTAATAAACGTTAGTGATGCGGAGGCCGCAGGTTCAAGCCCTGCCGGGAGCAAAGTCGTTCCACGATGCTGTCCTTATCGTGCTGTTTTTTTTTTCATCTTCCTCTGTGCCAACTTTGAATTTTAAGTTTACCTTCTTTTTTAAACGAAAAAAAGCCATCGATCTTCTATACTTTGCACCTATGCTGAGAAATGCCAACGAACATTTTTCTTCCTCCGTAATGCTGTCAAGTGTCATTACCGACTCCAAGACCATGAGAACTCGCTAGTCGAGTTGTACCTACCTTACTACATATATACTTCGTCACGTCGCCGTAGGTAATCACGGCTGCATGATTTCCGTCTACTTGGTCAAAGTTGGTGTGTGCCGGACATTTGCTCTGTTTAGTTTACTTGTTTTATTTTTTTCTTGACTCGTCCTAGCATAACCCCGAGTAACAGAAAAAAAACCTCATGTCCTTCATCATAATACCACCATTATTCCAACCGAAACATCACCGAGGCCAATACAACCTTTGACAATCGATAGGTGGCAACCGTACCAGAGCCTCACTCCTATAAAACGGGCTTGGAAACCACGCCATCATCTCGTTGAGAAACCCAATGGAAACAGCAAAATCTAAAGTTTGGCAACCTCCCAGCCAACTGCATAGACAGGCATTCTTTCGTTCAGAGAGGAGAAACAACCAGACAAAAAAAATTCCGACATCATAATAGTCGGCCTATGCAACTCCCCGCAATGTATAGTCCTAAAAGGTTCTTTCAATGTGCCTTGATATCCGTGTTTACGCCGAAAAAAAGTGCGAGCGGAATGTCCGCTGATGACCCCGTGAGGTGTTTATGAAAATCGTTGACGCTTGAGATGAGATGTGTGCGTGGTGTCGGTCCAATCGAGGTTATACGTCGTCCATCTGCCCTGCTGGTTCTTCGTCCTCATCGTCAAAGCTAGCAACTGAAGACATGTCGTCCTCGTCTTCGCTTTCGGCCCCTGCTTCGTCGGCTGCGTCTTTCGTTGCGTACTTTTGTACATACTCTACAAATCCCATATATTAGCCCCGAGAGCCATGGTTGCAAGGATCACAGTGCACTCAACGCTTACCCTTGACCTTGGCGTCGTAACTTTTGGGCTCTCGTATCAACAGGGCGGCTGCCTCTCCGTTGAGGGGATCGGTTGGGTTCGGGTAGCGTAAAAGCTGCGGGAGGAAGACCTCGAAGATGTTGATCATGTCGAACATCGGTGACCATGTTTGGTTGATTACGTCCAAACAAACGGATCCGGACCTGTCGAGGGCCAATATGTCTCAGTACTGCCAGACACTGCAAACATTTGGCTTTCCCACTCTGGCGCCATCTGTTTGAACGCATCCACGAGACGCCATGTACCAAGTGTCTACTCACAGCTCATCGATGTTGGGGTGGAAGATACGGTTGACGAAGCCGATGCTAGGTGACTTATACGGATAGGTATCAGGCAACTCGACGTGCACTTTCCAGAGGCCGCCTTCAAAAGGAGCTGTAGTTGAGCGTATTAGCGTCGAGTCTAGAGGCATGTGTGGGTTATTCATCGTGGGCTCTGCATACTCTCGGCCGGGCCCTTGAAACGGACGAAGAACTCTTGCCTGTTTGTCGTTCTGGTAAGAAAGAATTCGTCGGCGTGGAAAAACGCGCATAGCCAAGGTAAGCATCTTACACTGCGCGAAGTTAGCAGCCATCAGGCAACAGCGAACGAGATGACATACTGTTGTCGTTGACCAGGGTTACCTCATAGTCACTCATGAGCCTACAAATGTCAGTTTGACCGTGGGGTTTTGGGTGAAATTAGAGGCAGTGTGTCCACCATACATCCTGTGATTAGTGTTAGCAGGTCATGGAAAGCAAAGCGGCGTAATGTATGAGAGTCGAGTTCGGGTAGCGGCGGCGTACTTCATGACCTGGACAAGATGATGTCAGCGGAGAGAGGAACTCGTTGTCTACAGCACCAGGCACAGACGGCACTTACATCAGTCTCGATTCTTCGGCGCGGGCTACTCATTTTGGCAGGCTCGCAGCGATCACTGCGTCGCGTGGTGTGCTCTTCGAAAGTTGAGGGAATGTCTCACGACTCGGGAACCGGCGACGTCACTACTGATAAGGATGGGCTGGAACAAGGGTGCGAGACGAAAGACGGCAGGTCGGCGGCGGTTACTGCTTCGACGAACAAAGATATGCGATGCTTCGGGTATAAACGGCGACGGATAGACGTTGTTTAACAAATAACGGGAGATGGGCGAGATGGGCGAGATGGCCGAGTGTGCACTGCAGTCTTTGGCTCGAGGAGAGAATGTCGGGAGGGTCGACTCGAGTCACTCGACCAGGTTGACTCAGTTGTATTCAGGTGGGTGACGGCGGCACAAGTCGGCACCTGTATGGGCATGTATGGGCATGTATTGGCCTGGCTGGTGCAATCAATGTTACGGGACAGGGCCTACTTGACTGACCCAGTGGTGAATGTCGACCTGTCCTTCGTTTTGTGCCAGTTGTCGATGTGTTCTGGCCCGGTCTGGTGCGGGGATGCGTTCAGCCAGCCAGTGAGTAATCCAGCTTCAATGTTGCCAGCCAGCCAACGGGCGGGCACGCTGTCTCTGGAGGATGGGGCCGCATGACCTCCAGACCTTTCAAATGCCCGGTTACTTGGGCAGTACGGAGTAACTAAAACCAGATTGACTCGTACTACAGCATGCAATGGTCTGGTGCCTTTGGACGTCCGCCAACCCAAGAAGGATCGGCAGCCCCCCGTTGGCCTCCTACACGTCAAAGGCTGGGACCAGAGACCAGACTGGACCACCGGCTGGAGCCAATCCGACCACATGCAGCCTCTAACATGACCCCTCCAGCTGCAGGCACAAGGCATGCACTGATGGTGGAGGCGATGATGCCACTGGGCCGCAGCTGCCGCATAAGGCCAACTCGGTGCTTGGACTACCCAGCACATGTGCAACCTGGTGTGCCAGTACCTGTCAACGTGGTAACATGTCTGGTCTGGCCAGGCATCAGACTCACTGACGCTAAGTGCTGGTCGTGCTGGCACTGGGTGGTTAAGTACTTAGAAGTACTTACCTAGTAGTGGCCACCGCCTGAGCCACAGCGCCTCGCACACGCCTCAGCCTTGAGCACTGGAGTGGCCGGAAACGATCGACCAGACCACCAGACCGTTGACATCTGAGCTTAATCCCAGCAACTCACCACCAGACTTTAAAATGTCAAGTCGACCCAAATGCGTCTCGCTCATCCCCTACGCTGTGCGAAGGCCCCAGTAAGTATTTCGCCCCACAATGCCCCTGCAGGCGACTGGTGACCTCGGATAACCTCGATAGCAGCCTGAAGTTTGGTATATTTTAATGTAGCGATTTATAACTAGCTTCTTATAGAGACTTCTATTATTACTGAATTTACTAGTAAAAGTATGTACCTCTAGGAACATAGCTTCTTATTGGATATGTACCCCTGCAGATACCGCATTGGAGCCTTCGCACACCGTGGGGGATGTGACCCTCCACTTATTAATATTCTTTATCCAGTACTGTCGACACCTCTGGCTATTAGATTTGGCCACTCAGTCTTGGAAATGACACAACAAGGCAACAGCATTAGTAGTCTGTTGAGGACCCAGGTACTTAAGTACCTAGTGGCTACTGTACATTCATTCGTGTACGTCGTACGTGTACATACTCTCATAGGCCGCTCCAGGCAGGCAGGACATCGCCATTGTGACAAATCAGGCTTTCACCCCTTCAATTGACTGCATTGTGGTAAAACAACAAAGACGCAAATTTGAGGCATGACTGGTCGTTTATTCCCCTCTGCCCTCAGACTTACAGCACCAGTAACAGGCAGCGTCGGCATCCCGTAACATTTCACAAAACTTCCGAGTGCCACCAGACTGCACATTGACAATCTTCGCCCATAGCAACCATCTATTGTTCTCGGCCAAACATGCAGATCGCGCCCAAATAAGCACACAAGAAAGAAAGAAAAAACCTCAACAATACCTACCAGAAAACATCCGGACAAACAATAACTGACTTGTCTCGAAAACCCATTTATTGTGCCACGAGACATGATCGACCTAAAAGGCGTCTGCATCACCGGCCGCCCCCGGTCTCTCCTCCCTCCTCAACCAACCACATCCCTCCCCAACGTCGTGGCTCCCAATCACCCGAGCCTCGGCACAGGCACGAACCGTTTCATCGCCTCTCCGATAGACCGAGGAATCCGGTCCCGCTCGGCGAAGGCGACAAGTGGACGCCAAACAATGCCTCCAGTTGGGAAATGGGGAGTCTTGATATTAAAAACAATAATAACAATCACCTGAGGTAATTTTTATTTTATTCCTTTTTTTTTTTTTTGTTAGAATAGACCGACTGCATCTTGCTATCCCAATACAAACAAATATTTGGAGAGCACAAACCAACCTAGTGACAGAAGGTGGGTCGCCGCGCCGCCCTGACTGGTTAACCAGGCACCCGGATCTGAATCTGGGTTAGCAACTCTGGAACCGACCGGGGTACCTCGCCCCAGGGTGCTCCGTACTCCGTGCCCGTAAGAAAGGGAAAAAACACCACAATTTCCCAGAGATACTCAGTTCTACAACGTAAAATCCATCATGGCTAGCCTGAATAAAACCGCTTCTTCCGCCACAATTCAGGCACACCGTTTCTTTTCTTTTCCCATGCTCGGCATGACGGGGTTTACACGGTGACGTGCACACCAGAATATTTTGCGCCTTTTTTTTTTCGCTCTTGGATATAGTGTATTGCGTGCAGTCCCTGTCGTACCGAGTACACCTTTCACTCATTGCCCTTGCGGTACTTGTTCACTCACTACGCTTGCGCGAGTATAAAAGTACCCGCACCGGACCCTCACATACACCACATCCGTCCAAGCCTCTCCCACCCCAGAACCATGTCTGCCGTCACCTCCCCTCTTAGACGGTCGTGTGCTCAACTTACACGAGCATCACCATCAAGCTCACTTGCCCTCGCCGCTCTTGTTCGTTCCCCCTTTTCATCTCCATCATCAGCTTTCCCCCCCTCCTTGTCAGCATGTGCAATTGCCTCACCTCAGACGCGGTACAGCTCCCACTCACCCATGGGGGCTGCACCCGCCAACCAGCGCAAGAAAGTTACTCTCGGTACCTTGAGGAGTCTGCATCGAAAGGGAGAGCCCATCACCATGATGACTGCCCATGACTTCCCCAGCGCCCACGTTGCCGATCATGCCGGCATGGATGTTATCCTGGTTGGCGACAGCCTGGCCATGGTGGCCTTGGGTATGGAGGATACCAGCGAGGTGCTTGTTGAAGAGATGCTGCTGCACTGTCGATCAGTAGCCCGAGCCACCAAGAGTGCATTCACGGTAAGCCATCTCGTATCGTCGTGGGATATTTTGCCAACAAGTACACCTAACATGCACTCCGTCAGGTTGGTGACCTGCCCATGGGCTCCTATGAAATCGCCCCTGAGCAAGCACTTGCCACCGCCATCCGCTTCATCAAGGAGGGACGCGTTCAGGGCATCAAGTTAGAAGGCGGCAAGGAAATGGTTCCCACCATTGAGAAAATCACCACCGCTGGTATTCCTGTCCTCGGTCACGTCGGTCTCACTCCGCAGCGGCAAAACTCTCTCGGAGGGTTCCGCGTTCAGGGCAAAACCTCCAGCGGCGCCATGAGCCTCCTCGAGGATGCTCTGGCTGTCCAGGCAGCAGGATGTTTCGCTGTCGTCCTTGAAGCCGTTCCAGCCGAAGTTGCTGCACTCGTCACCCAGAAGTTGGCCATCCCCACCATCGGTATCGGTGCCGGTGCCGGCTGCTCAGGCCAAGTTCTTGTTCAAACGGACATGACTGGTAACTTCCCCCCTGGTCGATACCTACCCAAGTTTGTCAAGAAGTATGGTGATGTATGGGGCGAGGCAATGAAGGCCATCGAGGCCTACCGAGATGATGTCAAAGCTCGCGAGTATCCTGCCAAGGAGCACACGTATCCTATGCCACAGGAAGAATTTGCCGCATTTGAAAAGGGAGTCAAGGCGTTGGAAAATGTGGCTGATCAAGCTTGAGGACGGCACATGTTGGGACATGTTGAGTGGGGGCGGCAGCACTTGATGATTCGGTTTTTGTGAGCGAGCGCATTTGCATTGCATGCGAGGCGGGTTTTCTTGATTCTCAGGAGGCATATTTTGCGTTTTATAGATATTTCCAGCAAGATAGATGATAGTTCACCCGAAAGCTGGTGTCATAGAGTAGGCGACAATGAGCTGATCCTGGCCATTCTTGAAACACTATTTCGGTCAGAATCGTAATTGGTATCACTTCCAGACATGATAATTCCAAATCATAATCCGGCTAGGGAGCAAAGAATGACTCTTCTCATGGAGAAAGTCATCCCGGATCGTACAAGGACATACCTGATGTAAATTCCCAACCACCTCATCCAAACTCGGCGCAAACGCACTATTCACATACAAAAACACGCTATCCGTATCCTTGCACCTTAGTTTTCTCCTCAAATATCTCACCACCTCCTCAAACTTTCTCGTTGCACTAATCTTGCATAGCTCCTGTGCGAGACTAGGTGCCGCACCAACGGGCTTGAACTTGACAACCACCTTCTCCTGGGGAAAACCACCAACGCTAGCCAAGGCAGCCGTAGCATCACGCGGTAGGTCTGCCAGCATGACAGAAGCACTCATGGTAAGTGGAAGCTCGGGAGAAGCCGCCCCAGAGTCATCATCTTCTTCGGGAACTGGGGAGCTTGGTGTTTGGGAGGGAGTGTTTGTGCTCAGCGATGTTGACGGTCCCGGCTCGTAGGGTCGTGCCATCTTGGACGATGACCAAAGAACCCAAAGTTCACTTTTAGACGAAAAGTAACAGGCGCAATAAACCTATGGTCTTGGAGTGGTGTATGAGACACCGTCTTCATCGGGCCTTGGCAAACAAGCCCTTGTGATCCAGTCGTTGGGTTTGCATGTACAGTGCGGCTCGTATCGTCACTGTACACCATGCACGGAGCGCGGAGTCGACAACGCATCGAGGCCTCAGGCCTGACCATAATCAGCTTTTCTCCCTGGCAACGCGCGGGCGAGGCATTACAATGGTTTCTTGTAATTTTGTTTCATTATGGTAACATACAAAGTACATATATATCAAGTAACCAGTATATGTACAGCCGGGCAATGTCCCACACTGGAAGAATCCTGTGCTTCTTCTGCAATGCTCAGCTATGATCCTTTTCCGCTTTCACCATACACTTCATGCCAAAAATCTGTCAGTCCTGACTTGTTTACTGTCGTCTTCCAATCCATCATCCTACTCCGTTAGCTATAAATATGCCAAGACAAAAAAAAACGCCTTGCCATGATGTGACGTTCAAAAAAGAAAAAAAGGTGAAAAAATGCTAAATATGCCTAGCTATGCCGCTTGCGCCGACTTGCATGCAATGTCATGATGCAAAGTGAAGAATAATAAAATGAATATGATAATCGAAAAAATTGTTCAATCAGAAGGACCGCTGGTGAGGGATCATTCTGGTCTCAACCTTTCGTCGAAGAAGTGGTATCATTTGGATTCTATACTGCAGCGGGAATCTGATTGAAATGCAGAGAATGAAAATGCGAGTTGCGTGGAGCCAATGTAAAAGCGCAAAGAGGCGCCAAATATCAAGGAAGTCGTCGTCAGGAACATTATCTGAGTTTTAGATGGTGCGAGTTTCAAGGTTGCTTCTTTGGTGTGCGAGGTGTGGGATATACTCGGAGTGTTTGAGTATGATATGTACTGTCGTCAATTACCATCCATTGTCGTCATTGTCGGACTCGGCGCCAGCGTATTTTGGCATACGTTTTAGTTGCTCGAGCAGCAAATCTAGCTCGGTCCAGTTATCATCATTTTCGGCAAATTTGCGGTGTTTCCGAGACAAGATGTGCTAATCAATGAGTCAGTCAACGGGCAGCAAAAGAGCATATAGCACAAACCAACCTCATCAAAATCTGGGAACTTATCCTGACAGTTTTCACAATAGCCAGGTTTCAAATCTCGCTTGCTTTTAAGAGATTGCGAGTTTGACTTTTTCTCTCTGCACTCTGTCCTTTGCGACTCATCATCGTGAGGTTGAACTGCCTTGGATGTTTGTCGACTCATGGTTGTTGACCGACTAGATGCAACGTCCATGGAAACCTCTGCAAAACGGCGAGAACTAACATCATGAGAAGCCGGGTTGGCTTTCTGAAGCACCTTTCTCTGAAGACCATGAACCTCTTTACTAGTTCCAGCCTTGCCACCATTTATGCCAGATGTGGATGAAATCATTTGAGAACGAATAGCTGACGTAACGTTTGATGGTTGCATTCCGGAAGCCACCGGCTCGCCTGCAAACAATCTGGTGCCTTCAGCGCGGCTAGTAAAGGCATTCTGCGACTTCAATTCCGCTTGCTTGGAGAGGACTGCTTTGGCAGGGTTAAAGACATCCATCGCCAGACCCGTTCTTACACGATTCTGGCCGTCTTCCATCTCTGTCAAGGTTCGCTTTCCAGTAACTGGCTTCGGTATGGGAATCTCTGGTGGCTTCAGAATCGGGACAGGATCCTCTCTCTTAACTAGCCGAGCATCCTTCTCTCGCTCACGGTTGCGGCGCTGTTCCTTTTCAGGAATTTCAATTTCTTCAACAAACGGGCAGCGTCCATTGCCAACGCTTCGAAATTGGGGCCATTCACCGTCTTGCTTGTTAACAGCCTTTGCGTACTCGCGAACCATGATAGGCTTGTACTTGTCGTCCATATCCCACACATAGATGTAGGGACCCTTGAAGTAAACCAGCTCTCGATTCACTGCCGTCGGATCGCGATCTGAAGGGCCGTTAAGACGCTCATTGTGCAATAGCTGAAGCAGATTGGGTTCGTGCGAGCCCTTTGTTACGCCGTATTGACTCCTGACACTTGTAGTTCCAGATGCGTAAGTCGCACCCCGGGTCTCTGATTCTAAGAGAACGGCCAGCATGTTTTGAAACTTGTCCAACGACCAGATCTTCTTGCCCATCTCTCGGGCTTTGTGAAGAACATCATTGTTACGGGTGCCTTTGGTCCGCCTTGTAGGGTCATCAGCTTGCTGAGATGGGATCTGTGTCTGTCGAAAGTCGAACAGAAGCTTTCGACGACCAGCCGCTGTGTTTCGATCTAACAGAGATGGATTGATCGTTTGGGGCTGCTCCTCTGGCTCCTGCTGCTCTTGTTCCAGAGATTCTTCATGTTGAGTTCCAGACTTCTCGGGTGGAATCGACCGCGTCGTGACAACATGGGTGATGTCGATAGAAAAGAATGGCTCCTGACGCTACATGATAATGAAGAAAAGACAAGTCAGTTTACACACGGTAGCAGCAATTGGTTATGACGGATCAACATACTGCACCGAGATAGTTGACTCGCTTGGTCAACTTCGCTCTAATATCGTCAGGTATACTCTCGAAATAAAACACCATCTTTGGGAATTTAGCCCTGTGATGTTTTTTCCACACCTCCTTCTCCGTATCAACATCCTGTACAGTTCTGGTAGATACTTGAGTAGTCCTCGTTGCACGATCCTTTGCAACTAGACGCGTACTGGAGCGTTGTACTACAACTTGAGTACGGTGTGCCTTGGAGGGAGAACGAACAGCACGCTGAGTACCATCTTCCAGGACCTGCTTCTTGACAGGGGGGGGCTGACCATATGCTTCCTCGCGTTGGACATTGGCATAAGATCTCTTTTGCTTGGCATAGGCGTGTAGGGAACCAGGTCCTCTTAATGGAGAGTTGGCGACATTAGGGTTACTCGTTAGAGGTACCCGCCTCGAGGACATGGCCGCGATGGGAGCAGGCGTGGGAGATAGAGATATGGCGGCCATAAAACTTTCCAATTAACATGCTCTGGAAGCCCACGACCAGAGCCTGACCCAGAATATGGGAAATTTGGCGGTTATGGCCGTTACTGGAGGTTGTTGTGGTGTGAGGCACACCTTGGCCGGGGAGGGGCTTTGTCGAGGTGAGTAAGCTGGTCCGTGTCGAGCACGCGACGTGCAGAGGAAATACACGTCAAGATTTGCGGGCTCACAGGCAGGATGTAAGGGCTGCTAGGAGGACATTGAAGAATCAAGTGCGGCCTTGCAGAAGGAAACAAGGGCCTTTATGACAACGGCGGTTGTTGTTGGTGTTGGTGTTGGACGTCGAAGGAACGAGGTCGCGGTGGTTGAAGAAAGAGTTGTGCTCGCTCAGCTGTGGTGTTGATGGAGCCTTCGCGCTTGGCATAACAGCACTATGCCTGGTTGGGCGAGGCTGCCAAAAACACGCACGGGCCAACCCGCCTCACCAGCAACGAGCAGCTAAGCGGTCGCTATGCAGCCAGTCGCCTCAAGTTTTAGCGGCTGTTTAGCCGAATGCGGACACTAAACAGGCTGCTCTTCAGGGCAGCCACAGCGGGGTTGACTGATCACCCCGGTATACCTTCCAGCACATCCCGTCTCCAGCTGTGCATAACGATCAATCCGACCAGTTCGTGAGATCGGGCGCTGCATAAGGGGTGCCCTCTCGCAGCCGATCTGGATTGCTAAGCAATGCAGTCTGTCTTGTGCAAGTGGATAATCGGCCTAGTACTGTGCTACCAGCATAAATACTAGGGCATGTATTCTGTGCATCCATATGTGGACAGCACGCGCCACAACCTCACACCACAGACCATCGATGCGAGGCTAAACTGCAGCCTGGTGTTGCTGTGCCGTCCATCCAACCCATCTCTTCATGGCGACCACTTCATTGCCCCAAGGGCTACACATCTTATCAAGCACAGACGGGCCACTGTGGTAGTTTCGGCAAGGGTCTTTCTTTCTTCTATTTGTCTAATCCCCGCTCCTCCTTTCTTGCTGACTATGCCATCGTTGCTCCGATTCAATTCCTCCAGAAATTATCCCGCGACCTTGAAATGAAGTTGCCGCTGCTATCATTCCGGAGCTCCCTATCTCCGCGCAACGCCTTGTCCACACGGGCTCCACGGCTGGCAAAGAGCGGCACAATAAACAGCTTGTCGATACGAGCGGCATTTGCAGAAAATCGGCAAATCATCAGATCCTACAGCGCCGTTGCTGTATCTGCTGCCGACCTGAAGTTTGGTCAGCCCGTCTACGAGACCCATCCTCACATTCTTAAAGCCGGTGAACGTACGTTTATCCTATTCTTCTTTCTATGTGAATGAATATCTGTAGCTGTAGCTGACCGTGATTCCCTTTTCTTGCGAGATAGTTACACCTGGTATTGCAGCCCAAGAATATGCCGACCGAAGGGCAGCGCTTGCCGACTCCATGTCGGAGGGAGGTGTGGCAGTACTTCACGCTGCCTCCCTTCAATACAAATCAGGCGCCGTTTTCCATCCTTACCGGCAGGAGTCGAACTTTCTCTGGCTAACGGGATGGAACGAGGACGACGCTGTTGCCGTCATTGAAAAGACGGGTCCCGGTTGGGGTGAATACAGCTTTCACATGTTTGTCAAGCGTAAAGATCCCAAGGAGGAGCAATGGAACGGCTACCGGAACGGTATCGAAGCTGCGAAAGACGTTTTCAATGCGGATGAAGCCCACTCCATAGATGGTGTAGACAGCCTCTTGCCAGATATACTTCGGTCTGCTAAGCTGGTATATGCCGACGTTCAACCCGTGCGGGACACGAGTAAAAATTCGCTCTGGCGATTTTTTTCTAGTAAAGACTCGACGCACCCCGCAAGGACGCCATTATATCCCGTGATGAACAAGCTACGCGTCATCAAGAGCGCAGCCGAAGTAGCCAATATGCGCAAGGCAGGTCAGATCTCTGGGCGAGCAATTACCGAGGCCATGAAACATGGCTGGGCGAAGGAAAAAGATCTCCATGCTTTCCTAGACTACCAGTTCATCGTCAACGGCTGCGACGGCCCAGCGTATATTCCCGTTATAGCAGGCGGCGAACGCGCCAATTGCATTCACTACACTGTGAATAACAATACATTCAAAGACGGCGAGTTCATACTTGTCGATGCCGGTGGTGAGTATGGTACCTACATCACGGATATCTCGCGGACGTGGCCTGTATCAGGAAAATTTAGCGCAGCGCAGCGCGATCTTTACGAGGCCGTCCTCAAGGTCCAGCGCACCAGTGTCTCATTGTGCCGCGAAAGCGCCAGGTTATCGCTCGAGGATATTCACGGCATCACTGCACGCGGTCTCGTCGATCAACTCAGGAGCATCGGGTTCAATGTGTCCATGAGCAATATCGACCAACTTTTCCCCCACCACGTCGGCCACTATATCGGTCTCGACGTCCATGACTGCCCTGGGTACAGCCGGCGAGAGACCCTCAAACGCGGCCACTGTGTCACGATCGAGCCGGGTGTTTATGTGCCGCACGACGAGAGATGGCCGAAACACTTCCATGGCATGGGAATTCGCATCGAGGATAGTATATGCGTTGACGACGACTCACCATTTATTCTGACGACGGAGGCTGTCAAAGAGGTGGATGATATTGAGGCGCTGAGATGACATGTACAAAACAACTAAAATGCATTCTCGCAACGAGTTTGGACGTGTATTACTAGCAGGCCAAAATATGTACGATTTGAGACAAAATTTACCCCGCACACCAATTTTAGTACTAGTAGTGTCTTTGATGTGTTTAATCCGTCACCACGTAATGGCTGGAAGCCTTGTAGGGTAGCGATATACTTTGGGGTCTCAGCGCTGCCTACAACCATCACTTTGAGAGTCTTCAACTCGAGCCAGGCCTAGTATATAATTGGTATATTTACGAGTGGTGAAGCATGAAGATGTAATTTTTGTACAGTCGCTTTCATGGGAGAGTTCTAACCTTTTTTTTTCTTCTCCACGAGACGCCATTAACATATCATTAAGTCCGTTAACCTCATACCGACTTTTCTGCCTGTCTAAACAAACAAGCAGAGATTCACGTGGTATTAACAAAAGCCATAAATCAAACGCCTGCATAGCAATGCTTGTCCTGTCTGAAGCCAACACAGACAGAAAAAAAGAACCGATGACCCTTCCTTGTTCCGAATCATTTTTGCGTACCATGTCCGTGCCAAAATGCTTTGTGATTTCCTTCAAAATTTTAAGCCCCTCCCCCCCCTTATCCTCTCTTTTTATTTTGCCGCGGATACTTCCGGTCTAGCTGGTCTAGCAGAAGCCTCTAGGGTCGAATAGAGTCATGCTGTGATTGGGCATCATCATATCGGTTTGCCTGCCCGTGCTGTTTAGAAGTGTTTCGAACGCTTGTAGTCTCCGTGCCAGCTGCTGGTGCTCTTGCATAATGGTCCTGTTTCTGGCCTCGAGTTGGTGAATGTATTCGGTTGCCTTGGTTAAGACGGTGCCCTGTGCCAAGACACGCGGGGAACGCGCGCTTTGGTTAGCTGCTTGCTCGAAATTTGGGCGGATCAAGAGTGATCGTCCAGAAGCCCGACAGAGTCAGGAACATTGTAAACATCCTAATAACTGTATGGGGAAAAAAATAAAATAAAAAATAAGCTCACCTTGCTAATTTTAGCGGCGCTTTGCTGACCACCCGCGGAACCACCCTCCGAGTCTCCGTCACCCCCAGAAGTTTGCAACGCAGGCACGGCGGCGCGCAACTCGGCGATTTTATCTTTTAGATTTGTTCTGTATTTTCTCTCAACATCATTGTGAGCTATTCGATCTGCAGACCGAGCTTTTGGTGCTCCTGCCGTGGTTGCTTTCTTTGAGGAGCCCGCTCTGCTTGTCGTTGGCCGCTTCGTAGTCGGCTTTTTCGATTCTGTCTCGTCCACCATCTCTCCGGTTTTCGCTCTGCTGGTGTCTTTTGATGTGGTTTGACTCTCCGTGGGCTTTCCTAGCGGGCTGAGGGGTCGGGTTATGAATTCCTGTGGTGGCCTACATCCCATGCCGGCACCAAATCCTACCCCGAACCCATTTGGTGGGATGAGGGCTCCAGGAATTCTACCAGAGTTTAATGCTTCCTCCAGAAAGCGTCGCTGTTCATCGATATCAGGCTCCGCATCTTGCGGGCCAGTCCGTCGCATTTGCTTGGACACATCTTTGAAGGTCGACTCAAGCCGTGATCCCGGCTGAAATTTATCTGCACCCTGCGCGCTGTTGAAAAGCGCCGTGTTGTTGTCGAGAGGCTGTTGTGATGTTGATATGCTCTCTAGCTGTGCCATCTTCTCCCCTGGCTTGGCTGTGGCTTCGAACATTTCCTCGTCGTCCGAGAGGACCTGCTCGAAGGCGCTATCATCGAAAAAGTCTTCTTCTCGAAATGGCGCAGTCGAGGTAGAGTACAGTCCGCTGCCAAGGCCAGGTATCGAGTCGGATGCCATGCCGGGTCTGGTTACCGTCGTTTAGTCTTTGCCCGCAGCACGTCTCGTCTTGCAACAAGACTCTTCTTGATTGAGCTTACCTGTTTTGACTGAGTAAATCGGGTCGTCTGGAATAATCAATTTCAAAGCTGCCCATCTTGTCCAGGTCGTCGTCAAATGATATCCAGTAATCTATTGAATCTAAAGCGGGGGTATCGGATTCGACCTTCATCCTCTTCTTGTCGTGAAAGTCCCGGCTTTGAAGAAGTGCGTCGGACTGGGGGCTCGCCATTGTGTTCTTCCCTGTCTGGTAGGGTGACCCGTGGGGCGGTTGTGTAAAAGACAGGTCGGCGAATGCAGCAATTGCCGGGTCGAACGATGGTATCGACACATCAGGAGGAGCGGATGTGAAGTCAAATGTACCCATCCCAGCAGAGGCGGCCGACGTTCCCCAGCTTGATGTGTCTTGTGCAGGCTGGGAGGTTTGTCGCGAGGACGAGAGGTCTTGTTCCATGCTGCTTACCGATTGCTCTCTAATGACATTGTCGTGCATCATTATGGCGAGGCGCGATATCGTAATAAGATGATGTATGAAGCCTTTATGGGAGACGGCGGGTTGCGAAAAGTGATGCTATGTCAAATTGGCGGTCCTGTTGATTGCGATGGTTTGTCGGGTATGGTATGGTTGTTGCGCTTCATGAGAGACCAAAATTGAATTCAATGTTACCAGACACGTCGAAGCTGTCGTCTGAAGAAACGTGCGCCCGGGCCAACAAGCTCTTCCGGTAGGCTCGACCGGATGGCAGGAACCGGTTTCGTGGCGTTGATAATAAACAGCTTGGCTTGGCTCGATATATTGTGTTAACCCACCGACTTACATACAAGCTTGGGGTCAAGCTCCCCTCGGGAGTCGGTCCCTCTGTTTAAATCAGAGCTGGAGCGGGCTCGGCAGTCAAAAGGCAGGCCGATTCAGATTCCTAGCGTTGGTTTTTTTCGAGAATTTTCGACACCCAGGGGAACAAAGCATGCATGACTTTTGGCCGCAGCAGGGTCAGATGGTCAGATGGCATCGAAGAGAAGTCGGGCTGTCCTCACAGTTCAGTTGCTCAGGCAAAACACGGAGCAGAGTTCGCCAAGTGCAGCCACAGCCGGCCAAGTCCGCCGCCAATGAATGGTTCCGGCCTGCGTCTATCGAGTAATACCGAGTTGGCGAGTTGGCGAGTCTGGTGTCTGCCAGAAATGAGGATTAACGATGGCAACGGCTTCCCGCTGACGCATTAAGAAACAAGATGCATTGATTAGCCGGTGCAAAGCTAAACGAGAGGCTCCGCACCAGACATCAACACGCATCTGAACAAGACCGCGTTCATTCATATGCACAGCATTGTCTGGACAAGTTTCCTCGCCCGGGCACAAATTTCCGGGCAACGCTGCTTGGTGGTCGGCGACTCCCGGCTTGGGCTTCCCAGTCGACACAGTACCTGCAGGCACATGGGCTGGTTTTCATGGCATTTTCCTCTTCCGCGCGCTGCTCTCCGAGGCCCAAATGGCGTGACATGAGGTTGCTCCACGATTCATAGTTGCCGCACACCCAACGCGAGAGCCACAAGATTGAATCCAGCCCATGCATTTAAGTGGGAGATCGTATGATTAGGCAAGCCGCTGCATCAATTCGCCGCCAGGGTGGGGCCCTGTGCTCCGTACCACTGGAACACGTCTACTCCGTCATGTCTGGCACATTCAATGTTCATGTCTGGTGTGTCTATTTTGTCCCGCCCCTTTGACTGATTGGCCCTGCGTTTCCATCCACGGCCCTTTGCGACTTTGCGACACCAGTTGACCTCTCCCAACCGTGGTTGATGTTTGGTCCGAGGTTTCATCTACGGCGCATTCAGCCTTGTCCAGAAGCTTCAGCCAGCAGGTCCAGAAGGTCCAGAAGGTCCAGAAGGCCCAGTTGTCCGCGAGTTCTCTCGCCCATCCATCTATTAACAGGCCATCTTTGCTTGCAACCTGGGGTCTAGGGGACCTGTCACATCCCCAAGAAGTACTCCGTACGTATGTACTCCCGACGTGCGTCCTTCCCGTTGCAGCGTAGTTGTATCATGGTATTTCGTCCTGCACATACGTTGTACATACATGATGGTGCTGGCGGTCTGTGCGAGAACTCATCCCGCAAACTCCATCGCCGGCACCTGAACCGCGCGTGTGCAAAGACCCAATGTGTGGGCTCCGGGCCGTGGAATATCACATTACCTTTCTCCCCGTGCTTGCTCGAGCGGGCCTTCAGGAACAACTCCATGTTTCGAACAAACCGGGAGGGGCTCGCCACCCAAGATCATCTTGATCTTACGGATTTGCCATCGGGGATAATGAATGAGCAGGTATCGAATAATACTAATCCTCTAATAGTATGTGTTATAGCCAGGGCCGCTTATCTGAAGCATAGTAACATCGACGAGCATGTGGCGAGTCTGCACCCTTCTAACCTTCTGGATGTCACATCCCCCCCCCAAAAGTACCACAAGCTATTGGTATTCATTCCATGTGCTGCGTTTTTGAATCTTTCAAGTACGTATTTAGCAAATCGACGGGCGAGCTACACCCCATACCCCATCCGCGATGCCACCAAAACATGGCTTGCCATATTCATTAAATTCTGACTCCCGCTTTCAAAGTGATCCAGGAGTATCGTCAATGAGAAGGAAAAACAAAAAGATATACCAATCTCTGACTTGCCGAGGACGCTGCAAAATGAACGGGGAAGGATATCGTATAATCCCATTTCTTCTATGCCCATGAACACCTTATTTGGCTGTATGGGGCTTCGGAAGTGTTTGGCGACGCTGGCAGTCACCACACACCTCGGGCTCATCGATGATATCATGCTTTGCAGTGGTTCCCTTGCAACCGTTGAACAATCGCTCACACCGTTTGATTTGATAGTATCCGACGTGTCCGCATGCCCATCTTTTGTCCACCTGCGTGCACATTTCCCCTTTATGTGAGAACCCTGCTTGCAGCACAAATTGCTGATGCTGGCGACGGTTTGGACGGCGTGTATTAGCGTCGTCGGATCATCCAGGCAGTGTCTGTCGCTTGTCCACCTCCACCGATTAATCCACGTTGACCCAATCGTCGGTATATTTTAACGGTGATTTTTGTGCCAATGAAAACGTGTCATCATGAGAAACCGTGACTCCAAACAACGTCCATGCATTTCTAGAGCCCTTAAGAAGTACCGAGGTTTTCAACCATGCCTCAATGACCGCTGTCTAATAACAGACGGTATCATGAGTTCGGATATTAAATGACGTATCGATGTTAATATTGTGAAAACGGCTGAGCATATAAGCGTGCAGAGTTGGTCGATACTGCGCTGCAAAAACCGACTTTGACGGCAGCCGCGGGACAGACAGCGCAACAGCGAGCAAGGCCGTGAAGATGGTCCTCGGGAGTTGTAAATTTTCTGTTGCCGGACTTGAATTTTTCCACTGCCAGTCTTAGGTACGCTTCCGTGCTTCCGCGTTCCCACCCTCAATCAGGGTCGTGCGGGTCCTCGAGATCTGTCATATCGACAGACTCAGGTTAGTAAGCTAAACCGAAGCAGGACGCAGCAGAAATATGAGGAATCAAAAATCGCTTCTCCAGCGGCACTCCGTATGTTGAAGGGCTGTTTGGCTTTGTTGCGTGCATTGTGCATGTAAAGTGTCACCCTTCCATTGAAATATAGTCACCGGAAGCTGGAGGCGCATATCCGAACAAAATGGCCGCAGACGCATGCCCTATCAACAACTGGCAAACACCGCAGTCATTTGAGCTGTACCATATGTAGTTGTAGTGGAGCTATGGCGATCTCCTGGTCCACCGGGCGTCAAGCAGCTTGTTGTACTATGTATGTTCTCGGTCTGTCAACACCAACAAGCCTGTGGATTCCCCGTTGCTTGTGTCAATGGAATCAAGGGACCAGTGCTGGATCAGTCGAACAGAAAAACAAAGACCATACCGACTAGGAGAGCATCAGACCTCGAATCTCGATTTCGCAATCAGGCCGATTTAGCCTGGATGCGACGCCGATGACCCCTCTTCGCAATGCTTGACCGCAGCGTGTGGCTTCAACAGCTTTGCAAGTAGTCGCATCCTATTAAGTGCATCGACGCATAGATGGCCCGCTGGCAGGAGCTGCATCCAACCCGCATCCTGCCGTGTGAGCCAAACTGGGCGATTGTGCAATGGCTTTCATGGACATCAATATCTTACCCGCAGGTGTGGCGAGCTTGATCGTGGGACTGCTCACAACAGTGGTGGCTCTTCGTCTTGCTGCCGGAAGAAAGGTGCATCCCAATGAGCCGACTGTATTACCTTCATGGATTCCATTCATCGGCCATCTAGTTGGCATGGCTATATATGGCGGTCGGTATATAAAAAATTGGGGTACCTTGCTCATGTCTCGTGTTGTGCTCTCTAGAGATCGACCCTGCTAACGCAGCTCAGCCTGTCGCATCCAAATGAGCCAATCTTTACTCTCCCGGTACCTGGCTCTCGTATCTATGTGGTTACAGACCCGTCCTTGGCTGCGTCTATTCAGCGAAATGTAAAGACTATGTCTTTTACCCCACTTGTCCCAGATATTACCAAACGAGTGCTCGGTTTGGACGATGAGACGGTGGCAAGAATCAGAAAGAACCTCGATCCGGAGCCAGGGGACCCTCGTGGATTTTTGGCCGGTGTCCACTATGTCGTTTACAGCGCCTTAGGTCCTGGATGGTATCTGAATTCTCTGAGCTGCGAAGCAGGCCAGGAATTGTGTTTCCAGCTTACTGAGTTTGCCGCATCTTTCGACAAGTTAAGCCAGACAGAACGAGAGTTGGATCTCTTGCAATGGGCCCGCCATTTAGTGACCGTGGGATCGGCGAGATATCTTTATGGCCCGCGAAACCCCATAGCTGAAGATCAGGGGCTGGAAGCCGCCTTTTGGGCTTTTGATCAAGGCCTCGGCGGTCTATTGATGGGTGTCCTCCCTTCCCTGACGGCTTCGGAAGCCTATCAGGGCAGGGAACGGCTGGTTACCGCCTTCATGAAATATTTTGAAGCTGGTCATATAAAGGACGGGGCTCAGATCTCAAGGGACCGCGTGCGGCTCGAAGAACAATATGGCATGAACAAGCAAATGATTGCACGTTCTGCGCTGTCATTTATCTTCGCTAGCATTGTTAACACCACAACCGCGACTTTCTGGATGGTTCTTCGCCTTTTTGCGAACAAAAAGTTGCTCAGCATTGCTCGGCGGGAAGTGGCAGAAGCACTGAACGCAAGCACAGAACGAGAGGGCTCCAAGAGATTGAGTATCGGGATATGAAAAAATAGGTGCCCAACTTTGGTTGCTGTGTTTCGAGAGAGCTTGCGCATTGGATCTGAAAACTTTTCTGTTCGACTTATCAAGGAAGATGTTCTCCTTGCCGACCGATACTTTCTAAAAAAAGATGCTGTGGTCCAAATTGCTGGAGGAATCATCCATGCCGCCAAGTCTATCTGGGGAGATGATGCGGATGAATTCAATCCGCAGCGTTTCCTCGCCCCCAAGGCCCAGTCTGGTGGTATTCACCCAGCAGCCTTTCGAGGATTTGGTTCCGGCAAGACCCTTTGCCCTGGGAGGCATTTTGCTACAAACGAGATCCTATTGTTTGCTGCGCTTATTGTCCATGGGTTAGACATGTCCTCGCCTGATGGCCGTGATATTCGGGTCCCACGAAAAAACGATCGAGTAATGCCTGTTCATATTCTGGAACCTTATCCCAGGGACCGCCCGAAAGTATTGTTCCGATTAAGAGATGAAATGAAATCTCTGCGAGACTTGACCATAGTCATCTGAAACGGGCGCGTAGACAAACGTAGGGTTGGGGCGATTAAGGCCATCCGCCTTTTGAACCTAACAATAATACATAATCCTGGCATTCGACGCTCAGTTTTATGTGACCTCATGCGAAGAATAGGGAGTTGCGCCCACGGAATTCTATGCCAACTGGCAACTGCTCATCCTTGCACCTTCCCTCCCCAGTGTCTGCACCTCTGGCAACTTTCAAAGCTCGCACATTTCGTCTATTTGTTCGTATTAAATATTTTCTCTGATTACTTCCGAAGTTCCTGGGTAGCTCCATCTCGGACGATTGCAATTTCAACAGAGCAGATGATTAGCCATATCACGATCACTTATTGACATCGATGAGCTGTTCAAGATGCCGAAGCCAAGAGGTTTCATTATGCGCTATGGCGCAATTCTAGGAATTGTCGTGCTTTCGCTTAGTGGCATGACATCGGCCTTGGGATGGCGCAGCCCGCAACAGAAATACGGTAAGCCAGTAGTGCATATGTTGTCAAACATAAATGATCGGTGCTAATGCTAGCCACAAGTTGACAAGCCTCTTGAAGAAGCGTCGCGGTCTCCTCCTCCCTCACCTTATGCAAGCGGTGCAAACCCTAGTATTTTTGCAGCGGCACTGAGTGAGTTGCAAGAATTGGAGTCAGAGCCCTTCTGTCACAGAATTGCAGCTCGACTGTTGGTAAATAACTGCCAACTGCTGGATGGCCGGAATGATGCAACGGTGATGACCAACACCGGCAGAGCGGCAAGAGACTTTGTAGATTTCTTTGCTGCCAGTCTAGCAATTTGCGACTTGGAGAGAGCCAATTTTGCGATACCGTCAACGTGCCATAAATTTCGGGAGCCTGTGTTGGCAAATCTCCCGGCACCTTCCAAACCAGAGCTTCATGTAATAACTCGCGAGATCGATGACTGTCTCGAGGGCTTGGCGCGATCCGACTCGGCTTGGAGCACATGGGTGAGCTATCGCCACAAAGCACTCGGATTCTGTGAAGCCGCTCGAGCAGACGGCGAGAAAGGTATTTGCGCCAGTTTTCTACCAAAGAGAAACCCGGCTAACTGCCCAGATCATCATATTTTTCTTCATCGAAAACTTGCAAATATTCTCGAGAGACTTACAACTGATGCCGAAGTCCAAGTACAGAATCGACTAAACGAACTCGATCGAATGTTCCGAGAGTCCAGCGACAACGCGAAGACTTTGACAGCCCACGTGGCGGGACTTAACGCGAGCTTGCTGTATTTTGAACAAGTCATTACCCATTCTATCTTATCCAAATCCAAAGTATCTAAAAGCAAAGCCTCTATTCATAGTCAAGAAGCTAACATATGTCCAGGAAACTGAAATGGTGGTGCAGAAAGGCTTGAACGAGGCCAGGTCTCTTCAGCAATTGATGGAAGAAGTACTCGGCATGATGAGCTTGAGAGAAGAGAATCATGCCCGCACACTCGAGACTGCTCTGGAAGTGGCTGTAACGCAGATTAACCGAGATGCTCATGAGGTCATGAAGATGTTGACGGCCGTCGCAATGTCATCACTCAGCTTGCAAGAACAACTAGTGAGTGCGACTATTCTAGCTGAGAAAACATTCTAATTTGTTATAGAAAAAATCTGAAAGCCAGCTATCTCTTGTAATGCGTAAACAGGAGCGGGTTCAAGAGGTACGGACCACATATTTGTTCGTGATGCGCTTGTCTAACTCCAGCAGGGGATGGAGGAATTGAGTCTTCTTGCAGATCTGGTGGCCGATAAACATCACTCTCACCAAGAAATGCTTCAGTCGGCACAGAATGAAACCGCTTACCTACTGGCATCACTTGAGGCAGCTTCATTTTCCATGGGTAATCTGAGGGCGTCATTCTCTGACCTTGGCTCGGTTGGCTGGTGGCCGTACATAATTTGCCCAGCTGCATCGCTAGTCCTCGGATCTTACAGGCTTCAACCGTCGGCCACACGAAACATATTACTATTAGGCGTTGGTGAGTACTCCATAGCAAATACCGGACTGCTCACCCGCACAGCCCCAACTTACAACCCAGCAGGCGAAATTGCCGGATTCTTGATGACATTTGCAAACATGCATGGGGGCGAGTTTTCGGAATACTTGTTTTCCTCTGGACTTTTTATATCAAGAAATGGCCATATTAACGAAACTATAAACGGAGATGGTTCGTCACATTTTTGATAAATGCTATGGACGCAATGACATTGGGATTTGAGCAGGGGTTGTCAGCAAATGGGTCCGATACTCTACACAATCATCTACCTGGGCAGGTCGTTGCCGGATTCTTACGATAAATGGGAATGGGTTGGGTTTGATGTTTTATTTTAGGCGTACCTTGGTAGGGTTGATGTGACCCTAGTTTTGGGTGGATGGAGGCATAGACGAAGCGAAAGGACATTGCTCATGGGATCGCATTCGAGGTGGTATTACGCATACGGACTTGACACTTAAATTTTACAATGGAATAGATATCCCGGGATCTTTTGTTTTTTTAATTATCTCACCAGTGGAGAAAGCCACTAAGCTCGTTCGTGTGGCCGGCGCCCGAGGAACCCAGCCGACAAACCAAAGCGGATATGACAACACGAGAGTCGCGTTGCGGCCAACGTCGGACAAGCTCTGGTCCCTTCATCAAAATAGGACCAACATCTGCGAGAGAACACAGTACACAGGTAAATTACGATGGCCACGAAAATAAAAATAGCCGCAATACAACTCTATTCTGAGGTATGTAACCTCCAAGACATGGGCGTGACTTGACACCAGCACCCACAAGAACACCCACTCATCTCAACAATCTCGCCATCGTGCCATGCATAAATCCCCAAATTTGTACAGAGCTCACCAATGTATCGAAACCCCAGCCCTTGGCGCCCACAGACAACTTTGCCCGCGCAGAAGCCTACCTGCGCGATGCCGCTTCCCAGGGCGCCAACATGGCCGTCCTCCCAGAGTACCACCTCGCGAGCTGGGTCCCCGACGCTGTCGAGTTCGCCTCGATAGCAGGCCAGTCCGCGCCATACCTGGAGAAATACCGCGCGCTCGCCAAGGAGCTCAACATGGCCATTGTTCCGGGAACCCTCCTGGAACCTGAAACGTCTTCCGGGGGCGGCCTCGCCAACGTCGCCTACTTCATTGGACCGGACGGTGCCGTCCTGGGCCGCTATCAGAAGAAGAATCTCTGGCACCCTGAGCGGCCGCACCTCGCGGCGGACATAGAGTCCCCGCACACGGCGTTCGATACGCCGTGGGGTAGGATGGGGATGCTGATCTGCTGGGATATCGCGTTCCCCGAAGCGTACAAGGCGCTTGTAGCGGATGGCGCGAGAGTGATAATCAGTCCGTCGTTTTGGCTGGCCGACGATGGTGGCGAGGGCTCGGATCTGAACCCGAATTGCGAAAAGATGTTTTTGGACAACGTCTGTATTGCGAGGGCGTTTGAGAATACTGCGGCGATAGTGTACGTCAATAGCGGTGCGCCAAAGGGTAGCACGGATGGCAAGGATGGCAGGGGGAATACGTTCTGTGGTGTGAGCCAGGTTGCTGTCCCGATTGTGGGGAGACTTGGAGGCGGGGAGTCGATGGGGCCGGCGGAGGAGATGAGGATTTTTGAGGTTGACATGGGATTGTTGGATATGGCGGAGAGTGTGTACAAGGTTAGGGGGGACATGGCGAGGGAGGGATGGCATTACGGGCCGTATCGTTCAGCATGAGGGAGGGTGGTAAGGGTTTGAAGACGTCCGCTGCGTCTATGGGATAAGAAATCTTATGGCAGGGAAAAGAAGCAGTATTGGAGTGTGATGAAAATAACAGGGTATCTATCATTATCGACTTCTAAGTGACGAACGCGTATCCTGCTCCGACAAGACTATCGTGTACAGAGTCTACAAACCACATCAATGTCTGGTTTGCGTCATGAAACACTCTCAAGCTATTAAACAAGGCTTGTAAGCCTACAGCATATAGACACGTATCAATCCCTGTCCATGATGGCTTGCGCCTGCAGGAATCGCCGTCTCAAATCGACCGCTTCCTGAGTGTGCTTGCGCACAATCCGATCAAGCTCCTTCTTTGCCTTGTTCAGCTCTCTCGTGCTCGCAGAAGACTTACGAGCCTCGATGGCGTCGGCATATCGCAAGCTCTTGTCATCGCGGTCGGTCCAGATTCCCTCATAATTTGAGGGCACACCTTCTTTATTATGCAACTTTTCCAGCAGTGAGGTCATCGGCCAGCCTGGAGTCATTGTGGTGCGCATGAGCGATTCGATGACAATGGGGCGCGGATAGCCAAGAGCCTCATAGAATTCAGTACATTCGCGGATGTCCTGGCTGTTTCCTTCATCGTCTAGGTTTACTCGAATGGGCGCTGACGGTCGCCTGGCTCTTGCTTCGGCCTGCTGAGAAGGTAACCGCCCTGGAGCTGGCTGAAAGGATGCAGGTAATGATCGTCTGGTCGCTCGCTTTGCTGCCTTCCACTCTGGAATTAAAGCCTCCGGTTCTTGAGCAGGCTCCGAGTTTCCAGCTTGCCGCTCTTTTGGGTCATCACGGCCCTTCCTCAAATTGAGTGGGATTGGAGTTACATCTAAAGCCTCGGAATGTAGTTGCTGTGAAGGTGTCACGTCGAACGTACTTTGCTGGGCGTCCAGCGGTGGAACCCGTCTGGATTGCATCTCAGCCATCACCTCATCTCTATCATCGGTTTCGTTGTCGTTGTCGTCGTCATCATCATCAATAGCATGGGACGGCTCCACTGAAGTAGAAGTCTTCGTAGAGCTAGAGTAAGCTTGTCGTAATTGCTTGGCTTTTATAACACTAGGTGACTGCGTCGTCAGCACACCTACTATCTCCTCCGGCGTTGACGGTATTTCCGCATTGCGACTCAATCGCGTACGCTTTGATGACTTCTCCACGGTTGACGGAGTGTGATCATCAATGGGCCTCTTTCGGTTGCTGAGTTGAGGAGGGGGTGAGGAAGGGATGTCGCTTTCGGGAGACACTGGTCCAGAATGTTTCTCATCTTCAAATTCTCCATCGCCGTTGAGAGAGAAGGTTTCCATCATTTCAAAGAACTCTGCGAGATTATCCTCGTAGTATCGCTGCAGTTCTGCTGTTACGCTCTTGTTTTCCACCAAGTTGTATTTCAGGTCTTCGGCAACTTTCATCCAATCCACTTCTTCTAGTGGCATCTTTTGCGCATCGACAGCTTGACTCAAATACCATAAATCGACGGTCTTGCCGCCAATACAGCAGTCAAAATTAATTTCAGCCCCAGTCTCCTCAACGAAAGTGTGCAATTGATTGTAGAATTCGCCTTCCATTGCGTCTTGGGTACCGCCTTCGCTTCCCTTAGATTCTGTTGACGAGATTGGTGCTTCCTCAGATTTCTGTTCGCTCCTCGTTATAGATGCGGCAGTGATTTGGGCATTATTGGGATTTGTAGAAGGCGACGCAGACGCCGGCTGGTGAGGGGCGCGGGCTGCTTGCTTCTTCTGTGTCTTCCCGAGGGCTTGTGCTGCATTTGGTAGTTGTTCCTCTTGTTGTCTTGAGTCTGCTTGGCTAGAAGCTGACCGACTAACAGGGTTCGTGGTTTGGAGAGCCAAGTCTGCAGCAGACATGGCCAGCTTCTCAAGGTCTGCGATTGGGAGGTTTGCCAAGAACTTGGTGAATCTGGTCCGCCATGAATGCCACGTATGCGAAGAATGCTTCGTCTCGTTAACGTTGCCACTATCAGTCAGTAAATTAGACTAGGACCTTACCGTCTCGGCAAATATTTTGAAGATCTTATTGCCAGTGCGACCTTCAGTGTGAGCCAACACCCAGTTTGCCAGTGCGGCATCGTCAGCATCGGAGAAACGGGTTCGTGTACGCTTCACAGGCCCGCTGGCACCAACACGAACCCTGGGCGTCTCTGTGTGGCCAGAAATACGATACCGATCCGTCAGTTGCGCTGCCCCATGCTGGACGGAATCTGTGATGTATTTCCACGAATACGAGTCCGGATGGGCATCCTTCCTCGCGTCGTCCGCGATTAGGATATGTGCATCTTTTTCCAAGGGCACAACTTTGCCGCCGTTATTCTACGCGCTGGTTAGCTGGGGAGCCATTCGCCCTCTGATACACTGCAATGCTCATTCTCGGGCTTGCCTTGATATGGTCGAGGATAGTGTTCCTCATCGGCACCCTCTGAGCAACCCAGAAGACCATGTCCTTAAAAATATTGCCTCCCGTGGCGCTTTCGACGCCGTTATACGTGATCCCTCCAGACATCTTGGGGATTATATTTGCCGCGGCGGGATGTCGTGTAGTGAATTACGCGTATGCCCTGTGTCGTGTCGTAAAGTGGTGAGCTTCGTCTAAGGTGCAGTAGGGGCGATAATCCCATATGTCAAGGACAAACAGTCGCTACCACATCAACGGTACAAGAGGCGCTCTTGCTTCATCGTGCAGGCGCAAGTTGCAGGAAATGGCTTATTTTTATTCCAACTTCAACCTCCTACTTGATAGAGTCTCGTGGTCAAGGCTCCAAACGACCGTTGGACAAGACCTGGACGCGTGATGAGGGTCGCGCGATCACGTGGGTCACGCTTGCTGGTAAAGTGGCTTTGGTGCAAACTGTGCCGTGGCTCAGGTCAGTTGGCGGTCGCTGAGCCAGTCGGGCCTTGCATGTGCTCCGCCACAAGTACCTAGGTACCTACCTAGGTAGGCAGTTACCAGACCAGAAGCCATCGTCAAACTCATGCCAAGAGCAACTGCATTCTGCCAGCCATTTTGCGCATGAGACCTTGGACGCTGCCGTGATCCGCGACGAGATGCGATGACAGTAGTACTGCAACCTGGGTGCCCGTTCTCTTCCATCAGTCACCCAATACCCCGGACCCTGGCTCTCGCGACTGTCTGACGTCAACAGCCGGTGATCTTGCCCAGCAGCCTCGGCCCATCATGGTCTCTCTAAAATGGGCCGTGACATTCATTTTGGCCGTAAGCTTCGCAGTCTTTGTAACCTTCTTTGGAAGATTACCTGTTTTTCGGTGCGTAGCTCGACCCTGACCCTTTCACATTTATGAGATTCTGTCATGCTGATAGTTGTCTGATGCAGACGAACGCCCATTGGCTTCTTACACCGTCTGATATGGATTCATGTCCCCAATATGTTACTGTCTATAGACAATAGACTTACCTCGGGAAGGATCACAAGGTCCTTATCCAAATTTGGACACTTTATCATGCATGAACGGCATCCGGCCGTAGTTGTACGTATCGGCCACCATCGTCTCGTGCATCATTCATGTACCATGACAACAGCAAACACTAACCAACCATCTTTAGATATTCTTCCTCATCCTCATGGTAGGCGGGGAATACCTTTACCTACCGCCCATATGGCACCGTTTAGCCCCCTTCACCAAGCTCACAGTCACCGTCACCGTCTTCCTCCCCTACCTGTTCCTCTATCTGTCTTGCGCCGCTGACCCCGGCTACATCACCAAAGAAAACCACGCCTACCACATGTCGCTCTATCCATATGACCACGCGCTTTTCCACCCCGGCGTGGAATGCAAAACCTGCGGATTCGTCAAACCGCCACGCTCAAAGCACTGCAGCCTGTGCAAGCGGTGCATAGCAAAGGCCGACCATCACTGTATTTTCATCAACTCGTGCGTGGGATACGGAAACCACCAGTGGTTCATACTACTCCTCCTCTCAACCGCTGTTTTGTGCACATACGGTGGCCTTCTCGGCGGTTCGCTGCTCTCCTCGTCGATTAAACAACACTTTGTCGACTGGTCGCCTTGGTCGCCGTCAAAACAGGGATGGGGCATGTACGTTGTCATCTGGGGCTGGGGCATTCAAACAAATATCGGCCTGGGCGTCACAACTCTCCTGTCCGGTTTGACGGCCCCCTTAGTTTGGGGTCTTTTGTTATATACAATGTATCTCGTGTACTGCGGCACAACGACAAACGAATCATTTAAGTGGTCCGTGTACAAGGATGATATGGAAGACGGCTATGCTTTTCGTCGACCCATGCCCTCGAAGCGAGAGAGGAATCTCGTCAAAGAGCCTATTTGCCGTAGGTGGCCGGTTGAACCGGAGATGGTTCTGGCAGCGACGGACGACGGGAAACCTCCGCCAGCGCAGATGGCGCTAGCCGGCGAGGGCGAGTGGGAGCGGGTGTGGAATTTGAAAGACGTCGAAAACCTTTATGATTTAGGGCTCTGGGATAATTTGGGAGATATTTTTGTGGCAGACTGTGCGTTTGGGGCGAGAGTAGAAGACCCTCCTGCCGAACGGGGCCTGCGGACGAAACGTACCAAGAGTAAATAGCGTGTCTCACATACTGGGAGCGAGGCGGAAGAATATTGGAGTTGGGCATGCATTCTAGTTATACTGTATAGATTGCGTCTGTGGGATCCAACGCAACTTGGGCGAGGGCCTGGCGGTGTGCTTCAACGAACAGTGTACATTAAAATTCAGAAATTTTGTTAATTTAATTCAGAGTATTGCTCATCAACATCGCTCGTGATTGTCGTAATCCCCACGCTTCTAGGTCTTGATTAGACCCTTCAAGACAAGAACCAGTAGCTACCAGCCACCCAGCCCATCCGCCACCATGGCAGAGACGCCTAACCCCGTTGTCCCATGCCCGCTTCTAGAGCGTTTCGATGTTATGTATGTCTATTTTGTCGTTGTCATTTTGAAGCTCTTTATAGAATGGTGCCAAATCTGTTCATGGCCTGTTAGCGCAAGCGATTGACTATATGTTTACTTCCGCTGATCTGCTTACCCAAAGGTTTGTTTAATGCTCCTGACGTAGTACTCCAGCCAGTTTCTCTTGGTAACTTCTTCCTGACCAACTGGTACGCCCTTCCACTCCACACGCATCACCGTAACGTGATCAACGTTGTTTTGTTCAAATTCGATGTGGAGCTTGGAGAAGTGGCCGGCAGGCCACTGGCTCAGACGCCAACTCTGGACGATCTTCTTTCCAGGTTCAAGCTCGAGATATTCCCCAGAGACGTTTCCACCAAATAATTCAAACTTTCCGCCCTTGTTGGCACCCTCAAAGACCTTTGGAGGTGAGCGGGTGAAGGCGGCAAGGCGCTGAGGATCGACAAAAGTTTGGTACATCTCATCGGCGGTAGTTCTAAACTCCTCCTTGTCCGTGACTGTTGTCGTGTTGACAATACCATAGGTGCTTGAGGGGGCACTGGAAGGTTCTGTAGGCTTGGGTGAAGAAGTCTGAGGATGAGTCTTCGGGGTCGAAAATCCGCTGGAAGGATTTGAACCAGGGGCATGTTGAATATCCTTGCCGTGCTCTTCGATGAGGACAGACGTGATCAAATTGAACTTCTTTCCCAGCTCTTTAACAAGCTGGCTGCGGACGAGCTCCTTCACAGGCTGGTTCTCCTTTGGAGCAGGGTCCTCGAGTTTTACCTCGAACTGGAAGACGAATGAGTGACTTGCACGGCAAACGACTTTGGCTTTTAAAAAGCATCACAAAGACGCAGACAGAGACGTACCGTATAGTCTTCGATATCTGGTTGGACCTCAGGGAATTTGATTGTGCCGGAAACCTTATCCACATCGGGGGCGGATCCTACGATGAGCGTAAGCCTAGGCTCTACTGTTGTTACATACTACACATTCACGTATCCTTACCAGCGAATCTCAGGGCGAGCTCCAGGTCAAAAACTGTCTTGACCTTGCCTTTTCTCTGGTAGACTTCAGCTTCGCCCTCTATGCTCTCAACCTCGACAATCTTGACTTCTACGTCGCCGTTTTTGGCACTAATTTCGTTAAGATTGTCCTCGAGCCATTTCTTTGTCCAGGCAGTGACATCTTTAGTCACCCAATGCCAGTTATTAGGGTTATGGAGGACCATCGCGGTGATTCGTTTTCGGAAATTTAAGAGCTAAAAGGAGAGCACCCTGGCGACGTTAGCATTACATTCCATGAGTACCAAAGCGCTAAAGCAAACAGCAGCAACAAAAATGCTTCCACAGTCTGGGAAATCAGAAATGGTCTTGGACCACAGCAAGATTGGTCATCAATGAAGGGAGTACAAGTCACTCTATGACTGGTGCCAGCTGGTGTCTCATCACGAGAGACTGCGGAAGGGGGATTATGATGCGTTGACATTGGCAAATGGCTGTACTTACGTTGTGATGGATGGATTGGGACGCAGCAGCGACGACAGTCAACAATGTGTAGGTACACAGCGAGAGAGATTTGATCGCTGGTGTCGAGAGATGAAAAGTTCAAGTCAGAAGCCAACACCTGAAAGCTCAGAACCTCGTAGAATTTTCTAAGAGCCTTGTGTCCCCACCATATTGCACTATCCAATAAAAGCGCAAAACGGGTCGCTTCTGTCAGTCTTGGATCCGCTTCTCCCAGCCTGGTCACTGGTGAAAGTGCTTCTTTTGAGGATAGCCATTTGTACTGATTACTTGTACTCTGGTCAAGATGTTAGGAATGTGATGAGAAATTGGTCTTTTGAGCTCAATTGGAAGTGAATGACTGGTACGGCATAACGATTCACCTGTTCAAGTTTCTTTTAGAAACCGATGACTTGCGGGCACACGTTTGTGCCCAACCAACCAACATTGGAAGTGAGGGGCCATGGGGACCATTGCTAGTCTGAAATGTCATGAGCAAACAGATTCTCTGCAAAACTTCGGTTGCGACTCCAGTGAATCATAAACACATGTACGATACGACCAAAGCGAACCTTGCGTATAAATCATATTTGTACAGAGTTCGAGTCTTGATCAAACGGCAGAGGGAAGGAAGTTTGTTATCGGGGCCGAGAGATCAGAGAAATCCAGGTTCGACGGCCACCATGCAATAAGCTATGCTTCGCAAGGTTGTCTGATGGCTTCTGTGTCAAGCAGGCTGCGATATTTCGGCTGCGCTGTATCGCGGGTTGACAGATTGGGCTAGATTTAACCTTTCAACCCAAGGTATCTGGTGGTAGAAATGCAGAAAATATGACAGAGCGGCGAGATGCCAAACCGAGGCGGATGGGGATCCAAACAGATGCTGGCAGAAGAGGTCAACTGGTCCTATTCATGCAGTTGGGGGTTCATAAGATTCGATCCCTTCGGAGTCATTCAACGCCGGCGGGTGGTCGAATGCTTATGATGCAGATTTGACTCGATGGACTAAAGGCAATAATGCTTGTGCTGTTAGAAGCCTATTCTGGTGGAGAAACTGGGCGCAATGGACGCAGACCTCTCGCAGAAGAATACTACCACCAGACGCACCCCAACCAGACATTATCAAGACCAAATTTGATCCCACTGAAGCCAATGGACGGACGGCAGCACTCGCTATTAGAGTACATTTGGGGCTGGCAGCTTGACAAAAGACGCTACTAAGCGCCGACGCCCAACCTCTTCACCTGCATCGGCAGGGATGTGGCCAATCATGGGGCCATATTCGCGTCTGATCCCTCCCTCCACGGAAGGAATTTGACCAGCAACAATGTTAGTCAACTAGACAAACCACTCGCGGACTGAGGAGGAACAGCAGTCTTGATGCATCTACCCACCAAGCGCCCCATTAAACCGTTGTATCCTGAAGTCTTTTCAAGCGTTGGCGTCTTTCCGCCGTGCAATTCGGCCAAAGTCTCGAGCCAACGAAAAGGGTGGCAGAGGGTAGTATTGTGCGACATGGAACCTCGACTTTGGTTCAGACAGTATGTACTACTCCATACCCAGGTATGTATTATAATACTTGACTTCTATGTACATATGCCTTGACCCTCGCCTCTTGCATATGGCTCATACAATGTGTACATAGGCACTCGAGGGTAATATGGGAAGATACAAGCCAGGATGGAGAAGCGGCCAAGGCAACGCCCACTTCACGCTGATCATGGCGTGATGTGCGCATTTGTGCTCGACAACTGCCACCCTAACAGCGTGGGGATACAAGACAGGCAGGTCCGAAGCGGCACACAACACAATTGTGTCGACTGTGATCCCTCGATTGTGCATGACGGCCAAGGCTGCGAATGCTACGGTTCCTGACAAAGGATGTCATCAGTACCAAAGGCGTGGCAAGATGATGCGAAGTTGACGCTCGCCGTTTTTTGCGCTCGCTGCCTCCTTTGCCGAGTATTTTCATATCCTCCGTACAACCCATGGTGTTATATCCATGTCTTGATTGCATATAGAAACAATTACGGATAGAATGAGCAACTACTCCGTACCTACCACGAAGAAGTAGTCGGACAGACGACCAGGGTCGGACTGGGAATCTCCCACACACAACAGCTAAACCTTGCAGACCAGACACACGGCATGCGCACAGAGTTGACACTGCGTCTAACCCCCGTCAATCTGAGAACAATGTGGTCAGCATTCGACTGAAGCTATGAGCTCGTCTACAAAGCAGTGCTGCCGATCGACTGGCCAGTTATTAGCATTGCTTGGACTTTACCCCCGTTCCTGCGAAGCCGCAATCTTCAACACTCGTTGGCCAAACCCGAGCGGGAACTGGGATTTGCTTTCCTCCCCACCGCCGGGCTCTGGGGTCATCGCCAATACATACAGCTTCCTGCAGGTCTCCGGCAACCAACCACGTTCTGCGCTTCCTCTAGAGCCATTTTCTGTTGCTGTAAATAGATCTGCCCGCCAGGGACACGCTCCCGAAGAGCTTGCGTCTTGCAGCCGCCGTTTTCAATAGACCGAGGCGAGAGTGGTTTGCAATGCTTTACGCACACGGGGTCGCGACCCGTCACCAAATCTGACCGACATACGGAGTACTGACCTGCACCGCGTACCATCCTCTAACCGCCGACAAGATCTGCTATCCTCGCGGCAATCCTTACCGACAGCGAAGCATTCTGTTCTATTTTCAGAAATCGGGGAGTCCGCCATCCTCCACGCGAGATCCGTCTCGTTTGGGGCGCCCCAGCGAGGTAAAGCAATCATGGCCTCGCCCCGTGATCCAGCGCGACTTCGTCCGGGCCTCAATCTCCTCACCACGAACTCTCTGGCTCCTAATACATATGGCAACCATGTGAACTCACCTATGTCTGCCGTATCTATGGCTTCTCCTTTTATGCAGTCGGCGCAGACGCCCAGTAGTGCCATTCAGCCATATAATCCCCAGGAATGGGTTCCGTCACCAGCTCAGATGCCCGACAGGTCTCGCCAGTTCCCTGTCGATGGAGGGCAAGGTACGGGAATATAGCTTCTTTCTTTTTTTTAATCTTTAACTCACCCACTTGCATTGACCTTTTATCTTGTCTGCAAATCCTAACATGAGTCTATATCAAGCGTCGGCGGTGCCTCCTCCCCCATACAGCCCTCCTCGAAGCAGGACGCAGCGGCCGATAAGCACTGCCTTTGAACACACCGTTGCGCTGGGCTCAACGCCTCCGCCTCCATCCAGGTTGACAATATCTCCTCTTCATCGGCCTTCACCAGAGCCGCCTGCGAACCCTTTGTTCCCTCCGCCGCCTGGTGCTGGGGGAAGAGGAAGCTCAAGAGATCGCCGATTTGGATTACCGTCTCTTGGGCGGAGAAGGGATCATGAGCAACCGCAAGCCAGCTCGCCTGATCCCCAAACAGCTGCCATGCAAATGAGAAGAAGCACGGGTCCTGCAATGTCTCAACCAGAGCCTGAACGCATTGTAGCACCTATACCGAGTACTCCCTTCACCGGACCTCCAGCAGCTCGTAGGGCGGCCTCGACTGGTGCAATTGATACCCCGACATCTCAACGATCCCGGTCAACATCGCAAACGAGGTGGGAGCCTGGAATGCCGCTTCCACCGCCGCCGCCCGGGCCCCCACCTTCGTCGTCAAGATCGCAGAGTGTTCAAAGCATAGACCGAGCCAGCGTTCCAATCATCTCACCTCCAACCAGGCGGCCACCACCAAGTGGTGTCACGTCTTTGGGCCCTGTTCCTCCCACACCCGCGGACTGGGTTGATGCCGATGCAGAGCCCAGCCAATCTAGCCAACCGAGCCAGTCTGGTCGCGGGCGGTCCCCTGGCTTGGTGATTGATACAACCACTGCTGCTAATGCCACGGACGTCCCAGATCCGTTAGGATCATCCAACAGCGCAGGAGGCTTGAATAGAGCTAGGGCAGTTCGACATGATAAGACAATACTCCAACGAAGAGCTGAGAGCCGAAGCCGCCATACATCGCATGGCTCCATTGATGCCATTGCACAACCACATAATATTTCAGATATTGTTGTTCCCTCGGGTTCTGTTGGCGTGCTGCAAAGGTTCGTGGCTGGGAAATCGACACCTCGTAGCGCAGGCAGAAGGGATAGTGAGTTGCCTCGAACAGCCGACTCATTGACGCTTCAAGATTCTCGAAATTCAACTCCACGAGCGCCAAGGTCCGGACAGCTTGAAGCCGCCACCCCTCCATTTTCCCCATATCACGGCAAAGGCGTTCAAATGCCTACACCCTCCAAAGCCGTGGCTCCCAAGGCTCTACCGACTCCCCCTCCTCAGACACGGTCAGCATCTGGCTCACGGCTAAGAGATTCATCTCGCCCCTCAATATCGGCATTGACGCCTATTTCTAAACAAACAGTAATTGGCCAAACCGCTGAGCAATTTGCTACTGCTACAATCGAGAGATTCCGATCATTCGCCGCCAATGAATCTGCCGCAGCGTCAGATGCGGATAGAGTTCGTCTGTTTGCCGATTTCATCGTAAACGAATCCCGAATTCGACGAGAACGATATTCCTCAGCCATTGGAGCAATGGGCTCGGAAATTTTTGATCTTAGTCGTGATTTGTTTCGCCCAATGGTCTCCTCGTCAAGACGGGAGTCCGGAGCGTCTCAGGATGAATGGACACCAGCATCGACAGATCCAAGCTATTCCCAGAGAGACTCGACGAGTTCTATTGTCCATGGTGAAGGGCTGTCGACCTCGGCACCAGCTTCTGCAGGTCTCTCCGCATCGCCTGGCAGCGCCCAGCCACAAGGTAACTGGACCAACAACTATATGCCATCACTTTCTCCGATCCTCAGCATGAGCGTCAGTGACAACTATGAAAATGGAAGCTCGCGTGGACGACCGCCAAGCCGGTGGTGGGAGACCGATTCTCAGGGTGAGCCTCGCATGTTTGAGAGATCCAAGCGAGAATCCAAGTACATGGGAGTTCCCAAGGATCAATGGGTTGAGGAAGAGCAAGGAACAGGGGCTTATATCGGAACGAGCGAATATGAGTCTTCCACGGAATATCCGCGAGAAAAGACAGGATGGCACGACCAAGAGGAGCCGTCATCCTGGACACTGCAACCGTTGCGGCTTTCTAGTGGAACGCCCCCGGACTCAAGTTCGTCCCAGACGTCACATCACAAGCCCGACGCAGTGGATGTTTCCCGGCTCGTTACTCTGCCACCACCATACCCTCGGCATTATCCTGCTCTCAATAATAACCATCCAGAATTGACAGCAACGCGGACAGCTGTCAGAGCTTTGAATGAGCTGGCAGAAATCAATAATGTAAAGGAGAGATTCACAATAGCCAGCTCCAAGCGCCGTGAAGAATTCTCCAAGGCAGCGTCTGAGCGTCGGCAATCACTGATGGCTAACTTGCAGAAAGAAATCAGCTCTGGAAACATCGGGTACGCGGATGCTGCTGTCATTGAGTCGGATTCTCAACAGCAAGAGAAAAATAACAAGAAGGAGCTGGAAAAAACGGAATACGAGCAATTCCAGAATGAGGTCATCCGCCCCCTTAATGATCTCTTGACTGCCCAAATCGCAAAAGCTGATGCTCTGTATGACAACTTATCGAAGCACCTTTTTGATAATGGTCAAATGGATGCTGATATGCCGCAAGAGGAGGGGGATGACCGACCTGAATTGCTCGAAAAGCTTACTCTGTTGAAGTGGATTTTCGAAACCAGAGAATCCCTGCACAGAGCTATTTATGATATTTTATCTGACCGCAATACACGATATCGCGAGGTAGTACTTACACCTTACCGTCTTTCTGGAAACAATGAGAAGCTCAGGTCCGCGGAGGCATTCTTCGCCGAGGATGCCGCAAAGCGAGAATATTCGCTCGCCACTGAGGTTCTGGATCGGGCTCGACAGTTCAGAACTATTGTTGAGGAGGCTGTCGAGCGTGGAGTTGCTCTGCAAATGTCGGCATTTTGGGACATTGCCCCGCCCCTACGCCAGTTACTCGACAGCATTCCAGAAGACCTTGAGGGATTCAACATTCAGATTCCCGCGTCCGAGTTTGAGGAGAACCCGGCATACCACGACCACCCGCTGCAGTATCTTTATAGTCTTTTGATGCATGCCGAGAAGAGCACGCGCCAGTTCATCGAATCCCATACCAACCTACTGTGTCTCCTGCACGAGGTCAAGGGAGCAGTGGTAAATGCCAAGGCAAGGGTATTGGAGACACAAGTCACCGAAGCTGACGGCTCAGCTATCAGTGCTGAAGACCGAGAACAGAGGGCCAACAGCATGAGGGAGATGGAAGATCGACGATTAACAGAGGATCTCCAAGAAAAGGTGCGCCTAGTTGAGGAACAGTGGAATAGCGCTCTTGGCGAAGGAATCAGGACAGTCAAGGACCGTGCCGGCGTATTGCTTCTAAGTACCGGCGGGTGGGACGAGACGTTGGAAGAGGAGCAGTCGTTTCTTGGGTTGGATCAGATGACTAATGACATTCATACATGACCTAAGGGAGGTTTAGGTTACTTTTATAGTCGAACTTTGTTGATAGATACCCCCTCAAATGAGGAAAAAGGTTACGGCCTGCGATAGGAATGAATCTACATGGTTTCATCCAATGTGCCATTCGCCAGCCGCTGTGACATGCATGGTAGTATCCTTAAAAAGGAGCAGACGAAGGGTATCAAGTTTCTATATTCATTGTACAGTGTTTATACAATTCCCATTGGCCGTTTGGCCCCTTTCCTCCTGTTTGTACATGCCTATTTCCGTTGCGCGCTAAAGAAGAAGTTGCTGGGCGTGCCATTCGGCCTTGGTGTTCGATTAATGCGGAGGTTTTGTTTTTGTTTGTTTTTGCTGGTGCTGTTGTTGTTACGTCCAGTAGGAAACAATCGGACCATTTGAAATCCAAGCCCGGCCCAATTGTTGTTTGCGCGGCAACCCAGTTCATAGTAACACAAACAGGATGCAACGTCATCCAACTTGTTCATTCTTCGGTACCTTGCCGCGACCCATTTCTAAGAAGAGATCAGCCTCTCCTTTACTGGAAAGCATTTCCCCCGTTTGTTTGTCAACGGCTTGGCAAGGTGTCAAAACTTCTTTCCCTTCCCGTACAACTCGGGCATATCCATGCCGACGCGCCTGGCTGTCAGCCTCACTCTCTCCTCCTCGTCCATGTCCATGCCTGGATTATAGCGCTCTATCAGTGTGACGTACAGCCTCTGAGAGCGCAGGTAGGCGACGAGTTGCTCTGCTTCGGCGTGTGAGCTGGCGGACGAGTCGGTAAATGAGGCGCGGAGACGGTTGTGTAGATGGCTTCGGGGGGAGGCGAGGACAGGGCGGGGGGGAAGTTCGCGCAGGATGGAGCGGTAGATGGACCGCAGGCGGGCGGGAGACATTGTTGGCATGTTTGGTGTATTTGCGGCAATCGCAATGCCGGCTTGGAGAAGGGAGGTTGTTTCGGGTGGATGGTGGTTTGTGTTTGATTCGGCTTGCAAAGAAAACTACTCGGTACTGCGAACGGGATTGAGAGCTGGTTTTGATTGGCTCGGGATGTCGGCGTGGGGCTTGCATGGAGGATGGTTACTGCATGTCGTGTCGTGCCTGCCAACCAGGCGGCGCAGTTCTGAACTATGTATAACGGCTTATTCGACACCTCAAGTAAAGACTATTATTATAAACTGCAATTGCCCACTTGAGGATCTATTCATAAATTGCTTCCTTAATTTTTATTTTTTTTAAATTGACTGATTTAGGTTGTTATACACTGGAGAAGTTAGTTGTGCATCACCAGCTATCCAAAGTAATTCGTCACATCATCCTCGAGGTCGTCCTGCCATCGGCCACATCGGCATCGCGACGTCCCGGCTTGGATCAAGGATCAAGAATATCAGTTATAAATGCTCTATATGAGAATTTCATAAATTTCGCAACTAGTAGTACACTTATACTTGACGGGTTCAAATACACGCCATGGTCCGCCATGGCCAATTTCCTCCCCCAACATTCTACCTGTGAATCTTTACTTGATCTTCTTCTGCTTCAACTTGATAGTCTGGTCGTTGATAAACACCCCCTTGCCCTTGTACGGCTCCGGCGGCCGCCACTGCCTCACCCTCCCCGCAAACGACATGATCACCTCGCGATCCGTACCCTCCAGCAGGATTCTCGTCGGCGAGGGCGTCGTCACCGTGACGCCCTGCGGAATGCCCTCCTCGACAGGGTGCGTGAAGCCCAGCTTCAGACAGAGGAACTTCTGGCCCGGGTATTGCTCCTTGGCGCCGCGGCGCTCGACGCTCGCTCGGTAGCCCACGCCCACCAGGCGTAGGATGGCCGTGTGGCCCTCGGACACCCCCATTACGTAGTTGGTCAGGTAGGACCACGACGTGCCTGCGTAGACCAATTGTTAGCAAAACTCTACCTTGACTTGTCCGCGCGATGGTGTTTGCAAAATTCTGACGGGCAGAGGTCACGACATACCCCACATCTCCTTTTGATGCTTGACGTTTGCATCCTCAACGCCCAGTAAGACTGTCTTGTTCTCCAAATCCTGCTGCAAAGTCACAAATTCAGGAACATCAAGCTCCAGCGATCCTATTCCCCAAGTCATGTTAGCTCAAATGCTTCCAACAGTTCTCACTTGGCACCACCAGTCGGTTTATGAAGCGCGGCCATGAGAAAGGAACTTGAGCTCACCCAACGGTCCCTTTACTGTAATTGTCTTCTTAACGGTAGGCTTGTATGAGGTCGCAACTTTGGATGTCTTCAAATCGCTCATGGAAAGCTCCACGCCGGGAGGGATAGAAATCAGCGTTCGCCCAAGCTTCGAGGGTCGTTTCGTCGTCGTCGAGAAGTGCCGTTGCGCAGACGTTTGCCACGCTGGCAACAGGAATCCCGGCAGCGCTACCTGCGGATTCATGCGCAGCGCATGGCCCAATGCCTTTCCCTTGGCAGGGACAAACCTTGAGGCCATTGAGATTTGTCTTTGCCGTGGCAATGGATGGGAGATTGCATGGACAGCCACTGATTCCTCGTCAGCTTTGGGTGCAGGTGAACTTTTTGGTCGCTTAGTCATCCCATCACGTGTACCACTCGTTGACAGCAGAATTAGGTGCCATGCACAGCTGTACCAACATTGCATTTACTGGCACTGCAAATATACTAGTTCTTTTTATATACGAGTAAATTTCAAAGTAATATTTACTCAACAACTTGGTCAATTCTCAGCGTACAATGCTACAAGAGTGGCACCAACGCTCAATAATAATAATAATAAAAGGTATCTAGCAACCTCCTCTGGTTACAACTACTTCCATAGCGCGAAGTAAACTTTGACCAACTCACGCCGCCCACATTCAAGTCGGACATTCTGGCTGAATACAAATAGCTTGTCGTAGAGTCTCTTACTCCAAAGGTTCTTCAACAGGAGCTTCTTCATCATACTCCTCTTCCTCCTCATCAACACCAGCATCCTGGTATTGCTGGTATTCAGAGACAAGATCGTTCATATTAGACTCAGCCTCAGTGAACTCCATCTCGTCCATACCCTCACCAGTGTACCAATGCAAGAAAGCTTTGCGACGGAACATGGCAGTGAACTGCTCACCAACACGCTTGAAAAGCTCCTGGATGGAGGTGGAGTTACCAATAAAAGTAGAAGACATCTTGAGGCCACGGGGGGGGATGGCGCAGAGGGCGGTCTGGATATTGTTGGGGATCCATTCGACGAAGTAGGAGGAGTTCTTGTTCTGCACGTTACGCATCTGGTCCTCAACCTCCTTCATAGCGACCTTGCCACGGCTGGAACGGAAATTAGTACAATGACCTCGTATAGTATGCACATCATTGACGGGACTTACAAGATGGCAGAGCAGGTCAGGTAGCGGCCGTTTCGGAAGTCAGAAGCGGCCATCATGTTCTTAGGGTCGAACATCTGCTGGGTGAGCTCAGGTACGCTGACAGCGCGGAAAGAGTGAGCACCCCGGCTGGTCAGGGGGGCGAAGCCGACCATGAAGAAGTGCAGACGAGGGAAGGGGACCATGTTGACAGCCAGCTTACGCAGATCAGAGTTCAACTGACCGGGGAAACGCAAGCATGTGGTGACGCCAGACATGACGGCAGAGACAAGATAGTTCAGGTCACCGTACGAAGGGTTAGACAGCTTGAGAGTGCGCATGCAGATGTCGTACAGAGCCTCATTGTCGATGCAGAAAGTCTCGTCAGAGTTCTCAACGAGCTGATGGACGGAGAGGGTTGCGTTGTAGGGCTCGACAACGGTGTCGGAAACCTTGGGAGAGGGAACGACGGAGAAAGTGGCCATCATTCGGTCGGGAAACTCTTCACGGATCTTGGAGATCAACAGAGTACCCATACCAGCACCGGTACCACCACCGAGAGAGTGGGTGATCTGGAAGCCCTGGAGGCAGTCACAACCTTCCGCCTCGCGACGGACAACATCAAGGACATTGTCGACAAGCTCAGCACCTTCAGTGTAGTGACCCTTGGCCCAGTTGTTGCCAGCACCAGACTGACCAAAGACGAAGTTGTCGGGACGGAAAAGCTGACCGAAAGGACCGGCACGGACGGCATCCATGGTGCCAGGTTCAAGATCGACAAGGACGGCGCGAGGAACATACTTGTTACCGGAGGCCTTTTGAGGGGAATCCCCGCGTCAGTCTTTGATCTTCCCCTTGATAACAACCTATGGTTCCTCAACATCCTAGGATTCGGCTCATTCAAACTTACCTCATTGAAGTAGACGCTCATACGCTCGAGCTGGAGCTCAGAGGTACCGTTGTAGACACCATTGCTGTCGAGGCCGTGTTCACCAGAGATGGTCTGCCAGAAAGCAGCACCAATTTGGTTACCCTGTCGAAATATTGTAAGCTCCCGATCTCCGTAACAATTCATTCGAAAATAGCGGCGAATTTGTTTACTTACGCACTGACCGGTCTGAAGGTGAACCTGTGTAAGATCAAAAGGAAATAAATCGTCAGCCAATGTTCATTATGATGATGCAGCGCGTTTTGCCTCGTCCTGATGATCCGTTGGGCGTGCGTATATGGACGTGGCCTCCTCATACAGCGGGGTACCAAAATCAGGGGCACGACCATGGAACGCGTCGAGGAGGGGTCCTAGACAATGGAGGGGGGACTCACAATCTCACGCATGTTGGCGGATTATCGTCGACGACAGGAAATTCGGGTGAAGAGTGAGGTTGATGGAAGAATCACGATAGCTAGGCAGAGCTTCACGATCCGTAACGGGTTGGTGTAGGGGAGCAAGGGAGAAGAAGTCGCGGAGGTGTTGATTTTTGTTGGAGATGTGGTTCACCGCCATACCTGGTGGTAGACCCCTGGCTGGGGAGGCAAGTGCAGCAGCCCAGGGAAGTACCTGCCCCGCCTTCACTTTCGCTTGTTTACACGCATGGTCTGTGCGTCCCCAAAAGGGGCAAGGCGGCAAGTCAGGCACCTTGCTGTGAGTGGCTCTAGTAACTTGACTATTTGCAGAGGTTGAGGCGGCACCTCCAAGCCTACACTTTTGGGTGAAAATACGACGTCTAATGAACCCCCTTCAACGTCATACTACTCCGTATTGATTGGAACAATATCCAGTCTCCGAAAGCTGGCAGGGTACCAGAATGGGTCCAATCGAATGGAGAGTACGTAGTAGTACTACAGAGAATGGACGGAGCAGCTCGTGGGAGATTAGATCAATTGATGAGGTTGACCAGGTTGACCCCCCACTCTGGATCCAACTTCCACCGCCACACTGAGAAAGTGATGGGTCACCTTATATGTGGCTGAAAGCCTGTCGTCTTGCAAATTAGGCACACTGTGAGCGTAGGGTAATGTCGTTGACCGGAGTATCAAGCTGCTAGATGATCTCACTGTCCAAAGAAATCCCCGGAAACTCTGGTTACTCTGTTCAAGTACTAATCGAAGGGTTCGCTTGCAACTTGGTTTCGGTAAGTTGGCGTCACGTGAACCCCCTTTTCTCCACACAAAATCTCACCCTTCCCGGAATTCACTCTGACGTAACATTTTTATAGTACCACCATGTTACAGCGATCTTTTGCGCGATGAATTTAATCAAGGCATGTTTAAAAGAAACACAGTCTCGTATTTCGAAGCTACTTGTCCCACGGTCTCAGCTCAAATCGTTCGTGCAACCGAGTCTAGCCGTGGAAGAACCGGATTATTACGAACCTGGCGGGTTTCATCCTATCTCCCTTGGGGATACATTTCACCATGACCAGTATACTATCCTGAGGAAATTGGGTTATGGGCAATACTCTACAGTTTGGCTAGCTAGAGATTTAAAGTATGTCGTCCATTGCTATTGTACTCGAAGCTGACTGGAGGTAGATGCCGAAGATATGTAGCACTCAAGATGTTGAGAGCTGACTGTTATGGTGGCACCCATGATATTTTCGAGACGGAGATTCTCTCCAAAATCTGTGAAGTGTCTAGGCAGAGTTCTCATGAAGGCCGCGCTCATGTGTCGCATCTCCTCAGCAAGTTCAAGCATAAGGGCCCCAACGGCGAACATGTTTGCCTCGTGTTCGACGTATTAGGACACCATCTGGGTTTCCAAACGGTGAAATACGAGGACGGAAGATTACCTGTTAAAACCGTGAAGTTAATTGCAAAACAGCTACTGCTAGGACTTGATTTCCTTCACAGAGAGTGTGGTATTATTCATACTGGTATGACGTAACATATCGTGTGGATATCCGCGTTTTTCTGTGCATTGCTAATATCCCCTTGTCTTGAATAGATCTAAAACCAACAAATATACTGTTAGAGTTGGAAAGCCCGAACAATGCCATTGCCAAGTATCTATCGGTAGTTCCCCCGCGGATGGCCGATCCCCAACGTGGTGCTCCGCTTCGTGAGGTTATCACGACACCGCCAATTTCCGAAATAAAGCATCCTCATGTCAGAATTATTGATTTTGGCGTCGGTAAGTATACTACGTTCCCAGGCATCACAATATGAAACTTCCGTGTCATAGCGTCTTGGAGAGAAAAGCATCTGTCAGACCTGATCCAGTCACCGGCTTTAAGGGCACCAGAAGTAACTATCGGCGCCCCCTGGGATACTGGTGTTGACATATGGAGTCTCGGATGTCTTGTAAGAGTGGTTTACTATTTTGTGCATCATACGAACTATTCTGACATTTAATTGCCAGATTGTGGAGTTTATCCAAGGAATAGTTCTCTTCTCCAGTGAGGGTTCAGCAAAGGGGACATGGACGGCTGAAGATGACCATTTAGCAAGAATTGTCGAGATACTTGGCCCCTTCCCACTTCCTGTCATGAGACAGGGAAGTCGGGCAACGCATTTTTTTGATCCCCAAGATATATTCCCCTTCTAGTATCGATAGGTTGCCTATCTAATACGCTTTGCCTGTAGGAAGTCTTCTCCGTATTCCGAACTTGAAATCTACGAGCCTTGAACGCTTGCTAAACGGCACATCAAAGCCGTTTCTGAAGCCCGAGGATATGCCCGATCATGAAGTCGATATATTTACTGACTTCATTAAGGGCATGCTAACAATCGATCCAGGGTCTCGAAAGTCTGCAGCAGAACTGCTGCAACATGAGTGGATTCATCCCCGATGAATATAGAGTAGAATTTGAAACGATTTACATACAAACTCGTAACTACTTGCGGCGGTATATGGGATTCTACATCACGAGCCGCCCTCCAAAGAGTAGATGTTTATTGGATGGCGTCAGCTGGTAAGTACAGACGGCAACCCGACAAACGGTCTGGTAGTTCTGATCAAACCATTCATGAAGGGTATGATCTAGTGCTATACTTGGTGAGCGGTTATCACGACGCTTATCGGGTTCAATCGTTGAACAAGTGTTCGTGCCTGTAGGGAACGTATTTTACGACGAGAAGCACGGAAGGCCACTGGGCCAATGCCTCGAACCTTGCAATCGGTCAGCTCCTGGTCCACCAGTTCAGTGCTGGAATGCATGGAATCGCTTGCAACAGTGTCCTTTCCTCTTAGTGATGGACAATTGCAGGCTTGGCTTTCTCCTTGGGCGATTCTCCGCTACGCTGGCGATAAGCTCCTTGATATGCTTTGGCCACATCGTCTTTAAAGGCTTTTCCCTAGTCCACAGCTCCTCGCGTAGTTACTTGTAGCTTCCTAGTCCATCATAGGCGGTAATTGCAGTATTATAACTCTGTACGTCTTCGCATGATTCCACTCTTTATATGGGAAGTCAACAGTCTTTCACTTTGTCTGAGCTGTCCAAACAATTGTGCTGTGCGGCAGCCTAGTCGTCATCTACCTAGGTACTTACCTAGTAGATAGCATGAGAAATCTCAACACACTCCATTCTGATCTGCACGAGCTGCAAAACTAAAGCGCCAGCAGTGGTATACGCGGTTGGACAAAGAATTCATTCAGAAACCACACGCTTCGCATTGAGGTGGTCAGCGGGCTAGCATCTACAGTACAATCAACAAGTCTGTCAAGCCTCATCTCTAAATTAGTAAATAATCATTTCACGTGCCCCGAGGCTCTGCCAGCTTAACATAGTAGTTGACTTCCTTCCAGATTCCCTACCTTATCGTCCCATACTCTGGGTCACTATAACAATGGTCTTGCCACGTATAATTCTTGCTGCAGTTGGCTGAATGACAAGACAGGGGAGATTGCGCATGAGCCCTGCCGCTTCTATTTTCATCTAAACGTAGGGCAGAGGTCTATCAGGCTCATTATTCAGGTTATCGCGGGCTTGGTTGGGCATCTGTGATGACTGCATCGCCGAATGCAATCTGGCTGCAGTGAATAGAGAGATTTGTCAAAGGCTCGTGACCGTATTCCCATTCGCGGCGTTGTCGTTCGACAAGCATAATAGATCCACGAGAAATGAACGACTGGAATATTTTTCCCTGCAAACTTCGGATACCTCTGCCCCAGTTTACGACGGCACTCAGACAAGTCTGTTCCCTGAGTGTCGTGTGTCGTACACATCTTGCTCACTGTGCTGAGGAGTGTCGGCGCCGGTTTATACAAGGGGCCCGTTCTTCTGATTCTCCCTCCGTCTTCTGCCTCGCCAAACAAAGTCATGATGGGGCAACGCCAGGATAACCATCATCAGGTGAGCTGGCCGCCACGTCGACACTTCTGACAGCCTGCAAACCAATGAATGGATTCTCATTATTCTCATTATCCCCAGTAGCTAAGATTAAATTTTTGGTCTAATGAGCCTTAACAACACCAGCCGCGTCCGCCTGAGCCGAAATCTTCTTCTTGTACGCCTGCACATCGCCATCAAACTTCTCGACGGTTCCCTTGTCACACACCCACAGTGACGTACACACCATCTGCAACATGGTGACGTCGTGAGATACCATGAGTACACCTCCCTGGAAAGCCTGCAAGGCTTCCGCAAGGGCATCCATAGCTTCGATATCAAGGTGGTTAGAAGGCTCGTCGAGTACGAGGATGTGGGGATTGGTGAGGGCCAGGCAGGCAAATGCCACCCTTGACTTCTGTCCTCCAGACAGTAGAGCCATCTTTTGTAAGCCTGTGGTGCCGGTGATGCCAAAGGCTCCCAGCTGTCTTCGATATTCCTCGTCCGTTTTTCCGGGATACGTTTTTGACATGAAGCTGACGGCACTAAGTGACAAGTCGAGAGCGTCCACATGGTGCTGCGCGAAAAATCCGATACGTAGACGTGGGTGAGATGTTACTATACCCTTGGACACTTCCAATTTGCCAATAAGAAGCTTCAGAACAGTCGTCTTACCGGCTCCGTTGGGACCTACAATGCCAATGCGGGAATCTAGCTGAACATCCAGATCCACGTTTCGTAACAGAGGTTTGTCCTTTGTATATCCAAAGTCGACCTCGGACATCTGGATAATGGGCGGCGACAGCTTCTCCACGTCGGGAAAGGTGAACTTTACACTGTATTCTGACTCTGGCGGGGTGAGGACAGGCATCTTTTCCAGCTTTTTAATCCGAGACTGAGCTTCGGATGATTTGGCAGCATTATAACGGAATTTGTCAATGAATGCCTGGAGGTGAGCTCTCTGCGCCATTTGGTTCTCGTACTCCTTCTTGGCAACCTTCTTTCGCTCCTCGCGGGTGGCGTAAAAGGAGTCGAAATTTGCGCCACGGTAGTAGTCGAGTCGCTCAGAATGCTGGTGAATAATATCGGTCGCAACCTCGTTCAGGAATGCTCTGTCGTGGGAAACAACAAGAACAGTGCTGGGATAGCCTTGCAGGTAGTTAGAGAGGAAAGTAATGGAGGGAACGTCCAACATGTTGGACGGTTCGTCGAGCAACAGCAGATCAGGCTCGCAAAACAGGGCACGGGCGAGCGCGAGACGCATTCGCCAACCGCCAGAGAACGTCTTGGTGGCGTATTGTTGCCTCTCGGGAGAGAAGCCAAGACCTGCTAGAATACTGGCTGCTCGAGATTCTGCTTTGTCAGATTCCATCTCGGCCAATTTGGACTGGATATCTCCCAGTTTGCTATCCTTGGCTTCCTTTTCGCGATCGAGCTTGGCAGCATCGGCGGACGTGTCAGCAAGGGGCGCTCGCCGAGCCTCCAGCTCAGCCAAGCTAGCAGTGAGTTCCTACACGATGTATTAGCCGCTGGACGGTACATCTTTTGAACTAGAGCTGGGTACATACCTCCTGTTCTCTCAGGAGAACTTTCCGCCAGACATCAGCGTCAAGAACTGCTTGCAGGGCAGGTGTATCGTCTCCAGTAATCTGTACAGTCGATTAGCATGCTTTGTGTTTCTCAAAGCTCAAGTACGGTTAGTCAGACTTACTTCTTGCTCCACGTGTAGAATGGATATGTGCGTGGGAATGGCGACCTCTCTCCTTGACAGAGCCCGCAAAAGGGTAGATTTACCCACACCGTTATTACCAACCAAACCATAACGATGACCATAGGCAAGGGTAAGAGTAGTATCCGTAAGAATCCTATTGCCGCCAATCGACACATCAATATTGTCCAGTTTGACGTCCTTGGTCTTGTTTGCGCCGGAGCTGCCAATTTGAAGAGGGTTGACGGCCATGTAGAACTCTTCGTACGACTGCGTATTCTCCGGCAGGTCCAACAGTCTTGATGCCTCATACTCTACAACCTTGAACGTCTTCTTCTGTTGCTTGGCAGCAATCTTGCGCTCCGCCTTTTCGAGCTTCTTCCGATCGACCTTCGATTCGACTTTTCTGGCATTGGCCTGCTCTAGATCAACACCGCCAGTGGCCACGGCCAACGTTGACGACATGTTACGCTGTGTGCTAACTTGGATGGTCTGATCTAAGCGCTTGGCTATGGAAGGTCCTATGCGCTGACCCCCATTTGCTTCGGCGTACTTGTCGACCCATTTCTCCACGAGCTGCTTGACCTTTTCCTCGACGGATGGATTAAAATCGCCGGAAGCGGAGAGAAGTAGTTCGGTAATGGCGGCGGCAGCTTCGCTAAGAGGTGACAGACCAGAGGTCTCTTCATCGTCGGTCCAGGCTGTTGAAGCGTGCGTCAGATAACCGACGGAGTAGTCTGAGACCACAGGATCGATGTTTGGAAGCACAGCTCTAATATCGGCTTCCATCCTGTATATTGTTGGTCCACGTGCGATTTGGAGCGGGAGACGTTGCTTTCGAGCTTAGGCTACTAGCTATTCAGCTTCAATCTGGAGTTTTCAGACGTCTATGCCCCGCCAGAGCCTTCGGCGGTGGTGCATAGTGGGGTCATCTGACGGCCCGTTTCGGTCCGGCAGAACGCTTGGCGACCGTTAATATTGCCACCTACCCTACATCGATTTTCCACCCACGCGGCTAAAATAGCTGCGGAATTGGAATATAGTGGGAGATTTCCTGAATGTTTCTGTCGTTTATATTCCTGGTATAATACTGAATATTTTGTCCCATTCCGTTGTTTTCGTTTTCATTTAGATATTCTTGGTATATAGATTCACACCATCACACGAGGGTGATCCGTATAGATGGACGGGGAACGTCGGCCGGGACGAGCAGGCCAGGTTTACCTACACATTCACAATATACGACGTCCAAAACAGCAGAGGCGGTTGGGATAAACATTCCTCCACAATGAGCCACGTGTGGGATTACCAGTCAGAGTGTCACCGTCTCAATCGGTGCCTGGCACCAGCGCCGTGCTATCACTCCACAATGCAAACTTTCTCGCCACGACGACCGGAACTGCAGGAACACGGATGAGGGCAAGCCGTCAGCTATAATCAATCATATCGGAGGCAAGGTCGGATGAATTGGTACATGGGCTCTGTCTGATGACGAGACGCAAATACCATGTTCAAGATCAGCTTTGTGCAATTGCTCGAGCCAACTACTATGGTTTTTATGACTGTCGAAATAACTATCTATCCCTGGCAAGACCATAAGTAGACACATGAGGAGAGTCATCATTTTAAAATGAAAACGTATTCCCCTATAAGAATTCTAATTTTGAATTATTCTGGCATAAAGAACTCCATGAGTGTTGGTTGAAGAATCTCTAGTTACCCTATATGGAAAAGAACCTTTTGCCAGCCATCTGTTAACTCACCTTTCGCTAATTCGAGCAAGACACTCCATGCCGAATCGACCGAGAACACACCATGGCAATTCGATCTGGCCCACAAACCCCGGCCCATCTTCCGTTCATTTTATCAACGAAATCAATTCGTTCCTCATTGTAGTACCCGCACATGTCGTCACAAGCAGGGCAATGTAATTGCCTACAAGTCCAAACTTTGGCAAGCCACCCGAACCTTTGCGGACCAATTACAAGCCCCAAACCTTAATTACCGGCGCGTTCATTTCGCGTATCGTGTCGCGTTACCCCGAACTTCCCCAATTGAATATGGCCGAGCGGCCTGGATGGATCCAATAATGGCGCCTGCTGGGTTACCAATACCAGAGCGGCGGGAACACCGTACATACGCCGACTTATGCAAGTCACACACACTTTCGCCTGATTGACACAAATAGAAAGAACGAGTTGTCAATCCGCCAGGGATCCTCCTTGCTGAGTGAGATGTGGAAACTTTCGTTTGGCCTTGGCGGCAACAAGGTGGAGAATGCCGCCGTCCTTCCGGAATCCTTCGCCAGTCAGTCGCCTGGTTAGAGTGGTCCTGGACTGGGAGACGACAATAACCGCGTCTCCAATGAGAGATGAGACTCACAGCCTGCTGGCGGACCACTGTGTGTGGTTATTATGTTGGCGTCCCGATTCTGCATGCCGTACATACGTCCTGCATACCCCGGTGAACTTTGCGAGGTTTGCATTGTCGAATGAAAGGTGGCTATCATAGTTTGTTTCCTTCGGCGGAGACAACTTATCCCAATTTATTCCCACCATCAACGGAGCTCCGTATTCGGGCCATTCTCATTATCAACGGCGTCTGCATCTGACAAAGTGAGAATGGGATACATACGTTTTTGCCCCAGCATTGCTAGTAACTCGTTCCCACATTCAAGACCATGGGCTTTGATAACTTATTAGCAAACCAGCCGGGTTCTGAAGACTCAAAACATGTTTGCCATGTGCAAGAACTGGCCTGGCTTTGTTGCTTGGAACCTCGCGGCCGCCGTATGAGAGAGCTCCCTTCTGATTGCAATGCCACAGCACCAGTTGATGCATTTGCAGCCTGGCTTGCCACAATTGCCACTTGACACAGGTAGACAAGGAAAATTGGCCTCGCTTCATGTAGCAGGCGATCCGGGCTCTTCCTGGTGGATTGTAAAGGTGGGACCTGGTCGGTATCATGCTAAGTTTTTTTCGAGTATTTGATGAATCGATTCCCGCTTCGGTATGGTTTGATGCGCTTGAGGCAAAGTTGAATTGTATAACTGAATCAAATACGTCGTCGTAGATAATCATTCTGATTCTCTTGCCATGTGGAACACAAAAGAGTTCTCACGTTGCCCTCAGTATTATCGAGTAGTGGACCATTGCAATCTAAATGGAGCCTCTATCTCTATTACCCCCTGCCGAGCTGGACCGATAGTGCAAGCATGGATTGAAAGCCTTCGCACGTTAGCACCAACCGCCCATCACGACCAGATTTGCCTTGTTCGGCGGCTCTCAGCGCCGACGTTCTCAAGACAGCGTTCTCGAGACAGTCTTCTTTGCTCGGGACTAGTACAAACACTTCTGATGAAAAAGACGACATTCTAAATACTCCGTAAGCTGAACAGGATAAGAGCAGTTTGCCGGGCTGTAACTGAACCTTTGCGAACTCTCCTGTATTGTTGTACTTGGTCCAGGACCTTCGGTATTGCTGTCCCACGCCCGAGAGTGTCCATTCGATCTTGGTATACAAGGATTGTGCTTGGCGTGATAGACTCGGAGCAAATCAACAGGGGGCCTGAAGCTCAGTGTTGGTGGCCAGCATTATCGTGATGCTGAATTGACCTGCTAACAATTCATCTCGTCCTTTCGTTATGCGGATAAATTTGTGTTCTTCTTTTCTTGCTCCTGCCAAAATCACGCCATCTGAAGGACACGAATGGTGCCTACAATCCAATGGCGGCGAGACGAGGCCATAATCTGGCTAGCTTCACTTTTCTGGGCTCGAGCAAAGGGCCATTAGAGGTCCAAGTTAAGTATAAAACCACCCATGGCCCTTGTTGCCCCACAAGTTGTCGTCAGATCTAGTCTGGATCTGCCGCACCAACTGAAAACCGTGATACCGTTGGTCAGCGTCGCTCACTCGTCAAAATGCGGATTTCTGTACGTACAATGTTGACTCATTTCTTGCATATGCATGTAAGTCGGCGTTTCCTCGCTTTGGTCTGAAGGCAAGAAAACAGACAAACAGGCAAAGCAGGATAGATCTCCAGCCCTTCATCCCGATGCGTCTGCGGGGTTAGAAACAGCCAGCAATGAGGAGAAAGTGTGTTTGTTATTTTGCCACACACCACGCGGCGATGGAGCTCCAGAAGGAATGGGGCTCGGTATAGCTCCGTAGTTGGGTTTTGAATGGTGACCAGGGTGCGTGTTGCGTCTATGGATGGATGAAGCTAGTCTTGGCCACGAGGAGTCGTCTCAGATCCAAGCTAGGCAAGCCAATGCATGCTCTCCAGTCTATCAAATAAGACGCCGCGGATACGAGGAGAGAGGAGGCGGAGAGACTGGCGGAAAGACTGGCGGGAGAGGACCAGTTGTTGCTACGATCTCCTCTGACTTGTTGCCCGTACGTGCGGAAAAGAGTTTTGGTTACGATTCGAGATTGTAAAAAGGGATGAGAAAAGGTTATGGTTGTGCCTTCCTTGAATGTTTAATGTTTCCTGCTACCGTTAAGCGAAGTTGGTTTCGTCCAATCAATACTAAAGTACCCCGTACAAGTACTTGGGAGCCCACGAGCTGTCTTCTACACTAGACGTTGACTCCCATCGACACATTGACCAGACATATTGCAACCCGCTTACAACAGACCTCATGTCCACAAGCAATGTTCGCAGAGGCACAAGCTTGTCCCAAACTCATTGTGAAGTTCCTTTTTTTTGTGTTCTGTGCTGATGTCACCACACGCTCGCTTGAAGTACCTGTGCGACGGCTTGGTCCTTTTTTGGGTCCTCGGTCAAAGCCGCCATTGACAGACATTATTGGCTACGGTGTTGATGCCTACGGACAGTCTTTGAGCACCAGACAATAATACTCTCACAATCCGTGCCACAGCAGACGTGCGAAATGCGGAGAAATAAGCCCATAAATTTCCCTGGGTATCGGCAGTTATCACATCAACCTTGAAACGATTTAATCAACGCCTCTTTGGACAAGGTGGCGGCGCTATGAACGGTTAAGTTGGTATCCGTGTGCAGCTGATGTGACATGAGAGTCACCTATTGATACTAGCCGCTGTAAAATCAACGGGTGGCCGCAAGGCAGCTTCGTGTTACAGGAAGGCAACGGAGGAGACCGCTGGCTTCCTAGCTTCCACAAGTCTTCGTGTCAAGAGGAAAACATGTCTCAATCGTGGCAGAAGGGTGGGTGAATGATACGGTAGCTTGGGTAGCACGACTGTTTAATCCTGGGTCCGCCGATTTGGCTTTGAAAACGGAAATGCACGGTCCAGCACTTTCATACCGGTGCTTTGCGAATGAGGACTCGTGGAAGGATCATCTGGCCGAGATACGGAGTACTAACTATGCTTCAGATTGTCTTGCTGGTCCTCGCGCCTCGCGTGTCCATCAAAGAATGGCACCTGAGAAGTTGATGCTGGACAAGGTATGTATGTCTGGGTTGACACCGAGTGTTATTACTTATCATTCTACGTTGAACTGGCCAGCATCAATCGACACCGGGCTACCGATGTTGTGGCCGTTCCTCACACGTGGATCGCTGATGGTCGTGTTTTTGTCGGCCATGTGGTTGAAGGTTGTTTCTCTATGCAACCCGGCATGTTTGACGGCGAGACGACTGCAAACAGACGATAACAAACAGCTCCTCGAGACCATGGCGAACCTGACAACCATGCACTGTACACCATATTGTACCATATGCGGCAAGCTAGAATGGACCCGTGGGCCGATGCAGACGCGCAGCATCATCCGGGAAGGTCTTTGGAAGGATACGTCGGCAGAAGCCACGTCTCGCCTCTCGCCAAGATGTGGTAGAGAACTGCACCGGACTCTAGTACGGAGTACTTGAGCGTCAGTGGAGTTGCCGTGGATTTGTGCCACAAGATCTCTGTAACTCCATCCAGATGTGCGATGGAAGAGATGGAAGGGGAGGACAAGGGCTACCGCGATAACAAAGCCACCGGCCAGCACACCCCTTTTGTCAATGGATGTCAAAGGCTCGGAAAACATTTCCATGTTGCTACGAACTCACTCCGGGCGGCGGACATTGGCGATGCAGGGCGATGCAGCAAATTGTGGTATCCCGTTCCGAGTACATGCAGAAATGCCTGCCTGCGGCTGAGTTGGGGAGACAGGCATCGTCTATGGAGCCACGGTCGGCTCACCTCTTGACCTTTCATTAAACGATGCAGCACTTCGCACGGAACAGTCATGACCATAAAACTAGGCTCAAAACGTCGGTTTGACTGGATTGTTGATGGCCTTTCTGTTGGGTCCCTTGCCCCTGCTCTACACAGGCTGCCCCGAACGACCCATGCCTAGCTTGTACATGTGCGGTGCAAATCAAGTACTAGTAATACCTGGTAATGCGGGAAAGGGGAGCCTTTTGCCCAGGAACATTTCAGAGTCTTGCGCGTGCTCATCATGACAAGGTATGCGGTTGTGCCACAACGAACAAGTTGGTGTGCTTTTGGTCAACTCTGGGTTGTCGATTCGTCCTGCGACACTGCCCTACGGGGTGAAAGAAGAGAGAGAGAGAGATGAGCGAGCGAGCGAGCGAGAGATTGCGGCATCTGACCACTGCAAGATATCATGCAAGTGTTATTAGTCCCTGTCACCCATCGTCCTGACGCCCGAAGCAGCAAGATGCGGTGCGTCCAGACCTGCAAGACGCTGCCAATTACAAAGGGCCGTCGTTCGGTCGGAACATCATCAGCGACAAAAAACATGATCCACTCGTCGCATCTCGGTCTTGACAGTACATATGCCCTTGTTCACATGGGTTCTTGGGATTGGCGATGGTCTAAGACACTCACTTGAAGGGTGGCCAACCAGGCGGGATGCAGGTAGACAGCTGCAGTTAGGAATGCAGAAGGCGGCCGAAGCCATATATTTAGCGACAAACAATGCCAACTCGGTAGTATGAGTGTATGGAACACAAACAAAATTCCTTGAAACGGAATTGTTGTCGGTCACGAGTCTGACAGCTACCAGACTCCGTAGATGGCTGTTATTGGGCTGCAAAGGCAGGGGTGGTGGTGAGTGAAACTGCATGTCACAGACGACACCACATAACTACATGCTGGTACATTGGACTATATTCGGGACGAAAATATGACAAGGAGGACACGGCGAGAATGAGCACAAGTCCGAGCCATTCTGCATGGGGTTGCTATTTACAGAGTGCGCTGTTCTATTTACGCAAAGTCTGCAACATCGATGGGAGAAGCCGTTCTGGAAATGAGGACGGACATACGTGACGAACCACCAGACGAGAAGTTGCCTCCAGTCAACAAAAACAAACAAATGAGAAAGATAAAATAGAATAAGAAAAACAAAAACAAGCCAAATAAAAGAGCGAGCGAAAGAAAGTCGCACAATCAGATTGCATGTCTTTGCCAGACCGCAACACTTGTAGCACCAAGTAATCATTCGTAGCTGTGCAATAAGACGCCAGGCCGGGTAAGAATAACCATGTAAGTGTGTGCATCTTGCGGGCGCTGGAATGCATCGATTAATGAGACAACAGATACGAACAGCTCCGTAATAGCCGACGCAATTGTAATCTATGTACGGAGTAGTAACTACATCTTTGCTTGGCCAAGATGTCTGTAACCAGCCATGTGACTACCTTGGGACCCGAGCCTGCGGCCGTGATGGCTTTCTGGAGATGACATCAAGTCATTGATGGCTTGGGTCTGGTTTCGGCCTCCAGTCCGAGGGCCCTGCCCAGTCGCGTCCACGGCCACGTCCAGTTGACGTCCAATCCCATGTCCGGCTCGATTGTTGTGATTAGTACTCGTCGTGTCAGAGTCAGCGTGCTTTGACCTGGCCTCGCGGAGAAGAGGCCAGCATCAGCATGTATACGGAGCACTGTAAACAATCATATTGAAATGTGAGGGCTGCGACCATGGACATCTTGAACGGGGTGACAGCTGGGGGCCATAAACATTGAACCGTCAACTGGCTGCCGGGAGAGACACCGTGGTGATGTGCCACGGTCAAGGTGTTTACAGAGGCAGGCGGGGGACGCGGCAGGGGGGACATGGTCGATGTCTATGTACAATTGTACAATGTACTTAAGTATGTATGTGCGGAGTAGTACCAGACATGTATCCACTGACTAGACCATCATTGACCTTGAAACCACGCACTACTGAGTAAGTACGGAGTACTGTGCTGGAGATGCCGACGTCAATTGATGTTGAGATGATAGCGGATGGGATACTTGACGCTGCGTTCCGTACCGAGCAGAGCACCGGTGACGCTTTGAGTCGGGTCAATTGACTCCAGTGCATGTTGCAGCATAAAGTCAGCAAGCGCCAACTGGAGGATTGACTGGCACCTGGGATTATCTGGAACATTCCGACTCCAGTGTGGACCGGTGTTTGCACCACTGACAGCTGTCGAATTTGTTTGCGTCTGGTGCCTCCTAAAGTCGGTCGAGTTTCCCTAGACAGGCATGTCGCCTTGAAAAACGTTTCACAAGGCGCGTGGGTGTTTTTTTTATTTTTATTTTTCTGTGGTCTTGTCCTCGGTGATCCGTACTCCATACATGTACTGCGGACAGCAACAGGATCAGCGGCCGGCGGTCAGTTTTATTTTTATTATTAACCAGCATTGTTGACAAGACACGCACGTGCTGTTGTTGATGGCGCGTGCCTGTGCCTGTGCTTGTGCTTGTGCTTGTGCTTGTGCATGTGCGCTGTTGCTACCCGTTGAACACGACCGGCGTCGACTGTAACGGGCCATCCGACCCGGAGCAACCAGACAATAAGAGGCACCGACTCTGGGCGATTCATTCAATGTTCGGTAGTCCAGATGTCATCATTGACACCTGGACCAGACATGGCATCTAGATGCACAGCGGGCAAGTCATGGCTGCCTGTGCCAGGCGGCTGGTGCGCTGCGCTGCAGTGGGTGCAGTGGGCTCAAGGGCTGCGTGCAGCGGGTACATGTGCAGTGGATGATGGTGCACGCGCCGTGGGGTGGCCCCGGGCACGTCAGTCGACGTCAAGTGCTCCGGTGTCTGGTGTGGATTCCATGCTCTCAGTGCTGGCTTGAGCACCTCAAAGTTGAGGGCAGGCAGCAGATGCAGCTAATAATACAGCGCCCACAGCAGCCCGGCGCCACTATATTAGACCAGACGTCAACGGTATGTGCACACATACTCGCCAGTGACCACTTATTCAGGCACATGCAATTTGACTTGATATTGAAGCACTTGACCAGACCAGCAGCGACATGCCTAAAGTATCTACTTTAGGTACTTACTTGACTACTTACATGTAGTTGGGTCAATAGGTCCCCAAGTCTGGCTAGCACCAGGCCAGACATGTGGACGCCTCAAGTGCTAATTACAAGTACATTACAGCAGACTGTATGTGCCTACCAGCCCCAGTCAGTGATAGATGTGTCCGCCAACAATCAAATCCAAGTTGACGTTGAAGCACCAGACGCAGCAAGCTGGACGTGGCAGCCAAATCAACTCGACCAGACATCAATGAAGCCCACCAGAATACACATGTGCACTCAATCATTGACGCTGCTGTTGCGCCTGGCCATTGGCCTGCCCTGTGCTTCCAAGCCCCGGTGTTGATGTCTGTGTCTGGTTGCTTGCCAAAGCCATTCGACGGAATATCGAGTTTCGCTTCGCGTCTTTGATCATACATACTGGTCCATGTTGACAAGGCGGCCGCTCTCTTGGCCTGCTGGCCCATGTCGCTGCTTGTCCCTTGTCTTCGACCTCGTCTTGGTCCCTTGTCCCTGTTCATCCCTGCGTCGGCGATCCAAGGTCGAACCAAATCTCAGCAATTGACTGGATTACAGCTAACCAGGCCCTCAAGCCAGCTCCGGATGTCCTGGTTCTGGCCAAAGATCCATTCCCATTTGCTCACTTGGGTCCAATCTCCAGACTTGCACGGGGCAGCAACATTGAGTGTTCCTCTCCACTGGACCGTGCCAAAAGCAGAGGCCAGGCCAATTTGCTTTCCTTCACCTTCTGAGCCTAGGCGAACCACGGCCGAATACTGGCGGCACCGGGGGAAAAAAAAATAGAGAGGTACAATCGTCAACTTTATTTTCTCGCCCTCGATTATTTTTTTTTATTTTCATGTTTTGTTATTTGTTTTGGCCGACCTTCAACTAGGCCCATTCTCTCCTTGGGAGTAAAACTATTCCTATTTGATTCTTTTTGCCCCATTCCTCCTGCCCGGCTGCCCCTCCGTTTAAGCATCGTCAATCGGGCTCTTTCTTTCTCTTCTTTCGTTTCTTCTCCCCCGCCGTGCTGCGTCTTTGGAGGTGAGACCAGGCGACGAGCTCTCGACAGGCCCATCACCCACCCCGACGAACATTTCGATCTGCGCGCCGAGCCTGTTGCTTGCTTGCTTGCTTGCTTGCTAGTACTGTCACGAACGGCTGCCGACTGCTGCTGCTGCTCCTCGTTGCTCTCCCCACACACGTGAGAGCAGATACACACAGTCCTCGGTTTCAAAGGCCTGCCCGTCTCCGAATTCTCCTGCTCGCATCCCTCCCGTCAACTGCCGGGGGCCCCAAACGGTCGAGCGTCTCTTGCTGATCCGTGGCCCGACGATGCCAATGCTGTTTCGACTCAATTATTGCCATTCTTGACCTCGACAATTAGAATGCTCGTCCTGCTGCCGAATTAACACAAGCAGAAGTCTGCAGCTCACCATGCAGACGGTTCCCAGTGTACGTCCAGTCCCCGTCCCGTCTTGAGAGCTTGTTTGAAGTTGTTCCCCTTTCGAGCTACCGCGCACCCACCACCAGACCACACCTTGCTTGACCCCAAAATCCGCCCTGCCACAAACCCACACCGCAATCGACTACACATGCACAAACACAGCCTACCTGACTTTATACCACCGCGCAGCAGCACGCACGCCCACTCAAAGCTCCTGTATCACCGGGTCTGGTTCTGCAGCGTTTGGACCCAAAACTCAAAACAGCCGCTGTTCTCGTCTGGGCCTGCTCCCACTCCGACGCCCTGCCCAGCTCTGCCGTCTCCTCGTCGCTTGCGTAAAATCGTCATTGAGTCTTGGATTGCATTGCCTTCTCTCCCTCTCCCGCCCTCCACTGCTTTTGCCTCACTTTCAGACGCACACACTTCCCACCACCACCCCGGGATTGATTTGCCTAGCTCTAACACGTTCTGGTTGCGACCATCTAGCTTGTTGGGACTGGCACTGCCATTGCTGCAGCTGCCAGTGGCCTGGTGTTTGGCCAACCCACTGACCTCGACCTCAACCTCAACCACCAGGCTGCCACAGCTTCCAGCCGAGGAGCTCGAGTTCACAAGAGATCGATATCAATCGACCGAGTATTGCCTGCCAAGTCGTACTCGCCGTCGAGGACCTTGACTCCGCCCTCGCGTCGACCAGCTACCAGCTCTGCTGCACCGCGCTCAATTGGCTCTGAGCTTCATGCTGCTGGTACTTCAATTCACCAAACGACGAGACCTCCATTGTCGCGCCGTCAGCGGCCGCAGACCTCCCAAGTTGCTCCATCAAGTACTTCCAGCAGAAGACAGTCTCTTGTTGTGCTCAGCCAGGGAGATATCTACACTGGTATCCCCGTCGTGGAAGGCTCGAGGGAGTCCATTTCGTCGTCCGGCTCTTGGTTGAAGCGCCTGTCTTCCATCCGTCCATTGTCACAGCACGGCAGCCCCAGGTCTAGCATACTTGCGGATTCACCATCAGTTTCAATTTCATATGGGTCTGCTGCTCCCATACTTTCCCGATCTGGATCTGTTTCGAAGCCAATGCCCCCGAATAAACTGGTAAAGCGTTCGCCCTCAAGAAACTACACGTCGGAGGAGTTGGCGCAACGCAAGTCAAAAGGCCATTTACCTACTCTTCGCCGACCAGCCACCAGCCACCAAAGATCTGCAACTCTGCAACAATTCCGGGCAGGGCTTGATGTTGCAGGCTCGAGTGCCGATGCAAAGTATTCCCTTGATGAGCCAATTTGTCCGGAGGAACTGCTTGGAGCATCGCCAATTGAAGAATTGGGCCAGTCTCCTCGCACCGCCAGGGCTGCAAAAACTTCTGGCTGGGTATCTTTTTTCCACTCCAAAACCGCCAGTCTTATGACAAAGCCAAGCTCTCACACCCGGCTTGGTGGTAGTGGTGACGGCGGTGACGCAGCATCGTCCGCAAAGAATTTGCAGTCCAAACGCATAAATCCGGCAAGAAGCATGCTGCCTGGCACCGGAGCTCATCTGATTAAGCCCAGAATGGTGTCGGGCTCATCTACGCAGAGCGACTCGTTTGCGTCGTCGCATATAGAGGAGGAACCCAACTACCAACTTGTCAGCCGCAATGGGGATCGTGTAGGCTCCCCGACTACTGGCGAAATGGTCTCCGGAATGCCACCGTCATCACGCCCAAGGAGATCTTTTTCTTCTACATTTTCTCAGACCGCAAACTGGGCCTCGAAAACATCTGGAAGCTTGCGCCGAACTAAACGGGGCGCGACCCAGGGCAGCGGAGAGAACAAGCGGCACGTGTCAGCTCCAGTCAGAGCCCTGCCATCAGCTGTGGGCCGCGTCGATACAATGACCAGCACCCCGATCGCCCCGGTTCAGCAGGGATTGACACTGGATTCAGCTGCGACTTTTCAACGCCCGGCGCCTAAAAGAAACGCATCCTCCCCACTGCCCCCGCTCTCCAATCTTCCAGGTCTTCATGCAGAGTTGTCGCGACGGAGTCCTGTTGGCGGCGTCGCCGGTCATTCAATTCGGCTAAATCAGCCGTCAGGAAGTTCAACAAGTTCTACCAGCGTTGCCATGACGCAGCGGAGAGGCTCTCACTATGAAAGACTATCTGCCCTGGACAGCTCAGACGGCGACGCGCGCGACTTGATATCTGGTGATGAGTACGACACTGACTTCAAAAGCGACACCCTTTTTGACTCGTTGCGGACTATGGGTTCTGGCCGGGTCAGAGCTGTGGAGACGCCCCTTGAGTCTGTGTATGATGAGTCCCCCCCCAGCACAGGCGGGAATAAGAGATCAAAACGTCTTTCAATCCAGGAGATCCTTGACCGGACTTGGGATGAAGACGGTAAGATTATGGAAGAAGACGAATCAAATTCGACTCCAGTCCACGCGCCACACCGATCCATGGGCAGTCATGTTAGACGTGAACTGCGAGAAGACCCTCGCTTTGGCCTGGACCCATTGACGAGCAACGAGGTGGCCCGGGAGACGCGCAACTTCGGCAGGTTTTCGCTTGATGATGACTTTGACGAGGACTGGACCAGAGATGACGATGACGCACCAGTCAATGCTCTGTCACCTCCTTCAAAGGGCAGTTCTCTCAGCTCTAGTGGCATTAATCCCAACGTTCGCCTAGCCTTGGCTAGTATTGGCGGCAACTTGAATGCTCCCTCAAAACCACGATCGTCAAGTAGCGAACGTCCTCTCAGCAACCTGTTCGACTGGAGCGAGCCAACCCCCCATGACAAGCAGAATCCGGCGTGTCATTCTCGGCCCAAGACAGCTTACGCTAAACAGGAAATTGACTCTAGAGGAGGTCGACCTGTCGTTCGCAAAGGGCCGATGCCGGCACACGTCCGGAGCCAAAGTGTACCTGTAGTGCACGATCTTGCTGATGAATCAAAACCCGCAGGATCAAAGTATGGGACATGGGGGCTTGGTTCAAAAACCGTTAGCGAAGATTGGGACGAGGACTTTGAGTTTGGTGGCCTCAATGATGGACCAGGCGGGAAAGACCACGAGGATCTTTTTGCGGTCCCTGAATCAATCCGTGCCTCTCAACCCAGCGTCAAGGCTCATTCTGGTCAAATTCGAGAATTATCTCTCCTCGTCAACGACCTTAAGCGACTCTGTCGCCATGGCCGGGAGCTAAATATGCTGAATGGCGAGCAGAAGCCATTCTGGAAGGAAGCTGAAGGCATCATTGCCCTGGCTTCTCCAGACGAGGGATCTGCGAACGAGGACGGTCAGTCAGAGGCCTCGATCTATATGGACGCCTTTGAAGCTGCAAACCCTCCAGGGGATGAGGATGACATTGACGATAACCTCTCTTTTGACAGGTTGGACGCAGTTATTGAACGTAATGAACCGGTCATGTCCAAGACGGCTGTCGTTCGTGAACGGCAATCCCCGCGACGACGATCTGTCTTCTCTCCAGATGATGATATTTTTGGAGCAAACTGGCCCCTGTCAGATGATCGTCCACGATCTAATCGCCCCAGTCGACCCCGAACACCCGAAAACCCACCAGCCAAACTTCAAGACGTGGATGGTGTGGTGAGATCTGTCATAGAGTCTGTTCAATATCGGTCGATTTTGGCAACTGCTCAGCCGGCCGCACAAGGATCTCGGAAGCGTGATGCTGGCCCTAATAGGATGCATTTCGATACTAACAGCTTGAAACTATTGGTCAGGAGAGCCGGAGAATTGCGCGATATCCTGTCCGATCTCATCAGGAGGGCCGATCAGTTGACACAAAGTCCAGCTCGAACTCCACGACACGAGAGACGCTTGGATTCGAGCCCTGCGTTTACCAGAGTTTTTGATGATCCAGGATCCAGCCCGGCCCGACGACCCGTGAAGAGTCGTGGTAATAGTACTACCATTGTTGAGCGGCCTTCATCTGAAAACTCGCCACCATCAAGCATTGGACGCCGAGTCCCCTTGATGACGGTGAATTAGCAACAATCACAGAATCTAAGCACCTCCAACTATACTCCTTTTATCACCACCACTATACACCTCCGTTATTCATAGCCGAGGTTTTGTACAAAACACGCGGAAAATACTTGTTTGTGAATTATCTTGTTTGCATAGCGACGGTTCTTGTCCTGAGGTTTTTCTTTTCTTTTTTTACTCACTATAAACGACATTGGGTGACTCGGACATCAAGAGGGCGAACAGTATAATATGGCTCAAACGAGTCGGATCAGCCTCGTCATCTGTCATCGCTTGAGATGCCTGTCATCGGGCTGCCATTGTCATGGCTGAACCGGTTCTGAGTGGGAGGTGTCGTGGCATTTTCTATTTTGTATGCTCTTTTTTATATAATGTAACCCACGCGCCTACCTGTCGTATAATGAACACGAGAGCCGGAAACAACTTCCCGAGGATGGGTATGAGAGGAAGCGACTGAAGCTGGAAGTCAGAGAAACGGAGACGATGCTTCCATCTGATATGGTCATTGCTCGAGATGCAAACGTCACTGCTAATGATTATGCAGAAAACGACTGAGGACTGAGGACTGGGGGACGATACAAAAAATACACATGCCATGGCCCGCAAATAGAGAGCAATACGCAAGGTACATTGGGAAGGAAATTGGACGAAGCAATGGAGCCAATTTGGGATACAGGAAAGGCGATAAGGCATTACTCCCGAGCTGTTGAAGAAGAAGCATGTCATGTTTTATAGCATCGGCGTATTGTTGACGCTTTGTCATTTTTTTAGTCTACAGTTGATGAATTGCATGGATAGAGCCTAGGGGCTATGATACATATGATTAGTTGTTTTCATTGATGAATGTCGTGGGAAACCCATTTCTACCGAGTATACGTGATTCATAGTGTGCCGCCAGGTCGCACTAGTATGAAACATGTCCGGTGTAGAAATACTAACAGTCGACTGCGTATTGACAAACCGGACACTTGGATGTATAATTCTGATTTCATTCAATTGCATATATCCTAACGCCTAAGTCATACACCTGGGTATCTCAACCACGCCCTGATGGCTCCCAATTCTTTCAATTGCTCCCCTAATTAACTAAACAATGCTTCTCATTCGTACTGGCCTATCGCTGAATCAAGTCTGGGTTCTTGTTTACCAGGGTATGGATGTAACCCTCGGCAGCGGGGTGGTAGTCCCCGTTTGATGTGTCAAGGATGTAAACGTTGAAGACGGGGTGGTGTCTTGCGGGATCGAAGCCGCCTATTTGGGTTTCCCGGCGGTGGCTGAGAGGGTTTGGTTGTTTCTCTGGCGCCGATATTTCTTCTCCTGCATCTACCTGAGCGACGGCAGGTTGGGTCTCCTCGTTTGTGGACTGCAGTGCTTCTTGTTCTGGCTGCGAAGCAGATGCCGTTGGTGGTTGAGCAGCTTTTTCGGGGGGATCGTGAAGAGCTGCGGCCCAGCTAGGTACCGATCTTGCAATCTCGTTCCGGGGCCGGGTAGCAGGACCTGTTGTTCCCTTGGGAGTAGCCATCCAGTCTGCGTCTGTGACGAGATGCGGCTTCAGTTGCACGGAGGCTTGGCCGGTAAGGAAGCTGGCCACAGTGGATTCGCCAGTCACGTTGGAATACACCGAGGATATATCCGAAACGGGCGATTCGCTGCCCGACTCATAAGACAGTTGGCCGGGCGGAGTGCTGGGTCGGACGGAAGAGAGCGTGACCCAGTCCTGAGCAAATGTTTGCGGAGTAGCCGGTGCCCAGAGAGCGTGCGACTCAAGCTTTTGGAGAGGCTGACGACTTGATCGCGGCGTGGGACGAGTTTCTAGCGCTGCGGGGGACTTTGAACTTCTGCGATATCCCTTGTCGTGCTGGTAGCTGCCTTGTTGAATTTTGAACAGGCCTTGGTGCTCCTCCTCATCCAGGGGAAGTGTGGAAATGGGGACCCATAGATCGTTACCCCGAGGGTTGGATATTACGATATCGTCATGTGGCCCAATGATAATACCTGTATCGTAGGTGGGCTGCTCTTCAATGGAAATGGCACCCTCTTCCGACTCTTGGCTTTTGATTCGCGTTTCGATTGATAATGTCATGTCAGTGGCTAGTGAAGTGCCCCCTTCATTAGTACCATCAGAAGGCGATGCCGGCGTGATTCCTTCCAACCAGAGCTTTTTGTTTGTCTGCTCTTCTTGAGGGGTTCCCTGTTTCCACAGATATTGGCTCTCGATGTTCAAATGACCGCCTTTTCGGGGCCTTGGGCGCAAAATCACTTCCCCAAGGTCGTTATAGTGATCCCAATGCTCTGACTTTGGCTGTGGCAGACCAAAAACATCTTCGTCCAGGGTAGGTTCTGGTATCGACCATAGAAACTCTGGCTCAGGGGTATTTGGGCGGGATATCTCCGTGATTTCAACGGTGGCCTCTACCGTGGACTGTGACTTGGACTCGCCGGACCACAAATACGCAATAGGAGGTGAGCCAGTATTGATTGCTGGTTGACTCCAGAGTGAGGTGCTGGTGATATCCGACGCCTTGGTCTGCCTGAGAGGAGCGCGCGCGGTGGATTTATATATTTCAACATAGGTATCCCATAGCTTACCGTCTTGGAAAAGCCCCTGGTTTACTGTGCTAGGAGGCATATGGACGTTGTTGACCCAGAGACTCACTTCTGGCGGTGGGAGAGTTGGTGACGAAGATTCCCGGCGCAACAGTGGCACGGGAGATGGCTCGCTCTCAGTGTGCTCTGGTTCCTCTTCCTCTGCAAGTTGCCGTGCCGCCGGCACTGAAGATGGTCTGACAGGGACTGTAGTTTCCAGCGTTTTTAACGATCCAGGAAGAGTATTGCTATTGTTGGGAAACAAGCTCTCCCTGGAAGGAACTCTATCAGATTTGAGCAAGCTGGCAATCTCCCAAAGGGTTCTTTCCTCAAAGGAATCGTCCTCATACTCGTCATCGTCGTAAAAACTATCATTATCCGAATCCTCGGAAATGTTTTCGACGGCCTCTTCCTCGTCGTCGTAGTGCTCAAAATACGAGGATGGCTGTTGCTGGGATCTCAGAATCTGCATCTGAAGTTCCAGAGTTGGGTAAATCGGAGGAACTCCTGCATCCATATTGCCTGGCAGCACGAACATTTGGTTCTGAAATGGTGTATACAATGTAGCTGCATCGGATGTTTCTCCCCAGGGGAATCGAAAGATACCCAAGGCGTCGCGATTGTTCTCCAAAGGCTCTGGATTCTCCAAAATGTCGGGAAGTGAAGAGATACGCTTGCTCTTCCGTGGAGGCCTCAGTGTGCGCGGGCGAGTGGCGGGTTCTTGCGATGGTGGTGGTGATTTGGGTGATTGAGGTGCTGCGCGCCACAGGCTGGGGGATTTGGCTTGTGGTATGAAGCTTTCTGGTGGATTGTCCCAGAGTCCAGATTCCTCCACGGGAGAGAATTCTCTAGGCTTTCGAGTTTCTGGCCTAGGGCCAGGAGATAGCGACCTAGTTGACTGAATTGCAGAGTCAGAGGCGGAGTTCCACAGGGCAATCTGTGATTTCGTGATTTCGGGGGTTTGATTAATGTTGTCTGACTTCCACAGAACGCCTTTGGCAGGTGCGACCTCCTCTTTCTGGTTTGGCCGTTGCTCACGATTGCTATTTCCGAGCCTTGAATATGTTTCGTTATTCGAGGGAGACGACGGCGCAACTGGCGACGTGTTCCCGGTAGTGATTGAGACCCCTTCTCGGGCAACCCGCTCCGAAATCTCGGACGTATTGTTTGCGGTGGTAACCTGAAACCTATCAGGAACTCTCCTAGGACGACTCATCTGCACTTGATCGGCTGTGTAAAGGACAGATGATCGCGGACGCCCCGTGTCCTTCTCCCATCCCGATAGATAGGGACTGTTATTCTTTGGAGAACTCTCGGCCACATTCATCGCCGGTGACTGCATGTTTTGTGATGCTAAAGGGCTTGCTACATGGGGAAGCGGAGAACCTGGATGTGAGCCAACTGTTAAGACCGACGCTCTAGTTAGATCGTCGCGCATCTTCTGCCATCGGTTTTCTTCCATTCCCATCTCCATCTCTATGTCTTTGAGGAGAGACATTCTCCTTTTTTCAAGTTCAGCAGCATCCATATTAGAGTCTTCGAATTTCTTCAGCTGCTCTTGAATTTCATCGATGGCCTGCTTGGCAGTGTCGAGAGGTGGGGGCTGAGGAGGCGATCCTTTGATACGTTTGAAAATCTTGTGAAGTTCAAGCGGAGGTGGTTTAGGGAAACGGCGGGATTGCATAGATTCTCGGTTAGAGAACGTAGGCGGGTTTTCTCCAACACGGCAGTGCCATGAGCCTTTCTTGCCTTCGGTACCGCCATACATACTATTTTGTGGCGATGGCGTAGATGTCGCATTGGCTGGATAGTAGGTATTTCGGTCAAGCATGAAGGTAACCATTTCTCTACCGTCGTCCTCATCATTTGGTAGCGCACTATCAGCATAGCTAACTCTAGTAGGCATTCCAGGAGCAACAAGATCAGCACCCAGAGACTTGGACACATAGCCAGCTTCGAGATCTTGTTCTCTGATATACTGTTTCGCATACGACGGTGTACTTGACTGGACTCCTGGTTGGTCTATCACGATTGAAGTAGGAGTGACTGATTCCCGAGCATCATTTACCGGGAGGATAGGAGATGACCTTCGTCTCAATCCTTCCTGTGACGATCGAAGAAGCTTGAAAGCTGGCGATTGAAGATATGCAGACGGCGGGTCTTCCGGGCTCATAGTTGTGGCTATGCTGAACTTGGACAAGTACCTGGTCGCGTCCTCCTTGCGTTTCCCGGATGGGGATGGCTCGTCATATTCTTGAGGCGTCACCTTGGCAACGGTATCCCTATCGTTGACGTTTTTCTCTGGCCTAGCTCGGTCATGAGAGGCCTGGGTTTGTAATATAGTCGGTGGTGGGGTGATGCCTGTTTGAGCCACTGGAGTTATATATGCCTTCACCTCTGGGTTATATGTCTTGGATAGAGATACGGACGTCTTGGTCCTCGCTGGTTCCAGAGGTTTGCTCTTCGGAGGTGGAGGCGGCGGAGGGGGCGGCTGGCTAGGACTCTCTCCGGCCGTAGCTGTTAAAATTGAGGCTTTCAATCTTGCCTCCCCTTCCTTTTTCGGAGGTAGAAGATCACTTGTTGATCCTACCGTCGGTGATTCTTTTGCCGAACCTGATGGCGTGATGGGTGACTTTCGAGGGATTGGTCGTGGTCGATGGACCACTGAAACTTTGTCATCAGAATTGCCCCGATCTGCCTTTGCAGCCAAGTCTGTTGCTATTTCATCAATGATGTCACGAACCCTACTAGGATCATTGTAGTCGATACTGTTGACGAACATGACCGTTGGGTCCTGGCTCTTACTGGCAGAAGCTTCTGCAGCCCGAGCTCTGGGATGGCTGGGAAGCCCCGTGGTTTCTCGAAGCTGGACCGGAGTTTTTGACGATTTCACTTCATCAATTGGTGGAGGCGTTTTAGGCCTCTTCCTCGATGGGCGAATGTTATTTTTAACTGATCCGCTGCGAGGAATGCTTGATGATGGCCCACTTCTTCGGTGTTGCTTGCTTGACTTCCTTTCCAATTGGTAGTATGAGCTGGAGTCAACGTCCCTCGGCGAAAGAGGAGGCACTGGAGGCACAAGAACGTCAATAGTCCTACCAGGGGAGACGATGGATTTTCTTCGAGAGACGCTCTCGCTTCTTGAGGGAGGAGTTTGCGAAGTTTGCTGCTGCGAAGAGGGGGCAGCAGCAGAGTTCTTCAACTCTTCAACATGATCTTCAGTCCGATCTAGCGTTTCGGCGAGCGGTTTATCTGGGCCTTTCAAAGTAGTTGCACTGGTGGTGTTCTTAGGGAAAGGTCGTAGAGGCGATCGGGGCGGCGGCTTCAAAGGTACCCCTGAACTTGAATTCCGTGAAGTGGGACTTTTACTTCCTGACCCGGAAGCATTCTTAGCTGGAATAACTGATGGAAATGTGCCTTGAAAGCATTGTGAAATATGTTTCGGTGACCTCTGCCGAACATCACCACTGGGAGTGGCAGGGGCCGACAACACGGCCGAAGATGCTGCCTGTGACGCTGACGCTCGCTCCTCGATAGGCTCCAAAGTCGATGCCCTAGTTTTTCCCGTGGCAGAATCTCGACCAATTTTCTTTCGCTGCAATTCTTTGGTAGCTTGTCTACTATACCTATTCGTGCTGAGCTGCTGAGGTGCTGCAGGGTTGACTCTCCGTTCTTTGTCTTGCCTGGCAGCGGTGGCCAAATCAACAGTTGCAATCCGTTTCAAAGGACTCGCTTCGCTAAGTTTGTCCTCTTGAACTATCGGATAAGATATGACCAGTTTTCCGCCCTTGATGACTGCTTTCTTCGTCGGTTGCATCAAAGACTCCTCTCGCTTCGTTGATAACGATCCGGCTCGTATAGGTGGGAAAAGTTCACCCTTAACTGGCATCCCTCCAACGCCAGCTGCTGCCTGACCCGGACTTGGGCGACTAATAATTGGCAGCTGATTGTTGCCATCTCCTGACGACAGCGCTCTTGCAGTCGCGCTAGTTGTAACTTCCCGTGAGTATTCCCTTGGGCGTCCGAATCTATCTGGTGGGACGGACGACTCGACTGCGGACGCCTCCTGGTTTCTTGGCTCCCTTGTTGGCGGAGGCGCTGCCTCGGATAAACCAGGAAATTTGTTGAGAAACGATGCAGTTTTTTGAGAAATTGCCTTTAGTGGCAAAACCACATCTTTGAAGTAGAAAGCAATGACGCCTGTTCCGCTTATTAGTAACAGGAGTATTCACGACTGGGCAACGAGGTACCACCAAACCTATGACGAGCAGCACTCCAACAGCGGGAAGGGCGGTACGAGTAGCGATACCGAACGAACTGATTCCTAGAATCATAGGAACACTCAGCTAGAAAGCCAACAGTTAGCTGAAAGCCCAGGTGCTGAACATGACGGCAATCCGGTTTTGCATACTGGAATCCAAAGACCCAAGGCCATCATGATCAAAGCGATGCCCCTGGATCGAGACCCAACAGGGCCTTTTACTCTCATGTCTCGAAAGACTCCTACCGAAGAAGCTCTCGTCACAAGAGTAAGGACAATGAAGGCATCCGCACACAGAACCGCAACGCCGAGTGGCCAGAGTAGATTTGTGGCCACACATACTGGGTCGAACTGTGGTCGTTGAACACCGACAAAGACGCCACCAATGATGAAGCGAAGAAAGAAGACAGCCTGGGGAAATAAGACACCACAAGTAGCTCGGGTATCGCTTTTCATAGCCCAGAATAAAAATTCTTCGAGCACGACTCGGGCGAGTTGGTCGAATGCGGCAGCAAATGCAACGGCGATTTGACATCCTGACGCAGAAGTTTGGTCGATAAAGGTAGCAACGAAGCCATCGACAGCCCATAGAGAAGCGAACAGAAGAAAACCGGCGAGGACCAGCCTCAGATCGCCTCGAAAGAGCGATAAAGCCCCGCCTCTGAGATGAAATAATACTGTCCCCAGAGAGGCACAGACGACGGCACCGCTGAGATGTGAGTTGAGTGTTAGCTTGTCAATTTCAACTCCAGAGAACCGAAGCTCAGTTCCCTAGATGAGGAATGAATCTTTTACTGACAATGCAAAGGTTGCCACCAAGGCCTGGTCTCTGGCCGAGCTGGACATGACGACGGCCTGGCCAACCGACGGCTTGTTGGACAGACCGTGAGGAGAATCGAAACGGCCCAATCAATGGGCCATGGACGTATAAGCAACCGGTTAAGGTAATTAGAAGACAATATTGATTCCCGAGAGTTCGGAGGGGGATGTGTTTCCAGTCGAGGCCTAAATTATTGCATCTTGGCCATCGTCATCGTACAGATCTCAGCTCGTGTCGCACCCATCACAGCAAGGTCTGTGTGAGGGTGGGATGGCAGAGGATGAAAGAAGAGGAGGGGACAGCAGGCATTCATTCACATGGGACAGATCTAGCAACAGCATCAACCTCTTTGGGACTGACAGTCTCAAAACATGCAAACGGAAAGCCAAAACATCTTATTTGGGCTAACACGAGTATTTGGCACACATGGGGGTGGAGGCCAGCACGTTCTTGCTAGAGTGTCGCGCATAGAAAGTATGTACATACATCTCGTCGTGCACATGTGCACAGACGAAGACAATCCTCCAAAAGCGTGTAGGAGTAGCAGATGGATGGTGGTTGGTGCCTCGCGGCTTGCCTCATGTCCTCCTACCACAGGAGCGGGAACGGAGACCAGAGGAGGAAAACTCTCAAACCAATTCGCGTTGGAATAAGGCCGAGCAAGCGCTCGGAAGGACAGATGGCCCTTGCTATTGGTACCGCGTATCACCATGATTGGAGTCGAGGACAACAAAAGGTGAGGTGAGGATCCGTGCTTTGCGACAGGTGCGTTTTGCATGAAACCTCAAACGTTAGCAAGACGGAGACTTTTGGGGGCGCAAATGGGGCGTGACCCAGCATTTGATGGCTGCGAGCCCACACCTACTGATGCGACGCATGGGAAATGCGGTTGAATCGTCTTGGCCAGTGTGGTGTAGATGCCAAAAGATGACTCGAGCGGCCTCTACATGACATTACTTGAATCGTGGTGGATGCGGTGATTATCACGACAGCATAGACCGTGGCCGAGCAGGCCGAGCTCCCGGCAGAAGTTTCTCCGTGCCGGTTTGACTCGCTCTTGCCATCGTATGATGAATGCCCCCTTCAGCAACATTTTGATCCTTCAGCCTGGCTGGTGAAACTGCGACACCAGATCTCCGGAAAACGGCCCATCACCATATCATGGGCAGCCGATGCTATTTATCACACCAATGTCTGGTTCTCTACTAAAGAATATGGCGTCCCGGCAACCTTTTGGGAACGTCATAACCTTATTCCACATGCTGCAGCCGACACGGTGAGATTCTTCACCTTGTCCACAGACAGTTTTCACCGTGCGCCAATTCGGAGAGCCGGTTCCTTCCACAATCACCATGTGCGTGACTGCTGCGGGTCACACTGACGGTGTTTCACGAGTTTCGACTTCTGCGTGGCTGGACCCTACCCTCGGCCTCACCCGACGCGTTGAAGGGCACGCTTTGGCGCCTCCCCCCGGCTGGATCCATGACACCACGACTTGGGAGAGTTTGGTCATCAATGCTGGTTGATGGTTCTGGCGGCTGGGACAGCTCCATGACTTCACAAGGCATTGATGATAGTCCGTTGGGTTGCAGCTGATGTCCACCAGGCCGAATCCCAGTTACCGAAAAGAGTAGGCGTTCATGTTTCACCCGCGCCTATGTAAATCAACCTTGAAGTCAAATGCCAGGAACCAGGTGTTTGGTGGTTGTCAATATGGCAACCAATCTCCCAACCACCAAGCTCCGGATTGTTGACAACGGAGTTGGGCCTCGCCGTGGCATCCCGCGACCGGATTGCCGCGCCCTTTCGACTTCATGATAATGGATGCAATCAAGTCCTTACGGGCGGCGCGCTGCATTAGTGAATCGGATAACCACCAGCAACAGGCAACTCCGCTCACCCCGAGAAGCTAATGCATCCATCCATGCCTCCGGCTTACGCATGATGTACATCCATGCAGTCCGAACCCTATCGATGAATACACCAACATCCATCGCAACGCAGAATGGGAACGGCCTACTGGTCAATTGCTCTCCAGGAGGCGAAATACGAGTGGCCGCTCCCCCGCATCCGCAGGACCAGGCAGTCCCAGATCTGCTTAATACTACGTACGCCTAAGCGGCATCCATCCGCAGAACGTGGCCAAGTTCCATAAACATCAATGCTTCCTAGCTGCAGCCGTCGTCCGCGGGTCTCCGTGGTTAGCCAACTGTAGTAGTGGTCAATAGTACTACTACTAGTACTGCGTACTCGAAGGTCAAGCCTGCTGGAACCCCGCTGTCGTCATCGCCTCGTCGAATCACCGCGTTGCGGTTGCAAAGCGCCCTCCGCACTACAAGCAAGCAAGCAAGCAAGCAGGCAAGGGAGAAATCGCCCAGCAGGCAAATCACCTTCCGACGCTGACACAACGTAAAACGAGATGTACATAGAAACCATTTGACTCTGGCGCCGTGGGAAGTTGTGAGTAAAGCATTTGACGCAGCGGCTGAGGCAGCCTGACGTAACCTCACGATTGTCACCGCAACCTCCAAAGCAGATCAATTTGACGGGTAAACGTGAGTCAAAGCCTGACAACGTAAATATAAGGAAGTATATCTTGCCATTTTTTTTTAGCGAAGGAGCACATCTGCCATCTTCTGGCAAGACGCCTCAGAATATACTCGAACTGCACCAAGACTATACAACATACTCACCCCCGCAATCATCATGGGTCGCTATGAGCTCGAGTATCCCAAGGACGCAACAAATCTTGTCAACAGAAAGGGCGACCGAGGTAACGATGACACTCAAACTCAACAACTCTACGTAATCACTCATATTCAGCCTACTAACTAAGCATTCTAGGTATCTATGCTCTCGAAAAGATCCACTCTCTCATCAACTCCAGCCAACTCATCCATGTCTCATTCAACGTCCCCAATTCTCCTTTCCCAGTCACCCTCCCCATGATCGGCCAGATGGGCTCTTTTGACCGGCCGTCCGCCGATCTAGGTGATCCTCTGGATCTCTACATCCATGGCTACGTCTCCTCGCGCCTCTTCAACCTTGGCCGCGGTGCTGGCGAAGACGGCATGCCCGTCTCTTGTGCAGTCTCCCACGTCGACGGTCTCATCCTCGCTCTCTCCGCTTTCAACCACAGCTATAACTACCGCTCTGCTCTACTCTTCGGCCACGCCAGTCTTGTCGAGGACCAGGAGGAGAAGCTGTACGCTATGGAGCTCATCACCAATTCTGTCGTGCCGGATCGCTGGAAGAACAGCCGTTTGCCGCCGACGAATGCCGAAATGCAGAGTACGAGCATCCTCAAAGTGAAGATTGCTTCGGGGAGTGCCAAGTACCGCGATGGTGGCGTCTCGGACGACAAGCATGATTTGGAGAACGAGGATGCGTTGAATACAGTGTGGACGGGTGTGGTGCCGATTTATTCGACCATGGGCGAACCGATTCCTGGCCCGTACAACCGGGTGGACTTGCCACCGTATGCAAGGGAATTCTTTGATGAATTTAGCGCGGAAAATAAGAAGCAGAGCTTGGACGCGGCAAATACAAAGACCGGGTAGATGCTTGTATTGAGACTACATAATACCTGAATTTGCCTTTTCGACTGCCCCAGTTGACTTGTACATAGAACTGAAGCATCAAGTAAACTTGACGTTGCGAAGTAAACCGTCACTGGGCCGCAAAGGGGGGATTTTAGTGACTAATGCTATTTGTTGGTCTATACTAGTAGTTATACTGGTACTGATACAATTTTACCAAGATGTCTGCGGCATAATCACTCCATGCAGATTCCATACGTGACAACTCGACACTCCCAATTCCATGTACTTGATAGCCAAGTTTCCATCGAAGCGTATCAGCCTACAAATGTTGCGAGAACTCGCAAACAACATCCTTCCCAGCACTGCACTTCGTGCTCTTCCTCCCGGCCTTTTCAATATCATAAACCCTCGCCGCTGACGCGCCTTTGCTCCCCTCACCGCCATGCCACTCGACCGCCTCAAACCTGACGACCCCAAAGTCAATAAGACCCTTTGTTGGCAAAAGCTCCACGATCCAATTAGCATCCCTCAAGCAAAGCCTCTTCTGGTTCTTCATCTCGCCACGCGCCTCCTCCCCCGTCGTCAAGTTCTCCAGGGTAGCAACTCCCGACGTGGCGCTCGTGGCATTGACACTCATGCGGATCCTGTCGCCCGGCTGCGCGGACAGCGGCTGCGCGTACAGCCTCGCGTCGGCCGGATACCATTCGTACCAAGGGTACACCGAGTCGTTGAGGTAGTCGACGCCCGTCTGGAGAATGGCATCGCGGCACGTTGCGCCGTCGATGCCCACCCAGAAGGAGGCGCCGAGCCCGGGGTCTCGCTTGTACTCGGGCAGCGTGACGGTCCCGGTGACGAAGGACACGGAGGAGGGCGTGGTGTGGACGGCACCGGCCCAGTTGCTGGATGACTTTTGGCGCGTGGCGAGGTGAGACTGGGCAGCTGGGACGGTCGACGACGCCGCCGCCGCGAGGTATACGAGTCGAAACTTCATCTTGACCTTTGGACCGTTGCTTGATTTCTTGGCGTTTTTGGTACGGAGTAGAGAGTCTGTATTCTGGCACTGGACTCGCTTTACATGTGTATTGCCCCTGAACATCATCTCACACCCTCCCCCATCCCCATGCGTTATTAACCTGGAGCACGGAGTCCTCCGGACAGAGTAGAGATTACAGAATCTATCGGGTATGTACTTTCGTATCATCAACTAGTCAGCGCCTTTGTGCCACCAGATGCAGTTCCGTGTCTCATAAATAGTGGAACTTGCAGGCTTTTGTCGTGATCGTACCCGTAGCCCGATTCGATAATGAATAAGCGAGATTTAACATGAAAGTGACCTGTCGACGGCACATTATTTTCATTACCGGTTTTTCTTCTTCGCGCACCCTAGGATACGTCGATTGCTTTGAGCGGTGACGAGAAGAGCAAAAAGAATCGGCTAACGCGCTTTGTGTTTGTTTTATTGTCAAGGTTGAAGGAACGGCTTTAGGGTATTGCAGATTGCTACCATAACACATAGCAGTGATAGTAATGGCTTTGTGCCACGTAAGAATAGTTTGTTGACGACACGATGCAATGCTTACATTGACCGACTTTAAATTCACCGTCCGGGCGTCGGGCCGACGGTTGGGTAAGTATGGATAGAGGTACGGAGTACTCCGTACACACAGCAGGAATACAAGACTGGGCTACTCCGTACTCCGTACTCCCTACGGACTCCGTATATTGCTGTTTGAAGCTCACCGCAAGAGGTTACTCTCACAGGCCGAGGAGCGAAGGTATTATGAAACAAGTTACACAGAAAGACCGAGGAAGATATTAGAATCCCGGCGACGTAAGATCTGCAAGCCACACCCTTCGTCACAAAGGCACCATGCCTACTCAATACGCTATCCAACACATTGCTCCATATTTCTAATGTCCAATTTCTACCCCTTTTTGTTCGCAGTACGGGGTACGGATTACTACTCCGTGGTGGTCAAATTAAGAACTTCAGCTGTTTCAATAATGTGGCATCCAATCTCACCCATGAGCCTCTTTCACCACTTCTCCCATACCAGCGCCGGAATAGAAGTCCTCATTAGCGACCAGTGTCCCAAAGCACTCGTCTCATGCCACTTGGCCAACTTTGCCGTCTCATTCTTTCTCAAGATGCCCTCATCGCCTCCTATCAGCATAGCTGTTTCAGGAATCTCGTTGGGCAAACCCAAAAACTCCCGTCTAGCTGGGCTCTGCAAGAAGTCCTTGGTTGTGGGACGTCGGAAGGTAAGTGGGCTACTGTCTGACTTCTTGCAAAAAATGACCATGTTGGTGAAATCCATGCCCTTGGTTTTGAGGGACTCTGCATCTGGTGGCATTTCGCGGAAGATGCGACAAGTTGGGAAGACTTGCTTGATAGTGCGGTAGATGACTTTGGGTGGTGGGAGGGTCAAATCACCCGCGTAGTTCTGTGGCAACCTTGTGAGCAAGTTTGGCGTGTTTAGCAGCGAAAAGGGTCGATGAGGTGGACTTACGATGGCAACAGTGCCCTCGGGCTTTAACAGCGTGTGTAGGCCCTGGAAGAATTCAAGGGTGAAGAGATCAATGGGCTCGGCCCCGCCGGTAAAGACATCGTGAACGATGTAGTCGTAGGTCGAGGGTGCTGTTGTGGCAAGCTCAGCGGTGTAGCTGACAGCATCCTGCAATACGGGTGGATTGTTTTCTTTCAAATCAAAGTACTTGGATGCAAATTCGTAAACAACTGGATCCATCTCTACGACGGTAGTGTTGATTCCATGGGAAACAAGCGCAGAAGGCGTCGTGCCAACACCAAGTCCGCTGCAAGGACAAGTTAGCCACCAAGTTACTCCGTACTCTGCGGCGAAAGCTGATACTCACATCACCAATGCTTTGGCATCCTTGTCATCCACGGGCGCTGCCGACTCGACCAATCTAACAGCTTCTAGCATGGCGAAGACGCCATAAACCGGCTCTGATACCGGCCCCCCCCTATGGCTGATCCACTCCCCTCCCAGTAGACTATGATCACAACGCATAACCCGAAAGCCCTCCTCTATGCTCTGTACGACTGAGATATAACCAGTCACCGACTCACGCCTCTCAATGAACAACCAGTTATCAGTCATCAGAGAGCTCATTAGACTCTGAGTGGCGGCCCGAGACTGCAGATGGGTGTTCAGGAAAATGGTGTGGAGGAATGGGAATGCCGCGTAAATGAGGTACTTTGAAGGCGAGAGGACCATGTAAGCAACCGAGAGGACAATCTCAAAGCCCAGTCTAGTACATACGAGGAGTCTACCCATGATCCGGGGCAGATACACGCCAACCTGGCCTTCAAAGAACTTGAACAGGGCCCAAGACCCAATGCCAGGCCCGGCATCAGCCACAAAATTTGGCAACATGCCCAATCGTGCCCCCTCCCAGTAATCGGCCACCGAAGCAGATGTGAATAGTGCCAACGGTAGTAGCGTGAGGCTCTCTGTGACCACGGGACCCCATTGCGCGCCGAATGTCTGGCTGTAGGCAGCTAGAAAATGCTGCAAACCGGGAATGCCGACGGCAACCATGGGAAGGGCTTTGGCCGGGGTAATTGGCAATGAATCTCGCAGGAACGTGTTGCCAGCCCACCCCAGGAAGCACCCTCCCATCACGAGCTTTGTGTGCCATATTGATGAGGGAATGGATCCATACACCGGTGAGAGGTTGAGCTGAGAGACATGGGAGTAGAGCGCAAGGAAGGCTAGAAGTAGGATGATGCGAATGTAAATGTTTAATTGGCCCAAAAATCGATTGCTAAACGTGTCGCTCCGGGCCTTGTCAGCCAAGTCTTGAAGCTCCTTTTCAAACCTCTCAGGCGTGAAGCCCGTCGCCTTGTCTTCAGAGTTGGCACCAGGGGCCGACGCCTGCCTTGCTGTCGCCTTTCTCGCCATGATCAAACGGTTCAAAAAAGGTGTCGTGTCCGCTCAGCAGACATGAGGTATCCTGAGCTGATGGAAGATACGAGTCGAGAAAAGTCAAGAACGATGAGGTAAACCCAGAATTGCCCCAAGAGCTCTCATTCATTGAAGACAAGTTGACCGTGCTCGTGCGTTTCACCCTGAACTCCGTATGTGTGAGAGCATCGATACGTTGTCAAGTACCAGAAGTATGGATTTTGCACCTAGGGGTTACCGATTGCCGTGCCCCGGTACTCCGGTGTGGCTTGCTGCCTTCCTTCCCGTCGAGTGGGGCTTTAGCCTTGCTCCCATGGTACGGGAAAATCCAATGCGAACATGCAAGATGCGGATGTCCTGGGCTGTTGAAAAGAGGTCTGGAAGAAACGGGCCTGAAATCCAATGGGAATCGAACAACTACTTGGAAGAAAGAGTGAAAGACTGAGGCGGGAGCTTCAAGAGGTTCCTTTAATTCCAAAAAAACGGGCCGTAAGGAGAAAAGACTTGAGCATTCACAAGGGGCTAGTCCACTTCTAGGTAGTTGCCAACGGGAACAACATCAATTGAAGTGACACTTGACATGCAAAAGTACTCCGTACTAGGTACCTACTTACCTACCTAAGGTACTTAGGGCACGCGCCTATACAACTACACTATCGCATAGCCTAGATTCATAACAGTGCGCCATAATTTTTTCAGATATAAAGGCCTCTACTAACATTGAATTCTGCTCTAATAACCTGTGCTCGGACCGTTCAGAAGAGCCTTAAACCGTACCTGCCCTCGGATATTGTACGTGCACCTTCCTGTAACAGCTTCGTCGTGCTCCGTGCTGGATTACTCACCAATAAGAGCTAGCCTTGATGGTGACATGCGCACACTTGCGTCCACACGGCTAAACAGTATTTTCCCCGAGTTGTTGCGCAATACTATCCATCTATTTGCTCATGGTCAATCTAACAAATTCATAAAACATCATATTTAGTCTCCCCCCTCCATCTCCTCCTCATCATAGTCGAATGCAGCTACACAAGAGAATATTTAACGACCCCGACTCCCAGCTGTTCGACGCCCACCATGAGCCCGGTACTTTCGTACACATTCATGATAGCATCCAAGTCATGAAATGCACAGAAATCCAACGACGAAAATGATCGCTCCTCTATCCAGACCAAACGAGAATTCAATAAGCCTCCGATCCCCGGTAGTGTCATCCTGCTGTTGCCGGCCTGCCCTATTACCTAGGCTTGACGCGACCACCACCCAGACTCCCAATCTTCATATCGGGGTCGCATAGCTGTCTTCCATCTCGTCGTCGCTGCTTGAATCATCACTTCGGGGACTTTGTGCGCTGCTCACATCAGCGCTGTGAATGTTGCTGAACTGGCCCATCAGGCTGCCGCCGCCAGAGAACGACCCCGGAAATGAGGGCGGGCCAGATGGCGCTGACATGTCGGCTAAGCTTCCACTCCGACTCATGGATGGCTTTTCCGGTAGCTTCTTCAACAACCCGGTCGAGATGTCTAGCATGGATATCGCGAATTGCGTCAGGGCTTTGCTCTCGCCGGGTTTGGAACTCACTGAGAGAGTCCATCGATACTCCCCTAAGCGACGACGGTACCAATCGGCTTCTTCGCGACCTGGAGACGTTGCCCACAACAGGGAGCCAAATGTTCCGATCAGTGCAAAGTTAGTCTTGGATGCGAAAAACCAGAACGAACGCAAGTGGTTCGGGGTCAGCCGATTGACAAAGTCCATGGCCGAGATGAGACGGGCTTTTGCTGCGCTTCGACAAATATGCTGGACATAAGGATCCACGGTGGTTGGATTTGATGCCAGTGAACGGATGATTCTACGGTGTAGTGTGATTTCCGTAGCAAAATACCCCAGGTGGAGATATCCAATACTCGATAGTCTGTTCGTCGAGGGTGGCGAAACGGGGGAATAACTCGTCATAGAGTAGGATTCGAGACGAATGTTTGCCGGCAGACCGCTATACCATTCCTTAAGTTTCAGCTGAACCGGTTTGGCAAGGGACAAAACAAGCTGAGTGCCTTGAGGGCCGGCATCGGCGATATTCTGTGTCGAGTTCAAAGTGTAGAATGTCTCGAGGATCTCTGCCAGGATCTCAGACAGCTGCACAAAACGAGTAAACAAGAGCCGGCCCTTCTCAATGTCTTGTTTCTCATCTGAGTCGTCCTCATCCCATTCAACATCTGGAAAGTCGTTGGCAGTCAAGGCTCGCACGCCCCAGTTGGATGAGAATATATGGGACGGTCGTCCATGTACCAAGGCGCCCCATTTGTCCTGCATGTATAGTGCCCATGCCAGCCTGCGTCTCAATCCCTTCTCCCAAGGAGGTATCTTCCAGATTGAACAATCCAAATGCAACCCGAGCTCTTGACCTATAGCTACAAGTTGAGCTGTTGGCGCCCACTGGTCCCCTTCTGGACGTTGGGATAGGAGCAAGCCGGCTTGAATAGTAGATAATTTTGGCCTGTTCATGGCATCTGCTAATGTGCTGCAGATGAGTCTCTCCAGTTCTCGCACATCAGGACGAGGTAGGTTCGAGAGCTTTTCGCTGTGATCCCACCAATTAATGGCTAAAATATATACTGCAGCCAGGATAGGCGGCGAAAACTCTCGGTGGGATCGCTCGTACTTCTCCAAGAAGACGTGTTTTTGAATGATTGGAAACGCTGGATGAACGATGCGGAAGTACAAGTCAATCAAATGACGCCCATTTGGCGATACCACGGCCTCGATGGCATCTAAATCTTCCATCACATGATCATATCCCGGTGTACTGTCGTCTGGCAGCATCAGAAAGGTGTCGTTGTCGCTTACTTTTCTCAAGGTACCTCTGGACAACAGACTTTCGTCCTGCGGATCGAAAGCGGAGAGGTTGATGAGCGATGGTTCAAAATCAGTGGTGAGCCCAATGTATTGACTGAATCGATCATTTTGCATGCCAAGAGTCCTCTTGAGAATTGTTGGCCCACCCACATTTGCCATGTCTTCCAGAAATGAGCTACTGGCAGCCGTGCTAGATAAGCTAGAATTGCCGAGTTTGCGAGTAGAAATGTTTGGTGAGCTAGGACCATGACACATGTTAGAAATTATCTTTTCGAATGTACGTGTGTGATGAAAGCGGCAGCCTCCGACGATACTCTGTATTGAGTGTGAAACAGCAAAGGAAAGAGGGAATACGAGGTAGTTCCATAACAATAGCAGTAGAACTAACCTTCGTTTGCCAAAGCTGGCTTCACGAGCTAGCACCCCATTCATTTTCCTCTTGCGAGACTGAGGGCTCGCTAATGAACTTGATAGAAAAGAGCACTCGGAGCCATTGGCTTGACAGGCGGCGCAGCCGTCCTCGGAATCACTCAAAACGCACTTGGTTCCAGAAAACCGACAAGTTTGGCACGGAGCAAAGGTCGACCCGGCCAGTGAAGAAGATTCGATCGAGACTCCGGTTTGAACACTACTGGGACCAATCTCAAATTTGCACAAACTGTCTTGTCGTTGAGGTGCTGGGTCTCGCCTTGGAGGCTTTGGAGCGATGGCTATGGGAGCCGTTCGCTGAACCGAGTTGTGAGCCATGCCGGTAGAGGAGGGTAACTTCAGAGATGTTGGTAGTACTTTAATATATTTAATGATATATATTTTAAATATGAATGCCCCTTTTGCGGTGAGGAGAATCCAAGAGTAGGAGGGTCGTCGGGGAGGGGTGCCGATATGCCGTATCAGCACCGAGGGTACGAGAATTTTTGCTGTAGTGTGCACAAAGACGATGCTCGAGTAACGCAAGACGAGGACCGAAAAAGAAAGATACTTTGGGTCGAATTACTCGATACCTGAGCCAAAAACCGATGGTAACAACAACCCCTGACACGATTTTAAGGCACAGCAACAGCCAGATTTGGCACCAAACAATGGGCCAAGTCAATATCGCTCGCAGCTGCACCCTTTTCCAAGTCGAAGCCGATTAGTTTGATCAAGGGTTATGCCTCTCGAAGAGTTCAGTGTCAGGGAGTCAAGTTACCACGGAGGCCAGGATGAGATAACCGTGGGTTATCGGAGTCATTGAGACCGATAGCTACGGGTACTCTCTTTTCTTCTCGGAGCAGATTCCGTGACGCACGTTCCGTTTGACTAGCAAAAGAGTTCAAAGCACTCAAGGCCGCGAGAGAGACATTGAGCTTCTCTTCTAGGTGCAGATGGCTTCGGAGTTAAGACGATCAGGTAGAGAAGGGGGGGGAGTAGGATCCCAAGAGAAATGAGTAAAGGGTGCCTTGTGCCTTGTGCTGTGTCTCCGATGGGCCAGGATGCAATGAATAGGGCGGCACGAATGTATGTGAGAACGGAGAGTAGGGGAGTGAGAAAGTGAAAAAGAGGAGTAGAGGCAACAAGAGAGGATTTTTTTTTCCCTTGAACAATCCTGATGTCTGGCTCTTCAATGGCACGTTCTCGCGCGCACGCCCTGTGTGCCAATGGAGAGGTAGAAAAATCGAAAGAGGCAACAACGTAAACCCACGCTTAGTCGCGCCTACCCAGTACAAAGTTAGGAAGAAAAAAGTGTGACATGTGCATCTTCCCCGGACTGGGGGTGACCCTTTGTGCTGGAACTGCTCGAGTTAGAAACACCACACACACAACCCGGCCAGCGATGACGGATGAAATGGGACCGTCGGTGGAGACACAAATTTATCCCAGCTAAGTGATCGAATGAGTGGCATGGCATTGACAAAGCACTAATCCTATCGTTCGTTTTGTTGTACCGTACCTAGGTCGTTTCCCGGGTTCAGAGCACTACCACTAACTAGTCCGTACAGTCCGTAACACTGGCAGAGATCGTGGCTGGAATAACCGGCCGAACCGGGGCATGGCGATCCCGTTATATCAACTGGCCATCTTCCAGTGTCGCAGAAAAGGCGTCAGAGATGGATAAACTACGCTATGGCCAACTAGACCAGGCTAGCTTGATATTCTGTTTCTCCTTAGTGGTGGCTGGCCCTATCAACCAACCATCACACACCTCTTGCGCAAGCTTGCTTTTCTTATCGCGGATTACGATTGGCGACAGCCGCCAAATGGTGGCTCTCAGCCTTTGCAACCACATTTGTGATGGGGCTACTATCTTAAAGTCTTGTCTTGCTACGAACCGCGGTTATGGATCTGTCGTTAGGGATATACGGGGGATCAGCAGTGATTACTCCGGGGGGACAAAGTGCTGTCACAACCTGGTTTGCTCAGGTTGCCACCGAATTCCTCCTACCAGATGTCACAGGAAGCACGTGTATTGTATATGCGGTTTGCGGAGCCCTTGCCCGCGGCCTTCTGCGGCCCTGAAATTAGCAGGTGTCAATCAACATGTCGTCGGGCCAGGAGCTGGACCTGCCAGCCTATTGATGGCCTGATAGGCCATAGGGTTCTCCGTATGGCACCCTGTCCCTAATACCAACGACGAAACCCTTCCCACGAAGACACGCGACATTTCACTCCATTACATAACCCCTGGCTCCAACATCCAATGTTGTGATATGTCGGAAACCTGCGCCCTTTGTACGCGGACCTCATTCGTCACACGCGCGGGCAGCTCACAAAAACCCCTCATGGCAAGCTGTAGCCAGCAGCAATTTTCAAACATCAAGCAACATTTTCTCTCCCAGATACGTCAGGGAAAGACAACAGACACTGGGATCTTCCTGCAAGCACGTCGCCGTCATTACCGCTGTCCGTCGTGCGGCTGTCTGACGTGCAACAATTGGCCTGCAATTGCGATTCGAGTGCATTGTGCCCACCGCCATTACCGTATCATCATGTTTGCCAGGTTTCAGGGTCTGCGAGATGGAGGGCAGGGATCTCAAAGGTCGAGGCCCCAGAATTGCTTAATCTGAGAACCAGGATGCCGTTTCTCACATCTCACTGGACCATTCGTTATCAGCAGAAAGAAATACATAATGGTAAAGGAGTCCTTGGCCCGCTGATATGCAGGCCACAGGAGCTTTTTCCATACCTTTCGCTTCAAGGCCCTGGTCTTGATCGTTGCGAAGCCGCCCTCCCCCACCCTGATACTCTCCACCGTCTCATCATGGTGGCTTCCGGCCCTCCATTTCCAATGAGGCGCTCCGTTAGACCAGGCAGAAGAGCATTAATAAGAGTTGCCGACGTGGTATGTTGAGCCACTCCGCCGACGCTGTCAGCGACAAGTGGTGCGTAAGGTGTCGCCTAGGCTACTTCCTATTACCAAATCGAAAACCATTTGGACGCTCGCAGCGTGGAGCCCCAGTACATCTAACGTAATGGCTCTCTCGGCGCGGGCCACAATCGAGTCATTTCGTTCGGTCCTTCTGCCCCCTGTTAACATGTCTTCGAATGAGGCTGTTGTAACGGGAGATCGGGTTGCGAGTTGCGGGTTGCTTCTCATCCAAAGATCTACGGAGTACGGAGTAGGAGAATTATACTTGGCTTGGTCGACAGAGGAACTGAAGGAATATCTGTCGCTACTAAGAGCCGACTTGTGGAAATGGCACATTATGTTCGGGCTGGCGTCCCGGGCCCTTGCCGTTGACACATGCCTCATGCCCAGATCGCCAGTCACGTCGTAGCTTGGTCCGGAAAGGGTACAGGGGAAATCCCCAGACGGAAAGCTTCATGCCCTGTTTTGTCATCTACCCTAGGTGAGATGTACCACGAGTTTACTATTAGGTACGAGGCAAGATCTACTGAGGTCTTTTTGTCAAAAGCCGGCACGTCCTTGGCGTGAAAATGTCACCACGGCTTGTTACCAGCCTGCCGAGATGGAGCATCTCACGCCAGGGCCCCCTCCCCTCCTCCTCATTGACAACAGAAACAGAAACAAAATTTGCAACAAGTGCTGTTAGTTCTGAGAGAAAGAATTGGGTTAGTTAATGTGCGTTCTGCCATGCGAGCTTCTAAACGACATTTCGCCTGGTCGTACAGCAGGAGAGTGGCCTCGGGAGATGCCACCCCTTGTCCGTTAATCTCGGCTCGTTCAACTTACACGACGTCATCCGGAGGGCGGAAGACGGAGGCCAGCAGCCTGAATTCAAGACTGGTCGGCGCTGCTGTCCACGATGTGTTCCCCACAACGCGCCGAGACTGACGGCGCCGCAGGGGTCCTTTCCTACCTCCGTTGGTGAGGGGTATCGTGGCCCTTCGCAGGCCCGGGCTTGGAGAAAACGCGGTGTTTCCGTGTTTCGGAGAGCGGTGTGCCTTGTCACTACAACCACATCAGATGGCTACATGTTCGTTCATCAACAAGCACCGCTGCTGTGCTGCGTCAGGGTGCATGCATATGTAGGTAGGGAAATGAGTTCGCCATGTACTCCGGTATATGCGCTTCTCTGGATTAGGCAACAAGCCAGATGTTTGAGCTTTGCGCTTCTTTTCAATATTTGGTCGGGGCTTTGCATCATTGCCCTGTGAGTCGAACGAGTTGGTCGACTTTGGCTCCTCCCGAGCTGGTAGAGCTACATGCATACACGATGCACCAATTTCACACACGACTTCTGGGAATGACGGCATCGCATTTGCAGTCCCAACAGGAATATGTACACCAGCCCTTCGGATTGATTCGTCTGTTTCTCGAGTTAAACCCTCCAATATTACACGTGATTCACAACTCAAGTGAACACCACAGGCTGCGGTAGCTGAGGACAGAAAATACTGCTGCCACAATACTACTGTACTGGGTTGCATCCGAAATGCATTACAGCGATCTGGCCCCCACAGAAAACACGGGAGAGGCATATTGTTCGGAGTAGGGTGGACTGGAATAAGAAGGCTGTTGACGGGGGAAAGAAAAAAAAGTCTTGGCTTGGTGTCAATATATTCGGTTTTTGAAAGACAGTTCAGGAAGGCCCTTAACGAGCAACACATGTATGTATGGCACGGCATACAGTGAATATCGGCAAGCTTGCCTCAGCCGACGACAACCGAGTTTGTACCGTTCCATGCCTTTCCATCCAGCCGGCTCCGCCGTCCAGATTATTATTGCGCCTGACGTTGCTATGCCTCCGCGTCTAGTGAAGCCGGCGTCCAGACCATTGTATGCTCCAGATACCGCTCTGTCCGCCTCTTCGACCCGCGAGGCGGCAGCATCATCTGCAGCTCCTGTCTAGTCTCGAAACCTAATCGCTTATAAAGTGGCACGGCGGACATGACACCTTCCAATACGATAGCTTTGCCAGCGTCCTCTGCCATATCCTCCAGCTCTCGCAACAAGGCCGATGCGGCACCGCGTCCGCCCCATTTGGGGTCGGTGCATAAAAATGTCACGTCTGTCATGGGGGTTTTTAAGGTTTCTGTCAGTGATTGTGTAACCCTCTCTCACGGGAAAAGGATAGGTCACGGGCCCCTTATATCGATCGATGACACATTCTCGTAAGATTGTTATATTATTGTGTAACATGTTCACCCGAACGCGGGACCGAGCAATGGAACTACCACCACGTGGGCAACCGAGGGAGGGGAGGAAAAAAAAACCAACTGACATGTCTAGTTGCTGAGAGACCAAAGGCAGGATGGCGCATTATGTATCTTTAGCCATCCCAAACATAGTGTTAAGCTCAAAAAAAGAAGAAGAAAAAGAAAAAAAAAAGGGGGAACTTACGAAAATAACCCTTCTGCCCGAGAACTCTCCTCCTTATATCTCCCGCAATGTTCGCATACTCATCCAGAATCGACCGTCCACAAAACTCGGGCCACTCATCCTCCACCGCCGCCGTCCGGGGCGCCAGTGTATCCTCGCCGCCTGGTCCGTACTCCAGCCACTTGATGAAGCTCGCAATGTCGCCCGTTGCCGGGTCCCTCGCGATCAGCACTCCCTTGCCAGAGTGCCGGATATGCTCCCTCGTGTTGCGCTCAAGCCACTCGCGGAAATACTCCCATGCTTGAGAATTGGGAAACTGCGCGTTGGTGAGGACGTCTTCTGCCATGGCGCGGAGGTGGATGTCGGCAGTGAGGGCCGCATCGTCCTCGAGGGGGATGACGATGTCGAATGACGGCTTCGCCATGTCGAGGCTGGACTTTTCTCTACACAGAGGTTTTGTTGCAACTGAATCTGGATCGTTCTTGCGCAGCACCTTCAACAGACTGAGATGTAGGACCGGCGTTGTGATTCTAGTCATGTGACTGATGCGACCGACTTTGGGACGTCGACTTTTTGATGACGCCGCCGACGCCGACTCCACAAAAGACGCTTTTGGCATGTCTCACGATGCGCGATGTGTCATGTCCGGATTGGGATAGTCGCTGATAAAATTAGACTGTGAAGTGGCCAACCTGCTCTTTGATGTGACAAACTCGTCGATATCTCCATCGATTCAAAAGTTTGATACGAGCGTGAGCAAATATACGTAACGCACAGCTATTTCACGCAAATTTATCTGGTTTGAGGACCGTCACTTCTCGCCATGTTGGGGGAGGGGGCGTTTATCCAATCCTATATTCATATGCCTACCCTATACTATTCCCACGCTAACAAAGCTGAACCCCGCAATAACGAAGTAAAAGAAAGAAAGAAAAGTCAATGTAAAGTTGCCATGGCGTCGTAATTTAGCTATTCCCTCCGCTCTTTGAGTAAGCCTGGATCTTGGCAGCATGTTCCTTCGCGTCAGTGATTTTAGGAAACTCGTTGCGCGACGCCGCAGGAGTAATGGAAGCTTGTTCAAGCGTAATATTAAGGCTGTCGACCTTATCCAGAGGAATCACAGTCCCATCGGACTTGCTAATCTCTACCTGAATAAGGTGTTCGATGGATTCCAGGGTCCCGTTCGACGAGGACCCCTTGGTAAGAAACCTGTCAATAGCCAGACTGCTACGCAAGTTTCCGTTGGCCGGAAAGAGCATAACAGGAATGGTGCTGGCTTGCTTCCCACCAACGAAGACTTTGATGGAGCAAGGACGCTCAACCTGGGCTCTGTCAAGCTCGACATGAGCGAAATGCCGAGTGTTGGTTTGTGGGCCACCGCGCTTGGCAAAGGCCGACGCTGGTGCATAGAGGGAGTTGATAATCTGCACGGAATCTTGTCGGAGCTGCGCCGGAGACTTGCGCCAATGCTCGAGTCCCTCGTATGTATACCCCATTCCCTTGATGCTAGAGACTGACTTTGGAGTGTAGTATTTGCGTTTGCTGTCAAAAAATGGCTGTAGAGGTGAGTTCTGGCCGATTATGGTCCCCTCTGGAGTTGAGAAACGCGATTGGCCTCTGTAACTGCCGCTGAAACTCGCCTGGGAGGGATTGATGAATTGCCAGTAGGTCCAGAGGCGATCAACGTGAGTGTGGTGAAGCATGCTGTCAGGCAATTGTCAGTGAGGAGATGAGGGCAAAGAAGCTACCAAGCTCGCAGACTTACAACAAGGGCTCGAAACCGCTCAGAGAAGCATCGAAGAAGTGGCCCCCGCAGGCGGCCGAGTAATGAACATCGTTGTGCAACTCTTCGAGATGATGTACTCTGCCCCTGACGGCAAACTGGTAAAAGTTGCTCGCGGTGCTGAATACATCGTACTGATCTATTGGTTAGCACGAGACCGACGAGAAACGAGGCCTTCTCGGCTCCTTGTCCAACTTACGGTAGCCTGCTTCAGTCTGTAGTCTTGCAGTCCTTGATTTGCCGTGTCAGGGTATCGTTCCGGGGCAGGACACCTCACCATCTGGCGTGATCGAGTAAAATCTCCAAATTGGCCGTCTAGAGCTTCTCTTGGGTAGTTATACGTTGATAATGGGTTCTTGATCTCAATACGCCCCAGGTTCTGGCCGTTTGGAACGTTGACAAATACTCTTTCCGGCACAGTGCAGGGCGGAACGTTGGAATCAGAAGACCAGTCCCAATATGGTGAGCGAAGGTTATTTGCCGCCGCCACGTATTGGTCACGGTATCTTGCAGGGTATTGGGAAGCAATTCCAGCAGCGTGCTCGACCAGGAGCTGTTCGAAAAGCAAGACGAATGGGCGGTGCCAGGGCAGAAAGAGAGCTTCCTGTCTGCTTGGTTAGTATCAAGCCGATACAGAGGCCATCTGCCTGATGCTTCCCGTCCCCCTCAAAACTTACACCGTGAGGGCAATACCCTCCCCAGCCGTTATTGTTGCGTGCCCCTCCATGGTTCCATTCGATAAATGGTAAGCCATGAATGCCTATAAACGGGAGTCAACTACTGGCAATGGTCCCAAGGAAGAGAGGCCGTGACAAACCAGAGACCTGGAAATAGCCAAGAGGGTCAGATGCATTCATCGACTGGAGTGAAGCGAGCGCCTGGATGTAGAGATCCCTGTGAGTGCCTTGTTAGATGGTGTCCTCTCAATGACACTGGATCAAACCCCGGCTCTTCTTACCATTGAGGACCTCCTTCGGAGTACAAGTCATTCACATTCCTCCTCAGGGGAACATTGCCATTGGCGGCCACAGGCGCACCGGTAATAGAGAATTGAGCAGAGGCTAGCAAAGGTGCGAGGCCAATGGCCAAGAGCGCAGTAGCCGACTTGACCAACATTCTGGGCTGATATCGTGAGCGTATATAGATTGACTTGAATCCGCCCGGCCACGACTGAGTTGGAAGATTTCCGTGTCGAGATCATGGCAGCGAACAGCGAAGGGCATGCCGCCAAGATATACTCGTCTACAATGGCTTCCTGTGCTGCAGCCCTGTCAGAGATGAAAGACGAGAAGCTGGTCCCAGAGAGATCCGTGTCCCCAAGCGAGCGGCCACGCCGCATCGGACGGCCCTGGCGATCCCTGGCGATCCCTGGTGCACTTGACATGTTCCCGTGTGCAAGGCAAGGGATTCCCGGCCGCCGCGCTTGTGGTTGCATGCCAGCATGCACTACATCTAAGTGCATGGACTCTTGCTGTGTATCCATGAAAGCCAAGCCGTTTGGTCTGCTCACGAACGGCCTTCTCGTAAGAAACGGCAGGCTATGGCGCTCCGTCCGGAGGCTGGCTCGAGTGTCGCCGACTTGGATGTTGCGTCATCCAATCTAGGGACCGCCTGGGCCGGACGCCATCTTTGGACCCTGAATGAGATGACGGCACGGGGAAACATGGCGAGCTAGGCGAAACCGGAGCTAGCTGCGAACATTGAATCGTCTGACGATCCATCATGGCAGAATGGCCCCCATGGTCTGGAATCGGGCATATCCTCTTCTACCCACATTGACGGCGGACGCGTCGTTGTTGTTTCTTTGCCATGGGGGAAGGAGAAGGCGAGCGCCTGCCGTGTCACTCAATATAGGAATGCGATTGGGTCTGGTTGACAAAACCGCGCCTTCTGTCCAACCGCATGCGCCGAGTCGCTGACCATCACGACTCCAGACTCAGCAAAGAGACAGAGTCTCCCGTCTGCCTTGGAAGACAGGTCTTCTCGCGACAACCGAATCTGTCCACCTGCTGGCTCAGCTGAAACCGCGGGAAGCACATCTTCTTGCTCAGCCCTGTGGGAAAAAAAGGTGTGCGGCCGTCTTTGCTGGCTCAACCGACCGGCCGGTGCCAGGGTTACATGAGGAAAATACGAAATGTTACCTTGCGGACCAGTAACACTGCGGGATCGCGAGATGCGCTTCGCTGTACCGACGCTTCCATCTCGCACCTTGGTCATTTACCCTGGTACGTTGACTCCGTCCACGGCGTCCAGTAGATGGGAATATCGTCCTCCTTGGACGGGGGTATTCCGAGAAAATCGTCAGGCACATGCATCGCCAGTCTGAGATGATAGATCCACTTGGGAGGAGATGCCGGTGTCGCCTTTGGCCCTGAAAGCTTCCGCCCCAATCAGGCAAGGCGGCCGTGTTCATTCATCATCAAAAGTACTAGTACCGCGTCTAAGCCGGAGGCATTAGGTAGTCTTGGACTCTTGGCCATGGTTCTCTCAAGGTGTGGCCGTGTCTAGCTCACGACTGTACAACGTACATCTTGCATTGACGTATTGCGAACACGGCCCGGGGAAGGGCTAGCGGCATCCGACTTATAGCCTTGAGAGTCCACCATGGACGGGGCAGAAAATAAACAAACAAACAAAAATAGTCATAAGAATATTCCCAGCTATAGCACATGCGACGACGTTTGTGCGGCTGTCGTACGAGAACAGCTTCGTGTCCGCCGTGGCCCAGAGTCGACATTGAAATGGGAATGAATATGGCCTCAGTTGACACGAGGCCCAAGTCCAACCGGAGATGTCTCGATTCCACGCAACTAGATTGTTGGTAACCAATCTCTGTATTGATCCATTGCACTTTTCATGCAGTGTCAAGCTGCCTTGAAGCTGCGAAGCTTGCAGCTCGCTTGCCTCATGAGCCACGAGTCAACTATATTACATGACAACTCGGCGCCAAAGAGCGACTGGCTGAAATCATTTCCCTGCCATCCAACTTTAACCATGATGCTTATATTCAGCTTTCGAGAAACCCCCGTGTCCGGCCAGGACAACTACAAATCGGGCGCCCTGCAGATGGGCGCATGGTTCCCTGGCTTCTCATCCGTGCCACCATTACCGATTACCGTTTCGTAGCCAACTCTTGTTACACAGGTTATTAAAGTGGAAAAGGGGAAAAGACGCTCCGTTGACCAGGTCAGCTCCGGCCCATCCGTGACCATGATCCTGGTTTTCCTCCGTAGCTTCTCAATAGACTCTGAACCAAGAAATGTTGCCGGCCAGAACAGGAAATTTATCATGTCATGTCAGCATGGCGAGGCTCGGCTGAGATGCAGTTGCATGGCCACATGTAGCTGTAGCAGAACCGCCTCCATCGACCGATTGGTGAGAGAGCTTCAACTTCCATGTCAGAGTCATGTCTCAACAAATGGTTCGTATAACCTGAGCTTTGTTCAACTGCACATGAACTTTATGGGCCTCGTGTAGTCAAATTGCAATCTCGGTGGGGGGGAAAACAAGCGACTTCTCTTGTTTCATAGGATAATGCTAAATGTACCCTTATGCCGTGCCCCCATGCATCGTAGCAAAGAGAGAATCTTGATGCTCAGCTGAGCTTATGCTTCCAGTAGCTCAGAAATTTTTCATATGGAAAGAAACAAAACAAAAGTCCCCCCCCCCAACCCCCTTTCAGCCGTATTCTCCGGAATATCCGTCTAGACTTGCAACAATCCGATCCGCCTGGGTTTAGTTGTTTGTTAAAAGTGACAGTTTCAGTTTCCGGTTGAGAGGTACCCGCACCGAAACCCTGGTTTGGAGAAAGAAACAGTCTGACTGGATGCGTTTGTATGTACAAAGACAGCCTCGTTTTTCCATTCTTCCCTTATATGGGTGGACCTGCAATGGAAAAGACTGGTGCTGGTGGTTATGGCAGAAGAGAGGGCCGTTGAGGCTTGCATCTTGTTAGTCTTGCAACAACGCCATCCAAGGGAAAGCTATAGTATAGCTTGAGCAGAGTTGATCATGAACCGAGGTGCAATTTCCACACACCAGCTTGAGCTTGTCGACACTTATTCAATGTCCCCACGTTCCCGGTCAACCTCGCAGCGGATCGATATGAGAACATGGCAGATGAAGCCGTCGGCAACCAGATATGAAATCCCCATGTCCGAGTTTCCCAAAGGGGACGTGAGGCTGACTTCGAGGGTTACATCGAGCTCGCATTGCGTGGTTTCGAATATGTCTTCTGCATGTCATTGGAATCATTGGCCAGTGAGAGTCGATACAGCCCAATAGTACCCAACATTGTTTAGGGATCTGCACAACCTAGCAGGGCTTCCGTCTTCAAGTAACAGCTGGAAACAAGAACCCATACAACAATTCTGTGACCTGTCATAAGTCGTGCTATTCAGCAATTCTAGTTAAACCAAACCCCACGTTGCTCAATAAATGCTACCAGAAGCAAAAACATGCTTTCTCTCCTATGCCGCGTATGCCGCTTTGTTTTGAAGGGCCGCCCAAAATGCAAAGTTATACAATAATCAATTCATCGTCGTCATCATCGAGAGAAATCTGTCTCTCTGAGAAATCCATACCCAAACTGTCCCTGCCCGCTTCTCGGATGCCCTTCTCGGTAACAAAACGTGTCTTTTTACGCACTGGCGGAGGATCCCCCCCTTTGTGAAGTTTCTCGCCTTCCTTCATTTTTGACAACTTGTTTCGGAGGTTGGAGCCCCAGCCGAATGCGGCGGCTGTTGAGGATGAGTTTGTGCTGCCCACAACAGAACTCGCCTGCGAGCTATCCGGTCGTTTGCGCTTGATGGGGCTGAGATGAATCGTTCGGTCTTTGCTGGTTAGGCCCAAGGATAGGGCATCACGTTTCGTAGACTGGGCCTCCTGGTCTGGAACGGATCCGTTGGTCTGGTTTGTCGCCGCAGGGCTCTGGCCAGCGGTTCCTTTGAGCCCGGCTCGCTCCATGTATTCTCGTCCTGCGGCGTTGCCTATTTTGCCCAACTTCTTCATCATCTCGCGCTCCTTTTCCTTTGCTTCCAGGCTTCTTTTGACCGACTCGGCTTTCTCTTTCCGGTCGGCTGCACCGCGATCTTTGCCATCAATCAGATCTGCTGCACTAAGAGATCGCGCGGCAAACCACTGCGTCCTGGTCTCCCAGTCGTAGTTGCTTGAACCTTTTTTCTTCTCGTCCTTCTTCTGTCCAAAGCCAAATTTGCTCCGCTTCTCCCACCCCCCAAAACCACTGGAGTTGACCTCTACTCGCGACGATCGTTGCTTTCGAATGGCTTCATTGGAGTGAAATTCACAAAAATGTGTCTTCTTCTTATTCACCCATGCGCCGCAGAGATCGCCGTCCTTTTTCACGGACTGACAGAAACCCAAGTCACGAGCAGAGCCAATCTCTAATATCGTGTCTTCGTCCGAGTTGATGACCAGACTGAAACGACCAGTGTCTTGCCGCCCTGGCGGCGGAGGCATAATGTTCGGGTTAAGGATGGCAACGACAGTACCTTCGGTTAGTTTCCAGAACCGTGTAAACCCAGAATTGAATAGAAAGAGATCCAGCTCAAAATCTAAATCTGTCAGTGTCATGACGAGGTATTTGCCTCGATCTTCTTGTTTTTGATTTGCAGTGGGCTTATGTGCTCGTGGCTCTGATTTGCGGGCCACAACAGCAAATACCACAATATCTTGTTCCACATCCGGTAAAGCGTAATCGGGTGATTTTACATCTCTTAAAAGGTCCTTGATGTTGAGTATTTTCTTCTTGGAAACATGTCGGGTAACGACAGTGTGTGGTAGTATCCGTTTTGAGAGATGGAAACAGGAATAGACCTCAAAGGACGCTTCGTCTGTCCCTGACGACTCATCAGTAGCGCTTGCCCCCAAAGTTGAAGATGATAAATTTGAATTATGAGAATCTGGCCGTGGTTGGTGAAGACTTGGCGCAGTCTTGCTTCGAGGTAACTTTGAAGCTGCCGGGGCGTGTTGTGACAAGATCTCTTCACGAGTAAATGTCGGCGGAGGCAACGGTTCGTCTGGAATCTCGACTGCGCTCTTCTTGAACCGTTCCATCTCATCCTGTCCAATGCTAAATGCATTGGTGCGCGCTCTTTGTATTCTATCAATCCTTTCCGCTCTAGCAGCCTCCTCCGTCCGTGCTGAGGCCAGTCTCTCATTGAAGCTCAATGGTCTCGCAGTCTCTGGTGATAAAGCAGAAGAGTGCACTGATCTGGATCGATTCAAGTATCCTCCAGTCTGGGACGATGTGCCCGGCTTGTTTCCTTTCTGGCTCGGGGCGCGCTTGAGAGAGACATCTTTGGCTTTCAAGCCCTTATCAATGCCCAAGAATACCCTACTTGGCGACGTTTGTTGTTGCAGGAATTGGAGTTTTCGAACAGGTGATGCAGGCACTGTGACCTGGTTTTGGGAAGCCGGTCGTACATTCTCATCCGCGCCTGGTGTGCGCGCGCGAGCACGACGATTTGGGCTGGGCAAAACGGGGTCTGACTGAGCGTCTGCTTCACCGTCTCTGTGCGAGGCGGCTTTTTCCCTAGCCTTTGCATTTTGAAGTCTTTTCAGTTTCAACTTTGCTTGTATCTCTTGAAGCTTCAGCTGCAATGTCTCCTCGTCTTCGTCTTCGTCGTCGTCGTCGTCCCCTCCGGATGATTGAATGCCCAGACCAGCGCCGGGTGATGAAGTAATAGCCGCCAATGCTCGAGCACTTCTCATGGGCGAAGGTGACGGTGACGTTCGGTTCATCATCTCGCGATATCGTTGACGTCCACCAGGTGTGCTTAATAGGGCTTCGTGAGGAGATCGAGGCGGCCATTGCGGCTCGGGATCTGCAGCACCTATGCGTCAGTCCAGAAGTCGCATAGCAGTCTAATTTGGGATTGAAATCTCACCCGGTGCCATCGCGTGACCTCACAGTAGCAACCTTTGGGCAGCAAGAAAAGGGGATTTCGAATAAATATCAGAAGTGAAGCGAAAGGCCTGGGGCAAGCAAAGGCGCATAACCGTACACTCGGCTATGGCCGTTGAGCGGCCCAAGCCATAGAGCTGGAGCAGTGCTCCAGGCTTGTTTTTTCAATGTCCAAATGGAATGGCTCTGCCTGCGTATCAAAACGAAAGCAATTACATCCGTCAAAGCTAAAAAGGTCGATATCGAAAATTATGATGAAGCTCCGCGATAAGGTGTGCTAGCGTATGGGTAACATCGAAGGCTGAGTGCCGGCGGCCCATCGAATGGGCCATTGCGGCTCCTGGCTTTTCCCAGACTTGCGCACTGGGACTTGGCTTTTCTCGTGACACGCTTTACGCGTCCAGATCCCTGCAGCCTCAGAACCAGACGCGTTTCTTACCCCGGGACACTCCCGACTCTGCAGTTTGCTCGCTGGAGTATTTGGCCATGTACGGAGTACCTACCAGGTACTTAGAGGCTGTAGCAAGTTACCTAGCCTGATGCATCCTGTCGGGTACCTGGCCAGGTCTACACCAACGTCTCCCTGCTTCTTGCTCGCGTTCAGACTCCCACCCATGACCACATTTTATTTCGAAACATAATCAATGGCGCATGATTTCCTTGGATTGGATTTTGGAAACATATTTTGATAGATCTCTGTCTTCTTTGGCCTAAAAATTTTGGAAACATTCCATCTTATTACGCCATTGATCCCAGTTGATCGCATGAAACCAAGGCCATGCCGCGAACGAGGTCTACCAAACCAGCCGCGAGCGAGTCGACGGACACTCCAGCAGCCAGTCTTGCCTCCAAATACACGCTCACTCCCAGAGATGGCTCGTCACCGGGCATATTCATCTTACCAAAGACTGCAACTCCAGAAGCACGCATAGTCACATTGCCCCATCCGCGAAATGGCAAACCATCTCGGTATCTCGTCTGTCCCAAGACCGGCATCCACGAATTCACAAAGATTTCAGCCCCCCAGTCGGCACCCCGAAGCTGGCTGATCGAGACCAGAGCCGATTCGGGCGACGGCGATACAGACAGCAAGGAAGCAGACCCGCATGTCGACATAGTATCTTCCTCCGACATGTTTGTCGCAACTACAATAGATGCACTCTTCCTGGTTTTACCGTCATTGGTCGATGCCACGGTGCAAAAGGGCTCGGATGAGAAGAAGAGGCTCTTTTTGTCAAGTGACGACCACTTCGACAAACTCCCCGAGGAAAGCTCCCACTTGTCCGAAATTTTACAATGGGAAGCGACCAGAGCGCTTATTGAGTCAAGAATGGAGATCATTTGTGACACTGTAGAGGCCGGTGACGAGAAGATGTTCCGACTCAGCGAGAAGAAACTCGTTGCTACGATCCTTGAAAAGGCCAAGAGGATGAGCGATGGAGGTCTGCCGCCTACTTTGGAAGAGAAGTTCGTCAAGAGGGCATTAGAGGCACCGATTCTGTTACATCGCAGCAACTTGGCAGCTAAAGTTTCCGAAAATCAAGCGGCCGTCGAGGTTGCAACAGAATCCGAGGTTTCTACCCCTGTTACCGATTCCGCTCAGTCTCAATCAACAACTGTCACGACCGACTCAAATTCATCGTTCGTGTCACAACCTTCCACTGCGGCAACATCATTTGTTGAAGATGGCCAAGCCGAAGACGCCGCCATGACTGCCATCCAAGCGTCTGCGGAAGTCACTGCGCTGCAGAGACTCCGCGTCGCCTTTGATTTTATTTGCTCCCGATATATCCCCACCGCTACTACAGAACAACTAAAGCGCCATCTGTCCCAACAAGACATGTGCTCAGTCGACTTCTCACCGCTGGACAAGTATCGAGCTAAATTGGCAGAGCTGCGTGCTGAAGCCGTTGCCGCAAATTCAACGGCTGACTATTCGAGGAAGCGAATGGGGGACGAAGAGGAAGATGCACTTCGTCAGGAGAAGAAGCGAAAACTGGAAGAGGAGAAGAAGCGTAAAGCGAATGAGAGCCGTGGCGTTAGAGAGCTCAAGAAGGTCAACACGAGTGGGATGATGAAGCTCAGTCATTTTTTTAAAGCAAAATAAAGCAATTCATTTAAAAGTTCAAACCGGGTATCTAGGATGCCAACAATATTGAAAACGTCATGTGACGCATAACGTACATATTCACATCATGAACAACATAAACCGTCTTTCATCTTGTCCCCCGTGTGCGACCTCGCGTTGACCGTACCCCACGGCCTATCCCTGAAGTTCCGCGACTTCTTGATGAGCTGGATGTAGGTGGTTCGGGCAAACGGCCTCCCGTCGTGCCACTTCTAGTAGCAATTCCTCCGCGGCTCCGAGTCCTTCTTAAACCCCGTGTACCTCTAGAAGTCGAGGGAGCTAACCTTCTAGCAGTCTCCTCCTCTTCTCTTCGTCGGCGCAATTCCTCTCGTCTTTGCTCTTCTTCTGCAGCCTTGCGCTCGGCAGCGCGCTGCTTTTCTAACGCTTCAGCCTCTTGTTCAGCCAAGTCCTGGGTCACGCCTTTCCATCCGGGGTGAAGGATTAGGCGCTGGTTGTGTTCGGTCTGCGATAGTATTCTCGTCCACGTGTTCAATAAAGTTGACGCATTGGCGACAGTCTTAGCAACAACCTAGCATCATGGGATTAGGAACCCAGAAAATAGCGAGGTCTTCTTCCAAACTCACCTGCATATTGCCACCCGCTCGATTCAGCGTGCCTAACAGGCCTTCAATGCCTTCATTGACACTTCTGACACCCTCCAACTCTCTGCGCAATAAATCATCCCGGCTCACAGTCTCTGATGCAGGGGGACCCGTCGGGGTTTTGGGAGTCTTTGGGGTTTTGGGGGTTTTTGGACGAGCATCGTGGGAGGGCGATGCCCAGATATCAGACTCGGTGTATTCGGTGTCGTCCGCCATGGATTCGTGGGTGTGTACGTGCCGAATGTTTCGCGGGGCAGAGAGGCGGTATTAGATAATCACAAGAAATAGAACTAAGAAGTGTGGCCAGAGGCAAGGGTCTAGAATTGTTATGTGTGTTGAGAATGACCATGGAGTGACGTGATGCACGACGGCACATGATACGGCGCGTCACTGTGTGGTGGAGGGGCGTTGCTGGTTCGTTTGAGGGGCCCGTACTCCGTAAATCCACATGAAATAACAATGCAAATCAGGCCACGGACGACGGCAAGGTCGCAGCAAAATAGCGGCTGTCGGGCAGCCATCAAGTGCCAAACAAGCTTTGATCTGTAGTGTCGACCACCCCTTTGCCCTGATTGGCCAGCCGTGGCGCGAAACAGACGCGTCGAGCGAAGTAGGGAGACGCGTGTGAGGTCGATTTTAGTGGGCTTATAGGCCAAGGGCCAGTCACATGCGCTAAAAGAGTCCAGGGCACACAGCAAATGGGCGACGGCTGGGCGGCTTTGAAGCAGCGAGACGCAGAAAGCAGGGGGGCTGGTGCCCGCAGTTACCAACGACGCATTCCCGTCCCAGCCTCCCACTTACATCCAGTCTAAGCTCATGAATGTCGAATCCTTCTCCTCCCATGCTCCATACATTTAACACATTTCATCTTTACTAATTTTCGACAACACCAACTGTGCGCATTGCCGTCAAGATCCCACAGCGTTCTACTTCCCCTAATCGATTTGCTTGTTTAATTGGCCTTATTGTTTAGCATTTCTTCACTCTTGTTAACCTTGCCTTGCCGCTGCCCGAAAATTACCCTAAACTCTAGGCTTTATCTACGACTGGCATTACTCAGGCATCCGCTTCTATGCCCCAGACACCGTAACAGAGCAGTAAAGCCAAGGCAGAGCGCCAGATCGCATAACACTATACGCATTAGTGTCTCATTCACGCCCGCATACACCTTTCAATAATGGCTTTCGCCAATGAACCTGCCGGCGCCAAAACGCCTTCACCGCCCAGCACTATCCGAACTCCTCCTGCACCTCAACTAGGGTTTCATGATAGCTGGGAACCTTACTCTCCTCCGCGCAAGTCGGCAAGACTGTCTTCACAAAGAGCCGCCAATCGAACCCCTTCACCTCGAGCTTCCCACCGTCAGCAACCCGGTTCCCCACGAACAGCGAAAAAGAGCCTCGCTCAAACTGGCGCTCCCATGGTTTCACCAGTGACGTCTCCTCGCAAGAGGTCACACCCCGCTCTCGACTCTCGCCGTCAGGTGTCTTCATCTTTGACTGCCGAAGGAACTGCCAATGCTGCCGTCGCGCTTGGTCTCAATGTAGACAAAGGCGTGCAACGCTCGACGACGGCTTCGGTTTCACAATCCGCTGGTATGCTGCCCACGCCATCAAAGACGCCTCAAAAGCCACCAAATGAAAAGACTGCGGCCAGCATTCAATCTTTTGCCCGAAACCTCTTCTCGTCTGAGGAAGAAGTCTTGCCATCTCCTAGGAAGCGACGATCTAAGAAATATTCCGGAGTTACGATGGAGAGTTTCACGGCCGAGGAAGAAGAGGACCCCATCACTATTTTCACCGATTCGCAAGACCGTATCCCTGAGAAGGACAACAGTGAAGCAAATCCGTTTTATGGCAGCACGGCCATGGCCGCCGAACCAAGCAAGAGACAAAGCCGGCGAAAAGTAGTTAGCATTCCTGGCGAGGGTGCTCAGTCAATAGACGAGGCTGCTCGTCGCGAGGATGGTATAGTTTATGTCTTGTAAGTCTTTGAACTTTTATTCTGTATCTGTCCTGTTTTCTCTCTTTTTTTTTTTTTTGGAATAATGATGCTGACAAGCGGTTTAGTCGTGGCAAGAAGTTCTTCCGCAAGTTTTCTGAACAGGACCAATCTGAAGAGATTGCTGCCTCTGCCGAGGATGACGAATCGCGGCTCAACCGACCCCTCACCCGTGCCTCTGTGAAGCCTCGACTCCTCTTCCCCACGCAAAAGACTACTGCGGAGGATGATGAGGAAGCCTTGACTGACGTGGAGGACATGAACCTGATTGACGAACACGTCCCCCAAACACCCATGAAAGCACATTCGATTCCAGCAAAGACCCCGGAAGCACCAAAATATGCACCCGTTTCCCCTCCTGACACAAGACGCACAACCCGTTCGACAAATAAGCTGGCGGATACGCCCATGAAAGGCACAGGCCGCAAGAGTCCGTTCGACTCGTGGCCTAGAACAAAGGAGCACAAGAGCCAGTCGCCAGCACCCAAGAGAGCCGGCGAGAGTCTTGCTTCCGAAACCACCAAACGAACTCGTGCTTAGACCGCGGACTTGGGGCCTTGGTGAAATGACCTTATTCTTGTTTCGAGTAGATAATATGGCTTGGAGAGTATTCAAAGATTTTTGTCACGGTTTGGCATGGCTCTGCAGAATGAGTCATTGTATTGGAGGATGGTGTCGTGCTGACGGGACGATTATTTTCCTTCGCAATCCTGGATTACCGGACTGTTTTTTATACCTGACCTGGAATGAACGAGGTTTTCGATTCTATCAAGGCGTTTGGAAGGGGACAGGATATTTGAAGCTATGCGGCAAGAATGCTCAGTTCCGAGAAAGGCATCATAGATTTACAAGTTTTCAAAATTAAATGTGTTACTCAGTTTTAATATCAACCGAGGAAACACCCTTGCACGGGTCCAGTTTATGTTACTCCTTGTGGTCTGTGTTATTTCTTTAGAAAGCTTTATCTGCCAAACAATGCAGCTATATTGACTTTGGTAGTCACCATCGCGGCGGATAAAAGCCGCGGAAGTTTTTGCCCCACGCCGAAACGGACTTGACTTTTCTGCCCCTCATGTCGTTCTCTGTAGACATGGCCCGCCCTTCTTCACCCACCATTCTTGCTACTACTTCAATTGCGCCATTGTCGAATACCATAGGCAGGAGTCAAGGCATTTTATGAATTCAGCGTCATTCTCATTCTAAATTTTGATTTCTTGGATTTATTCTGGCGTCTTGGGCTGCTCATTGGGTTTGCTGACTCTTCGAGACGAGGCCACGGGATAAATACTACCACGTTTTGGATCTTCGGTCTTGACCATGCATATCCTAGTCACTAACGACGATGGACCACCATCATCACACTCCTCGCCATACATTCGCTGTCTTGTGAAGCATCTGGAGGATGCAGGGCACATCGTATCAGTCTGCTTGCCTCATACCCAGCGCTCATGGATCGGCAAAGCCCATATGATTGGGCAAACTCTTAAACCCACGTACTACACGCCTTCATCCAACATCCACGGCGAGGACAATGAGGGAACGACACGTCAATTGCCCTCTACGGCAGCTGATGCCGACGAATGGGTTCTTATTGATGGGACGCCGGCATCATGTGTCCAGATTGGATTGTACCACTTCTTTCAGGATAAAGGCCCAATCGACCTAGTTATCAGCGGACCCAACTATGGGCGAAATACGACGTCTGTGTTTGCTCTGAGCTCTGGGACACTGGGTGCTGCACTGGAGGCGGCTGTCTGCAGAAGGAAGGCTATTGCTCTCAGCTTCGCCTTCTTCTCGAGGAACCACGACCCTCTTATTATTGAGGCTGCCTGTCGCCATGGTGTCCGGGTTATAGAAGCTCTATACAAGCAGTGGCCCACGGACGAAAGCGTTGATGTGTATAGCGTCAATGTCCCGCTGGTAGAGGGAGTCGAGGAGCACAAGACACTCTGGGCGGATATGCTGCAGAATTACTGGAAAGAAGGAAGCTGCTTCCAGGAGATTGATGGTGATACAGGCGACGCTGACGAAGAAGAGGCTCGAATTAGGCAGGGTGAAATTGATAACGGGTCGACTTTACAGGAGAAGAAGGGACACAAGCATAAGCATTTCAAGTGGGCTCCGAGGATGGCGGATGTTTACAAGAGTGTAGAAGAGTCTGGTCCCGGTAACGATGGGCGAATTATTCGAGACGGGAACACAAGGTAAGAGGACCAATTCTCTAATATTACGTCATGTCCTAGAAAGCTGACAAGTTTTGAAAAAGCATAACTCCAATGAAAGCCAACTTTGCAATCTCACACCCTGTACCCGCCGCCACGGAGTTTGAGTTTGGGTCGTAAGTCAACACTCCTTATAGAATTTCTTTTTTTCCCTTCTTCGTTTTGGATTTCGGGCCGTACACAAATAGAGACGATGAGCTATACAAGAGGCGAAACTCTGAACATGTACATCATGCACTTTGCATACTTGGTCCATAGACTTCTTGAGCAGTACTCTTACCATGGTGTTATTTTTTAGTTCTTATAAAGTATTGCCACTCAGAGAAAACTCAAAGCAAGATAGTGAAGCGACAAGTGCAGATGCAGCTTTTCAAGCCATCATTGCCTACGAAGATCCCTATGTGCAGCCCCTTATTGTCACTGCACTGAATGCCATATTTCCACGAGGCTTGGTCAAGCTCGTCACGGATATTTCGATGACAGATGACTTTTCAATGGCCAAGTTTTTGGACTCTCCGGAGTCTAAAGTAGTACAGATCACGCCCTACGAATCCATTGATTTCGAGTTTGCGGCAACGCATCCGACATCGTGTCTGATAAACAGCTATATGATCCGCAAGGCCTTGATCCGCAAGCACTATCTCTCGGCAACTGTAGATCACTGGGTTGCGAAGAACCCTGATTCCCCGCTCAAAAAGCACGTCAAACGAAGCGAATCCTTTGAAGTCGACTACGCCGAGTTTCTAGACGACGCACTGGTCGAGGCCTTCGATCTCCGAGAGAGCATGGACCGCAACGCTGAAATGGACGGAAGTGATCCGTCAAAAAGGGAATGGTGGATCTTGAAACCCGGAATGAGCGACCGAGGGCAGGGGATTCGTCTATTCAGCACAATGGAAGAACTACAAGACATCTTTGACCGTTGGGAAGCAGACCGCCCTGACAGCGACGACGACGAGGACTATACTCACTACCAAGACACCCACGGCGAAGGCGGCGACTACATCACTACCTCTCACCTCCGTCATTTTGTCGCCCAACCCTACATCCACCCACCGCTTCTCTTGGATGACCGTAAATTTCACATCCGGACCTATGTCCTCTGCACAGGCAGTCTCACCATCCATGTCTACAAACATATGCTCGCCCTCTTCGCCGCAAAGACCTACTCTTGTCCCTGGCAATCGCCCGACGACATCGAATCCTTCCTTACAAACACATGCCTCCAGGAATCGCCCAACGAGAACTCGGTCCGGCGTTTCTGGGACCTGCCGCTGCCCCAGACGCAGCTCTCTGGTATATTTGAACAGATTTGCAGCGTGACGGGTGAGGTATTTGAGGCAGCCGCTCGGGCCATGCCGGTTCATTTCCAAACGTTGCCGAATGCGTTTGAGGTGTTTGGGCTGGATTTCATGGTTGACCAGGGTGGAAAGACATGGTTGTTGGAAATCAATGCTTTTCCAGACTTCAAGCAGACGGGCGGGGATTTGAGTGAGATCGTGGAGGGGTTTTGGAGGGGTGTTATGAGAGTCGGTGTTGGAAAATTCTTGGGTGTTGACGTTGCGAAATGCGAGGATGAGGGGGATATGGTTTTGGCTAGGGATGTTGATCTGGGGAAGAGGTGATTCGATGATTCGATCATGGAAGGGGGATTGCGGCTGTCTCTCTACGGTCCGGCATACGGAATATACTCAAAACTCTTGGAATTTATGTGCTAGAAATGATGTAGTGCGTGAGTGAGCAGCAACATCACTTATCAACATTCAAGATTTAGTTGGTATCCTGTATATGCTATGACCCCTATTTCCGAGTGATTCCTCAACTGTCGCGAGAACGGGAAGGGGCACCTGCGATATGACCAGAGTGATAGCCGACGCTGTACTCAATTTTGAGGCCATTCACACAATTCCATGCCATCTCTCGTCAGCGTTCTCTCTGCGCAGCTTTAATGAGCAGCAACTTGGCGTGAATACAGTTCACATCTACATACCTGTTTCATGTACATGTTTGATGGCATGCGGCCACCAGCACACGTCACATATTGCAACCCAAACTACGCTATCTTGCATGCCTGCCGTTCAAATAAACACTCGAGAGTCGAAGCCATGAATGTAACTATCCCACCTCCAAAACTAACATCCCAACAACATTGATGCAGCCATGACCTCTGTATCACTACATATCCACCGCAACCAACGTGGCTCGGCGGTGGCTTAGATCACTGCGCCCTCGGTTCTCCTCTTCTGCAATCCCGTCACTACATGTGTCTCCGGGTCCGTTATCCGAACTGGATGCCGATTCCCGGGTCGACTGGATTGGCAAAATCCTCGGAAAGCAAAGGAGGCATGGAAACACACACGCTGGGATATCAAAACTAGGACAGACACACACGAACACACATGAAAGCCGGGATCGATATTGGTCCCTGGTGAAAGACTTGGGAGTTTGCTCTTCTGGAGATTTGGAACAGGACCCACGACGCAAGATTAGATGGACGGTAACAAGGTGTATCGGAACGACTGGGAGATGTGTTGTGGCACTGCTGGCAGACACGAGGGTGGTATCCGAAGAATATCAGGTTACTTTGGACTCCGGAGGAAAGGAAGAAGTGATGGCATGATGACAGCTGTGCTCATGCTGGGAAGTATTTGGTAGTATATCCCTGCCCCGTCCGAAAAGGAAAAAAAAAAAAAGAAAAAAAAGAAAAGAGGCAAAGCAACGTGTACCAGAGACATCTATCTCATGGAGTCAAGGTATGGTGCCTGCCCTCACCGCTTTGAATGCTACAACGGAATGAAAATGTTCGAAACATGCACGCTTTGATTCTAGTATCAAGAAACAACCGCCGCTCTCCGCCAAGACCAACACAGCCTTATAAAGTGGTCCTTGTCGACTCTTCTCCGCAAGTACCTTAAAGTACTACACGTGAAGGCATCGCCAACCATTCGCGTCTAAACTCTTTTCGGGCTCGTCTAGCTAAGCTACAATGAAACAAGGCATCCGTTTCAAAACGGCCACCTTGTTTGCTGGGCATCATTGTTGCGTAGCAAATAGTAGTATGAACTTGTGCCCGGTGAAGTCGCTTGCTGCGGGAAGCATGTAGTAGTATATGCATTGAGGCTGAGCACTCAGACTGGGCCGGATTAGGAAAGAGGCAATTGATATCGATTGACTATGTATGCAGAAGATAGGGAGGGGGGAGGACGCAACACAAAAGGACTCGGGGGCAAATAAAGGCGTTTGGAAGCGGGAGAAAGATGGAACGAATCCGGATATTGAATAGTACTGAGCCAGGCGCTCATTCATTACCATGTCTACTACTCCGTACTATGGTGGCACTGAGGACTGTGTTTTCAGCTACGTACTGTGTTGTATTTTATTGGCTGTCTGGTGGCTGTTGCGAGATGCCATATTGCCGAAAAGTCCATTCGCGCCAGGTGGAGTTGCAAGCAAGCATGGTGCTGTTATCTTTTTACACTTTCAACGTGCGACGCGAACGTACGACATGTCAGCTGTGCGGCGTGTCATCACATCCATACGTACATACTCCGGTATGCTTGTACATACGTGTGCCACCCAAAACATGAGACATCACACAAGGATATCGCCCCAGGCAAGATTTGGGACCTGCCAGACCTTCAACTGGACCCGAACACGTATGTATGTAGATATAGGTCGAATGACACATTTTGTAAGGAAGCCCAGCGGAGTCTCGGTTGCCGTTTTGCCACGGCAAGACACGGCAGCCTCATGGACCATGGTTTTGCAAATGCAGTTGACTGGTGCGGAGTACAAGTGCGAGCTGAAAAGGTTGGATTTGTTAGCGTTGACGCTTCCACGATAGACACAAATATTGAACAGTGAGGCTGTGCTGCAGACGCCAAAGGCCTGATATGTGCTGATTGGTCCTTGGTTCATGGAATGAATGTTCATCATGGTGCTTCCGGCAGTCCTGGGCCTCTGGTCCCTGATATCATCATCACAGACATGACAGTCAATAACCAAAGCCATGTGGGGATACAGACAAGCCGTCTTGAATATTGATTGAATATCGGAGCTTGAGGCATTTTGGCGACAGGCTGCTGTGCGCGGACTTGTGGTGGATGTTGCGGAGTAGGTGATGGTATCGCTAATGAATTAATTTCTGCAGGGACTCATGTGGTAGGCGGTTGAAACGGGAGTTTTGCCTTTTTGATAACTTTTTGATTGCTATGGGTCCACGGGAGGAGGTTGCGTTATATATGTACGGAGTATTAGCACGGACTGAATGAGCTCCTCCTCCCCGTGCGATGACGTCTGGAGCCTCGTGGCATTCGAATCCGCGATTCCAATGCGCGAGTCGACAATCTGAAGTGTTTTGTCTCCCAATCGACCACACTGGCTTGAAGAGGAGCAGGTGGCCAAAAAAACAGGGATCGAGTCGATGAGTCCACCATCGTCACCATCGATGAGATGCCAGCGGGGCTTACCAAAGATGCTCATGTTTCTCTTCCATGCTCCTGCTGCCCTGCCTGGTCAGTCATTCTGAACTAGTCCTGACAGACCGCTGGGGCTGGAGAGTGTCAGCAGTAGCTTAAGGGGATTAAGGTGTGTTCTTGGGACGGGATAGCTCCAGGATAGCTCCAGGATGCTGCAGCCACGGATCTGAGCTGAATTTAGCGGCCCGCTTATGTCCAGGTTGGAGCGTCTGGAGTGACGGGGAGACTTTTTCCCTCTCCCGGTTTGTCGCGTTGAGGATGTGAATCGTGTCGATGTCACTATGCGGCCGCCTCTGCTTCTGCTTTGCTTCTGCCTCTGCCCCTATCCGTGATTCTCTGTCATCGACTTATCGATTGACTTCATCGATGAATGACACGCGGCTGGCAGGCTCCTTGGAGAGTTGGCAGATGGTGGCCATTTCCTGTTGTGAATCAAACAAAAGGAGGCCACATTCAAGCCCTTGAAACGCACCGAGAACAGCCACATTCACGGCACACCACCGCTGGACTGATTGCTGTTGATGCAAGGGACACGCCTTGAACATCTACCCTGGTACTACTTATCGATGGCTATGACCGTACGCCAAGGCGGTCATAGACTCATAGCAACAGCCAGAGACAAAGGCGCTAATATGAGCATGACTGAATATTCATGCAACGACCACTTATTCTTTTCTGAGGCTGAGTGATGGGACTTTGCAAATCATGAAGCACGCATCACGCAAGGCCGTATTTAGTCTACCCGCCCTTGTTGAGAATTTCCGGACAACTGGCTGTGGCAACAGTAGCAGTAGGCGTTCTGCGCATTGGCATGTTGAGAAAGCCACGCCAAGAACATGGTTGACCAAGAATCGCCCACTATTACGGCGTTGACAATACCATGAAGGGTCGTCGAGCGCTCAGCCACATCCTCAATGCGCATCATATTTGCCATTCAATCTAGATGTCGCCACTGGGGAGGCCGCCATCGCCGCCGTTGCAGCGCCGGCCATTCCGTCTGCGGAAGTTGGAGGTCGACTGGACAATCCAACAGAGACTGACTCCCCTCAGCAAAACGCGAAGGCGAGCATAGGGCGGTGCTTTGTCGGAATCATGTTTCGTGCTAATTAGAGTCTGCACGCATACTACGACAGATGCGCTTGGGTTTGGAGACCAATCAGAACTTGCATCCTGCCGATTCAGCACAAAGCACTTCCTAAGCTTTGAATAGCCATGTTTGCCAGACGTACAATTCATCAAGAGAGAGAGGCCCGCAAACGTACCATGACCATCGTGCGATTTAGGCACAGGCATCGGATCCTGACGGAATCCCTCCTACTGTCAACTCAGCTCACAGCATGGTTGGGCTGCCTCACAGACACGTACCTAGATAATGTACCCCGTACGGTACTACTCAATATCAGGGAAAGGGTCTCGTACTCTTTCCGCCACGGGTCGGTGGCGCGGTACTTGGAGATCAGGGTCATCCTGGCGTGGCTTTAGTCAGTCTTGTGTCAGCGTCGTGGCCTAACAGCACCGCGGTAAATTAGGGAGACGGGAGCTGGTATTCTTGGCTCTGGCCGAAGTAACGCAGAGTATCGCTCAACAGTGGTACATGATAACATGATGGCGGTCTTGGGTGCTGAGTACGAGCACTGCCCAATTCAATGGACCTACCAGACCAGACGGCAACACATGATGGTCAGGCCGCAAACCTGGACTCGACTCCTGCGTTCAATGACGACTCTTCTGTGGAATCAGCCAACACCAGACACCGCATAAGCCATCGAGTCGGTGGACTCAGCGTTGTAGCCATCCCACACTTGGGCCTAACCACCGTCAATCAGCCTTCCTGGTGACACTGGAGCATCCTGAAGCAAAGACTCGGCGACGGCGATTCACCATGGTACGGCACGGTGGGCTGGGGACCACAGTACTCCGTACTAGTATTCTGTGCTGTCCGTACGCAGTATTTGGCTTGTGTTATTAGCCAGGGCACTCGTAGGCCTTCGGACGCTGTCCCACGTTAGCCTTTGCCTGGGACTGCACGGAGAAACTCACTCCACACACAGAGTGAATGTAGGAGCCTAAGAAAGGGGTCGGCTGGGTGGCACCTAACTGGAAGTTGTAAAGGCACCGAAAATTCGCCCTTGACAGAGCCCGAGAGCTAAGACCTCGGAATGAGCCATGTAACGATTGGAGCCCTCCCCGTCTCTGTGCTGCCAGTTGCCACGGCTCGTCCGTCACCAAGCAACCTTGTCTTATTTGCCAAATTTGCTACGCGGAAAATCTGAGCGAGACAGGAACTGCCCCGTTGCCGTTCAATGGGCCGCCACTTCTCCAATCATCCCGCGGCGGCTTGCCAGGGTTGCCAGGGTTCTGGAGGCATCCCCAGTTCCAAATCTTGGGAGTGGCAGCTAAAGTTCCACAAGTACCCAAGTTTCTTTCTCTGGTGGCCCCACTCTGACCTGGCGCGCCCAATCAAGCTGACCTTTTTTTTTGCACAGCCTCAACCTTCGCCTGATTCGGTTTACTTGCAGGTCCATCGAACTTCACCTTGGAGCACACAACTGCAGCACCGGCGGCAGTCTGGCGTGTTGCTTGTGTTCGCCGCTCCATTCACTCCTTGAACGCCTTTCTTTTCACTTCGTCTTGACCTGTTGTGCTCGATATGTTCTAGATCCCCTAGCTGAAGTCTTTTAGCAGCAACCGCTTCGGGGCGTTGTTCGTTCGCTGCGTGTTCGAGGCTGTCCCCGTACTAATTAAACTCGCCATACTTTCTTTCCTCGACACCCTGACGCCTGGATTTGCCTCCTCTACGTCTACCCTGACCTCTGTGCCTAGACATTACGCCTTCGCGCTTCTCCTACTACGACCCAGCTCCGATATCTCCATGATCTCGTCTAGACAGGCTTCCGCATAGCCTCCCTTTGACTCCGTCATCACGACCCATCTCTGCCCCCCAGCTGCCTCCGCCGGTCCAGCTGTGTGCCAGAGGCGATGACGGACGGTGGTGAACTAGGGCCGCGTCCGCCTGGCGCGGCCCCCCGGCGACAAAGAGCGTACGTGCTCCCTCTTCTCAGATATCTGCCATGTTGGCTGATATATTTGTGTACTGGCCCAAATCTTATGTTGTGTGCTAACTCAGAAAACAACACAGGCCGACCATCAACATTGACACGGCTGCTGTCAGTAGCGGTGGTAACGTTGTCGAGATGCCTCAAGAATCAACAGAATCGCAGCCGCAGCCGCAACCGCAACCGCAACCGCAAACGATGGCCACGCCCATTTCCACCCAGGATGACACCGTGAGCCCATCTACTATTGTGGAACAGCCGCCATTCGGCTTCAATAGCCAACGCTCGGAACTGCAAGCGGACACTTCGTTCGATAGCCGTGAGAACAGGCCTACTAGCCCTCACAATGTTTCGAGTCCCGTACTATCGCGAACGCACGATGGGGGCGCGGGCTTCTTGTCTGTACCCAACCACTTACGGTCAAGACAGAACTCAGTGGATTCGGATGATGTGGCCCGTTCAGTGACTTCACACGGTGACACGACGGTAGTTGCCTCTAGTTATACCCAAACCGACAAATTAAAGGCCTCTGGTAACGAAAAGATTATGAAGGACACTAGAGCCTTGAACCCGGACACCGGAACCGAGAACGATTTCAAGGTCGACAACAATCCGTTTGCTTTTACCCCCGGCCAATTGAACAAAATGTTCAATCCCAAGAGCCTATCCGCCTTTTTTGCCCTCGGTGGCATGCGAGGCCTCGAGAAAGGTCTCCGATCAGATCGCAAATCTGGTTTGAGCTCGGATGAGACTTTTTTGGATGGCGAAGTTACCTTTGACCAGGCCACGGCTGAGAACGATAAGAAGGCCACCGAAGGCGCCATCACAACCACTGCTGCAGTCGCGAGGATGCAGACTAACAAGTCCCGAGGAAACGACTCCTTTGCCGACCGATATCGTGTTTTTCGAGATAACCGTCTGCCTGTGAAGAAGGGAAAGAGTCTGCTAGAGTTAATGTGGATCACCTATAACGACAAGGTCCTGATTCTACTATCGATTGCCGCCGTCATCAGTCTTGGCGTTGGTCTCTATCAGACATTCGGACAGAGCCATGGCGATGAGCCCGCTGTTGAATGGGTCGAAGGTGTGGCGATTATTGTTGCCATTGCCATTGTCGTCATTGTCGGGTCTCTCAACGACTATTCCAAAGAACGCCAGTTTGCCAAGCTGAACAAGAAGAAGCAAGATCGCAACATTAAAGTCATACGCTCTGGTCAGATCTCAGAAATCTCGGTTTTCGATATTATGGTTGGTGACGTGGTTCATCTTGAGCCTGGTGACTTGGTCCCCGTTGATGGTGTTCTCATTGACGGCTTCAACGTGAAGTGTGATGAGTCTCAGACAACGGGCGAGTCTGACATTATCAGAAAGCGACCCGCCGACGAAGTCTATCAGGCCATTCAAAATAACGAAAGCTTGAAAAAGATGGATCCCTTTATACAATCTGGTGCCCGCATTATGGAAGGTGTCGGCACATACATGGCTACATCAACCGGTATCTACTCCTCGTACGGGCGAACGCTCATGGCCCTGAATGAGGACCCTGAGATGACCCCTCTCCAGGCCAAGCTCAATGTCATCGCTACGTATATTGCGAAACTTGGTGGCGCCGCCGGACTCTTGTTGTTCCTCGTCCTCTTTATTGAGTTCCTTGTTCGTTTACCGAAGCTTCCCGACTCAGTTACCCCTGCCCAGAAGGGCCAAAACTTTCTAGAAATTTTCATTGTGGTCGTGACCATTATTGTCGTTGCTGTGCCTGAGGGATTACCTCTTGCCGTCACTTTGGCGCTAGCCTTCGCGACAACTCGCATGTTGAAAGATGCCAATTTGGTTCGACATCTCAAGGCTTGCGAAGTCATGGGCAACGCGACAACCATTTGCTCTGACAAAACTGGTACCTTGACACAGAACAAGATGCAGGTCGTGGCCGGCACTATTGGCACAGCACAACGATTTGGCGCTGCGCGTCCCGACTCTCAAGATAGCTCTGATGAGAGCGTCGAGGCGGAAGCTGCAACCGAGGTTTCTGCTGCCGAACTCACCTCCATGCTTAGTGCTCCGGTAAAGGATCTTCTTCTGAAGTCTATTGCCTTGAACTCTACCGCATTTGAAGGTGAAGTAGATGGTGAGCAGACTTTTATTGGCTCCAAAACTGAAACGGCTCTCCTCCTCCTAGCAAGAGCCCATCTTGGCATGGGCCCAGTAAGTCAAGAGCGCGATAATGCGACGACTTTGCAAATCATCCCCTTTGACTCTGGACGCAAATGCATGGGCATTGTCGTTCAGCTGCCTACAGGTGGTGCCAGGCTCTATGTGAAGGGTGCTTCCGAGATTTTACTTGCAAAATGCACCCGCACGCTGAGCGACCCCTCTACTGACGATTCTGTCACAACCCTTTCAGCACAGGATGGAAAAATTATCACCGAGCTCATTGAGACATATGCGTCCCGGTCCCTAAGAACCATTGGCATTTGCTACAGGGACTTTGAAGTCTGGCCACCCAAGTCTGCTCGTCGCGGCGAAGGTGGCGGGAGCGATGTCGAGTTCAATGACCTCTTTCAAGAAATGTCCTTCATCGCCATGGTTGGTATTCAAGACCCCCTTCGTGAGGGTGTCTATGAGTCTGTCAAGCTTTGCCAGAAGGCTGGTGTCGTCGTCCGCATGGTCACTGGAGATAACAAACTTACTGCCCAAGCCATCGCCAAGGAGTGTGGCATTCTCCAGCCCAACAGCATCGTCATGGAAGGTCCCGACTTCCGCAATCTCAGCAAGCGAGAACAGGAAAAGATTATTCCGCAGCTCCACGTCTTGGCTCGTTCTAGCCCCGAAGACAAGCGGATTCTCGTGAAGCGACTCAAGGACAAGGGTGAAACGGTTGCTGTGACGGGTGATGGCACAAATGATGCCCCTGCACTCAAGATGGCCGATGTAGGTTTCTCCATGGGCATCGCCGGCACTGAAGTGGCCAAAGAAGCTTCAGCTATTATTCTTATGGACGACAATTTTGCTAGTATCGTCAAAGCCCTGAAGTGGGGCCGTGCTGTCAACGATGCCGTCAAGCGATTCCTCCAGTTTCAACTTACCGTGAACATCACCGCCGTTGTCTTGACATTCGTTACTGCCGTTTCCAGCGAGACGGAGAAGTCTGTCTTAACTGCCGTCCAGCTGCTGTGGGTGAACTTGATCATGGATACCCTTGCAGCGCTAGCTCTTGCTACAGATCCCCCACAAGACAGCGTTCTTGACAGGAAACCTGAACCCAAGGGTGCGTCGATAATCTCTATCACTATGTGGAAGATGATTATTGGCCAGGCGCTGTACCAACTCGCCATCACATTCCTCCTGTACTATGGAAGTCCCAAGGGCATCTTGCCTCTCCCAGGCCCAGATGACATTCCCGAGCCTGACCAAATCAATACGCTGGTGTTTAACACATTTGTGTGGATGCAAATTTTCAACCAGTGGAAGTAAGTAGCTGCTAAACCCAAGTCTGTAGTTTGTTCGACCAGGATGCTAACCAGCCACCATCAGCAACCGACGATTGGACAACAAGTTCAACATCTTTGAGGGTCTCAGCAGGAACTGGTTCTTCATAGGCATCAGCATCATCATGTGCGCTGGACAAGTGATTATCATCTTCTTTGGTGGTGCCGCTTTCCATATTGCCGATCAACCAGAGGACAAGGCCATATGGGGCACACTCTGGGCCATCGCAATTGTTCTTGGATTCATCTCGATACCCGTGGGCGTCATCATTCGACTGGTTCCCGATTGGATCATTCTGGCCTTGGTGCCAGAATTTTTGAAGAAGAGGTCGCACTCTGTACCCGGACTGACCATCTCAGATGAAGAAATGGAGATGTACCCAGAGCCACTGGCGGAATTGCGAGACGAACTAAACTTTCTCAGGCGGGTGAAGGGTGGTCGCCTCAACAATTTGAAGTTTGCTATTCAACACCCCAGGGAAACCATTTTGCAGCGATCGCGCAGCCCATCGCACTCGAGATCGAACTCGATGCATGCACCGCAAACGCCTACAGGAGAGGAGAACTTTGGATCGCCTTTTGCGACACCCAACTCTGGGGCAAAATCAGGATCAAACCGATCCCGTTCGAACTCGGCGGTGCGCGCTACCGCTCTCATGGCAGGCGTTGTCGCTGCCGGTGTTGGAGCCGGATGGTCGCCGGCGGGCCGAGTGTCTGCAGAGGAAATGCAAGAAGGCTCGAACAACAGTAACAACAAGACGGTAGAAAAGCGAAATGAAGGAGGAGATACCAGCGAATCGCGGAAACGAGAGTAAAACTACTGCGCCTTTTTTTTTTCCTGCGTTGTTGCTTTTGGTTTTTGGACCAGGCGCTGTATTCATATGAGGCATGGAAACCCAGCCTATTTTTTTCAAGTTAGTTTATTCTATTAGACAGGCCGCATTACACATGAAGAACTTTGATAGCTTTGGTCGTTTACAAATAAGGAGTGGATATATTTTGTTGATAGCATTGCCGGTAGCCTGAAATTAACGACTTGAAAGACTATTATGAGCATTTGCGGCAAAAAGGGCCCGACTAGTGGTACTGATGACCTAAACGTAACATGTAAAGGCAGACGAGATGACTTTTTGAGCCTGGTGGTTATCGAACTTTGATAGACGGACATGTCTCGCCAAAGCTGTTCCCGGAGGCGATGGCGGCAGTGTACCGTGTGTCAAGGGCCAAAGGGGGCTCTTTATGATGTGTCGGATACTTGGGTAAATGAGGGTGATGGATTGGCAAGCAACTTTTTTTTTGCGATCAACGTGGTTGGTCCCGTCTTCCCCGCGAACTACATAGGTCCGTCCATCCTCCATGCTCGCCGCCATCTTGTTTTGTACAATACGTGCTTGGCACGGCTGGCCTGGTTTCAGCCGTATTGTAGTTATTTACTGGCCGGATGGGCTGCCTGGCTGTGGCAGCGTGGTGGTAAACAGCCCGCAAACAGGTCCAATCGAGCCATTTTAATAACTTGGTATGGAGTACTCCGTATGCATGTAACTTACTTGCTGGGGGCGACGGGGGGGAAGGGCAGAGAGGGGGGAGTTGTGTGTGATTGTGCGCGGTGTGGCGTTTCTTTTTTGTGTCTGTCGTTCCGTGGCTCGTCAATTCATTCGAAGCCGGCGGGCTCCTCTTTGCTCAAGGTGAGGGAGCGAGGTTGGGTGGGCAGAGCCAAGGCAAGGCGGTACTCGGTAGCCGGATTGCATCTTTGGATACTAATATTGTCGGTGGTGTGGTGTGGTCCGTGTGGATGGGAAGGACAAGAATTACCAAGGGAAATGGAAATGTCTGGGGTGCTATTCTTGTATGTATGTACAAGTTGAACGGGTTTCCCCCATGTCTTTGGCACATACATCTCAAACGGGAACTCGGCTTTGCTGCTCATTGCTGGCGAGGGCTTGGCGAGAAAAGCAAAAGCAATGCATATGGGACGGACATTCGTCCATGCTGTCTGTGTAGTTGCTTGCATGTTTGTTGACGCAGATATTGGGTGACGAGTTGGAAGGGGTCGATTGACTGTTTTTCACCGGGCGTGTAATAAAGTGGCTGCATCTCGTAGTCGACGACTGTTTTGGACATGCATAGCTTGCTCTTGCTCACTCTGAGCATCTCATCACTCACGACCCATTTTACGGAGCAGGCCGATTGATTCCTTCTTTTCTCCGCCGACCAGACAACTACCTACTTGAGTACCTAATAGGTGGGCAAAGCGGAAACGGCAGCAACTTGGGCTCCTCGTTTGGGCGTCGAGGCGTGGAAAGTATCCGAGTATCCGAGTATCGACTGGAGTATCAAATACCGAGTGAGTGAGCGAGTGAGTGAATGAGTGATTGAGTGAGCGCGCGAGTCCCCAAACCAAGTGGCACTCGCCCTCGCGCCTGTCACACTTTGTATTTCGGGACTGGCATTTATTTCACTACATACTTACGTACAAGTTGCCATTGCCATTGCCATTGCCATTGTCATTGCCATCAATTGATCTCCGACACCCGTCACCGTCACCCACTCGGCACTTGGGTCTTCGTATGGTCTTGCAACCAACGTCTTGGCCTCTTTCTTCTTTTTCTTCTTGGGTTCCACGTATTCAACCCGAGTCCCGTCGTCTCCATTCATCCCATCGTCCCAACGCCAACTCGGGCCAGGCATTCGAGCACTCAAGCACTCAAACAGGCGCTCTCGCATTCTTTGCATGCGCCTGTCTCGGCTCGCCTCTGCTTGTCCCATCCCCTTGGACCTCAAACGGCCGAGGGCTCGCAACTAGGTATTTGTCCCTTGAAGCTGACGGAACCGGGACGAGGCGTGGTGTGTTGCTGCGTGTGTTGCCACTGGAGAGGCGTTAATTTTACTGTGCCATCTTATTTAAAACGGATAGCCAACATTTCGCAACGCAACGCAACGCAACACAACACACGAAAGACAAAGCGCCCATCCGCCCCCATCTCATTCATTCATTCCTTCTTTCATTCATCCATCCAATCCGTCGAGCCAACCAGCCATCCCCTCCGCCTCGGCCGGCTCGATCCTGATTTCTGTTCCTCACACCTCCCCAGGACAACTGAGACAGACGAGGACAACTCACTCACTCGCTCTGTTGGCGACTCGTTTTATTTCGGCACGAGGCGTCGCCTAGAATCTCGACGCCGGCAGGCCCTTGGCTGGCATAGGAAGCCCTGAAGAAAGGCAATTCTAGCTAATTCATCTCTGGCTCCTTGAGCCCAGCTATTCTTGGCCACAACTGCCCGGTATTTTCTCTCGACAAGACGTCAATCTACTAGGTCGGTGTGTGTGGGTTTTTGGTTTTTGGTATGAAGAGCGTGCAACCGCCTATCAACCAACCTTTGAGTCTTTTTGCTCTTCGCAGCCGCCCACATTGACACGCATTCAACTCCTCCATCTCTCTCTGTGCTGGCCTCTGCTTGTCAAGCCTTGTTGTTCCATTTTTGCTTGCCTTTTACTTTCTCTATTTCCCTTTGCCCGCCTTGGACGTTGCGCTTGCCAGGCCCCAAGGCTCCAAGGCGCCAAAGCTCGCTTTGCCTATTTTCGCCCGCCGTCTAGACAGACATACGTCGTCTTACTTTAGACTTTTGGCCTGTTTTCGCTCCCAACCTCTCTCTGCTCTCTCTCTTTCTCTCTCTCTCTCTCTCTCTCCGTCTCTCTCCGCGTCGCTTTTCCCCTCTTTTTTCTTTCTCTTCCTTGTCTCCTTTTCCCGCTCGACTTTATTGCAAACTCGTGCATCCTCTGCTCTCCTCCCTTTGTCTCATCCAACTTCATCGGTCCTCATTTGGACTTTGGCTTTAACAACTCGCCATTTCCACTGTTAGGATTGCAGCCCGTCAGCCCAACACAACTATTTCCTTCATGACGATGAAACGTGGCGCCGCCAAGGCTGGGGGTCTGTCGCGGCGAAAGCCCAAAGTCGACGCCTTCGAAAACTTACCACACGATGCCTCTGTTGATCAACTCAAAGCCGCTGCCGTCCATGTGTCTTTAGAAGAACTCGAGCACAGAGTTGCTGATGTGCGCGATTCGTGGGAGACGGATTCGTTGTTTGAGGAACTGACCCAGGGGAGCCCCGAGGAACAGTGTAAGTCTTTTATATCTACACCAACACCTAATCTATTTGTATTTGTATTTGTATTCGTGTTCCCTTTGCTCTCGCTCCGTCTTGTCGAATTGCATCATTTGATTGCTCGCGTGTTTGGTTGTTCTTGATATTGCCATCGCTTCCACCCACCCAAGCCATATGCTCCATGTGTCGAGCCCAAAAACTTGGTTGCTTACTTTTGAACCCCCTAAATATTTTCCATCTTGATTTTTCATCCCTTCACCCATTCATCCTTCTATCCATGAATGCATTGATTCAAATTGACTGACATTTGCATAGCCCCTGATATTTGTACCCCCGAGGAGTCTGCCCGACTTCGTCGTGAACTACGAGAATACGGCCCCATCATTTTCTGCAAAAGAACTCTAGATTGCGGTCGCTATACGGCCAAGAAGCTTCTGACCGCCTTTTCCATCTATTCGTCTGATTCTCTTGAGGAAAAAACAGAAGAATATTACTCCCATCTCGTGTCGCTGGCCATCACCAGGGAGTTGTCAAAGCGTATCAAGCTGACCGACTACAATACTGTCGACGACGCCGTAGTCCTCATCCAGAAATGCAAAAATATCATTGTCCTCACCGGCGCCGGCATTTCCACCTCTCTCGGCATCCCGGACTTTCGCTCCGAGGGTACCGGTCTATACTCCAAGCTGGCCCATTTAGGCCTCAACGACCCGCAGGAGGTCTTCAACATTGACACATTCAAGGAAGACCCGACGATTTTCTACTCGGTAGCCAAGGACATCGTCCCTGCCACTGACCGCTACACCCCGACGCATAAATTCATCGCCATGCTCCACCAGCGCGGAAAACTCCTGACCAACTACTCTCAGAACATTGACAACCTCGAAGTCAAGGCCGGCTTGCCCAAGGACAAGCTGATCCAGTGCCACGGCTCCTTTGGAACAGCCAGCTGCATAGAGTGCGGCTACCAGACCCAAGGCGAGGCCATCTTCCCGGACATGAAGGCGGGCAAGATCCCCCGATGCCCAAAATGTATCCGGTCCCTCCGTGTCAACGGCGGAGCGACCAAGAGAAAGCGCTCTGCGGGGACTGAAAAACGCCGCAGCAGACGGTGGTCCGACATTGATGATGACGACGACGACGACTCGGGTTATGACATTCCCTCTGCCGGTGTCATGAAGCCAGACATTACCTTCTTCGGCGAAAAGCTTCCCGACGAATTCTCCAAGCGCCTCACCGAACACGACCGAGACAAAGTCGATCTCGTAGTCATCATCGGCACATCCCTCAAGGTGACTCCCGTGTCCGAAGTCTCAAACTGGCTGTCCCCCAATGTGCCCCAGATCTACATTTCCCGTCAGGCAGTCAGCCACATCAACTTCGACATTGACCTCCTAGGTGACTGCGACGTTGTCGTCACAGAGCTCTGCCGCCGCCTGGGCTGGCCGCTCAGGCATGAAATGGTGCCGCCCAACCAGGTCATCAACGTGACTCCCGAAACGGGCTACAAGAACAGGCATGTCTTTGAGGCAGTTGTCCCCAAAGCAAACGGCGTTAAAAAAAACCCTTGAACCTAAGAACAAGCGATCTCCTTTTATACAAATAGTTGCCTATACGTTTTTTTTTTAAAAAACATCATGGATACGATGTTTTAGATGAATTTTTTTTGGTAACACTTGATAATCCAGGCGAGCCAGGCGTTTTCGAGCTACACACTTGACAGGAGTCGCCTCCCCCGGCCCCTTTGGTTTCACTATATATTTTGTTTTGGCCTGTGTCTATTGGCAATGCTGCGACTTATGTGTTTTCTTTCCATATAGTGTTAGACATTTGTTGTCGGGCATCCCTTCGAGGGGGGTAATAACCAAGCTACTGGTTCTGAGAAACGGAAAGGGATAGGTGGTGCATTTGGCTTGTTTTTTTGTATCGTAAAGAACCCTAGATGCAAAGAATCGTGTAGATTTCATGATTTAACGATTGTTGCAAATCCCTCTATGGTGATGTGACGTGACCATGGCTCCGTAGAAATTAATTTTAAAAAAAAAAGGGATATTCAGAGCAGGGCAAGTTGTGACGGCCTGTAATATTCCTCACAGCAATAAATTTTCCTGCCTGACCGCTCGTACAATCATCCCCAAGTCTAGCAATACATACACAGCGCCTCCTTCCTTCCTTATGGGCTACTCTAAATCAGACTCTCATACTTGTCTAGCCCTGAAGACTTTTTCCCTCCGGCGTTATTATTCATCTGCTGACCGGAATTTCCCATCGATGCCATCGGTTTCTGAGCCGTGGGCGCGCCCCAGCTGCCTGGTGCCGGAGGCGGCTTGATGCTGAACGAGGTGTTTGGCGAGGAACTGCTGCCTGGTGGGGGAGGCAGCGAAAACGACGAGTTTCGTGAGTCGCTCCCGCCCAGTGAAGGTCGGGCTTGCTGCCCAAGGGACATGTTGGACATGGACGTATTCATGCCGCCGAAGCTGGAGCCTGATTGTGTGGACGTATGGCTCGAGTAGTTGGAGTAGTTTGATGTGGATGAAGCCCATGGGTTGGATGTTGCAGCTGCCGTGGCAGACCAGTTGATTGATGATGGGGTCTGCTGCGGAGCCTGCTGGAAGGATGGTTGTGTACTTGGCTGCGTCGGCTGCAGCGGTCGGCTGTATTGTGTTGACGACGGGGCGAGAGTGCTGAACCGCGCCAGATCTGGAGTTACGGTGCGGAAGCCCGGTTGGCCGCTGCCCATGGCTGGCTGCGTCGTCGTCGTCGTCGTCGTCGAAGGACTCGTGGGGTTTTGTGTAGACCATGAGAACGAAGGTGTTTTCGGCGTGCTGGATGAACTCCTGATTGTGGTGGTGGATGGGGACATGACCGACGGTGTGTTGTCCCAGCTGGGAAAGCCGTTGTTACCGTTGGACGATGCCGACATGCCCCCCTTACCCTTGACCAGCGCTTCGAAATCATCCTCATTCCCGCCGGTGCCGCTGTCGAAAGTGGTGCCGGTGACGCCGCCGAATGCGAGGAAGTCTTCGTTGGGGCGGGCAGTTCCTGCGTTGGCCGTGCCAGATAGCTCTTGCAGTTTCTTTGTTTGTTCGTCCTCAACCCTTCTAGACAGCGTCTTGATGAGTTCCATGAATGTCTGAAACTGACGCAGATCCAGCAGAGGTCCCAGACTCATGCTCCATAGAATTGGGAGGATGTCCATTGCTACGAAATCCGCATCCGCATTTTCACCCACAATGCGTAACGCGTTAAGAGCTGCCATCATGACGGCTGGCTCTTTGGTCTTGATGGCCTTGATTAGAGGCACGATTTTCTCCTGCATGGTATACTTGTCCAGCGCACTGGAGGACGATGTCTTTTTATTTTCAATCAGGCCGTTCAGACCGTCATCAGCTGCAGCATCCGTAGATCCGCCACATAGGATGACAAAAGCTTGCAAGCCTCGGACCTTGATTGCCAGGCTGTTCGTCTTGCTGAATACTGTAGCTACCACAGGGAATAGTTCATTCTTAATGGTGCTAAAGTCGAGAACGGGGAGAACAGACGGTAACGTCCTCAAAGCCGCGTCTATGATTGAAGGCGTGGGACACTCAATGGCGGCCAGTATTACAGGAAGAATATCTGGTGGAATGGAATCAGTGAGAGAGCACATTCCGGACCGAGCGAACCAAGCTTACCGTCTTTAAACTCCTTTCCAGAAGAGTTGTCGGCGGCCAGTGACAAGTTTTCCAGAAATATCATTAATCCTGCATCTCGAGCCGGGTCCTTTTCTTGTCCTTGCTTGGCATTGACGACGAATATCTCCTTCAAAGCCGGACGAACCTTGTCACCGAATGCTCGTCGGGCAGAGGGTAGCAGGTCAATTATTTTGAAGACATTCTGAAGAATCAGTGAAAGCAGATCTCTATCTTTGAGCTCTTCCAAGAGTGCTGGCAGGATCTTCTTCTCCATCACAGACTTTGGAAACGATGGCAACACCTTGTTCAAGCCCTTCATAAACTGAGACTTCTCATTCGGGGTCTTGGCCGGGAAGGAATCCAAAAACCTTATTGTCGACACTAAAACGTTGTCGAAATACTCGCTTTCCTGGAATTCACGGGCGGTCATCCGTTGAGCTGGTCGCCTGGCGATCAATCTGGGCAACACGTGGCTTGACAGGTCCTTTGGCAAGGGTCGCGACGACAAAAAGCCGTTGGACGCGGATGGTGTGGTGGACCCCGATGAAAACAACCTCTTGTATGAAGAAACACTACCATGGCTATCGAGAGGGGATTTGTGCGGCGAGTTGTACAGGGCGATGGCAAGCAAGCCGAGTGAGTACATATCTGCAGATGGAGTCAAGTTATTGTCCATGACGAAGTCGGGAGATGTATAGTCGAGGTTGAGCTGGACATGTCTTGGTAATCGAGGGTCAATATTCAGCACCTCGCCCAAGCTTATCCCTTGAATCGAGGTCGGTTTCGTTGAGTTGTCGGCCGGGCTGCAGAAAGACAAACCGCTAATCTTCCAATCAGACTATCGGGTTTATGTTAGTAGGTCATTTGCAAAGTAGGGGTTCCTGTGTAAGTCCATTGTGGTGTACCTTGGCATTGATAAGCACAGCATCTGGTGTCAAGTTGCAATGAACAAGACCAGCATTTTCGTGCAAGAATTCTAGAGCCTGGCTGACTTGCAACAAGCCTTTTTGGATCTCAAGTTCGTCGATTTCAATCTCACGCCGCTTTTTGACGCCACTTGCATCCTCGGTGACAAACCGACTCGACCTCCCTCCTGATCGCTCCTGGTCATCCTTCTCCTGCAGCACACTAGACAAGGACGCAGAGACGGCCTCAGTCACGAACTGCAAAACACCGTTCCTCAACTCCTCGACCGGTTCCACTAGCTCTAGAATCGATGGGTGGCGAAGCTTTGCCAAGTTGGAAGCCTCCTTCTTCAAGCGCTCAACCACCTCGTCCACAGTGCGCTTGAAGCCGGCTGCCCCGGATCGGCCCAGAGAATTGCCATTCGATAACGTCCTCTTGTCGAAGACGAAGACGCTGTACGCATTGCCAGTGGACTTCTTGGTGGCATCATAAATCTTCCAAGGACCGGCGGAGGAGATGGGATGCTCCGACGTGGAGTAGTTTGCGGTGATGTTGGTGGCAGAAAAAGACTTGAGCGCCGAGGTGAACATGGTGTATATCACGGACGGTGTGATTCAGAAGCTTGTGATTTCATGTCGTCGAGGTGTCGGTGGTCTGCAGTCGGTGGTGGATGCTGGCGGGCAGTTGGCTGGGCTGCGATTGATAGAACCAGTGCGACGGCTAGCTAGTAGCGTCCGGGCTGAATGAAACCAGATCAGTATTTCGTCTTCAAGGGAGCTCAGTTGCAGTCGTGCTGCAAGAACTTAATCAGGGAAAGCTTCCATATGCCTGCCCCTTTGTTGGCGTGTATCCCGCGGCATAGTTGGTGTCCACTCAGCTGGACGTGCCAGATGTCTCAAGGTCAGAGAGCCCGAGGGTCCATGTCTGACAAAGAAGAAGGCTTGGCCCAAGACAAAGCCACCTACCCGGTACCCGCGCGCTCTTCCTCAAACCCCGGCGCTTACCTTCGGCCCTGGCCGCTGGACCGAGCCGGCGGAGGCCAAAGGGCGCGCGGGCCTGTCAACTGGTCAACCGGGGCAGATGCGCTCCCACGCAACCCACGCAGCGATTGCGCTGTGCGCTGCAACATCACTGACTGCAACAGGCCCAGATCTCCGGTACCGGTACCGGTACTCCATAACTCCTGCGCACCCTTGCTGGGGGAGCCCGGCTTTATTTTTTTTGTCGAGAGACCGCACTTCGACGACAACCTCAAACTACCTTCCCCTGCTCAGTACAACCCCTCACGGCTGTCCAATTGGCGGCGTGTATATATATTGCGACCATTCCCCCAAGGTCCTCCGCCATTGCATCTTCGGTCGAAACAATACTGTACCATACTACACATTAGACTTCGGCTGCACGCCCATACCCTCCCCGATGAGAGCCGCCACTTTTGCGCGGAGCGCCGTCTGGGCCGCCAGCAGGTCCTCACGGACGCTCCAAGCCTCCCGTCCCCTTCGTCTCTTTAGCATCAAGGCCGAAGCTGCTTCAGACTCCAAGCAGAAGGCTCTTGACCCCAACAGACTCTCCATCACTCAGACATCCAGCCCCAAGCCGCTTAGCCAGCCCGAAACCCTTGTCTTTGGACGCGAGTTCACTGGTATGTCTTGCCAACTAATTTGTCCCTCTATGTATTGGGGAATGAGAACAGCCTAACAACCGTCAATTCATAGACCACATGCTTGCCATCGAGTGGACTCAGGAAGATGGCTGGCTCGACCCTAAAATCACCCCTTATCAGAATCTATCCCTAGACCCTGCCACCTGCGTCTTTCACTATGCCTTTGAATGTTTCGAGGGAATGAAGGCATACAAGGACAAGGACGGCAAGGTCCGCTTGTTCCGCCCAGACATGAACATGGCCCGTCTGAACAAGTCCGCTTCCCGTATCGCCCTTCCCACCTTTGAGCCCGCCAGCTTCATCGAGCTCATTAGCAAGTTGGTCAACCTTGACTCACGATTCATCCCTAACCAGCGAGGCTACTCACTCTACCTTCGACCCACCATGATTGGTACCCAGAAGACCCTTGGCGTTGGTCCTCCTGGCTCTGCGTTGCTCTATGTCATTGCCTCCCCCGTGGGACCTTACTACCCTACTGGCTTCAAGGCCGTTTCGCTCGAGGCCACCGACTACGCCGTGCGAGCTTGGCCTGGCGGTGTCGGTGATAAGAAACTCGGTGCCAACTACGCCCCTTGCATTGTGCCCCAGTTACAGGCTGCTAGCCGGGGCTACCAACAGAACTTGTGGCTCTTTGGAGAAGAGGAATACGTCACTGAGGTCGGTACCATGAACATGTTTGTGGTTCTCAAGGACAAGAAAACCGGTCAGAAGGAGCTCATCACTGCCCCTCTTGACGGCACCATTTTGGAAGGTGTTACCAGAGACTCCGTCCTTGCATTGGCCCGCGAGCGTCTTGTCCCCGAGGGCTGGAAGGTCACTGAGCGCAAGTACACCATGAACGAGCTCTATGAGGCTTCTCAGGATGGTCGCTTGGTGGAGGCTTTTGGTGCCGGTACTGCTGCCATTGTCAGCCCTATCCGAACCATTGCCTGGAAGGGAAAGCACGTCGAATGTGGCCTGAAGGAGACTGAGGAGTCTGGCGAGACTGCTTTGCGCGTCAAGGAATGGATAGAAGCGATTCAGTATGGTGAAGAGGAACATGAATGGAGCGTTAAGATTGCGTAATTTTGAATTCTGATAGAATAGACTAGAAGTTAGGCGCTCGGTGCACATGTATATATAGTTTGGACACCTAACGTAGCAGCGTCATCAAATTAGAAATAGGTTTTGAGCCCATCGTGTCTGCACGTATGAAAACAGGGCATTTGGGCAAGTATTTCGTCACCAGGTCGTTGAGAACAACAAGTTGCACAGACGCGATGTAGGGTAACGTGAGGCCAGCATTTGATAGAGACTTGAGAAAGAAGTCTAATGCGTCGTACCATTGAAGGAATTTATCTTTGCCCAAAACAAAAGAAGGCCCTTGAAACATGTACATATTAGCGTTTGATGCCGCGTTGGCCCCCCGATCCCACTCCAATCGAACATATCCCCCTGTCTATCCCTTCCTTCGTCGTCCCCTGTCGCCAGTTTATTCCTTCTTGTCCTTGCTGGGGTCCGGCAGAACACCCTCTGCTTCTAACCGCCGTCGGGCCTCCTCGAGGGCCCAAGTAGAGACACTGCAGCCCCATTAGTAAACGAAGTCTTCCAAAGGGTCGATGCTCCAGGAAGAACCATGCGGCATAGACGACCAAGAACTCTCCGATATAGCAATTCCGCTACCTCGTATTTTATCGAGAAGTCCTTGACCAACCTAGTCTCGCTGTAGTACGCGGCGGAGAATTCGACCACATCGGAATAACGGGGTTCGAGGGACTTACGATGTGTCGGGCTTAAAGGCCAGCGCAACACCGGCAGCCAGCAAACTGCCACAGAAAATATACATGGGCCATTCCCAACCCTCGGGCTCCGGCTTCTCGCCGGGCTTGATGCCCCAGAGCCAGCCGGTAGGAGGTTCGAATTGTGACTCGCCGTGGCCGCCGCCTTGCCGTCGGGAGGTTACGGAGAAGGGTCTGGTAGCGATGGGCTGGCGGGCGCAACGCACTGCTCGCAGCGGAGCAACAGAGTGTCGAATAATTGCCATTTTGGTCTGGCCCGACTGCGTTTTGTATGGTGCGAGCCGACTATCGTTTCTCAGTAGCTGGTGATTTGAGATGTGTTGTTGATGTGACCAATGCAGAGGAGGTCCATGGCGGCAGAAGCAGCGGGCCATATCACGTGATCCACATTACACTATGTACACCCCCTGGCGCCATATCGGCGGCACCTCATTCGACGAAACAACAATCGACGTCACTGCCTGCGCAAAGCGTGCAATTACGCAAGTAGTCATTCTGCTGTTTATCAATGGAGCAAGTGTGAGGAGGCTTCAGCGGCAAGCATGGGGAAGGCGCGACCTCTCGATGAGGGCATTGAGGAGGGGCTTGCTGAACCTGCCAAGACTTCGGACCAGGATAAGTCAATGGAACCAAGAAGAAGAGCCTGCGCTGCATCTCTTCGCACAACCGCCCGGCTTCGAGGAAACAACTTTTGCTAAACCTCTGGGGCCGCTCCCCTGTCATTGTTATGGGGATCTTTACCAAGAAGCTCAGATCAATGGCAGAAGTAAATCGACGCCAGTATGTCGAGCGACAATCAAGATACGGAGGCTCAGGCCGATGATGACATTAGACGGCGTATAAAAGTCCAAGACGACACCCCCGGAAACTTGGAAGATGATCCTCCAATACAAGTCTCTTTGAATAGGCCACATATCACAAAACATTCGAGGCCGCGCCTAGAAAGTCGTCGTAGCTCCGCCATGAGTATTGCTCAGATCGATCAGGTGCTCTCAGACCATGACATGGATGAAGACACATATGGAGTCTCCGAGGTCCGCGAGGGACTCTTTGAGGCTATATTTCTGAAGCCACTACATCTTAATGTGGCGGATCTCTTGGAGCGCTCAAAGACCACTTTACCGGCACAATTTGACAAGTCAAACCCATTAGCGCCAAAGTACTTCGTCTCGCGACAGTGGCATCAACTGAATTCTCTTTTTCGCCGGATAGCAACTACGAGAGAAGGAATTCGACTCTTCAAGACGTTTTCGGCCTTTTTCATTGCATATTGTCTTTGTCTGTCGCCCGGCGTAAGAGGTTGGCTCGGCCCTTACAATTACATGATGGTTATATCCGTCATTCTCAACCACCCAGCTCGCACCCTAGGAGGCCAAATCGAGGGCACGGTTCTTACCATTGTGGGAACGACTATAGGAATTGGTTGGGGTATAATAGGTCTTCTCTTATCAACTTCTACTCTTGCCGCCAGTGCTGGCTATGGCGGCATCTTGGCCATGTTTCTTGCGCTGTTCATGCTTGCCTTGGCTTGTATTCGTGCCTTCTTTATCAGATTCTATCAAGCAGTTCTCTGCGCTGGAATAGCAATCATGTTCACGACATTGGCGGACACAAACAGCCAAAGCGTCATCTGGAATAATTTACGCAGTTACGCTGTTTCATGGCTTTTTGGGCAAGTCATTGCATTGGTTGTTAATGTTCTAATATTCCCAGACGCAGGGTCCAGAGCTCTAGCCACGGCGTTACATCAAGCGTTTGGCACAATGCAGGTCTGTGCACTTCTCCCTATGGGAATGATATATTTTGGCTGATTATGCGACAGGAAGCCCTCGATCTCTCGGACCAACCGTGTGGCATGAGACCGAGGCGGCGATTAGCCGATGCCTTTGTGAATCTCTCGGAGGCGTATAGAGATATGAGGATCAATATTACGGTCTCAAGATTCAGACCAGACGATGTTGAACAATTACGCAACAAAATGCAAGCTGTGATACGAGCACTACTGTCGCTTCAAACTGAGCCTGAGCTTCTGCATGAGTCACGCTCAGGACAGGGTTGTGTGGTCATCGTGGATCGGCGTGATTCTGACAACGTTGACGAACAGTCTCCCCCTTCAAGCTCAAATAATCATTCTGTCGTCCAAACGGCCTCAGATGACATGATCCGCAATGTCGTTGAACCTCTCCGAGCTCCGACAAAAGACCTCCTCGATAGCTTGAAGGAAGATCTACGAGTTTGTGACGCCGTGCTAATGGATCTATCTGGGTATAGAAAGTACCTGGGCCCATCAGAGGTGGTTTCTTCGGACCTTGCACCAGTTCAAATACGAACAAAAATTGCAATTGCGGCTTTTGACACTGTGGAATCAACCATTCTACACTCAAATGATACACCCGTATCTTCAATTCACGATGCCAACGTGGTACAACTCTTGGTTTTTGCAAGGCGTGCTAGGGAAACCATTGCAACAGTCGAGGCTCTTATGGACCAAGTCGCCTCAATGCAACGGGTACCAGACTGGCCTCACGCGTATTTGCCGTCTTATCCTATTTGGAAAGCAATTCACCGAACCAACGCTCAGGTACGTCATGATCGAGGCGGTGTTACTGCGGGGTATTATCAAAAGACATTTGTAGAAATCGCCAGGCTTCTCGACAAGATCAAGTCCCTAGACTACAAGGCGATATCGCAGATTCATCATGGGCAGGCTCAAGAAGAACCGCAAGCCGAATTTAACCGCTCCATGACGAACTCCGACGCGAGTATGGCCCCAGTTTCTAAAAAGAGAAAATTGCGATACAAGATTTGGACAGGGTTGTACCGGCTTCAAGGTTTTGAAAGTAGATATGCTTTCAAAGTCTGCCTTGTCACATCCCTCTTGTCAGTACCATCATATCTTCCTCAAAGTAATGGATGGTGGGATTACTACCAGGTGTGGTGGGTAGTTGTAGTGAGCTGGGCAGTCATGCATCCGCAAATCGGCGGAAATATACAAGATCTAGTAACTAGGTCAGGTGTAGCTATTCTAGGGGCAACTTGGAGTGGGATAGGATACGCTGCTGGAGGTGGAAGCCCGTACGTTATGGGCGTCTTTTCAGCTTTGTACATGGCGCCCATGCTCTATCGATATACTATAAGTTCGCATCCAGTAAGTGTCTTTTTTCTTTGTTGGGGGGGGGGGGGGGGGGGGGGGGTTGTTATCTGTGGGGGGGGGGCTGCTTTATATTGGTTTCTGACAAGCAGTATTTAGCGTTCGGGGCTTGTAGGCTGTCTTTCTTTTACCGTAACGTCTCTTGGTTTACAAACACACGGTGGAGGTTCATCTCCCACGACATTTGCCGTATTTAATGGTCTAGCCTTTTTCATTGGAACTGCTGTGCCGATAATAGTCAACTGGGTCCTGTGGCCCTTTGTGGCTCGCCGTGAATTAAGACACGCACTCTCGTCAATGCTCTTCTTCATGAGCATCCTATACAGAAGTTAGTAAAGCCTCCAATAATGGCTAACGACCACACTAACTCTGATAGACGTGGTTGGCAGCTACGTATATTTCAGTGACGGCAAAGAACCGAAGCCGGAAGACATACAGAGGTCAGAGATACTCGAAGGGAGACTGCGAGAGGGTTTCGTCAGAATTCGCCAGCTTCTAGTATGTATGCTATCCTATGTCGACGCAGCGTCCTCTGACCAGAAGTCATACAGGTTCTCACCCGCCACGAAATTCGACTGCGCGCGCCATTCGACCCTCTTCCATATTCCGGATTGGCAGACGCATGTGAAAGATTCTTTGATCACCTTATCACCGTTCGCCGGTCCGCCATATTCTACAACCCAAGCTATATCAGAGACGACCCCCTGGCTGCCCAACAACTCCTCAGTTACCGTCGCGACGCTGTAGCCGCCATCTTGGGCAATCTATACATTTTAGCTGGCGCTCTTCGATCTAAACGAAAAGTACCCGTATGTCAAGGCTATCAAAAGTTGCCAGTATATGATATTGCAAAACTGACTGGTGTCACAGCTCTATATGCCAAGCGCTGCTGCAGCCAGAAAAAAGCTATTAGTCAAAACGGCCGAGGTCGAAGAAGACATGTCCAAAAAGGCACCACCACATGATATAAAAAAGCATAAGGAGTGGAGCGATGTTTACAGTTTTTCATACAGTGAGAGCTTAACCGGCTGTGTAGTTCAACTTGAGGAGCTAGAGAAGTATACAAAACTTATAGTTGGGGAGCAGGGGTGAGTCTGTTTTGAGCATTCTTTTATTCAGGACCTCTAGGCTAATTAATTGACACCAGATTCGACGACGAATTTCAAGACGAAGACGAAGATGACGATAATCCCGTGCAAAATGGTGATTAATAGCCAAGCTCTATTTAGTATTCAATTGATACCCCGTACATATACGCCAATCTAGCATGTTTCCGTATCCATAGGTTTAAATCAAAAGATGTCTCTGCTCCTAAACCCCCATGTATGCGCCATTCGTCATTTCATTAAGGATGTCCCTTGTAACCAGTTTTCCTTTCAAAAGGGCCCGTTCCCCAATCCTCGCCTTCTTTGGCGATGGACGGCGATTTTCTTTGCCTTCAAGGCTGAATACCCCCTTCTTCACTGTCTTCTTAGGAGACTTTGACTTTGGTGTTGGGCCAGCAGTCATGGGTGTGCTTAGTTCTTCAAAATGATGGCTCTCAAGGGCATCTGCTGGCAGATTATATATCCAATCCCGCCCTTCCATCAAAGAAATAAACTTGCTTAGCATGTTCTCTTTTCCACTGTGTTTCAAGGTATTCATGCTTCCTACAACCAGAAGCTTTGTCTTGGCTCGCGTAAACGCGACGTTAATTCTCCTCCAATCTTTAAGCAGGTCTCCAATGTTGCATGCTTCGTTGCTCCGTACAAGACTGAGGACGACAACCTCCTTGTCTCGTCCTTGGAATCGATCAGTGGTGTGCATCTCAACTCCCGCGTAACCCTTCAGACGGTCTTTCAAAAGGAACAGCTGGGCTCGGTAATGAGTCATGACACCTACTTCGGACGCAGGTACTCCAACTGCGAGAAGGCTTTCTACCAATTGCGATACGAGTCGCACTTCTGTAGAGTTCACAATTCGCTTTCCTTGAGCTTCCTCTCTAACCAGAGGTTTTATTGTATCAGTGTTGACAAACCGAACTCGCGCCTCGCTTTCCAGGAGATCGTATAGCCAACAGCGAGACGGGCCAGGGCCAGTACAGAACGATCTTGGTGTTCCTGGATGTGCCAACGAGGATGCGCTGAAATGAGCCTGGCCAAGAGCATTCATATTTGGAATATGAAGTCTCTTCCTTCGTAGTGATTCTGTCCCACATCGCAGCCTCCCGTTATAAATTAGGGTATTGCTAAGCGTCATAATATCCTCGCACATTCGATATTGGTGCTCAAGATTGACAACCGCCTCCGGGTGAGCATCTGAAAGTAGTTTAAACAAGCTTACGTCGAGACCACCTTCCCGTGCGTCTTCATTCCGCACAACCGGAGGTAGCTGATTGTGGTCACCAACGAGAACGAATGAGCGTGCCATTCGAATAGGTCCGGCGCAGATGGGGAGTGTAATCTGTGACGCTTCATCTACAATGCAGTAGTCGAACGAACGCTCTTGGAAAACCGGATGATTGATGCCTAAACAAGTAGTAGCAACGATGGGCGTGCCATGCCAAGCTTCTTTAATCTCGTCAAAGGTTTTCCTGGGCTGGCCAGCCAGATGAGCAAAATCTTGGACCTCAGGGTGAACTTTTGCCGGTGCCCCAAGACGCAGCACCGGAATCTTGTCGGTCTTAAGCTTTAACAAAATGTTGTCCACCGCCGTGTGGGTATGAGATGTAAGCAATACGGTCTTGCCTTGCGATACAAGTGCTCGAATAATGTGTGCGATTGTTGTCGTCTTGCCGGTGCCAGGCATACCAAGAACCAAGGAGTAGTCTTGCGTGCTCATGACTTTCTCAATGGCTCGCCTCTGGTCAACATTAAGATTTTCTCCGTCTATAACAGTGTATTGTGTTGGGGCCGTCTTGAACCGAGGGGGAGCGAGGTCAACAATTAAGCGTCGTATTTGAGTTGCTGCAGGCACATCATTTGCCATCATTTGTACAAGATTATTCCTTACAGTCGCCATGCCATTGCTAAACTCATCTTGATCAAGTCGATATCGTACAGGCGGGTGCTTGATGTTGGATTGTTCCTGGTCTGGGGACTTTCCTTGTGTCACATCCATGATACTGGAAAACACTTGATTATCAATTTCATCAAACCCAAGTTGACGGGTCCGGGCATTGTGCAGCCTTCGATCGACCGCAACACTTATCCGTTGCTTGCGAACTGAAGTAACGTATCCAATGGCCAATGCAAAATGGCCTTCTTCATCCGACACAACCACGGGCTCCCCGGTCGTCAACTCTGATTCCAGGAAAGAAAAGCTGGGTTGATGGTTTCGTTTAATAAACGTGTAATGAAACCGGTTGATGCGCGGGTTAAGAGTGTCGACAGATGCGGATCCTTCTTCAATTATGACATCAGAAAAACATCTCGACTTTTTCTCACGCTCGGTGCTCGTCATTGTCCATAGCTCTCGCTTCGTCTTCTGGCTTTCCTTTTCTTCCATTGTGAGGAGATTTTCCCATTTCACAAAAAAATCCTGATGAGTTGGTGTTAGGTGTCTGACAAGTTCGTCAAACTTTTCATGCATGCCACTAGATTCACCATCGCCGTCGTCGGCAAGGCGATGATATGTAAAACATGACGTTTTGGCGTAACACTTCCCGCACATATGCTTACTCTTTAGCATCGGCGGCAGCTGTACACTCCTCTCTCTGATGTAACACGCCAGTTGATTTCTTTGGAGAATCATGTGTCGCAGCTCGTGTTGGATTGCAGGAATGCGCAGAGTTTTCGACGTTTCCATGTAATAAAGAATACCATAGGCAATATCGATATCATAGCGGTCGGATAATAGGAGAGTATAAAGTGCAGTTTGGGCCATATGACTGCTGTTGGCATGCTTGCCAGTTTTGACCTCGAACGGCACTGTTAGGGTCCTTGTTTGTTCCCCATCTGACATAGCGACTTCAACAGTGGCATCTATGTTGCCTTTAAGTCCATACATAGGCGACCAGACATGCTCTTCGACATCGAGTAGCTTTGTGATCGCCATGTTTGCTTTCTTCCCATTCCGATCTTCCACGACCGCATCATCCTGTACCAAATTATTAGCATATCACTGAAGAATGGAATGATACCAGCACTTATTTGATCCATACCTGTGGTTTTGGCGCGACAAAGGCCTTTGCCCAGTAACTCAACTCGGTCATTTTTGATAGGAGATGCTCTTTGGCGCTTGGTAACCCAACTTTAATCGTATACAAATCTTCCACGTGATTTTCGGTGATTTTGTCAATTATGCAGCCAAGGAATGGCAAATCCCACTGGTTTGCCATTAGAGCCTCTTGAAATATCTCATGAAGCATTGTGCCATAGACAAGGGGGGGAGAAGCCTCGCTGGTAGCCTTAACACGATCTTGCAGTACTGCTCGACGCATGCACCCGAACGAGTCCGCAACAACCGTGGATGAAATAAGTTGATCTGGGTGCAGTATCAAAAGGTTTTGTGCATCATCAATAATGCACTGGCCGCGAGCTGAAAAAGAGCCAATAACGTGGACGTAAGAATTGGTGTGTGCAGGTGTTTCGAACCAAGCACCCCGAAGATGTACCGTCCTGGTGACTTTCGAATTATCGGCTTGAATAATGAGAATCTGATTTGATGTTAGCTAGAATCGTCGTTTGAAGAGCGGAGGTCAACAAGCCTTTTCTGGTCTAGTCACGCGATATTTATCAACGAAATCACCGTCTAGAACACCTGTCACTAAATATCGCTGAATTGTTTTTGCCTTTTGTTGTCTCTACCTTGATTTAGTAAATGGAGCACTGGGGTGGTTTCGCAATACTTTGACCTACACTTTTGGACGGCGGCTCTAGTTGTTGTATCGATTGAGTCGCGGCCAGTTCCACGGCATCGAAGTCGATATCCCCATCTAGGTCGTTACCAAATTCATCACCAGGACTCTCTTCAAATTTCGCAGCCGGGAGGTTCTTGGACTGTCTCTTGGGCGTTGATTTTCCAAGAGCTTGTCGTGATTGCACAATGTTGTCACAAACGCTATCATCATCATCCATGTCGTTGAATTCCTCGACCAGGTCTATGACACTTTGGCTTTTCCCGTCATGGTTCCGTCGACCCGGCTGGCCTTGATCGATCTTGTCTGGTAGTGGAGTGTTAGTAGTGCCTGTGGCTTGCATGCTCGCTTCCAGTTCCACGAAAACGTCGTCATCGAAATCATCACCATAGTCGGAAGATGAAGATGACGGCTCAGCTGATTTCTCCGCGCGTCGCGGCGTCTCCATTCTTTCCGGCGACAGCTTTCTCTTCTTTGGTGACGGCGATCTCATGAGCTGCTCCTGGGCCCGACTGGGGCCTGGCTCGTTAATGGTGCCCGTGACTGTGTCTAATAATGCTGTGACTAGAGACGATTTCGATGCTGCTTCCATCTCCCGCTGCTGACTACTGCTTTGACTTCCCGATTTAGATCTCTCTACTTTCCTTCTCTTTGGCCAATTTAAACCACAGCTTATTGCCCTCCGCAAGTTGGCGTCGCCTCGACGAGCAGACATGTCCTTCGATGGTTTTGGTGATGATGAAACCGTGAGCTGTGCCAGAGAAGGATTCATGGCTCCGTTAGGCGTGGTTATGTTTTCCGATCCATTCAGCGAATATCGATCCCACAGTTCCACGGTTGGATCAACGTGGGGTGATCGAAGAGCCGTTCTCAACTTGTCGACATTGACTGCTGGCAAACCCCCCTTGTCCGTAGCCGGCGATGATATAGGCGAGGAGCTTCGAGCACGTTTTCTGCCCTTCCGGTTCATCATCGGCGACAACGCTGCTGCATACAGCGTGTCTTGCTGGTTATTCCAAAGCAACTTGTCGTTTGGGGAAGAAATATCGGCCTCATTCTCCGCTGGGGCTGCATTCGGTTCAAGCAAGTCTCTCCAGTTCAACCGAGTCACCGGTGTGGCAGCGTTTCCCACTACGCCAGCTCCTATAACTGCGGCGTCCTGGGGCTTGGCGGGTGTACCACTGGCCTCACCCGGAGCGGAAGCTACAGACTCATCTTCGGCAGGTCTATATTGGAACCTGCTCAGTTTTTTCTTCGTAACATCGGAAACAGGTGGTAACGGTCTTGGTCTTTGTGCCTGTAAATTGGCAGGATGGCTGTGTGATCGTTGCCACGGACCGCGGTTCTACTCTCAAGTCAATCAACACGAGGCTCGGCCAGCAAAACACTGCAAAGCTGGTTAACGGGTGTCTCTTACCTTCGACAAGCCTATACTCTCAGAATATGACTTCTGAAGCGGCATCTTTGGCAATAACCATTCACAATGCTAGATCATTAGGCGCCTTTACCTTTGCACAGCTCACCAAGACGAATTGGCCATGTGGGGATGTAATTCGGTGCAAACAAACTTGGCCCTCCAAGCCAAGGGATGATAGATCGATGGCCATATGGAAGACGCGTCCTGCACTTTCCGACCGCGTCCAGCCCCGCCAAGCAACGCGACCCCTGTCGAGCCCGCATGGCAACCAGTGGTCCCCATCACGTGCTGTTTCAATCTTATCGATAAAGCTCGCCCCGGATACAGCCGCTTCTCGTGGAGTCGTGCGTCATTGTCGAACCGTCCTTCAGCTGCTCAATCAAATCGACATATCCGCCAGGTTTTCCTTGTTTGGCCATAGGCATCGGCTCTCACCAATTCTCGTCTCTTCATCATGGAGAGGCCAAACGACGGGGAGGCTCATCCGCCGCGCATGACGCGGGCAGAGTATACCCGCAATGTCCGGGCTGCTATTGAAGAACGACGGCACAAAGCCATGGTCAACCGGCAACACTACCAGCCTCAGATTCACGAACAAATCCAGAGGCTCTTCTCAGATTATGAAGCTCCATTCTACGCTAGAATGCGCGGTTTCGGCCGCACGCAAACCCTTGCGCTAGCCGAGTCCACCGTCTTGGGGTTGGCCGCCGGCACCGACAGGAACCTAAGTGATACTGAGACGCAAGCATTGACGGAGCATTTCCTCTCCAGCGTTCACAACATGCTGGCATGGAAATGGGTCATGACCGGTCTAGCAGGATACATGGCCTACCGCGGGCGGCAGACCATGCGGTTCCCCTTCTTCAAGCCCGTCATTACAGGCGGACGATTCAACCCCGCCACCGGCGGTCCCCAAGTCCGCATCATGTGGCACACTGCCCGGTTTGCAGCATACTACGGCACATTCTGGCTCATTGGAGAGCCAATCTTCCAGGGCGTCAACTTCCTGCGCCAGAGCTATTCCATGGACAAGGACCCAAGGCTCGCCTCGCTACTACGAGACGGAAAGAAACAGACTGGCGAGGTCCTCGGCGCCGTTCAGGACTCAAATAGCCAGCAATACGGAGATGCTTGGAGACCTGAATCACAACAAGAATACTCGCCACAAATCAATGACGGCTACCAGCGACCTTCTCAGCCGACACAAGCACAAGAGCAACAAACATGGGCCTCGTATCGCCGCCCCGAGCCAGCGCAGCAGTCTCCACGGGGTTGGGACGCAGCAGACGACATTGACGATGCGTCCCCCGTAGCACCGTCATCTAGATCACAGGCTGAAGGGGCTCAATCCTACAGCGGTTCCGCATGGGACCGTGTACGACAGCAGGCCCAGTACTCGCCCCGACAGATCCGACGGGACCAAAAGTCATGGGAGGCGCCGCAAGGCACCAACAGCGCATGGGCCAGCGATACCGATGCCAGTGCACAGTATCGTGGCCCCAGGGATGACTACTCGTACTCCAGCGCAGACGAGGAAAAGTCAACAGCGAAGGTGCAGGCACAGAGAGAATTTGACGCGTTGGTGGAAAGAGAGCGGAGAGGTGCTGATCAAGAACGCGGTTCATGGGGGAGGTAGGTAGGTTTGGGAAAATAAAGCAATGATAAATCGGAACAAGACGAGTATTCCATGCTGCAAATGCAATGTATTTTTAACAAAGTACACATCAGGTACAATCCAATATAAGACGCTCTTCAATATGCATCTCCCCATCTCACATGTCACGCCTAAAACCAATTTTAATATGTCTACAAACGAGAATCATGAAAGAAACTCTTGAGGCAGAAAATTGAAGCATATTCCATTCATCCTGATAGCTAAGTAATGCAGAACCCCCAACGTGCGTATCCTGTATTCAACATTGTAACCCCTTAAGACTTAACATCCTCTTGGACTTCTATGGGCTCAACCTCATCATGGTCATTCTTTATGGTGGCTTCAAGAATACCCTCGCCAGCAGTATTCGACGCCAGAGTAATATCCTTCTTTCTCTCGTCTTTTGTATGCTTTTCTATATTCTCTTCTATATCCGGTCCTCCCGCAGATTCGTCATCTAGTAGCTTCAACTTCTCGGTTTTGGATATAGGTTCTGAATCAGCAACTTCCTTTGCAGACTCCAATTGCTCAGGGGCCCCCTTGGCCTCCTCTGATTCCACAGCAGACATCCGGGCTGGCTTCAGAGCAGTTGACAGCTCCTCGGGCTTTGTGTCCTCCTTGGAAGGGCTATCGTCCTTGTTGCTAAACGAGAAGCCCCCATGCTCGGGATCGATAGACCACACTGTCTGTGTTATAGAAAATGAGAGCACCGGAGCAGCGGCCTTTGCTTCTGATGACGTTGCTGCGGCCGGGCTCTTGGCAGGGGCGCGACGCTGAGGGCCACGGGCACGTCCCTTTCGTGCATCTGACAAAGGTATCTTTTCCTTATCGTTGACTGCTTCCTCTTCCTTGGGAGGTTCCTCCTTCTTGACACCCTGGGGCCCCAGCTGGAGTCGTTTGTTCAGATCACTCATGAACCCTGCCTGGAGGGCCGCAATCTTGCCACCAGCAGGACGATTGGGGACCGGTGGCTTGGTCTTCGATGAAATACCATCCTTGGACTCCCCGGGCGAGCTCTTAGCTGGTCGAGGAGGAATAGAAGGCTTGGGCTTATCTGAAACAGGGGGGCGGGCTTTGACAGCATCATCTCCGCTGTTCTGCCTTCCCTTGGGTCGATCAGGGACTGCGGGGCGCTCGGGTGATAGTTCGGCCTCCTTAATTGCTTTGGTTGGGATGTCTGGCTTGGTCTGCTCAACTGGCGAGGCATCAACTGGCGAGGCAGAAACCTCCGCTTGGTGAATATGACTGTCGGGGGCATCTTCCCAAATATCTCTGCTAGGGAAACGTCTGCTCGAACCAGAGCTTGGACGCACCTCTGTCTGCAAGTGAGGTTGATGGGAAACCCAGCTCGGCTTCGAGTCCTGCAAGGGCAAGAACGTGTTTCCACGCTTATTGGCTTCCTTCTCTGCCAATTCTTCTTGGTACAGAGCGAAAGCTTGCGCTGGCGTGATGGGCCGATCACCAGGCTGGGCAGATGAGCGGCGTCTCTCTGGTTGAGCCACGTCAGGCGTTGACACTTCAGCAGTGTAGTGGACACTGTTCGGCGCATCTTCCCAGATATCCTTGCTTGGAAAGTGTCGGCGATCACAATTCTCATCAGCCGGCTCCTCCTTTTCGCCCGGCTTCTCTTCCTTACCATCTTCCGGGAAGAGAGGATCGTACTCTTCTACATCTTCTAAGGGAGTGTGTTTGACCTCCTGTGGATGGGATTGATAGCGTTGTACCCGAGGGCGGCTTGGAGGACGGCTTGGGAGGTCTTCTCCATCAAACGAGCTACCACGGCGTTCCAGATGAGGGCGGATGGCAGGTTGGTGTACATGAGGGCTGGGGTCCTTCTTCAGCTCATCCGAAGCAAGGATAGGAGCGGTGTACTCCTCAGATTCTTCATCCACCTTGCCCTCTCCGTAGGAATAAAACTCGGGGTTCTTGCTATCATCTACATGGATAGCATTGTCCTCTTCGTTTGCTGCATGCTGGGAAGAAATAGGAGCATTCCCGTCTGCAAAAACTGTAGAGGCGGGTCGAGATGATGAGATGCGAGATGCATACTTCTCACTGGCCTCAAAAGCAACATCATCGGTGGGAGTGCCACGGAGCTCAACGGAGGCTATTTTGACGCGTCAATGAGTGATTTTAGTTTCTTTATGCAAAGCAATGCACATACCAGCTCTCGCGTGATGATTAGCCGTATCTCTCACGAGTTTATTCAAATCAGAACTGCTCATTGCAAAATCGTTATGGCGTTCGTGTCGAGGGGTGTGCTGCTCTCGCTCAAGGGCCTCGGGATGCTTCTGAAAATACGCTTTTTCAAGCTTGTCTTGTGGCACAACACCATGGCCGTGGAGACCATAGCTGCCGGGGGGCAAAGCACGACCGCTGAGCTTTCGGCTGTGATGCTTTTTGGAAATTTCGGGGCCTGGAGAAGGTGCTTGAACATCTCCAAGATGCTTGTTCATAGGAACACGCTGGCCAATTTCAGGAATTCCATGGTCATCGTCTGTGTGGTTGCCTAGGTCGCTGTACGCCGAGACACTACTTTCAGGACGCTTTCTCGTGGACGCACGAGAGACGGCCCGGTCTTCGCCGTTGCTAGGCTGGCCAATTCCAAAAGAAGCAGCTTTGTCTGAGTCGGTACGTGTAACAGCCATGACCTGCTGCTTGGCGCTCTGAGCAGGAAGAGATGGCTTGGGCGCATGAAGCTGCAGGTCGTCGGCGACAGATCGAGTCTGTTCGGGAGAAGAGGGTCGTCTTTCCTCCTCCTCCAACTCAGCAGCTACAGCACTATACTCCATGCCCTCCTCGCCGACTGAGGGCATGCCGACACTGCTGGCCCGTTCAATAGGGTCTTCGGCCTGCTCTTTTTGCACATAATGCTTGCTCAATCGATTGTCAACGGGCTCGGAGGGGATGCCCGCTGTGAGCGGAGACTGTGCAAAGCGATCGCGGCCGGGCGAGATGGATCGATCGAGGCGCTTGTTGACGGGCCGAGGAGGCACTTGCGGCATGAGGTGCGTAGGAGCTTCTTTACCCGAAGACCTACTGGGTCGAGGCGGTACAACCGGCGTCTGCGCCATTGGTGCTGCTGACATTCTCCGTCGTGCGGGCGACAAAGAACAATGTGCCGAGGCGTATAGATAGAGAACAGGCTTGCCGATGGACAGTCCAAAAGGGCCAATGAGGTGTAGTTGGAGAAATATATGGACAGACTGCAAAAGTCTATAAAAGATACATGCCTGTTGACAAAGGACAGATTAGTGATTTGAATCAGGGTTTGCGGTTAGGACTGTCAGTTGGGCGGTCGACGGGTGACTGATAAAGCACTCCGACTCCATTGTGACGCAAGATAAGCAAAACCCGCCAGGTACCAGAGGCGCCGCCCCAACAAACAACGCCAGAGCTCAGACTCGGGGCCATCCATTGACTTTAAGATAGATAGATGCTGATACGGGTACGGGTCATGCTATCCAGGGCCGGGCAGAGAGCCAGCGACAAACGGGTCGCGATTGCCCGCAACATACAGAGCGCGAAGAAGCGGTGATGTAATGCAAGGTCTGCTAGCTCTCTGCCCAATGGCGAGCGACATGTTTGTGATCACTGATTAGGGTATGTGCTGGACCAGGGACGACGACTCACTCTGTATAAGCTGTGCAATGGATGCTTGAGGTTGGTACGAATACCGGACAAACAGTCGTCACTACAACATGCAGACGTTTGATCAACGAAGAAAGCTTTTGAATTGAGTCACAGAGGAAGCGGGAAAAGGAGTTGTTGAAGACCTAGGACGAATTTAGCCCGAAGGCGTTGAGACTCGGGCGGCTGTGACGATTGATTGTACGGAGTACGTGTAAGCCAATGCATGCCAATCGCCAACTCGATTCCTGTACTAGGCTTTGTCGTCACCAGACCAGCAGCCGATCCACTTACCGTGCCAAATATGCGCCCCTGCACGGTGCATTGAGGGAGGGACCTGCGTCCAACCCAACCTTCCGGCCGTTGCATGACGCCGCAGATGCGGGAGGCTTGTCTGAGCACTTGGAGCGTTTCGACTGCTTTGAACCAGGGCTTCAGCATGACTTTCTCATAGGTCAGGCTGTTTTTGTGACGCTTCGCGTTCCGCATGTTACTATTCACGACGCTTCACGGCAGCCGACTCAGAAAACGGAGAGTCAATACATCAATCACGCTTGCAGGCTAACTCTAGAAGAATTCCACATGCATGTTGAAGAATACCCCTGGCAACGGACATGGAGTACACAGTGCGCCCTCTCCACAACCGATCCCCACCCCAAATCCACAGGTGCGCCGTCGCAGCAGGGCCTGCACTTGAGCGCTGTGGCTGCAAGCGGTCGGTCGCTCCCTCGACCAAACAGTGCAAGGACAAGTCTGATGACCATCAGGATTTTACTGGCCTGGGACGTGCATTGCATGGCTAATAAAGACTAAGAGTGTCCGATCTGATTGAAACGCTGCATAATATGCCCCCTTTCTACATGGGTATAGGAGCCCGCAGCTGCAACTGCAAACTAAAAACATGGAAGGCCTTTAAAAGAGAATACGCTAGCTCCCTCCTAGTACTAAGTAAAGTACTTGAGTACGGAGTAGGTAGGCTCCAGATGTCCGCGGAGACTCGACATGACACATGCCGATACGCGCCTATTCAACGTTTGGTTGGTTAATGTTCTGTGAACCCCTTCTTGCTTCAGCACTCCGTGCGCCGTGCAACGCAACTGTTGAGTCTGGTGGCATCAGAGTCTCGTCGGCCCCATTCAGTGGGCACATAGTGATAAGAGTCAGTTCTATTGACTGCACATGTGTAGCTAAGTCAGTACAAGGCACGCCATGGCGGACCTGCCCCCTCCTTGCGCCCAGGCAATATTTGTGTTGGTCAAGGTACTAGGGCAAGGGCGGGAGGCAGGCCATCACAGCACTTGAGGCGAGGCGACTTCACTGCACCGTGTGGGTTCCCCATCGTGCTGCGGGGTACCAGACTGCACTAACAGCCTTCGTCATATGCGCCAGGCAGGGTATTGAGCGGCATCTCGATCGAACAGGCAGAAATAAATGCATCACATCATAGCCCATGCTCCCTGCTTCGGAGTCGAGCACGATTCCGTACGCCCTTTGGCCCCGATGGCTACCTAAGACTCCCAAGTCCTGTTTGCACAATGCAATTGCTCTCGGATTTCCAGATGTATCCATGTAATTGGGTTCGACCAGACATTGGTAGGCATAAGTTACAGGCAAGCAACAGTCAGGATCGACGAAAGCCTTACTTTTTCACATTTCAGGATGGGCATGTTCCTCGGTACAGAGTAAAGGGAAACGGACGCGCCAATCAACAGTTTACTCGCCGTTGAACCAAAAAAAACCTTGGCTTTCCGACAAAGCTTGAATTCACATGACGGGGGCATTGGGTTGTTACGTCAATGGCCTTTGAACGTCCTCGATCCCGCCGCATCAACAATTGGACGGTGGGACGACTTGGATAAGGAGGATCCACATGAGCTCTTCATTATCCAGCTCATAATGCGAAGTTGGTGCCTCTGACCTTTCAATTGCAACTGCTGCCCACACGAGTAAGTGCCTAGCTGTCCAAAACCTTGATTGCACCTTGGTCAACAAGCGTTGGAGCCTGTTTTCGAAACATTCAGACTTCAGCTTATGGCGATTTTCCTCTATCATTCAATGAAGAACAAAGGCTGTGCTACCTAGCTATATAACCTTTGGGTAAATAAACAAATCTGCTGAGCTGCGAACTCGTCCGGCACCACGGCGTGGCTCATCAATAGCGTTCATAGGAAACCAACCAAGCTCGATTCGGCTGGCACAGAAACCGCCGACATTAAGCATACATCATCCCCGACGCCAAACAGTCCTGCTCGGTATCCAGCCCATCACATTCTGGGGTACCGGGCCAGGCATAATTCATATGATTAGGTCAATCCACCTCATCGTCCAAGCATCTCCTTTGCATCTTCCCCAACTTCTCCGACACTTTCGTCGCCGAACACGACACTCATATCTTTTCGCCTAGTCGCCTAGCAGACGACGCATCATCCCATAAGAGGAAGCCGAATATGGCAAATCTTTATTTGTTTTAGACAATCATTTGCGCAACACCGGCTCCACCAAGGGTCTTGCTTCCAACAAAGGCCTGGCCCTTGATACCAGCAAGAAGATAGCAGATACCAGTGAGCGTCAAGAAGACACCAGCAGCAATCAAGCTGCTGGGACCACCAAGATTGCTCAGGAATTGGAGGAAAGCCATGATTCCATAAGCAGCTGCTCGCATGTAGTTTGTTGAAATTTTGCGGACAAAGTCATCGAACTTTCCAGAGGTAGGGCAAATTCGCAGAAGCAGGGGGACTTCGATAAACAAGATCAGAAACGACGAGGCGCTGCAGAATCAGAATCAGCGTCTGCCTTCTCGGCATGGGGGACGGTGTCACTGTAATATTCAGCGCAGACTTACATGGCAATGGCAGCAAAGATGATCAAGACGACTTTAAAGGTAAAGATTGTTGAGATGCCGGTAGCTAAGCAGATGATCATAGACAATATGCCGAGCCTGTTCCAATCGTGTCAGATTCGCTCGATATGATCGTGGTGCCCTCGGCTATGTAAACCTGAACCGATGGCACACCTCTAGCCTATCGTGTTGCTTCGGTTGGAGTGACGGAAGGGGAACTTGGGGGGATATGGACTTATGGGCTTACCATTGTCCGTAGATGCCTGTGCCAATGTTAGTTGTTGCCTCGATACCTGGTGACTGTGCCGGTTCGCATCGATCGACTTACTGAAGTTACGGGTCTGGAACTCTTCCTTGAGCGACATGTTGAGAGTCGTCGCAGAAGTTGCTAACAAGCTGTTTTGTTTTGGTTTGTTTCGTGCGAGGAGCGCGCAGCGCAGCACAGCAGTGTCGAGTCGTAAAGCGTGACTAGTCGCAAGAAGCTGTGTGAATCAACTTTGCACTCTTGCACGAGTGAGGATCGTAGGGCTTGGTCAAGGGTGATAACGTGGCTGGGAGAAGATGATGATGCAGGAATGCTGGTGGTCGTTGAAGTGATGATTAAGACTTCAGGACCTTTGTCGGGGCGCACGTAGCCTCTTCTCCAACGGCGGGCCCGTCAAAGAGGCTGGCGCAGCAGTCAAGTGTGGCAGCGTGGCAGCGTGCGGTGGTGGCTTGGCGACGAGAGAGTTAAGGCAGCACTGAAGACATGGAAAGAGCCAAGTCCCAATCGGCAAAGTGGCCAGTGGTCCTACGAGGTACCAGTAAAGTCCCGGTACGAAGCTTGAGCACCTTGCGAGTCTGGTGACGGACAGGGGCGAAACGGCCAGGCACCTGGGAGATTCAGGGTGCTGTCCTGAGGTGAGATGTACCAGACAGTGGGTGTATCTGGTGGTCCCTGCAAGGAGAACTGCAGAGCTTATGACGTGGTGGATCCGGTGCCCTGGATGAACCAGACAGGTCAATCAATGTCAACTGATCTGCAAAGGGACCGCAGAGAACCAAGCATTCGAAACCTGAAACGTCTCTTGGAAGTCGTCGTGAATGGCACGTTGAAAGAGCAGATAAAGTTTGCATTCGGAAGAGAATACGAGCGAAGTACTTCTACAGTGGGTTGTAGTTGGTCAAGGACCAGACTGGTTCGCTCGCTCGGTACAAACAAGTTGTTCTCTTGCTGGTGTGGCGTGACGTATAGAAGTTACGCGGCATCGGATGCGCTGGCCGTTGAGCCTCGTCAGCCCGCCCTGTCTCTGCGATACACATGCGTACTTGTGCTTGTACCCTAGACAAACACAGACAGGCAGCAACGAAAGAACAGCTTCCACATAGCAACCGATCCGTCAAAGATCAAAGACCATGTGTTTGTGTTCGGATGCGATTGCCGATAATCAAAATCAATCATGGGCCCCCAAGTTTTAAAAATAGGTGCCCAAATAGCTTACTTAAGTAAACAATCGCTTGGTTGACAAAGATCAACCGTCAAGTTTGCTCACGACTGGCCCAAGGCTGTATTGTCATTGAGCCCGTCACCGGTAAAGTGAACCATGGCCACATGTGCACAGGCTTTGGAACGTTATACGCAATCTCATCGAGGTGGGAAAGGCCCGTCACGATATGAATCCGGACAGCCATCACATCTTCTATTGGGGCATCTACGCATGCCAATAGCATTTCGTTTCCAAATCTAGAATTTTATGCCATGTCTTGTCTCCCAACAACGTTTTGCTCGGTCATTATCGGCCCCGATGTCGCCGCCAGAGCATCGGCCAGTGGGGATACACGCTGTTCCGCACTTCGTACCTGCCATTGGCCATTGATTCAAACCTCGGCGGTTCTGGCTCTGCTGACGATCAAAACGTGCCGTGGTAATTCTTACATCACGGCCCCATAGCTGTTCAACGCCACCCCTCCATCTTGTTGAATTCCCAAGGACGCCCATTGTTTTTCCATTCTTGTCAATATTTAAGCTTATTTTCTCGTTGCTGGCTTAGTGCTTGATCCCCCTCCCTCTGTAGGCTCAGCTGCCTCTTGATTCTACCCCGCTTGTTCGCAACCAAAGACGGCAGGCCAATATGACATTAACCGTTCTTACAGACAGCCAGGTCAATGACATCCTCGAGAGCCTTACAATTGACGAGCTGGATGATTTTCGACATGTCTTGTCATCTGCCTTGCACGAGTTCTCTACCGGCACCGATGCTGGCGATGGCGATGTCTACCAACAACCCCACAGAATCACAACGCTTCACCCTGGGACCAAGGCCACCTCTCTATACATGCCATCTTGCGGACCGGAGGGTATGGGATGCAAGAGTAAGTGGATTCGCAATCCTGACCGGCCTCTGAGAACACCATGGCGTAGCCTGGTCACTAATACTCCTGTAGTTGTCTCGTTGACTTCCTCAGCCGCCACTCAGGATCCCACAGTGAAGCCTATTAGTCCTACTGGAGTCGTCAACTTATTCCACCCTGATGGGAGTCCCATGGGCCTTGTCCATGCGAGCACTCTGACGGCCTTTCGCACCGCTCTTGGATCAGCCTGTCTCCTTACCCGCCGCAACCATGTCAAGACTCTCACCGTCTTTGGCAGTGGCAGTCAAGCTTATTGGCACGTTCGCCTGGCACTCCTCATGCGTGGAAGCACTATCAAACATGTACACATTATCAATCGAAGATTTTCCGACAGTGCTGGCCTGATTCTCAAGAAATTCACCATCATCCCCGCGGACATCAAGGAGCGGGAAGGATGGGCACACACGAAATTTAGTATTATAACACCAACCTTTCACGACTTTGAACGGCTCCAGAAGGAGCAGATCCGCAGCGCAGACGTTATTTATTGCTGCACTCCGTCGCGACAAGAACTGTTTGACGCATCTATTCTAACCTCACACGAAGGTCGCAAAAAGGGCCGACTTATCGTCGCTGTTGGAAGCTACACCCCTGAGATGAGAGAGCTTCCCGAGGGCCTTTTGCATCTTGTGACAAAGCCCCATGAGAAGCACCATCGTCATTTTCATAAGCACGCAGACGAGGGCGGCGTCATCGTGGTAGATACCCTCGAGGGGGTGTTGAAGGAAGCGGGCGAAATCATTTCTGCTAAAATCAGCCCCCATCAAATGGTCGAGTACGCACTCCCTGTATATAAATACCGTCTTGAGAATGTATGACTGACTCGATTACAGACTTGGCGAACTCGTCATGCTTCACCGTCTGGCTATCGAGGAATCAGAGACAGATACTACTGGCACTCAGACGCCGGCGTCTTCGGAATATGAAATCCCCCTAAACGGTGACGACAAGATCCCTTCGATGTCATCAGTCTACAGCGATCCAGTACCCCGGCCAGCGAGCCCATCTAGTCCCAGCTTGTCCAACCATTCCCGCAAGCCAAGCTTCCCACTTCCTTTCCGAACTCGTTCCGGAGGCTCGGCTGATACGGAGAAGAAAAAGGAGGATAGCCTGGCCCGTTGGCTGAGAGATGGAACCGTAGTCTACAAGAGTGTGGGATTGGGGCTGATGGATCTGGTAGTTGGCATGCATGTGATCAAGGTGGCCAGCGAGAAGAAGATTGGTACGCAGATTGAAGGATTTTAGAGGCCAGTTCCATGTGAGGGTGTGCGTGCGTGCGAATGATGTATGGGGAACAATAAGGACAGACTACGCACCAATTGCGTGACAGACGAATCTACAGTTAGCGCTGGCATATTCAACGACATTGTTATGCGAGTCTTTAAAAAACCACGCAATTTTCGTGAAATACGATATTCTATTCATACATGGCACAATAACAGTTTGTTATGCGCATTTCATCAAGGGTGACTCGGTCTGTCTGTAGCCGAATTTCACACCACTGCCTAATCCCAGTGTCCCGTAGGACTAAAGTGTATATATGCTCTCCAAATTCGATATCCCAAATGAACAGATCCATTTTATATTTCAAGCCGTGTCAAGATAAAAAAAAGTTTTTTTTTTTACTCGGCGACCCAGACGGCGGCCATGCCCATACCAGTGCCGACACACATGCTAGTGCTGCCGACCTTCTTGCCCGTTCGCTTCAGCTCGTAAAGGAGAGTAGAAACCTGGCGGGCACCGGTGCAGCCCAGAGGGTGGCCGAAAGCAATGGCACCGCCCTTGGGGTTGATCTTTTCGTGGGGGATCTGGAGCTCATTGGCGCACCAGAGGCACTGACTGGCAAAGGCCTCGTTGATCTCGTAGATGTCGACATCGTCCTTGGAGATGCCGGCGAGGTCGAGGGCCTTGGGGATGGCCTTCCAGGGACCCTGGCCCATGAGCAGCGGCTTGACGCCGACGACGGCTCCGGCGACGTACTTGCCGATGATGGTCTGGCCGAGCTTCTCGGCGGTGGATCGTCTCATGAGGAGGACGGCGGCGGCGCCGTCGGAGATCTGGGAGGCATTACCGGCGTGGATGCTGCCGTCGGCGGCGAAGGCAGGCTTGATCTTGGCGAGGGACTCGGCCGTGATGCCGTCGCGGACACCGTCATCGCGGGCGACAGTGATTTCCTTGGTCTCGCCAGACTTGGGGTCCTCGAACTTGACCTTGAGGGGAACAATCTCGTCGTTGAAGAGACCCTCCTTCTGGGCCTTGACGGCCTTCTGGTACGAGGAGGCGGCGAACTTGTCCTGGTCGGCACGAGCAATCTTGAGGTCCTTGGCCATGTCCTCGGACAGAACGCCCATGGGGACCTTGCAGTTGGCTGACTCCTCGTTGGCCTCCAAAGCCTCGGAGAATTCGCTGACGGCAGAGGGGCTAAGAGTGTTGAATTGTCAACACGGGAACGAATTTCGGACATGAAACAAAGAGGCTAGGCCGGGTTCAGCGTGAAGCCGTTTGAAAAGCTTACCCATAGTTCAGAGACATGCTCTCGACGCCGGCACCAATACCAACGTCAATCATGCCCGCCTTGATCTGGTTGGCAACGTCAATGCAGGCCTGAAGACCGGATGAGCACTGGCGGTTGAGGGTTCGGACGGCAGTGGTCTCGGGGAAGCCGGCCAACAAACTGGCGGCGCGCATCTCGGTAGCACCACCGCCGGGGGCGAGGACGGTTCCGACGGCGATATCCTCAACGAGGGCGGGGTTGATCTTTGATCGGTCGATGACGGCCTTGAAAACACCAGCCATGATGTCGGCGGCCTGGGTGTCCTTGAAGCCACCTTTGCCACCCTTGGTGAAGGCGCTTCGGCAAGCAGCAGTGACGACAACCTGCAAGACTATAGTCAGCTCCAAACGTCCCGCCCAGCTCCCCGCAAGGGAAAACGTAGTGTTGAGCATGACTTACATCGTCGGGGCGCTTCTCCAGGATTCTGTCGCGACCGCCGGCGGTAGGGTTGCCAGAGATCTGGCCGCCGATCTGAGAAATTCTGTCAAGGGCTGTTGAGCACAACGAAGCTGTTAGAGTCTGTATTTTTTTCGAACCGCACAACCACGGCGAGGCTTGAAGCTGGTTTACTCACCACCCATTTTGGCTCTTGTGGGATGTGAAGGAGGTATAGGAAGAAGAGGAGATGAAGGCGGGAATCAAGAGGTGAGAGATGTGGTGTGGGCGACGACGGGCTACGACGCTGCGATTTGCGGGAGGCGAAGCTATATATCCGTCCTTGGCAAGGTCAATCGGTTGACCTCGGCGAGAACGACGACATGGCGGTCGGTCGGCGCATCTCTGATGTCAGCTGGTTGCGCGACCGAGGCATATGTCAACGTGGGTCCTGGCCTCAGATCAAGAAGCCACATTTTAGTGTCCTTCCATGTCGCTTTCACATGTTCGAGTTGCCCCATGACATATGGAATCTGGCCAAAGAATTTCCGTTGCCGTGCCCGTCACGAGGCGGCCCCAGATTCCACATTAGAGCGTGCGCTCCGGTTGTGTAGTCGCTGACGGACATACTGCCGCTTCGAGAAGAAATTCCACTGAGGTCGACGTCCGATTGTTCCACGTGTTTCATGATCCATCACAAGCAATTCTTTCTGCATTGTATAATTTCCTCCCGTCATGGCCGCGCCTTTGTTGTAAATTCCGTGACCCGTGGAGTCCGTGACTGGGCTTGGGCAACGTCGACACGGTTGCCTTCAGTTGTGATTCGCTATCACTCCAGTGGTACTGCTTGCTGGGCGGTATTGATTACTTGACCATGCCGGTGGCAATTAATGCCGAGAGCGTCTGGCCATTCGTGCACCTCCAGCCTACGCTTGAATACATGCACGTGCCAGGCGGAACTGCAGGCTGCCGATGTTCACATATATTGTCAATTTTTCCTAGATGCATTCGATATATATAGTCAGTCCTGGTCGTCGATTACCTGTCGTAATGCCTTGGCCAGACGACACACACGCTTCTTCAACTTCCTCATACCCAACCAACGCCTCATCGCCGCTTCGTCGCCGCTCGCAATGCTCCTCAAACACCACTGTGATTTCACAACTCCTACGTCCATGTGCATCCTACGCCTTGCTCTGCCTGGAACCACTCTCTACAGTTTTATCATCAGGTGAAAAGTTGAGACTGACGCTGTTGACACAGTGTCGCTCATCCGTCGGCGTTGCGAACCCCTCGCCCTTGAAAACATGACCAAGGTGACCACCGCAATTGGAGCAGACAATTTCCGTCCTAGTCATGCCTAGAGTTCGATCCTCGTGTCTTGTAACTGCGCCAGGGATGCTATCAAAGTAGGCCGGCCATCCGCAGCCAGACTTGAATTTGTGATTGGCCTTGTAGAGGGGCTTGTGGCACCCAGCACAAGTGTAGACTCCCTCTTCCGGGTAATGCTTGTCGAACTTTCCGGATCCAGGAGGCTCAGTGCCCTTTTCTCGCAGGATGCGAAATTGCTCTGTGGGCTGATGTTAGTGGGAAACCCCGAATATCTTTCTTTTGCTCTCACGCGCCGACATCAACGTACCTTTGTTGAGGACGGCCTGCCACTCGGTATCAGACCTTTGATCAGGATACGACATTTTGGTCGATTTTGAAGAAGATGATCCGAACAAGGCGCCCAAAAAGGGAATACCAGACATGGATCGAAGAGGCAGCGGGCGAAGCGTGGCGATGTGAGCTGGTGACGCCGGAGCTCGGATGCGAGTAAAGTTGGACAAGGTATGCAGTAATGTTGATACGAATGGTCTAAATCGCATGGGAGACATGTAGCGGGGCGGGAGATGTTGGAGAGATGTCGGAGAGACGGCTTGATGCGATGGCAGTACTCTTATAGTTGACTGAACAGAGTGAACGTTGAGACGGTCGTTGACGGTGACAGGGATGCCAAGAAGAGCGTTTGACAAATCGCGGGGTGGCCAAGTGTAGTCTGTAGAACCCGGCTTGTTGAACTTTGTACGGCAGCTTTGGAATCACTTGCATCATAATTCGAAGCCCACATATTCCAGACAAGGGCCGGGCTTCAGCCACAATTTAAGGTTCACCACGGAGTACGGAGTACCGAGAGGTAATAAGGACATACAACAGGCAAACCATCCTTCCCCCACGGACCACTGCCTGCAGTTGAACTACTCCGTGCAAATTAATGTCCTGCAGACTACGATAAGGAGCATCATGCCATGGTGGAAAGTGAATCGCAGCCTCGAGGTTCAATTGCATTAAAAGAAGCGGAATTTCTGGACCATTTGTCCTTGCTACAACCAGAAACATTGACATGGAATCCATCATTGGAGCCGATTGGTGCCTGAGGAACTATGTATATCGACTCAGTCGCCTTGGCTACATGTACTGGTACTTGACCTGCTACAATAGATTTAGGCCACGCTGTGGCTCGCTCCCCACACTGCTAGACTTACCCCAATCAGTTTGGGGGTGGGAGCAATTTCATTCTGGAATTAGGTGCCGCCACGACAGACACACAAACGACCCCATTCCTCCTTTTGTGTTTGACATCTGTAATAATCTCCCTTCCTCGCGGCGGCGATTATCTGGCTCCGTCTACCATTCCACACCATCCGTCATTGTCTCGACAGAAGAGTCGTAGCGTTACAACATGTCTCGACGGGCACCAAACCCCTCCGCCGACCGGGCGGCGCAAAACCAGGCCACTATCAAAAACCTCCTGAGGTTGGAGCCTAACAAAGTGTGTGCTGACTGCAAGAAAAACAAGCGTGCGTATCAGACCCTATCGATGCCTTTCTCCATCATACTGTGTGTGGGCTGACTGTTACTTCAGATCCTAGATGGGCCAGCTGGAATCTGGGTGTCTTTGTCTGTATTCGATGCTCTGGTATTCACCGAGGCATGGGAACCCACATCAGCAGAGTCAAGTCTGTTGATCTCGATTCATGGACCGACGAACAAATGCAGAGCATATTGAGCTGGGGAAACGCCCGCGCCAACAAATACTGGGAGGCCAAACTTGCTGCTGGCCACGCGCCGTCCGAAGCCAAGATCGAGAACTTCATCCGAACCAAATATGAACTGAAGCGATGGGTCATGGACGGGCCCATGCCAGACCCTTCAACTCTGGATGTCGACGGCGATGACGATGTTCCCTTGAGTTTGGTTAAGGAGAAGCAGGTTATCGAGAAGAAGGAGTCGATCAGGAAGGCATCCATCGGGAAATCTCACGCCCCGCAACAAATTCGCGCGCCCGAGGCCGACTTGATCGGAGGTGACGATGGGCCTCCCTCGCGATCAAGTACGGCTGGCCCCCCGGTTGCGAAAATTGCACCTAAAGCTGAGCCTGCGGCCCCTAAAACAACCAACACACGAGACTCGTTGCTTGGCCTTGACTTCCTGGGAGGCTCAACTGCCCCTCCTCGCCCAGCCAGCACCCCCGGAGCTTCTTCACAAGGAGCAAAATCACGACCGGACCTCAAGCAGTCTATTCTCTCGCTCTATGCTTCCGCGCCCAAGCCCCAGCCCCAGCAACAACCTCAGCAACAAGCGTTTGGGGGCATGGGCCACCAGCAGCAAGGCTCAATGGGAGGCTTCAATGATGCCTTCGGTGGCCTGAATCTATCGGCCACGGCAAGCGCAAAGCCCGCTGCTGCCGACCCTTTTGCCAGCCTTGGAAGCACATCCTCAAGCAATCGAGCCAAACCCCAGCATACTTCTAACGCCAGTCCGTTCGGTGGTCTTAGTGGAGGCGGCTTCTTTGACCCAAAGCCTGTCCAGCCGTCGACCACTTCGCATCAGCAAAAGCCTTCCAACTCTGGATTCGAAGGCTTTTCTCCTTTCTCCTCCCCCCCTACTCAGACAGCTACGGCGCCGGCGCCTAAGCCCTTACAGTCCTCATCCTCCGCCATGGACGACCTCTTCGACTTTTCGGCTCCAACCACGCAGAGATCTCCCCCGCTGCCTCAGACTTCTTCACCCTCTGCAACGACCAACTCTGCTTTCATGATATCTTCTCCACAGACTAAATCTGCGGCCCCCGCTCCTGCAACAACCTCATCAGCCTTTGGCTCCGCTGCCATGTCTGGTGCTGATGTCTGGGGAACCAACGATTGGACAACGCCTGCTCCTGCTGCTCCAACAGCTCCGGTGACACAGGCACCCCCAAGTCCTCAGCAGCTCAAGGCCCCAGCCCCGGCCCCGGCCCCGGCAGCCGATTTCGGATGGGGAAATACTAGTTCTTCGTTTGCCAGTACACCAATTGTGCCTGGCGCCAGTGGGGGTTTCAATCCTGCACCAAAGGTTACTGCAGACGAGGAGTTTGGAGGCTGGGCAAGCAGTACTGCGCCGTCTAATACGGGAAAACCTGCTGTTCCAAAGTCAGGCTTTGGCGGTGACGATGATCTGTTCTCCAATGTCTGGCAGTAGACGACGCTGCGACGAAATACAATGTCGGTTGGTAGTGATTGGTGGATTCTTCAAGCATTAGGGATCGAAGGCAAGCATGTTCGTGGCGTTTTGTTGTTCACGCGTCGGGAGTCTATTTAGAATCCAGCATAAAACCAAAGGGGGGGTTGGAGGTGGGTTTTAGAATGTTTTCTGTTTTTTTTTTTTTTTTAAAAAAAAAAGTCCAGAGAAACACGCCGTTTGCAGTGACGATTGTGGTGATCAACAAATGCTCTCAAGTATAGTTGCTTAGGCTAATATATAAAACCCTTTGTCAAAAACGCCAACTCCAAATGCCAAGGGTAATTGATCCCCGTTTCCAATGCCGTTGAAATACAAAATCCAACGTTTATATGATATCGCCGCACCCGCATGGCACCGCATGGCACCCAGCCAGCGGGCCATTATCGCGCCTGCTAGCTGATCCGATGGACCGCATGGTCTGTAGCTATCTACGGGGTCTGGTATTGACGGCTGGCCCCGGGAGACAAAATACTAACTTTCACTGCCAACACGGCACCGCCCTGGAAGCCCTACATGTGGCTGCTTCGCTCGAGTCAGCATTTCGCGTACGTCATTGCCCTCTGTCGTAGGGTGTGCGCTCACAACACCAGTTTCAAGCCGTAATAAAAGACTAGAAATATCGCGACAATGATGGCTGATAGCTTGAAGATGGCGACCTTGTTGCCGGACGCTGCCATCCTCGTCATTCTTCCTGCTCCGGTTTTTATCTGCGACGTCATGCTTGAAAATGTTTCATTCTGGAGGCTCGTTAGATGTGCTTCAAGATGGGTTCGGGTCCCTCTTCTTTGGGGGAGCGTGAGGCAGGAGCCATACTGTGTTGTCAATGACATCCTGGGCACGTGCATGATCGTAGATGTCGATGGTGACGCCGCGCAGGGCAGATACTTTGGCGGAAAGCTCGTTTAGGCGGGAGTCGTTTTGCCTTTCGCGCTCGTAGGCCTCGGACATGGTGTGAGTTATATGATACCAATGGGTATGCGGACCTGGGGATGGAGGGTCTTGCCGAGGCTGGGACGGGGTTCGTGAGACGAGGTTGGCCTGCACTGCCGTCGCTCGGCGTCGGTGGTCGGCGCTTCGTAGGGCAGTGGACGGTGTAGGGAAATTTCCAACGTGAGGGATGGCTGAGGACTGTGTTGTTGGTGGGTGCTGGCGTGGAGTAGTTGGGATTGATTGATACAGTTTCTTGGTTGTCTGTGGAGTGGTAAGGGGCCAAGAGACGGTTGCGGATCTGGTCTCAGTGGTTTGTTCGATGACGCTCCGGCCGCGGCTGCCAGGGTCTCAAATGCAATTGACGGGTGACAGAGCACAGCCACACACGCCACGCGGCGTGGCGGCAGGGCGGCTGGCTTCAAAGTTCAAGGACAGAAGGACAGAGAGGCACGACGATGTTTATTTGGAGTGGGATAAATACTAACAGCAAAAGAGCAGAATATTGCTCTCAGAGGGAGTGCATCTGTAGATGGATATCAACGCTGCGCTGGCTCGGCCCCGACGAGGGGAGAGCTCCTGCGTCGTCGGAGCTGTCGGAGCTGGCACTCAGTATGTAGTACGGAGTACCACAGCAGCAATAAACGATATTCGTGGTGGATCAAGACTGGTGAGGAAGGCGCCTGGAGATGGCAGTGCTCGACTTGCTGGTGCTACGAACTACGGGGTACGGCGGACTAACTGACTCCTCCCGGGCCACATGTCGACGGTGCACCTTCCCGGCTGCAAAGCAGTCACTGCTTGGCGTATGTATTAGTACGCCCAGCGCTGACCTTGTCGTCAGCCCCCCGCCACCCCGCCCCAAGTAGCTCTCCATCCACAGACCACAACCCGTCCACTGACAGTCACATCATCAGTTCCCAATCCTCGTCGCCCTCTCTTGGCTCCCTCGCATCTTCATTCCCATCGCGCCATTTCTCTCGGCCAAGCGCTTCCCAAATCTCCTGTACTGAACGGAAGATTCGCGAGGAGATAGACCACCATGGGAATCAACAACCCTCTCCCTGCATCTCTGAAATGTGAGTTACCGGATCCATCTCGTTGTTTTAATACCCGGCCGGTGCTGGCATGCCGGAACATCGGACCATCCTGCTAACCGTCGCTGCTTTCTTTCAACGATAGCGGAGTGTAGGAAGTGCGGCAAGATCCTCACTTCATTTGTCAACCCGCGACAAGCCTTTGGCCCCGACAAAGTTATTCCGCCGTCAATCCTGTCCAATGCGAAAGGCTTCGCCATCATCACTATTCTGAAGGCTGGTTTTCTAGGGTCTGGCCGTGTTGGCAGTGGTCTTGTTGTCGCTCGCCTTGCTGACGGGTCATGGAGTGCTCCCAGTGCTATTGCAGCGGCTGGAGGTGGCTTTGGAGGCCAAATCGGCTTTGAACTGACCGACTTCGTCTTCGTACTCAACGATTCAAATGCCGTCAAGACGTTTGCACAGATGGGGTCCATCACACTGGGCGGAAACGTATCACTCGCCGCGGGCCCGGTAGGTCGCAACGCCGAAGCTGCTGGTGCTGCGTCTCTCAAGAGCGTGGGGGGTATTTTCAGTTACTCCAAGACCAAGGGCTTATTCGCTGGCGTCTCGCTCGAAGGGATGGCCATTATCGAGCGCCGCGACGCAAACGAGAAGCTGTATGGGACCAGATTCACGGCCCAACAGCTGCTGAGCGGGGCTGTTCCTCCTCCACCCGCGGCCGACTCCCTCATGTCTGTTCTGAACTCCAGAGTGTTTAGCGGCATGCGAGCTGGCTCCGTGACTGACGACGCCATGTACAACGATATGCCCGTGTACGAAGATCGCCATGACGATGTGGTATGGGAGGGGCGCAGAGGAGATGCCTATGGCCAGGGAGTTCAGCGAGATCGCACAGGATCCGGGTTTGGACAAGGTGAATTCGGCAGACCAAGTCGATCCAGCACGTGGAAGGACGACGTTTACGACCGACAAGATTTTAACCCACCGTCACGATCGAATACATTCGCATCGGGCCAAGGATACAACGATTCAAATGGTGGGGCCAACGAGAAGAGGGTTGGCCCAGGCAGGCCTACAGCCCCGAAGCCCAAGTTCGGTGCCGATAAGGAAGCCTCTTTGAAGAAGAACGAAGCTATCGCGTTGTTCAACTTTGACGCAGACCAGCCTGGAGATTTAGGATTCAAGAAGGGTGAAATCATCACTGTGTTGAAGAAGACTGACAGCGACAACGATTGGTGGTATGTAGACATGTCGCGTGCGTTGTTTCCTTGCATGACAATGTGTGCTAACTAAAATTGTAGGACTGGCATGATTGGGACGAGACATGGCATATTCCCCAGCAACTATGTCAAGATGAAGTGATGAGATTAGCCTGAACTCATGCCTAGTTAGCGAGCCACTGAACCGATTTATGAACGCTCGAGCTATACCCTTGGAGCGGGAGCGTACGGGTGGGGTTTGACGACACTTTCTCTTTTGTTGCATTTCGATACTGTGACACGGGTAGTCTTATCAATGTCTCCTTTTACTTTTCACACTTTATTTTGCATTGTATTCGGACGGGGGAAGACTGACTGATTGCGGGTTTTGGTTCTTGCGGGGTCGTTTGACGAGCGATTCTTGGGTCTTAGAGAAGAGATATCCCTAGGTCTAGTTTCCAATTTTTACTCAATCCCAAAGCGAGAACGACATGTTCAAAATCGCATGTGGACGCCAACGTGTGTTTGGAAGTGCGACGTGTTTTTCAAGGCAAGGAGCCGATTTGGCCGCACCGCCTTGGCGCGTTTTTGCTCAGCACTACTCCGTGCCCTGGTAGCTACCTATATAGCTAGCAAATCAGGGCTCGCAGAAAGCCGCCGAGGCGGAGGTGCACAGATAGCAAACGCACATTGCTTTGAGACATGGGACGAAGCCGCCAAATTGGCCCACATGCGCATAGCATATGCGCCATCGAGACTGATGGAGGTATGTGAGAGAGAATACCTGGCGGGACAACGACGTATTATAAAGCCTCTCATGCGTGGTATTCCTTTCAGAATATCGGTGGGTGCTGTAGTTATTATATTGTGAAAGAAGAAACGCAATTGACGTTGGAGTAGGCTCCCATTGTGCTTTCCCGGTGCAACATAATATTACGCGAGCCAACCGCAACGCCCTGCACAGCGGCCTCGGACGACGTATCGACGACTTCTGCCCGGAGACCTGGGTCTTCTGTGCCGTCGTCAACTGGTCGGAGAGAAAAGTCGGATCGTTGGACTAGCGCTTCCGTGGGGCGGGATCGACAGTGGAGTAATGAAACTAGGAGAAGCAAGCATCATTTGCCGGGTAGAACCTAGGCCGGTACGGAGTAGCTCTTCGCGCAATCAGAGGCCTTCTTGAGCCACTAATAATAGCATCTTTCGTCAGCATACGTATCTGCGTATGTATGTACAATTCATGCATGGAGTACGGAAGAAGGAGTTATCTGGGCATCGGGAGGCTGGGACAAGCGGGTTAGTGGGGAACATTGAAGGAGTTTGGCGGCTCAGGATGGAGACTCGAGGCAGGCTGGGCATGTCACTGCGGGGAGGGGAACAAGCTTCGGCGATGCTACCCTGTGATTGGCCAAGCAGGTACTCCGTACTGTACTCTGTACATAGAATATGATGATGGGAAGTCTGAGAGCTGACGGAACGGCTCCCAAGATAACCAGCAACACCAAACGGCGCACGACTGCGGCAGACGCCAGCTTAAAAGTGTCCGGTCCAAGCGGAAAGCTGCAAGTGCTCCAGATGCCAATTATTTAAAACCCACACTCCTTTTTGTCCATGGGTGGTGGGCTACTCCATACTTGACAAGCGGGTCGCACATCACGATTCACCAGCATCGGGATCCGTGCTGGTGCTCACTGCTCACGGAGTCACGGCCAGGGTTGGTCTTCAGACAAACAACAGACGCTGGGAGGGGGGGCACAGTCAATTCTCTGTACTCGGTACAGAGAACGCCAATTTGTCACGCCTGCTTCCTCACACTGCCACAGTCCTGACTCCTGCTTCTATCCCGATTCCCGACCACGTCCTTTCGACCTGAGGTCCTCGGCAACATCTCGATTGCAGCAACCAACGTTGGCTGCACGGCACCGCCTCTCTCCATGGAGAAGCGACTCCCAATCTTGCTGCCATCCCCCTCAACCGTCATCATCCACAGCGGCAAGAACAATGACAAGTTCTCAATCGTTCGCCAAAAACGTCGACAGGTAGCCTCTGCCTGTGCCAATTGTCGCAAGCGCAAAGAAAAGTGTGATGACAAGAGGCCGACATGCGGCGCCTGTGCCCGCAGAGGAGTCACTTGTAACAATGACATCAAGGAGGACGAGCCGGCCGGTACTGTGGCCTTGAGACATCGCAACATTTCTCTCAGACAGGAGAACGACCAGTTGCGTGAGCTTTTCAAGCTGTTGCATAAGCTGCCGACCGAGGAAGGACAGGAAGTCGTTTCGAGATTAAAGATTGCCGATGACCCTATCCAAGTGTTGCGGTCTGTCCAGGACGCCAGCCTGCTGATTAATAACCCCAATTCATCCTCTTATTCGGCTCTGTTGGATTCGAGACTGGAAAGATTGGACCTCCTTGCGTTGCGGGAAAGCGCCATTCGGGTTGATGCAAAGCCGTGGACCGCAGTGGCCGGCGATGGCATAGTGTCGGAGCTCGTCTCATCGTTTTTCAACTGGGACGATGCCTTTTACTTGCCATTTCTTGACCGGGAGGCGTTTCTGGAAGACATGAGGGCCGGAAATGTTGCGACGGCCAAGTATTGCACACCGTTCCTTGTCAATGCCATATGTGCAGACAGGTCTGTAAGTATTCAATCTCGACTGTGTTATCCCTGGGGGAACCTGTATAACAGATTTCTAACTGTTCCTGGGTGCTGCAGTATACTTGTCGGCGAACTAGAGCGTTCAGCGGTATCAGCAAGAAGAATTTAGCTGACGAGTTCTTCAATGAGGCCAAGAAGTTGCTGCATCTTGAGAATGGCCGAGTCTCTATCCCGACGGTCCAGGGTCTTACGTTACTCTTCTCCATAGCTTGTTATCGAGGCACTGATAAACTTGGTGGTGTAAGTGGACTCGGGGGGACCTGCTACGGTGTTTAGGCGCAATTCAGCGACAATATGTTTCTTGCTCATCCTTTCATCGAGAAAAGAAATCTTCACACCCTGCAACGACGTACTAACATCCGAGCTAGTTATATCGTCGGTCGGCATATGACATGTTTCACCAACTCAATGTCGATGCCATGTATGCGAGAATCAAAGACGATCCTCTAGCCGCCCGTGAGAGACGGGTCCTGTGCCGCCTGGCATGGGGGCTTTTTCTGTTTGAGAGGTTTGTCTCAGCTCTGACGCCTGCCATTTCTTCAGCTGTGCTACCGTAAGTTGACGGGCTAACAATCGACAGCATCGTCGGATACATGTATTTGCAACAGTCGTTGATCCCACCGCCTCAAATCCCGCGATGCTTCGATCCACCACCCTCTGCAAAAGATGGACCAGTACCTAACATCGACCTCCTTGGTAACCCGCACTCCAGCGAGAGTCGATCGCCCCCATTTGTCACCGGCGCATTGTATCTAGCTTGCGATATAACCGTTATGCTCTACGAATCAATGGACTGGAATTTTAGGTCGGAAAGCATATGGGGCACGGAGCAGGACCTCGAGAGACGTAGAGATATGATTGACGAGGTACGCCAGTGGAGAGCAAGTTTGCCTCCAAACTTGCGAGATGACACCAACTTTACCCCCCAGACATGCTATCTTCGGTACAAGACGTTCCAACCCTTCCATTTTTTTACATTACATGACCCCCTTGCTAACCAATTGTGCAGGACATACATGAACGAGGTCCTCTTTAGTATCCTTCGACCGCTTTCCCCCCAAACCGAGATTGAGCCCGGCTGGACCGTCAAAGACTTACAGCTCAGCTTCTGCCAAATCGACATCGACAACATGGAGCGCTTCATCGAAGTCTACACCCTCCGCGACTACGCATGCATCAACATTGCCGGGAGCTACAACGCCATCCTCGTCCTGGTATACCACCTGGCTGACCCCTCTGTGCACCACCTGTTTGCCAAAGCAGCCTATCTCATAGGAGAGACCGGGGGGGACTTCCCCATGTGCCGGTATATTCTGCAGGCCATCAAGGCAATTGCCTGGCAGGCGAAGACGTCGCTGCCGCAAATGGCAAAGAGGTACTTTGAGAATCTGGACGGTGCGAGAAACTCGTTTAGGGATATCAGTTTTGCACTGCCCGAGGAAACCGGCAAGAGGATGTTTGCCGGGGGGCCGCGGCCCAGGTTCAAGGGGGACGATATGGGCTCTTTGCTGTTTAAGTGGAGTGCCATGTCTATTGAGTAACCGGATTTTTTTTCTTCTTTTCTTTTCGCCTTTTGGAGGCACAAGATTTTGAGATGATATTTATTAATCAAGGTTCAAGGGGTTCCGATATTCGGACAAGGTTGAGCTGGTAAGGACATTGCACGAGCGATTTGGCAGGAAGTTGTTGTATATTTCTCTCTTAATTTCGGGGAAAAAATCTGTACAGCGATTCTAGAAAAAACAAAACAATGCGCATCATTCCTCATCATGCCTGGCCTGCCACCATGCACTCACCTCGTTGTCCAGATGGAAGCGGATCCCAACCCCTCGGTCCTCTGGTATTGTCCCAAATACATGACGATAAACAAAATCCCACCATGTATGCCGAGCGGGTCTTCCCGTCTAAAGCAGGCACCTACGTCCCCAACCACGAGCAACGGAACATGTTCGCGTCCACGCCAGCTCTTTCCCACGTCCTGCCGGCTTTCGCCAACGCCTCGGTCCAGGTAGAAAGGCGCTGCGCAACGGTACACTTACAGACTGGTTGGGCTAGGAAGGAAATGCCGCCGCCGCCGCCGCGAATCCAGTTCTGCACGTCGGGCTGTAGATGCATACTGCTGCTGGTGACCTCTGCCTTTGGCGTCGTGGGGTGGCAGACACAGACCTCAGCATCGTTCATTGTCCATGCCCACAGGACCATGGCCGCCGCGGAAAGGGCCAGGTACACAATCGGATCGAGGGCGTGCGCCGACTGGCCAGGGTTGATCAGCAGCGATGATTCGTACGCGAACCACGTCTGCAATGACGCGATGGCTGCGGTTCTCCCGTCTGCCGACAGCGCCCATTCTTGTATCTTGAGCACGTTTTGTTGCCACGTCTGCGAGGCGGCCGTGGGCTCCATTTGAAGGGGTGCGGGGGAGAGATAAATTTCTCGCAGGGTGTGGATGTCCGCGTGGAGATGGATCGTGAGCAAGAGTAGAAGCGGCCTGATGTTGGAGATGCACAAGTCCAGTCGGTTCGTCACTTCTTGTCGCCAATTTGGGCCGCGGGAGGGCTCGCCCCCGAGGTAGCTTTTGAGAATCGTGGCCGTGTACCCCCCTGCAACCAGTGGTTTTCGTGACTCGGCGACAATGGTTTCCAGCTGTTCTAGGGCGAGATACAGCTGCTGCGATAGATCAGCCTTTTTCAGCATGGCCATGTCTCGATTGAGCATCGATTCTTTCTTGAGTGACCGGATGTCATTCCACATTCCGAGCAAACATAGCTGAATGTCCTCTGGCAAGATTCCGGAAGGTACTTCTTCGGGGTTTCTCACGTTCAACCGTGACATTTTATAGTTATCGCGAGACCATGGCTCACTGCGGCTGCGGTCGAAGAACACCATGATCCCGTACGAGTTCCACATGGCAAATGTCGATGGTAAGCCCAACTCTAGTTCGTCACGTCGCAGCAAAGGCGGGTGACCGTATAAGAGAGACAAGTAAGTATCTACTTTCAGTGCGCAAGTGGCAATTCTAGGTAGGAAGAAAGTGTGAGCCTCAACGAAATTTCCTATGGTGACTTGGATTCATACCTCTTCCAGCGCTCAGTCGTTCCAAATATAAATGGCTTGAAGTCTCCGGGATGATGTGTCAGTCGCTGAGATTCAATAGCGTCTCCGTGCAAGCAGCCATTCATTCGTAGAGCCGTAACAAGCAGGCTAAATAGCATGCGAGATTGCCTGATAGTATTGTCTCTCTGCAGCATTATTAGTGATTAGGTCGAGGAATATGAGTGTAGCGAGAAGAAAGGGGGAGGGGGGGGCCACGTATATGTCCACAACGTATCTCGCTATGTAGCCGAAAGATATTACGATAAACCAGCGCGCATATACTCGGCCAAGAGTCAAGCAGTAGCGCGCTGGCCAGGAAGAGAGAAAATAGGGGGGAGAGGTGTATGAGAAACAAACAAGACATACAACACTTACTCCTGTCTCGAAGGCGAAAATAACATTGAGAAGCGAAAGCTGATAGAGGTTGGCTGGCCATGGATGTGTGGGGTCTAGATCGGATTGATTCTGAAGCGTGTTAGAGTACGAGGCTCAAGATGCACATGCACAGGCAGTTTGCCATATTCCTTACCAATTCCTTGTGAAGCTGCCGAACAAGGCAGTCATGAATCTGTAAAATTTGATCCTTCAATTTGACATCGCCATGCAGCCAAGAGTCAATCATGATAATTGTCGAGATAAGTTGGACAGAGTCTGTTATCTCATTAATCACTGGGGCGTGAAGAACTGGCCATCGTGTGTGGAACGTCGCCAAGTAAGATTCGATGCGGGCTGTCAGCCATAGTCGTGGGATTGCCTGGGACTCAGAAGGAGATCCTGGCGGCTGCTTTGTGAGAACTCTGAACAAAATGTTGAGACCTGCCGATCTACTAAAGTTTAGCTGTTGGCTTGCGTCGTGATCTTCGGTCTCTTCTATTTGAAGCAGGAAAGGCGCCTCTAGTGTCAGCAGCTCGGGAGAGCCTGAGCTTGGTGAAGAGTTGGAGCCTCCATCACTCGACATGACGGAGAGTGGCTCAGCCTGGGCGAAGCCATTTTTCTTGTGCGGTTCGAGGTTCCCTCGATTATACGTGCAAGCAACGCCTCTCTTGACACACAAGGAACACTGCACGCCCCCACTACATCTCGTCTTGTTGGCATGGCAGGTATCACAAGCTCTGTCCCTGCGAGGCTCGTGTGACGCGGTTGCGCTATCATGGAGAGTAGCGTGTCGACGAAGCAGGTCACTAAGGACTCATTAGCCTGGACCCCATTCCGCCTTCTGCGGTCAAACAGTACCTTCGCGTAAAAGACCGGCCACAAACTTCGCACCGAAACGACCTGCCGGTATGTGAAGCTTGGTGTCTCCGCAGGTGTTCCTTGCGGATGAAAGACTTGCCGCAATGACAAATGTGTCGGCTGGGAGTGGTATCTGCCATGTGCCCGAGGGGGCCCGAGACAGACCTCAAGTAAGCCTTTAAAAATGGGGGATGCTGAGAACGTCTGTTCTTGGTTCAATGTGGCTGGTCCTCTCCACGATGTCTCTCCCACCGGGCGGCTGTGCTGCAGGAGAGTGAGCCGAAATGTAAATCAGATGCAGATTTGACGTCGATATGTGGAGATTGACAGCACAAGTCTGGCTGCGTGCGTCTAAAATCTGACAGTTAGCAACGTGTATCAATGGCCAAGGCTTCTGATCACTGGCTTTATCCCATGCGGTCTCGGTTTGGCGTTGGGAGCGATGAAGGGTACATCTCGCCGGCGGTTTCGGCAGCTATTCTTACCAATTGAAATGAATTTTTATTCAGGGCTGGAAATATTTCTCCTCCGGTAATTGTCTTGGGTGAATTGCATCACCGGGTGTAATACTACACAATATATTGAATTGAACAACATCGCGAGAACAAGAATAACACGATGAACTGACAGCTCGACTGCCGATGTAGTTGACAAAGTCGGCAAGAAAGTGGGATGGGATTCGCACGCAAAAAGATGATCTGGCCGACCATTAGAAATCCGAACCCTTATGCGCTCACGCCGAATGTATGACTAGTGTGCGAAACAGACGGCTAATTAGGGGCCAGATCCAATAGATGGACCCTACCCGTGAATTCATGATGCGAAATAAAATTAGGAGCGGTTTTTCAAACGGCCAAGAACGCTAGTTCTGATTCGGCAAAATGACAAGTCAGGCCATCTCCCAGACTCAACTCAACTTCTATACCATCAATACGGATTGTAACTAGAGACATAACCACAAGAGTAGCAGGGCTGAAGGGGTAGTCAATGCATCTATTATGGCGAGTTGGAAACCGAAACAACGGCATTTTCCTGCAGCAATTAGACGAGACATTTCGAGATGCAGTTTGTCTTGAGACTACTAGTACTTTAGGCATGTGGGATATACTTCCTGATTAGGCATAGCTCTTTCATTTATCTTTTTTTTTTTAAAAAAAAATTGACCCTGAGTTGTGACTGCTTATTTTGTTACAAATGCATGGTCTCGGCATCCCACTCTGGATCTTTAGCAAACCATAAGCCTTGACCCAAGCCTGACGTGACACTTTGACAATCCCACTTGGTTGTCATAGGTCATCTCAACGCCGTGGAATCCGATGTCGTGATACTTGGCCATGGCGATGCAATGTTGTATCGATTCAAATGTGGGATGTTCTCGAATCTGGAAATGGGTATATATAATTTGGTTGCAGCGCTGCTGTGCATCAGTTTTTTGCCAGCCGTCGCAAAACACACAGGACACATTTGATTCAATACACAACACCTGATACACTGCATATCCCCAAACAAGGGCACCTCTCGCGTTACAAAAATCCAAGTCACCATAATATTCAATATCCATTAGTCAACAATGTCGGCTATTAAGAACGTCACCATTGTCGGCGCTGCGGGCAACCTTGGCGCAACGGTGTTCAAGACGCTCGTCGATTCGGGCAAGTTCAACGTCCAGGTTCTGAGACGGCCGAATTCCACGACTCAGTACCCTGCCGGCACAAAAGTCGTCGAGGCCGACTTCTCATCAGTCGACGCTCTCGCTACAGCACTCGAGGGCCAAGATGCCGTCATTGCGCTTTTGGGGCCAACAGCTCTGAGCCTTCAGCGCCAACTGATTGACGCCTCCATCAAGTCCGGGGTCAAGCGATTCATCCCCTCAGAGTTTGGTGGTGACTTGAGCAATGCCAAGAACCGAACTCTGCTCCCGTTCCTCGAGAAGGTCAAAATCCAGGACTACTTGACCGACAAGTCCAAGTCCTCTTCCCTCACATACACCTACATTTACACTGGTGCTTTCTTGGACTGGGGCATCGAAGCCAACTTCCTCCTGGACGTATCAAACTATCAGCCGACGATTTACAACGGCGGGAACCAGGTGTTCAACTCTACATCTCTGGACACTGTTGCCAAGGGCGTGGTCGGCGTGCTGGCCCATCCCGACGAAACCAAGAACAGGGCCGTGTACCTGGGGGACGTCAAGATATCACAGAATGACCTGCTGGCCATTGCAAAGAAGGTGGCGCCAAACAAACCATGGCAGCCTAAGCACACTACCCTGGATGAGGCCACTGCCGAAGCTGACAAGAGGTTGGCCCAAGGAATTGTGGACTTTCAGACCATTGTGCCATACTTGTATCGATCTATTTTCGACCCCGAGCACGGTAGCGACTTTCAGAAGAATGACAATGAGCTCTTGGGCGTGCCTAAGAAGGACGAGAAGTTTGTCGAGCAAGTGTATGCAAAAAAGCTTGCCTAAACAGCAGAGTCTTTGATTGTTGATATATAGTGGCACTGCGTGCACCTTAGATCAACTCGGTGTCAATAAGAATAATACTGCTTGAAGTCTAATTTTTTGTTTCTATCCTGTGGCCATATCCTGTGACTGTAAAGGCCAACTATACTTTATTTCCATTCACGTTTTCCAGAAATGCGCGGCATGACGACGGGAGGATTTGGCGCGAATAATAGCCTCAAACCACTCTGTCCGTCTCCTGTATCATCGGTCGATCCTGACCGACCAGTGCTGCCGTGAATAACTGTACAAAGTGGCTCCCAAGACGCGCTCAGGACGTACGTATGTAATCCGGGTTGTGAACAAGGATATTGTTTTCCCCAGACTTTGCCTCCACTCACACCTTTGCATCCATGTCGGGGAAATTGGATCCCCGCGCGGGGAAATAAATCCACGCGGAATGCATCCCAACCATCGTCCATCATGAATCATCGTCATCCATCACAAACAAGGCCGTACGGGCCGTTGGTTATTTCTCCGTCTAAGCCTCGCCGTCCAATAAGACCATCATGATCGTCGCATGGTGTTTAGGCCGACGATCTGCCATGGCCCCAATACGGAGCACGATGCATGGGAAATATAATCTGGACACCAGTGGCGCCGTCATGCCAACCCGTTTCTAGACTACAGTCGGTCCGATGGATAATTAAGCCTCTCTTCTGTGCTCTGCAGCTCGTGTCGCCATGGGAATTGTCTCGGACACCCCAGCTATTTATACTCATGGGCAACCAAGCGAGCTCTACCGTATCCAAACCATGGGGCTGCCAGAGTCTACACAGCAATTGCTTCCTACATCATGAAGAAGAGCTCTTCTTTTCTCTTGGGCCACGCCGTCTTGGCTGACGTATTGTCGGCACAACAAGTATACGTGCCGGCAGGAGGTCCAACACCACGACCGCAATGCCCATGCTCAAAGGTCAAGGAGCCTCACTATTCCTATCAGCCCTTTAGCTTCACACTCACAGAAACTGTCCGATATGCCACATCGGTACCCGCCCCGACGGCTACAACTATATACGCTCCTCCTCCTGATGCGGTGTCTGCCTTGGTCCCTTCTCTGTCGTATGCCACATGGGGCAACTGGAATCGCAATGCTCCCATCAAGGCAAACGATACCAACGATCCATATGGTCAAGCTGCTTGGACTGCTCTTTGGCAGCATGCCAACCCGCCAAACTTCACGGAAAGGGCTTTGTACAGCACAACTGTGTCTCCAACGCCCGTTGCTACCAGTGAACTAGTGCTCCCTCCTCGAGACTACTTTGGACCGACCGACTGTTACGACTTTCCGGCCAACTTCTCCTTTGGAGTGGCCAGCTCCGCCTCCCAGATCGAAGGCGCTGCCGCTGATGAGGGAAAATCTCCGTCTCTCATGGACATTCTGGTTCGGGATTCGCGGCCAAAGTCTTACACGACCAATGAACACTACTATCTCTACAAGCAGGACATTGAACGCGTAGCAGCAATGGGCGCCAAGTACTTCTCCTTCAGTCTCGCATGGACTCGCATTCTACCGTTTGCCTTGCCAGGAACACCAGTCAACAGGAAAGGCATTGATCACTACAACGACGTCATCAACTTCATCCTGGAGAAGGGCATGATTCCCGTCGTCACCCTGCTTCACTTTGACACGCCCCTCCAGTTCTACGGGAGCAACCTCACAACGGCCGCCGACAAGCCCGAGATTGGATACGTGAATGGTGCGTACCAGAACGAGTCCTTCCCGGACGCCTTTGTCCACTACGCCAAGGTCGCCATGACACACTACGCCGATAGGGTTCCCATCTGGTTCACCTTCAATGAGCCCCTGCTCTACTCGTACAATGCCAAGTCCATTGACCACGTAATCAGGTCTCACGCCCGAGTCTACCACTTCTACAAGGAGGAGCTAAGGGGGACTGGACGCATCTCTCTCAAGTTCAACAACAACTTTGGTGTGCCGCGGAACCCAAACAGCGAGGCTGACGTATATGCTGCCAACCACTTCAACTCGATTCAGCTGGGGCCATTTTGCGACCCCATCTATCTAGGAAAGGAATATCCCGAGTCGTTCAAGAAGACTTTCCCTGATTACATCCCTCTGAGCAAAGAGGATTTGCGATACATTGGAGGTACAGCCGACTTTCTCGGCATCGATCCGTACACCGCAACCGTCGTGGCTCCTCCAGTTCCCAATGACTCCAACAGCGTCCTGGAATGCGCGGCCAACTCGTCGTCGACGTTCAGGCCGTACTGTGTCAATCAAACCTCCGTCAATGTCCATGGCTGGGACATTGGATATCGTTCACAGTCTTATGTATACATTACTCCCACGTACTTGCGGAGCTACCTCAACTATCTGTACAACACCTGGAAGACCCCAGTCGCCATAACAGAGTTTGGATTCCCCGTTTTTGCAGAGTCAGAAAAGGCATTGTCTGACCAGTTGTTCGACTCTCCCCGGAGCATCTACTACCTGAGCTACATGTCCGAGGTTCTCAAGTCTATCTGGGAGGATGGTGTGGAGGTAATTGGTGCGTATGCTTGGTCATTCGCAGATAATTGGGAATTTGGCGACTATGGTGCACAGTTTGGATTGCAGGTGGTGAATCGTACGACGCAGACAAGGTATTTCAAGAAGAGCTTCTTTGATCTGGTTGACTTTATGAGGGCGAGGGGGGCATAAGCTGGCCACGGTGGGTGCATTTCCCATGAGATTCAAATACAAGCTTTGTTCTCCTTTCTCGACGCGCGTACCCATCGTGCTACTGTGGCACATCAACTTTGCGCTTAGATGCTAAATGCAGCAGTACCTTCTTGCTGCATTAAACTAAGTTCGTGGTCCGTCCTATAATGCCGTTAGGGTCGAATTTATGTTCAAGGTTGGTGGGTACATTTCAATGACGCTCATACGACTCGAAAGTAAATGAGGGACCGCAAGAGTAAAGATTATGATACCCATGACTATACCAAGAAAATAAATAATCAATCCATATGAAAATATAGCCAATTCGACAGGCAGTTCGAAATGCAAATACATGATGAAGTGAGTCTGTATGGAGCGTGACAGCCAAAATAAATCCCTCTCCAAATTAATGCCACGTCTCCGGCTCAGTAGCCTCCATCCAATCTTTATTTCCCAAACAATTACAAACGCCCAAACTTAAACCCGCTGAAGCAAATAACTCCCACTAGTACCCAAAATCTATGCCCGTGCTGGCTGTCACTGTACCAACGATTTTGACTTTCAAAAGGTTCAGTCCTGTCGCTCTTCAGTTCGTGTAAGATGCCAAACTGCTTTGCGTGGCGTGTCCTCCACGAGGCTAACAGACTTTATTCCAGCCTTCTCCTGGAGCCCTGGATCCGTATGGAGGTCCTCCATTGTGTCGCGGACGAGCTCTCGCATCCCGCGTTCAATCTTGGTTGGGACCATGAAGCGCAAGGACCCTGGCGAGTTGGACTTGCGAGAGGCAACTTTTTTCGGGTACTGAGAGCTGGTGACGATGATGTAGTCGGGGTCTGTGTCGTCCCATTCCAGGATGTGACCTGGGCAGCTGTCGTCCTGGGGAGTGTCCCATTCAAGAATACAGTTGTTTTCTGGCATGACCTGCAGCTGCGCGCCGGGAAAGTCAATGTAGCCGTTGCTCTTGAAAATCGTGGACACCTGCTTGACGAACTTGTCGACGACGGCGGCGGTTGGTGATGCAGCCATTTTTTAGAGCCGTCGATGGAGAATGAGAAGAATTATAGAAATAAACGGAGGGAGAATCAGGTATAAGGAGGAAGAGGTATAGATGTATGGGGGATATATGTAGATAGCTTGAATGGTGGTGAAGGCCCCAATATCAACTGTAGATTCTCTGAAAAGGTGGTTGCGTACGTAGATACTTTGAGGTGTAGCACCGCGTGTTTGAAAGGCCAAGAGGATTGGAAAATGCATGCTATGTGAAATGGCAGTGGACTTTATATAGAAAGTGAACATCCCTCGATCTTGCCCAGTACAGTGTGAGAACTATGATTCCATGGGGGCCAAAGGTCAAGCAAAAGCAAAGGTAATTAATTTAGTAGATCGACACGTTTTGGGCCCAAACTTTAAAAAGGACCCTTTTCGTCGTGACCAAGATTCAGGTCACTGCCACATTACATATCTGTAGAAGGACATGTGGAGAAGCTCTTCCAAGGTACCGGTCATGAAGCCGGCGTGTTAGTTCATAGCACATGCTTTATTAGTTACAGATTGGATGTTTGTCCCTGTTTCTTGGTCGACATTGCTGACTCTCAGCAGTTCCTTGAGCCAAAAGTTTGTTCTGGTGATATGTAATCGCTCCAAGTAGAAGAGAGCGCACTGTTCCTGATCACAACCTCTGGCAACATCCTTCTCATACTGGTCAAATATATTACGGGATGCTTCATCCAGTTCATCTAGGCTCGCCAAATGTGTCAGAATGACTGTTGTCTCGGGGGAAACCGATCGTGGCTTATTCAGTTGTGTCCCGCCTGGAGCCATTGTCGGTGTCCCCAATTCCCTACAAGAACCAACCTCTTCAGATTCACAAGTAGGCCTCGACCTTTTGTGCTTATTCTTGACGTTTGTAGAAAACGGGAGTTTCCTGCGTCGCGGCATGAGCTGTCTAAGGCTGACGGCTGGGCTTGAATCGAAGCTAGCAGAGAACGGCCTGGGCGTACTGTGCACGAAGGTTTCATCCACGTGCACGCTAGCATTCCGTTGGGGTTTGAGGGACGATGAAGGGGAGGGGTTTGTATTCTGTTGTGCTTCAGATCTCGACGACGAGAAAGAGCGTGTGAAGTACCCATGACTATGCCTTCTTGTTGGTTTGGAGGTCGGGCAGGTAGCTTTCAAACTCTTGGTTTCACCTTCATGTCGCTGTTCTTGGCTCACCATGTTCTTGAGCGGGGATCCAACATTTGGCTGTTTCAAGGCGGCTTTTTTCTTTGTCGAAAAGGCATTATAGGGATTGAGGTACGACAGGTCATGTGAGCCGAGTTTTTCAGATAATAGATCGCCCCGGACAGTATTTACTGATTTAGAGTCTCCATTAAGCCTCTGTAAGCTCTCCAGTACCTCGTCAAATATATTGCCCCCCTGCGGTTTTCTTGTGGGAAAAGGACGGGGCTGGTCATTGCACAGAGACTTGGCTTGCGCAGTTAACAAAGCCAGGGGTGTAGTAGAGGGGACTGGTGGTTGTTTGCTGTTGCTAGTCTTTATGGTCTGAGATCCATTGTCGGTATTGGCAGGGTCAGTACCCTTGTGATGAGTTACTTTGCCTTCGTCAATCTTGAAGCCAGATTTTCGAAGAATGCACACGGATATTAGAAAGTCTCGCTCCTCAACAAACCATACCCGAAGAATGTGGTCCCGATTTGGTAGCTTTACACAAAGCTGGTGTCTCCCTTTATCGACACATATTATTCCTTCAGTGCCATTCGGGTGACTCAACAAGTCATTTAGTCGTATCGAAAGCTGGTAGAGAGCGTTAGAACTTGGAGAACTCCACGTGCGATCACGACGAACCATTTGTCTAGTGCCGGCGGTAATCAGCAGCGAAAGAATACCACAATCGGAGCCCAACGACCTTTGCCCTTCTAGGCTTAACTCAAGTGGCTCGTTGAGACGCTCATGGTCGTATGTTTCTTTTGCAGCGCCGATCTCCACCTCGACCAGGCGAAGTTGGCATCCTAATGCAGGCGAAGCGAATCGAGCCATTCGTGATATTCGGGCTGTTGGTCATGGCTGAACATGAATCATACCTACCTAAAGAATGTTAAATGTTCTTGATGGATGTACGGAGTACCCAGTAACTTCAATGTTATCACAGAATTTGGCCATCTCATCGAGTTGGACCAATTGATGGAGCAAAAGGAACCATGCCGATTGGTGCTTTATCCATACATAAGTGTACATATGCAAATGGTGTGTGTGCTCACGTGGTGATAAGATAGCGCTTGCCAGCCTCGCATTTGGGCGCGACTAGTCCTGCGCCAACACGTCTCCAGTCCGTCCCTCTGGTAGTCGTCGACTAAACGACATCCCTCGTTCGGGCATTCTATCGCCTTTGCGATCGTTTCAAGATCACTGGTCGGCGTGCGCCGTGTACAGGCAGTGAATTGATGCGCTTGAACGCTGGTTGATTGCGCATTCACTGGATTTGAGGGCGCATCGCAAGCACAGATCCGGACGCGCAATTTGTCCAAGTCGTAGCGCAAGAGGCTGTACGACAACTTCGGTCGAAAATCCGACAGAGAACGGACACGTTATTCACGGCTGATTTGGGACGACCAAACCGCAATGACTACGACGCCGCAAGAGGTGCCCCTGCACTCCATCGACCGCACTCCCGAGTATGAGGAGTTTATGACCAAGCTCCAAGAATTTCACGAGAAGCGAGGCACCATTCTCGACCCCGAACCTAAAGTTGGTTTGATATATCTCGATCTGTACAAAGTATTCAATCACGTTGTCGCCAGCGGAGGCTACGACAAAATTTCTGAGGAGAAGTTGGCCTGGCGCCGTGTTGCAGCCGAGTTGGGTTTGCACTCAAACAACGAAGCCTCTACAGCGTTTTCCCTGAAGGAAAAGTTTTACAAGAACTTGGCCGCTTACGAGATCAAGACAGTTCACAATAAAGAGCCACCTCCAAAAGAAATTCTGGAGGACATCACCGCAAAGGGCGCCAGCTTATTGACCCGCACGCTTGAAAACTTCCGGCCGAAGCGAGACAGCAACGTGAACGCTGGTGACTCTGCGGCATCAGGTGACGACGGCACACCAACGCGTGAACGTTCTGCTCCTGAAGCTCCTTCAAGCTCCCGAGCTTCTCGTGGTCTTCGAGAGGCACCTCCACAGCGCGTCATCTTCCAGCCCGACACAGGGCCCAGTCGTTCGACTCGGCAGGCTGTCCAACAAAACGCTGCTCAAAACGCATCTCCAGCTCAGGCAAACTCACAGACGACACATCATCCAAATATGCCTCCAATGCCTCCCGGTGGCCATCAGGGCCGCGGGCCTTCTATCATGCATCACCCGTCAAACTCGGAAAACACTTCTAACGTGGTGCTTTCGTACCAGCCAAAACATCTGAAACCTTTACAACTACGAGTTGTTGCAACTCCCAGCAGCGCTCCCAGTGAGTTTCAACGGCATCGTCTGCCTCATCGGCCGGCTCTCGTTGACCCCACAAGCCGTCAGCCAATGCAGCCAGGCAGTAAGTGACACCAAACCTAAACTCGAGTTTTTTGCAGCTGGCCGGCTCTCTAACGATACGTGACGTAGCTGGATTTGATGGACCTAACATCTATACCCGTTGCCTGAATGCGCTACGATCCGGTGTTCCAAGTGAGCAAGCTTTTGCCTTAAACCACCTCGTCAAGATATCCTTCGAGCGGGGCGACAAGTATCGTTTCGACGCTTTCCCTGGCCTTGCAGAGGGGCTAGTCGACAAGGGCCTTGAGGTCGGCAGCCTGTTTTATCATGTTTGTTGGACTGTTCTATGGGATCCGTATGCAGACTCCGGTGGCATTGGTTCCCTAGACGGCAACAATGGAACACCGGATATTCTCGATCGTATTGCCCACTTGGTAGAGAAGGACCTACCAGATGCCCTCCAAACCGAAGCACATACAGACCAAATGGTGCTGATCACAGAAGCCGTTTTAACTCTCCGCAACATGGTGACTTTGCCAGAAAATGCGGTGAATATGTCAGACTTCTACCCCATCAAAGACCTGATCTGCATCATCGTGCACTTACCCGCTAAGGATTATCTAACTGAGCTCAAGCACATGGCGTTGGACATTGCGGAGCAGATTACACCATTTATGGTCCTCGATTCCGACGATCCGTTGTACAAGACTTTGTTGGAACAGCTGTCATCTGATGATCGAGGTACAATTTTAACCTCCCTACGAGCATTGGGTCGCATCTCGATGAACCTTGAAGCCACGAACAAGCTTAGCAATGTACCTGCAGAATCCCTCCAGCGCATTACAAACTGGTTACTGCTCAATGATGATGAATTGATGGATGCCTGCTTGGATCTACTATACCAATACACAGCTGTTGTCTCTAATGTGGACAATCTTGTCCGATCAACCACGCCGGAGAACCTTGTTGACCATCTCGTCCGGCTTTTGGCACACGGAGCTAGAAAAGTCCACCGAGACTTTATTCTTGCTCCTGAGAAAAAGCTCCCAGCTCGTGACGAAATTGCTCCAATGCCAGAAGATTTGCTGCAGCAAATGATCAAGCTAGAAGAGCCCGACCGAGTCCACAAATGGGTGAAATGCTTCTTCGAAGAGGACAATGACTCTTTTGTCACACAGCTAGCCGCTTGGCAAGCCTACCAGTCCGCCTTTGTCGGTCCCCTGAAGGCCATTGGCCAACCCATGATTACGCCCGCCGACTTCATTCGGAACAGTACTTCCGTATATAAGGATTCCAACGCGCAAGTCCTTCGTGAACCTGGCGAGTCACAGCAGAAGTTCATCATTCACGGGATTCGCGCTCGGCCCCGCCCATTGAACTTTGAAGATGCAGAGTATGTTCGCTGTCTGTGGGCTACCAATCCGGAAAAGCGAAATGAAAAGTGTGGGCAGTTCTTTCTCAAGCCAGAGCAGATGTGGAACCATATCATGACAAAACATCTCGATGAGCAAGCAAACGAAGGCGGGCAGTTTAGCAACAAAGAGAGGAAATTTGTATGTACTTGGGGCGAGTGCTCCAAGTACGCTGCACCAACGAGCCTGCACTTGCAGGACTTTGCGCGCCATGTCAACACTCACATAATGGCTACTCTTCCCAACGATACCAACAACTCGCAAAAATCTTGGGTTGTGCCAGCCAAGACTATGGCGGTTACATATGAAGAGACGATGACGGTCCGGGATGAGAGAAACCCCAACCTGCCCCCTCAGGCAGCTGGTATTCCTCTCAGTGCCGTTCTGGTGCTACGAAATATTGCGCGAAACGTTGTCAAGACCGAAGCAGAGGAAGAACTTCTCAAGATGCAAGAGCCCAACAGCTCGGAAAAGGGTGGTTGGAACGAGAAGTTATTCCGGGCTGTTATGCCTCGGCTATTTGAGGTTCTCGCCGAGAATCGGGCTTTGGTAAGTCATTCTGATCTTTGTTATGGCCATCTCACTCAGAAATGCTACCGGATCGACACTAACAACAAAAAGGGTCCGTATATTTCATCACTTCTGGACTTGATCCGTCCTAAAACGCAGCCTGAGGATGAAGAAGAATACTGAAGATGATTGTCATCTAATGCAATGATTATTCATGTACAGGTTGTTGGAAATTCCAACGAGCAAAGAGGCTATTCTTTCGGTGTGCATCTGGTATAGCAGAAGACGGGGAGTTTTGGGTTCTACTTGCGTTTTGGTTGAGACTACGTGTATAGTACGATGGTATGGTTTTACATGATAATATCCTTCGCAGAGGCGTTGAGGAGCCATAAGCTTAGGCAGGACAATTATACGAATTGGCCTGACTACTGGAAGCTGTCTTGCGTCCCCGATCATGTTGTTGTTGTTTCAAGCCAGACCGAATCACTTGAATGATCGACAGGATAGTTGTATTGTGCCCCATTACGCCCTTCAGAGCCTGCGTGTAGTCCAGCTCAAATGTATCGAGGCTGCAGGCTGGGCCGGTCGGCATTTGATTGGAGTGTTGATCAAACTTGAGAACAAATGCCTCCAGCAAGCCTGTATCAAAATTAGCAAGTTTTGCCGAATACAAACGCCGACTATCCGCTTGTTGCCCCCCGATACACACCTCCCATGGGGATGTCACACCAGTGGCTGGATGATTACCCAACCATCAATTCTTCACAGAACCAAATGACAAAAGTGCTGGCCATTGCGTCAATGTTTGGCTTCCCACATTTCAGTGGAGTTGGTGGGCTTTGTTATCAGTACATGTCAAGTATGTTATTCCCCCCAGGACTTATGGAAATACGACTACTAGTAGTACTACTATGGGCCGTGGTGTAAAGTCGATCAGGTCTTGGGGATCAGAGCGACGCCCGCCCTATCAGCAATTGTGGATGTAACACACCGGCAACGCAGCTAGATGCGTCAACACTTGATCTCAATGGCAGCGAGGTGGAGATCGGTTACCTGTGCGGGTGGAGCTAATAAACGGAGCTCAGAAATATGTCTGCCTAAATAAAGGATGGACCTGCCACGTCTTCCTTGGGCGGTATATTTTGTGACTACTGTTTGAAACTGCAAGCTGAGCCAAAAAAAAAAAAAAAAAAATTCAGTCGCCCTGGCGAGCAACTCCCTTTGGCCTTGCCAAACAGGGACGTCCCGTCTCGACATGGAGCGTAAGCTTTCGAATACATTATCGACCAATGGTTTTGCATGGGCCTTCGAATAGGGTCACGCCAAGCATCCCAAATGCTTTTAAAGTCCAGCCTTGACGAACGGCAACCGGAACGCTTGTTCTCTCCTCTTTTATTGACAGTGGCGAAGTGAGTATGAGCAACGTCTTCACACGCCACGATTATGTTTCGCGGCACTGCTGCTGGACTGTAAACAAACGTCTCATGCGTCTCTTGCCGTAGCTCATCCGCATCGGTGTGCGGCAGGCCAATCACTCAAGCCTTTTCAAGCAGTCAGCTTGGGGGAGCTCTTCTACCAGCGCTAAGAGTGCGCCAAGATTTATGCACAAGGATGTGCTTGTGCTATACAGAGTGTATCTGTGCTATTCTGAGTGCCGGCTTTAAAATAGTTGTCAGAGGCAGCTTGGCAATCTGCTACCACCCTGGACCTGGTCGGGGGGCTTACCGCTAGCAAGTTCTGCAGTTTGGCACAAGCCGAGTGGACAGGTTTCTCCTTTTTGACTATTCCGCCATATCGACGCAGTTGGTGAAGTGTTCCGCGAATCTTGGCGAGGGGACGTTGTTAAATGTAGTAGTACTCCGTATGTAGATTTTCCATACTGGCGACTAACTAGGATGTGTTTCCATTGAAATGGGGGGGAAACAGGCCTGTTGATTCCTTGGAATAGTTGTTTGCTCTGTTGAATAGGAAAAAGGAAGGAAGAACAAAATTTTCAGAAAAGGGCCAATTACGCCGCCTGAAGAAATGGGCTTTTGTCTGTTGCCTCCTCAATTTCAGGTGAAATCTCGCTACACGCCCTGGGTCCGTTCATCGCCAATGTGCTCCGTGCTCCGTATCAAGACTGTAATGCGATGTGCGAGGTGTCGGGCAACATGGCTGATTCGACTTGAGTTGTCGAGCTGTCAAGGTTGTTACAACACAGCAGACCGGGGGAGAGAAAATTCAGCATGACCACATGACCAGTGGTGAGATTGCCTCATTGACATCCCAGCTCAGGGCGTACAAACTGGGCCACGGCTTGGATCCCCACGTTCCGAGCTTCAGGGTCCCCATGGGCTCGGGAGACTAGGGGATAGCTTTGACCATCAACCTGGCTTCTCGTCTGCGAATGGAAGAGCAGTAAATGGTCCGTGTCTTTTCGGCTAAGTAATTGTCCCATGTCATGGAGCTGCTTGGCTGCTCCGGGTTTCGGTCACTGTTGGGTCTGAATTTCTGCGTTTGCAGGTACTCCGTACTAGAGTCCTTCTCCCTCCCCCCTCCCGGCCCTCGTTGACGTGCTCCGCGGCTGATGGCCCCCCAGTTGTCGAGCCTATACGGGCCTTGTAGGGTTCCTCCAAAACATTCCTAGTGTGCTGCGGAAGAACGGATCCGCGAGCTCTCAAACCGCTTCACCCGCTCATGCTGCTGCCTAACAAGCTACTATCAGTCAGCCACACCGAGCTCTAGGAGCGGCCAGGCCAGGGATCAGAAAAGCTATCCCGAAAACGCTTGCATACTGCACCGGAGCGCAGAGGCTATGCGCTGCGTGTGCTCAGTAAAATGGGAGGCCAACAGGTGTTCGCATGCCGTCACAAGCGGCCAGTAGAGGCGGGCAGACCAGGAGCACTTCTCATGGGAAAACAGAACGTGCATTCCAGACGTAATCGAAGTCGCATACAGCCAATGGATAGGCTCGGAGGGGTTATCAATGCGTTCATGATGATGCCGATGGCTCAATGCATGCTCGTCTTTCTCTTGACAAAGCGGAATTCTTCAAAAAGTACAGAGTACGGACCGGACTGGGCGCCTCTTCCAGTGTTGTCACACGTTGGGGGCAGGAGCCACCTGCATCGCGGCAGGCAAGAAATGGGCAGGCAGCTGGCGTCAGCGTAGACGCCTGCCAGGGCGACGCACTTCTTGCAAGTTTTGATTTTACACTCCATCACATCCGGAGCGAGGGATACCAGCCAGTGTACTCGTACCCGCGTTTGGTTTTCCTGCAACGAGGTGGTCTTGCAACACAGGCTGGTTCCCCACATCCAGCCTACCGTTTAAGACTGTCGATCATATGAAGCGGTAGGGCGTAGCCGTGGCCAAGGAGCTTGGAGGTTTGCTAATTGTCTGCTTTCAGGTTTTCAATGACTACAAGACTACTCCATACAACTCCTCAAAGCCTACAACTTACCTTAGGTAGGTAGCCACTATTCAGCCGGAGATATGTACCTGAAAAGCGCTCCTAGGAAACCTGTCTGATTAGATCATTTGCCTCCAGTCGTCTGACCAGACCTATCTATGTGGACTTCTAGCCCGTAGTCCTAAACCTCGGTCAAGCTCGACGCCATGCCATGTTGCTGATCACTGTACTTTATACCTTGCAAAAATCATGCGTACTTACTGACCTGCTTTATATACAGCTAACAAACTCAATCCCCAGCGTCATGCACCCTTGAGATTCGATCCACTGTGGAGATACCCGGAGAATGTCACGATAGATGACGGAGTGTGGCATGCAACATTCACGATCCACTAGTTGGATGGTCTGCTCAAGCTAGCAGAGATTGGCTCCCGGCAGTTCCATCTCGCACTACTGCACGGCCGGACGATGGCAAGACAAGTTCTGTGTGAAATCAAATGGAAACCAATTCGGTCATGTTCGAATTTCTCGGGTTTATTTACACTGATGTTGGACCGATGGCAGTGGAGTTTTTCGATCTGAGCCTTTATGGTGCGTGTACACCTGGTAGAATTCGGCGGAAACAAGCCGCAACTTTGACTGCTGCGGGTGCTGGAAAGCAGTACGAATCACGAAGCGCGGCGGGTGATAAAAGCTGCCAAGCTGGGGTGGACCACGAGAAAGACGCTTTCGAAAAGTTCGTTACCGGTATTGAACGAATAATTGTCCATCTCAAAAACGGTACTCCGTATGTTCCTGGAGTTCGGCTGTCTTGCCGTACCCACCGTATGCGGGACCGTTTCTGAGCATAAATTCTCAAACAGCCACGGCACGAGTCTCCATTCGGCGACGCCACATCTCTTTGTGCCAAAACCAGGAACAGGGGGTCAGACGCGGGCGTTCTGTCACTTTGTCCTGTTAGACATGCAGGCAGGGCAGGGGATAAAGCTTGGATGGAGACCTGGCGTCCCTCATGAACGGCGGTCCCAAGCTGTTGGAAGCCGCTGGTCTCACTCCCCCAGCACTCTGGCAGCCCTGAGAGCCTCCTTTTAAGGCTGGGATTAGAGTATGGCAACACCTTGATTGTTCCTTTTCTACCAAGACAGGCTCCAAGTTTTCGGTCGTGGAACGAGCTACCACTGGTCTCCCCCTGGATTGGATAAATAATAAGGGTCTTACGATGAAGCTTGTATCTGCTAGGCCCTGTGCTCGACACTACGGTGACCTCCAACTAACTGTCATCATCGCTGCCTGTCTAGGTGTTTAGGGAGTTAATATGAAGATACCAATGGTGTACACACTGTCGACCCTACGATGTCCAGTTTTTCACAATCTCACGGAGTATATTTTGCAAAGAAAGTATGCTCGTCCATGAAAGCAGATCGATTCGAAGCATGCTACTCAATGAGAGCCACTGACTGCATCACAGCTGTTATTGTGATATTACTCGCGCTCATGGATTTTCCTCTTCGTTTCCGTCTTCAAATCCCAGCCAGCCTGGCTTTGGTCATATGACCTTCCTTTGCTCCACCGCTATTTACCACCCTTGCGCATCTTGGTAAGATGTGCGTCGTCGCAAATAGCGACCGAGGTACGGAGTACTCCGTCCTATCGGCTGCGGCTGCCCAAAAAAGTGGCATCTACCCCTTTTCTGTGAATGGAGTCAGGACACTGTTGTCACAATATCATTTCGTCAAAGATGTCCAGGTCATGTGAGACATTCCGCATTCCTCAGCCTCCGCAATAGTCGGAAGCATTGGGATAGGGGCTTGTAGTTTCAGCGTCAATTTCATTCCCTGTCGACTGGCGTACGTAGCCAGTTGTCAAGCCATCTCAGATGGTGCTGCAATAGCTCCGTACAGCCTTTGTCCCATTGCGTCGGAAACAAGATGGATGCCGCCGTGCATACCAAGGCACACCAAGGCACCCGCACAAGCCTGGAGAGCAGCAATGATGTGAGACAAGCGAAGCCCAAGCTTTCGTGCAGGATGAACAATCGCCTCTGCTTGCAGCTTGCAGAGAAGGGAAGGGAGGCTCCACTGACGCAACGCAACGCTCCTCTTCTCCAGCAGAACCCCGGTTTTCGTGACGCGAGAAGCCCAACCGACACCGGTCTGAGATCTAGTTGCCGCCGCATTCGCCACTTCGTTCCCCGGTGCCGCTGCCAGTAATGGCTCTTGCTCAGTGTGATCGCCGTGATGGAGACCTTCGGTGTCGCGTGTACGGAGTAAGGCAGCGCGCTTCTAGGGCTGGCTGGGGAAGATCTGCCAAAACGCCACAAGCCTTCTTCGGACTCTATTGCGGCGCATTCGTCAGCAGAGCGGCAGCTGACCTGGAACGCGAGAGTACGGACTACCACCACCAGGGCCGAGGACGACAACGCCGGAACTGCTCATCTCACGGCCTCCGCCCCAGTCGCCATTTGTTATTAATAGCATTGAGTCCCCCGGAGGCCCCGTATCAATCACCCTTCTCGCTTGACCTTGGTGCCGTTTCGTCGTTCTTTTCAAGCAGCAGGCAGTGACTGACAGGCTTCGTGCAACGTCACACAACACCGCTCCGAAGTCATTGACATCCTTCACAGCCCACAAAAGATAGCATTTCATCCACAGCAGTACGAAGTACACAGCAGAGTTGACTACGGAGTACGGAGTAGACAGCTCAGAACTGACACTTCATCAGCAAGATCGACGGTGCGGCTCAGCCAAGACCAGGACGTGCGCTATCCATTTGTCGAGACCTGGGCAAACGGGCAGATCCCGAAACCCCGTTGTTAGACATCATCCATCAGCCAGGAGCAGCGAGTCGAAATTTTTTTTGCCGGCTTCCAGAAGGAGGGTGAACGCAGTAGGGAAGCCACCTCGAAAAAAGAAAAAAGTTTCGCCTCACAGCCATTGTGTCCCTGCCCGGACATCCCGCCGAAAGAACCCTGACTAGGCCCTGCAGTAGCGCAAGCCAGGTTCCCACGCGCCGCCACGTCCGACCCAGATTGACACTCCACCTTGGCTCCAACGATCCCAGTCATCTCAGTTATCCCAGTCGCCCAGGCCTCAGGTTGCACCGCTCTTCTCCACTGCATTTTTACTTACAGTACCTGGTTGATCTGAACAAGTCAACTGTGCTCAACTGTGCTCAACGGAAGGTCCTCGCAAGTCTAGACCCCACCCAGCCGTTGTCTTGACTCCTAGAGACACTCATTCGTATATCAGGACCTCTTCCTCACCCCGAAAACAAGACTCACCTAGCTTTCTCTTTTACATCCCGTTGTTTAGCTCTCCAGATACCCATCCCGTCCTCCCCTCTGCCCTCGTCTCCAAGGCTGTTGCTGTTTGACAGACTTTTGGACCTTGTCCCTTCACGCAACACCCTCCTCCTAACACTCAGTCTTGTCGCAATCAACATCAATCACAATGTCTTTCGCTGCGCGAAACGCCCTGCGGCTCTCCCGAGCTGCCTCTCCTCGCATTGCCGTCCCTCGACCTACTGCCCGCCTTTTCTCTGCATCCCGCATCAACGCCGTATCCGACACACCTCAGAAGAAGAGCGTTGTCCGCGAGAAGGAAGTACCAGTTACTGTCTACGGTGCTGGTCAGGGACAAGGGGATAAACACACTGTTCACGTTCCTGAGGACGCTGCTCAAGTCCCCTACGACAGCCCTGTTCCTCCTGTCGAGTATGATCTCGTTCAGCCCCTGGGTAAGAAAGTCTACGAGGCCATGCCTCACACCATGCGCAACATGAGTGTCTACGGCAAGGTCATCATCATTACTGGTGGTGCTCGTGGGCTGGGCAACCACATGGCCCGCGCCTGTGCTGAAGCTGGTGCTAAAGCCATTGTCATTTTCGATGCCAACCAGGATCTCGGTGACGAAGCTGCTGCCGAGCTTCATGACAAGTCGGGTCTTCCCGTCTCCTTTTTCAAAGTGGATGTCCGCGATGGGGCCGCCATCAACGCTGCGGTCGAGTCTGTTGTTGAGCTCTATGGTGCTCCCGATGTCCTTGTCAACTCTGCCGGTATCGCCGATTCCAATATCAAGGCCGAGACTTACGACCCTGCCATGTTCCGCCGCCTCATTGATATCAACCTTACTGGCTCCTTCCTCATGTCCCAGGCTGTTGGTCGCGCCATGATGGCCGCTGGTAAGCCTGGTAGCATCGTTCTTGTTGCCTCTATGTCCGGTTCCATTGTCAACTACCCACAAGAGCAGAGCTGCTACAATGCCTCAAAAGCCGGCGTGATCCAGTTCGCCAAGTCGATTGCTGCTGAGTGGGCCAAGTACAAGATTCGTGTCAACTGCATCTCCCCTGGTTACATGGACACTGCCCTGAACCGTGTTCCCGCCCTTGAGGCCCAGAAGAAGATATGGAAGTCCCTGACTCCCCAGGACCGTCTTGGTGGCGTTGACGAGCTCAACGGTCTCTGCGTCTTCCTCGCATCCGACGCTTCTAGCTTCATGACTGGCTCCAACGTTATTATTGATGGTGGCTATTCCTGCTACTAAGGAAGTAGTTGTCATGAGGTGGGCCTCAACCTTCTTTTCTGCACAACATATACATACATTCTACATAATGCTCTGGAGGATCACGCTCTAGAGGACCAAGGTCGGAGAGCACTGCGTCTGACACAGCCAGCTTATAAAGGCGGCGATTTGCGTCAATGTCTCTTAATCATCATACCTCAGAGCCCACTTTATACTGCGCATGAGGAGCATTTCGGGCTGCAAGACAAGCCATGCACACATTTTCTTAAGCATCTTTCACTGCTTGGCGTTTACGGAATCTCATTTGTCAATGTCATTGTCATGTTCACATCTTTTTTTTTTTTTTGCATCGAGGCCGGGCTTTACTGTGATTTGCCAAAAAATGCCCAAAATTCACGGTCATGAGGATAGAGACCGCTTGGGAAACGTGATAGATCTGAAGCGAAAGACTAGACGCTCTTTAGAGTAGTCGAATATTCAAACTTTAATAACTCTACTGGTCAATGCATGAGCTACTGTGAATTGTCTGAGTTCTGGTTCAATAGTGCTGTTTAATACTACACGTGTTTGTATCTTGCGACAAGGGCATTACAAAGTCAGCATGTCTACCTAGGCAGTTGAACTATTGACTTGACGGATCATGAGTAGATCTTGATTGCCCTTCCGTTTAACGCACATGTGTATGTGTGTCTGACGCATGCAAGATTGAAATACAACCCGACTTATTACAAGACACTGCATGCGTGTCATGCATGCCATATCAGCAGTACGCCACGGGAACCAAGTCACACAAGCATGCTACGGTGGATGTGCTTTTTTTCACCTGGGCTCAAAACAGAGCTCACAAGACGGGATATCACAACCATTGGATTGAACGCAAGTATCAAAGTGATCCGAACCTCGTGCCATTGCCCAATTTCCAATGCGCACTCTCTGAATGTCAGCACATGTTCTGTATGCTTCCTACGCCCGCCGAGGCTTAACCTCTCGCTGTACGAAATCATTCCACCATGATACAAGACGCTCATTGAACAAAAGACAAAGTGCCCGAAACCCCTTTCGCCGGGGGCAATCATTCCCTTTGTTCCCAAAATGAACACGCTTCGTAGATGCCCCTCAGCTCTGGTATACATGCCATGGCGAGTTCCTGTTCACACATAAAATCTAGTACTTGTTGATTCGCAGCAGCCCCTTCAATCCTATCCCAAAATAATAATATATGCTGCCCATGCCCATGACCACCCATCCATCCATCCTTCCTCCCGTGTCAATGTTCGCCAACCGAGGCAGAAATAGGAAAGGACCGCGCTCCCAGCGGGGGAGTAAGAAAATAGTCGTCGTAAAGTGCTAGTAGTAATAGTAGAAAACCGGGAGTAAAAATGGCAGGAACCCGCTGGCGCGTCTTCGGCTAGAAGACGGGTATTCCAAAACGCTGATGACTAATTCTTCTGTCACCAGAGAGAACGCATAAGAGCCCAAAAGCAGATCAGGTGAGATTAGAAGACAAAAAAAAAATGCCAAGGCCATCGAATGCGCGCAGGTCTATGAAGAGGGGGAGAGGCGAAAAAGAGAAGGCGCGTGCAGGGCTCTCTATTCGTATCGAAAAGAGTTGATACACTGTTGTAAAGTTGTATTCTCGAGGGGTAATACCATTCGGGCGGTGGCCATTCAAAACATCGCCTTAAACGCGTGGTTCGCTAGTCGTGTGTTATGGGAAACTTTTTCTCCTATACATAAGTAAGACGCCATTGGGGTTTGCGCCGTACATTGCAAAACTACCCAATCCTTTCTTACCAGGTCGGTATTCGCCACCAGACGTTGGTTTTCTGGCCGGCCGACGATAGTTCATTCATCATTCCACCATCATATGTATCCTGGGTATTCTCGGCAATTGTGAAAACCAAATAACGTCGTCTTCCGCGTTTTGACCTGGGGTGGAATCAAACCGCTGTTTCGTTTATGTAAAGGACATCAAAACAAGAAAAAAAGCAATGCTCGCTATGTGATATCGAAAAGCCATGCACCCTACTCAGACGCATAACCGATTTATTGCTTTCGTGCCTTCTCCTGAGCTCTTTGTTCTCTGGCGGCTCGGACGAGAGGAGCTAGTTGAGCTAGATCCACGCACTGCTTCATGAATTCATGCTAGAGAAGAAAGTCAGTTTGTTGTTTGCAAGCCCGCTGTTACTAGTCATTGGCCAAAGGAAACCACCTACCCTTAATAGATCATGGGCGCTCGCTCTCTTCTCAGGGTCTACCTTCAGAGCAAAGCAGAGGAAGTCCCTGAATACGGGTGAGAGCTCGTTCTCATTCTTGATCTGGGGTGTGCCATTGGTAGCAATCAGCCACAGGGCTCGAAGTGGCGATTCGGTAAGATATGGAGGCTCTCCTTCGATCATTTCAATGGCCATGATCCCGAGGGACCAAATGTCTACTTTGCGACCGTACTCTTTTCTAGTAACAACTTCCGGAGCCATCCAGTATGGTGTGCCAACCATTGTCGTTCGTTTGTTCTGCGCCTCATTGATTGTGGCACAAAAACCAAAGTCAGCTATCAAGATGGGTCAGATACCATAGTCCAGTTTCACCCGACGCCAAGGGTCAAAGCGCTTGTCACTTACTGAGCTTGATGCTGCCTTCGTTAGATAGTAGAATGTTGTCCGACTTGATATCACGATGAATGACGCCCTTGGAATGCAAATGTTGAAGGCCTTTGAGGGTCTCCCGGCATACAGATGCAATTTGTCCTTCAGTCATGATATTGAAGGTGACAACATCTGTCAGGCTGCCTCCTTCCATAAACTCCATGACGACCCATAGTTCACCTGCACAGAGGTAACTATCAATAAAGTTGACAATATTGGGATGTGAGCTGTCCTTCATGACCAGAATTTCGTTAATAATCAGGTCTTTCTTCGGTTGCTGCTCCAGATTCATCTGCTTGATAGCGACAAGTCGATTGGTGCCCCTCTCGAAGCCAGTAAAGACACCGCCAGACGCACCCTGGCCAATCTTTTGGAACCCACGGAAGACTTCCCGTGGATCCCCCTCGCTGCAGATTCGTTTGAGCGATGTAACCACATCAATGCCGTTACTTTGGCGGGCTCTCTGTCTCGGTCTCGCGCCGGGCACCGCACCTGGGCCTGCCTGCTGGCGTGAAGCATTTGAGTGTCCATTAGCATCGACAGCTCGCGCGTAGGCGGCCGTCTGATGGGGAGCAGGTACTGACGCCTGGGGCTGCGGTTGTCTCTTGCTAGGAGCCCGACCAACATGTCCTGACATTGCCGCTTGCGCTTGTGCCAAGGCCTGCTCATGTTGTTGTTGTACAAATTGCTGCTGCTGATACGCAGCAACTTGAGCAGATGATGGAGTCAGCGGGCTGTATGGCGATTGACCATTGGCACGGGAGTTGGATCTCGACCTATGCTCCTCGGGCAGCATGGGGGAGCTGTCCTTTGACTGTGGCGAGTAATCGTCGGGTTGCTGGGACATACCAATACCAGAGTCCTTGGTGGGATACGCACTTGACGGTCCCGACCGGTTACTGATGCTGACGGGCGGCTTGGGAGCGGGCCGATTTGGCATCATGTCTCTTCCGTGACTTCTCGACGGTGGCACCGGCGGAGGAGCTCGAGGATTCTCAAAACTTCCTGTTTGTGGGATGCGAGTTAGTTTATGCCAAATAGCAACCCAATTGCGCAGAGAGGCCGCTTACCCATATAATTAGTAGGGTACATGTTTGGAGAGGTGGGTGTGTTGTATGAACGGTTCTCTGCCGGTCCAGCATGGTGAAACTTCTCCAAAATCTGATCCTCGGGCGGGCGCTCGGTCGTCTCCTTGTAAAATTGTAAAATATCCACCATGGTCTGGGGGTTCTCCCGTCTCTCCTTCTCGGGAATACCACTTTCGTTTATCAAGCGTTGCCATTCCTTTGGCAGACCCTGGTTGGTGAGTTAGCATGGATGCACACTTGCCCGACGAAGCGTTGAGAAACAAGAGAGGGGGGGCCGAGGGCAGTCTAACAGTGAATTGTCCAGTGGCACTGTCGTATCCGACATGAGTAACATGAACTGGATTCTCCGGGGCTGAAATGGTGGGCTTCTTCTGTGACCCGACTAGACTGGTGACGAAGCCCGAGAAGCCCGACTTCTTGCGAATCATGGGTGGCTTTGAGTCCTTTCCCTCATCGGAATACCGCTTCGGCGCCGCTGCCGCGCCGTCGGGTGCTTTGCCGCCCTGGATTTTCTCCGTGATCGCGGGCTCCATGTTGCTGAAGCTCTGTGAGGCTCGGAGCGCGGGGTTCACGTTCCGCGTGCCAGTAATGGGCTTCGCGAGTGCGGGGGATGCTGGTGGGCGCTGGACAGACTCTCGCGGAGCCGTGTACTTTACCGACTCGATGCGGCTCAGGATGGCAGCGCCGTCAAAAGGCGCGCCAAGGAGGTCGTCGGAGGGTTCTTTGCTGTGTCGGCGAGCGAGCGAGTCGGACAGGCGATTTGGACGATGCGCGAGGGCTGGGTAGGGAGAGGCGGCAGGATTGCTGGGGCTGCTGAGACTGCTGGTGATGAGGCCGGGGCCGCTGGGCGGGTTGGAGGTGGCAAGAAAGTCCCCTTGGGCGAGGGAAGGGGAGGCATTCGACGGCCACTGCGAGGCGGTCGGATGTCTTGGCGACGAGCTGCTCGAGGTGTTTGCAATGGAGGATCGGACGGCAGGGGCGCTGGGTGCTCGTCGAAGGCTCTGGGAGCTGCGTCTGCTGCCGAGCGAGTGAGAGTCGTCGAGGCCCGAGGAGGAGCGAGTGTATGTGTGTGAGGGGGGTTTCTTGACCAGCTTGCGACGTTGAGAATGGCCGTTGAAGGACGATGCCGGGCCGTCCATGATCCTGTCCGCCCTTACCTAAAAGGTCTCAGAGCAGGCAGCTGGCAGATGTAGGCAAGCACTTTGCAGAGGACCGAGCTGGGGCAGACGGGCGTGTGCGAGTAAGTAGACAAAAGGAAAAAGCGGTCCTGGCGGGCGGGCTGACGGCGAGGGCCAATTCGAGGTCTGTAAAATGGCGAGTGTGTGGGCTTGGGGCCTCGAGGCGAGCGGGTGGGCGCGCGGACGGCTGGCGTCGTTGGTGGAGGGAGGGAGGATATTAAGTTCGAGCGGTTAATTAGCGAAGGAGCAGAGTTGCATCCAACAGCCGAGAGGTCGGGGGGGAAGAGGAGAACGGGGTGAACGGTTGATGCTCAGGTGGAGGGCAGCCTGTCGTGAAACTCTGTGACACGATGACTGGTGGCACTTGTAGTAGGCAATTTACCAACGGCCAAGGGCAATGTCCTCGTAAAGCTCGAAACAAGTCACGTCAACTTTTGCGGAGAAGAAGGCCATGTTCTGAGCAGAACGGAGATGGGGAGGGGGAGGGGGGAGACGACGGGGTGAAGCTGTCGACCCAAGACTCGGGAGTCTGGCTGGAGGCTGCCATGGCCAATGATGAATGGGCCATGGGCGATGGTTGATGATGGATGGTCAATTCTCTACTAAATCCTGGGTGCGCATTAACTCTGGAATTGCTCCCGGCCCAACAATGCCCAGGTCTACGCTGGTACTGAGGGAGAGTGAAGCATTCTGGTACTCCGTACGGACCACGGGGAAGGAGGTACCAGACAGACATGCATTGTGTACTTACTTAAGTAAGTAAGGTATTCCGTCTGGGGACATGATCAATTGGAGACACTTTGCGGCGTTCAGGTACCCGATACTCGACGAGAGAATTGGCCCTGCAAACCGCAGGGCGTAGAACTGGGTTGCTGAGACGGGGTATATGTACACCACTGTACGAGTACCAACAGCAGTAGGGTCTGGTGCCTCAAATACACTGCTAGCACTAAACTATCAGGCCTGAGGTCTCCAACGTTGCATCAATTGATCCCAAAGTCCACTCACCTGGAGACCCAGAGGCGGTCGTCCGGAATGGCTGCATATACTAGGGTCCTGAAGTCCACTTGGGCAATAAATAACAAGTACTACCCGGCTACCTAGTACATATAGCAGGACGAAGAAATACAACGTCTGGTGTAATAGCATTCATTAACGAATGGGTCGGCGTGCTGGCTCGACTGGCACACCACATGTGCAGTTCAACGGCCAGTAACTGCAAAGAACCCAGGTATTTAGGTTAAGGTACTACTACTGGTGCCAGCGGACCTGAGCGAATCGGCCCAACGCCAGGAGGACATACATTAGCATGCACTACGGAGTATTGTAAGGTGCAGCACAATAATGCCTCAAATTGTTTTTAGGCTGGTTGGCATAACTTTTGCATCGACTTCACGCGTTCATGCACTTTCTTGAGGGCCAACCAGGTAGGTACCCAGGTACTTACTTCATGCTCAGGCCGTAGGGCTAGGGCTAGGTACCAAGGTACTTTGTACCCTGTGGAGGTTTCCAAGCTTCTCTGCCTTCCTTATTCGGAACTTGGAGGGGGCGAGGCCAGTCACGCATCAGTGGGCGTGGGCTGCTTGGCCTGGAGACTTCTTGTTAGCCTGGTCGTCGTTACTACCAGACTTTCTTCATCATACTACAATTACAAAATCCGGCTGCATCGAAACGTACCAACTCGGCCCATTCACCAAATTACACGCCGCGAACGCAGGGCGGCCTGAATCATGGTAATTCCTCCCGATTCCATGCAATGGCCAGGGACGTGGGATCCTCGCAGACGACGACGGCCGCTTGAAATTGAAGTTGAAATTACGGAGCAGCGAGGGCCACAATCAATCTTGCAAGGCTAGCATGCGGCCTCGGGGTTTGCGCTCTGTTCCAGCTAGTACCCTTCGCAATACGCAACGTGTCGCAGGGAACCGTCCAGGATCTGACTTTGAGCGGTATTTGTTTCGTACTCGGCGCGTGGCGTATTTTGACAGATTCTAATACTAGTATGACATCTAGCCATCTTTGCCTTCTGTGTATGTAAAGGCGGCATCAACAGGGCCCCATGGCCCTGCTCCCGATTCCGGGATCCAGTCATGTCATTCAAAATTAATTATCCATCCGTTCTGATCATCAGGTTCTTCCAGCGCGGTGCAACTGAGCTAGGTAGTGCACGAAACATCATTGTGAGCCATCAGGCTCTCTACATGGGCAAAGCCTCATTGTCATATTTCCCAGGTGATTATTCTTCCAAGCCAAGTTCGGAGAACCCAAGCATAGAACAGCTGCTCATACTATTCGAGGTATTTTCTATCGCCGACCTTGCCTCTCAAGTTCCCTTGGTGAATGCCAGTCGTTTATTTGCCTCATACACGGAACGAAGCAACCCGAAGCTCCATCCAAGTGGTGGGTGTTTCCCGGATGGTTCCCATAGTGAGCATCGGTGCATGAACAACGCTCTCTTAGCCCTGAGATTAGAAAGGCCTCCGGGCCCCGTCTTGAATCACGGCCAGGCGAAGTCTCGGCCATATTTATAACTATACCCGTGATACCACGGATATTTTAGCATTGTATAGCCACCGTTACATCGAGGTTTGGGGCTGGGCGGGGACTTAACTCATTACTAGTACTCCGTACTCCGTACTCGTGCCGTATCTTGATAATGTGCAGTTTGGCATTGGCACAACATGCACAGGATTGGAATCTGGCAAGCAACTTGTTTCTCACTTTTAATAAAGTAACTCCACAATATGGATACCTGAATTGCCATGCAGGAGCCAAGCTAGTATCGAAATCAACAAGTGATCACCAATGATTGGCACCACGAGACCCTCCACACAACTGCAAAAGCACCACCAGTCTTTTGTCTCAATGCTTCACATTTAAGTTGGTTCTTGTAGGGCACAAAAGAAAAGCGGAGAGAGAAATATAAACAAAACGGGACTTGTCGGGGGATTTTTGCTGTTTTCCAACAGTCTCTCCATCCCGAGTCGCCCCCATGATCCAAGATAATACATACATAACATCTTCACAGACGATGGCCACTTCCTTTTCCGCCGGGGACGCAACGACAGGCGTTGCAGTCTCCAAGACTGGTGTTTCATCAACACATGTACGGCCGAGGCTCAGTGGTCATGTCCATATCACAGGGCGAAACAGGGGAAAGTCTCGGTATCCGTTTTTATTCACCATTCCCAAGCCTAGTGGCTTGACAGAATACCCGCCACGGCAGCAGAGTCCAGTTACGATGGCCCAATAGTGGTGCGTGGTGTAGCTGGCGCAGGGACAGAGATAGCGCCTCATCCTCATTAGTCAATTTCTTTGTGCCATGTTGTCTACAAATTTCGTCGGGCTCGATGGTGGTGGTTGGTTCATGTCTGGTGGCTTTCTTCCTGATTGGAGGATGTGACAACTATTCTGGATGAGCCCGAGGCACAGAGAGAGAGCCTCATCCAACAAACACAATGGTTATCGAGCCAATGTGGACATAACAGCCGCTCATCTCAGTCTGCAGACGCTCCTGGTTATTCGAGCAACGGCGGAAATTCCCGTTCAAGGCGGCCATTTTTGGAGGCAGCGGCCGAAATACTGTGGCAGATCCCTAGCATCGTCCATATCCACTTGCAAGTTGATGTGGCACTATGGTTTCCATTCACCCGCGTGTGGAGTTGTCATTGTCACATTCAATTAGCACCGCCGGCAATGTGGTGAGAACCAAGTGTAAGAAAGACACAGCACGCCGCGCGCACACGCTGTTCAAAAAAAAATGAAAAATGAATTCCCAGTGCCTTTGCCAGACACGGTCGTAATGTAATAGCGTGGGGCAAATCAAACTTCAATGGCTCATCATTGATGCAGCTGCAAGGTACAGCGTGGCATGCCATCCGTCCCTAGAGAAATCTAATCATGCTACTACTCCGTACGGTACGGGCTGGACCATTCCCAAAGTAGGTTGGTACCAGACTCCATGCTGCAACTCACATCAGTTGACAATGCGTCAATGTCAAGCACACCATCAGCGTCCCGGTGGCTTCCTCATAATGACCCCGTGCGCTTCAAGATAAAAGACCTGCTTCTTGCATGTGGGCAATTGGGGGCCTTGTTTCAACTCAATCGGTTGTGGGCCGCTGCGAACCTTGGCCTGGTACGGAGTAGAACACTTGACTTTGCATGTGCATACTTAAGTAGTACTTACAATGTGGGAGGCAAAAAGTATTTTACCAGATCAGGTACCGACTATCAAGCTCTATACTACAATACACTACAGCATACTAGTGTATACTTCTCGTTAGGCAAATATATTCTGCCACGGACTGTGCATGCATATAGGTACATGTATGTATATACCTTGTACATGCGCACTCCACTCTCCCTCCTTACAATACGGGAACGCGGTCAAAGCCGTCTATCAAAGGACTACGTATTGCTATCATAAGCAATATAGAAATTCTACTACCAACAGTTTGGATGCAGAATCCTGGCAAGATCTTCAGCATGGTGAGCCATCTGCCAGCCGTCGTCGGGCGCTGGCAGCCACCAACAGCTTATGGGCCAGTGACCGTCTCATAAAACAACATTGAAGCCAACAGCATGATGCCAGGACTTGACTGCACACAGCATGGCGAGCAGAACAGCCCCTTGCCATCCGTCCCTGACCGCTCGATGGTATTTCCGTGGTTATACATATGACACCGTATTTCCTGTGCCTACACATGATGCTATTTATACCTGTCGGGTCGACTGGCACGAGCGTTGCCCTGCACTATTTACGGGTCGGCCATGGTCAATGTTTCACCGCAGCCCGGGAACACGTTCATTATCTGGTGACACTTAAGTTTGAAAAAGTGAGACTAGTGCATATACTATCTCACTGCCGGGGGGGGACTGGTGCTGTCATGGCGTGTTCAACTGCGGCCGTGGTTTTGCCCAAAGGTCCGTGGTATGGACATGTCAAGCCAATTGGCATAGTGTTAGCAGATGAGTATAAGTACCATGTCGATGATATTTCATGTTTTCGGTTTCTTGGTTCAAGATGCGGTCCGAATTTCCTCTCTTATTTTTGCTTTAATTCTATGGTGTGTAGACTTGACAACTTAATATCCGGCCAACACATTTGAGACGCTGTGGAATTTATACAGGATTATTCTGGGCCCGATACCGCGACATAATTCTCAATGGGTTGGAAGGTGCTTTTTTGCTTGTCTTGTGATTGGGCAGGAAAGATATCGCAGCTGCGGTGACGTGTCAAGTCAAGGTTGAACGACCGATATGCTCATGGCACATGCCCTCCAGCTTCAGGTGACAATCCACGCTAGCAATTCAATGGAAATAACTTACAAAACAGGAAAATAACAAAGCATACAAACAAATCATTGACATTAGATATACCCAATAGAATATTTCAACGATTGACGCTTGACATCCATTGCAAAGTTGCAAATAACTATAGGGTACCTAATGAGCCAGGTCACATGCTGGATCACGTGATTATTCCCCACCAATATTTGAAAATGGCAGTGTGCGAAGTTAAGAGCACCATGGCACGAAGCTCGGAGTGGGGACAGCCTCCTGCATCCCTGCCAGGCCAGAAAACCACCAAGACGTCTCGTGGGGCTTACGGAACTTCCACCTCACCCTTAAACTGCTTCACGACACTCTGCAACTTGCCATCTTCCCCGGCATCAAAGCCTTTCCCCTACCCTCCCTGGTTCTTGCCTCTCCTGGTCTATCCCTCTGGTCACCGGTAATCGTTTTTATTTTATTTCGAACTCTGTAGGCTGCCTGTACCATGTACTAGACGCCTCATATATCCCAGCCAAGAAGAGATCAAGGAGCATCGAAATAGCATCGCCCACGGACAACGGTCTATTTCGCGATAGCGTCAGTTCACCGGCAAAGCCTCATTTTCAAGGGAAAAAAAAAGGGTATGCTCTCCAATTGCCCCAAAGCTACACAAAAGTGAAAGCGTAATTAAAGTTTACCCGGCGTATGCCTAAGGAAACCTGGGAAGATGTTACTGACATGCTGTGACTAGATACTTAAAACACCTTGTCTCTCCTGAGATCCCCTTTCCTTATCTAATTTATTGCCTCCTACCTTGTCGGTCGAATATCTAAACATGGCATCTGAAGAGTCTGCCGCCCAGAAGCTTCTTCAAAAGCATGCCGAGGAACCTCACACTGTCACGGTCGAGGATGTCCCGGATGAAGAGCTTCCCGTGAAGCCCACCAACGATGCCTCTGGCTCTTGGGCGGCTCCAATCACCTCCAAGGCTGCCGGAAAGCAGAAGGAATCCTCGAACCCCAAGGCGCCTCTCGATACACAGTCTCATGAACTCTTCCCGGAACTTGGAGCCCCCAAGGTCAAAACTGCCAACGTGGCCCCCATTTGGGGTGCCAAGAGCAACGCCAATGGCAAGACCAATGGCGCTGCTTCCAATGGCGCTTCACGATCATCAACTCCCACTTCCGGAACCGCGACTCCTTCCAAGGCTGCCGCACCCTCTATGTTTATTCCAGGCCGCAATGTCGAGACGGTTACCCTGGAGCCTCAGTTTGTCCTGCCCCGTGGCCAATTGAAGCGTCCCATCCCGGATATTATCAAGGATATCAATCGCAAGTCGCGCGCAAACATCACAATGGCTAATGGAGCCAATGGCCGATACAAATTCGAAGCTACCGGTCCTCAGGAGATTGCTCAACAGGCGCTCAAGGACTTGGTCCAGCAAATTGGAACTCGAGTATGTCAAAAATTCGCCAATGCCTCCTATAATCGAGCATCTACGTATCTAACATGTCTTAGACGTCCATCAAGGTCTCCATCCCTTACTCCGCTCGAGCTCATGTCATTGGAAAGGGTGGTTCGATGATCAGGGCCTTGCAGGAGAAGACAGGAGCCAAGATTCAGCTTCCTAAGGTCGAGGACAATGCTCTTCTTGCTGATGATGATGAGGCGACCATCGATGTTTCTGTCGAGGGCAACGCTCTCTCAGCCGCCTCCGCCCGAAATGAGCTGCTCAAGATTGCCGGCGAGCGATCCGCCAACGTCCAGACCAAGGTTCGCGGTGTTCCCACGGCATTCTACCCTTTCATAGCCGGCCCCGGAAACTCCCTGGCCCAAGCTTTGGAGGAAAATCACGGTATTCAAATGCGTGTTCCCCCTCACCAGGCTGTTTGTCGTGTCCAGGCTCCTGTGGCCCCCGAGCCTGGACAGCCACCTGTCTTTCACCCTGCTGGGGCGGAGGATGATCATATTCAGCTGGCTGGTGATAGGGCTGCTATTCAGCAGGTTCGCACCGAGATCGAGCGACAAGTTGCCGAGCTGCATAAACAGCTGCAATTGGAGCAGCTCGCTATCCAGCGGGGTCGCCATCAATTCATTATTGGAGACCGAGGCTTGCCTGCTGATGATTTTTTTGCCGAGACCGGGTGTGCTATTCTCCTTCCTTCGGAAGAAGACGACGACATGGTTACTATCATTGGTCCCGCTGATCGCGTTCAAACTGGTCTCGAGAAGGCCATGGATCTGGCGATGGGCATGCAAATGTCAAATATTGATATTGGTAGATTCCATCGTAACGCCCCTGGTGGTGCCGCCGCACACGCTGGGAATGTGACTCGTTATCTTCGTCAGCGTAAGGAGATTGATCGTCTCGAGAAGCTGTACAACACTCACATCAACACACCCTTCTCGCAGGATGGTGCCTTACCCTGGGAGCTGTACTCACGCGAGGGCAAGAATGCCATCCGTGCCCAGTCGGAGATCACTGGTATCATCAACGGTCAGCCTCCCGCTCGTATGCACTCTGTCAGCATTGACCCCTTTTTCCATCAGCACCTGCGTACCGACATTACCCCTAAGGTGAAGGCCGATTATGGTGTTCACGTTGTGATTCCTGAAGCATCCGAGGCTGCTGCTCCGGTTTTGCTTGTGTTCGAGGGCCCTGACCCGGCTGATGGCCCTTATCAGCTTCCCAGAACCAAGCCTTCAGACGCAGAGATTCGCGAGTTCAAGAAGGCTCTTGATGATGCCGAAAAACACATTCTGGGTCTTATCGGCAAGCAAGAGCAGCTGTCCAGCACCACTCTAGACGTTCCCGCCAAGTTCCATGAGAGACTTCGGCGCTTTATCAAGAAGGAGCAGGAGAGCCGCGCTTCTGACCAGATCCCTGTGCGCGTTACTAAGGTTGGCACCACAATCACACTCCGTGGACCCAAGTCTGCTGTGGATGCTCTGGCGGCCAAGGCCAATGCCTTTGTTGAGCAAGAGAAGGAGGACGAGAAGGAACGTGGCTTCACATTGAGTTTCGACTTTCCTCAGAAATTTGCCAACCACCTTATTGGTAAGGGCGGTAGCAACATCAAGGAGCTTCGCGATCGATTTGACGTCGAAATCCAGGTCCAAGATGGGCAAGTTGAGCTCAAGGGTCCCAAGGCCAAGGCCGAGGCTGCTCGCCACCACATCCAGAACCTTAGCCGTACCTTGGCCGATGAGACAACGCATATTCTGAAGATTGACCCCAAGTACCACCGAGAGCTCATTGGTGCTCAGGGCGGCCAGATTAACCGTCTTCAGACTCGATATAAAGTTCTCATCTTCTTCCCTCGCTCCGCAAAGGCCGGTTCCGAAGACCAGCCAAATGCCGATGCCGCCAGCGACACTGGCAAGCCCCGCCGTCAGCAGGCCCCCGACGAGGTCATCATTCGTGGTCCAAAGAAGGGCGCAGACGAAGCTAGGGATGAGATCTTTTCTCTCCACAAGTATTTGGAGGAGCACTCAGTTACTGCAACGGTCCCTGTTCAGCAGAAGCAGGTTGGGTCCCTTATCGGACAGGGAGGCGCTGCTCTTGATGAGCTTCGCCAGTTGACTGGTGCACGCATTGACGTTCCTGCGGACCGTGATGCGGATATGGTTGAAATTTCCATCAAGGGAACTGCTTCGCAAGTCGCCAAGGCCCGCAAAGTCTTGGAAGAAAAGCGAACTATCTTCGATGACACCATTGTTCAGACTATTGACGTTGATAAGAAGCACCACAAGGCCTTGATTGGCAGCGGGGGTAAGTGTCTATTTTCTTGCTACTTTATGCTTTGTCTATATTATTTGGTTTAGTGCTAATTACATCGACCTAGGATCCAACCTGAAGGATATTGTCGTCGGAGCTGGAGGGTCGGATGACCGACGTGAGCTTGCTCGCACTATCCAGTTCCCGAAACAGGAGGCAGATGGCAACACCATCAAGGTCGAGGGACGCACCGACGTGGTGCAAAAAATCATCAAGCGCATCCAAGACATCGTTGCTGAGCGCGAGAGCCAGATCTCGGATGTAATCGAAGTGCCCATCGAGCATCATCGATCTCTTATTGGCCGTGGCGGTGATACTAAGCGCCAGATGGAGAGCAAGTTCACTGTTTCGATTGATGTGCCCAGACAGGGTGACGGCAAAACTGGTGTCAAGGTAACTGGCCGACCTGAGAACGTGGTCCAGGCCAAGGAACACATTGCTGGCATTATCAAACAGCAGCAGGGAGAGACTATTCAGATCCCCCGCAATGTCCATCACGCTGTTTCCAACAATGGACAGATTTTCCGACAGCTTCGCAACAACCACCAAGTCACAGTCGACCACTCTGGTCATGCCATTCCCAGCAAGCCTGATAACTCGGCCAGAGCGAACACTGGCTCCTTGCCGCTCATCACAGATGACGCAGACGCCGCGGCAGACGCCCACTCCTGGAAAGTGGTCAAGACCATCTCTACCGAAGAGGGAGACATTCCTTGGGTCTTGAGGGGCACCCCAGAGAATGTTCAGAAGGCCAAGGACGTGATCCAAAAGGCCCTAGAGCAGGCTAAGAAGACTGATGCCACGGGTTACCTCATCTTGCCTGACCCAAAAACTTATCGCCACGTCATTGGACCAAATGGCTCTAAGGTCAACGCGATTCGACAACAGAGCAACTGCAGAATCCAGGTGCCCCGAGATCAGGCGCGCGACGAGGCCATTGAGATTGTCGGCTCTCAGGCAGGTGTAGAGAAGGCTAAAGAGCTGATTTTGGCTGCTGTCCGTGAGGGGCAAAAGCCCAGGGAGTAGATTTACACCTTGCTGTAAGTTTGCTACGTCACTTGCAAGGTAAAATGGAAGAGGAGAGATGTAAGAAAAGCTAGTCGCAGGTGCATCAAGTAAAACGCCTGCACTTCAATATCGGCACAGGCTCTATGTATCACCGACTATGTACGCCCTTGGGTTTGTACGATTGATGTGAACAAGGGTGGCGTGGGGGTGAGAGAATATCATTTTACGGGCTCAAGGCATATATCAGATATTCCGGGATCGTGGAGATGTAAGCTGAACCTAAAAATAGCACAATTAATGGACAAAATAATATAACTGTATGTACATGTATTACTACTAGTAGTACAATTGTAATGGTCCGCCCAGCTGCCCTTGGAGTGCGGCAAGTGGCTCATTCGGGTTGCGCCCGCCCGCCTGCCGCCTCACGGACCATCAAAGCTGTCAGGTGGAGATTGTAAGCACCCCTGAATCAACAAGCAACCATGGATGGACGGACCCCTTGAGCCAGAATCTTGCTACACGGCGCACCGCCCCCAGGGCTGACATTTATTACAAGGCATCAATTCATGTCTTGACACCTTCTCTCGCTCCTTTCCTTCGCGCCTGATCAAACTCCAAGGGAATTCCTGGTTTAATTTTCTGGTTAGCCACCTGTTAAGGCTCCTTAAATTGATTTCGGACGATTCCTCTTGGCTCAGAAAGAGTTGCAATGGTGGCTACGAAGACTGCATCTGCCGAACCAGCTCCATGGGAATCTGTGCCTGCCCATGAGCAGCTTTTTGTGCTCATCACCGGTGCAAATAGGTCTGCTCCCCATCTACACAATTGAACAACTACCATTTCGGAGTCTGCGGACTAATATAATATTTTTCTTGTACAGTGGAATCGGTCTCGGTACAGCCCAAGCTCTCATTGACGATTTTCTGGCCACGCGGTCCCTCAGTTCGCACCTCATTGTGATCCCCACGACACGGTCTGGCTCCAAATCCCTCGAGACGATCCGGCAACTGCGAGAATATGCTAGCAACGCTGCCAAGACATCCAAAGTCTTGTCGCGCGCCGGCGCCGACTATAAATGGGAAGATGCCGTCTCGAGAATCCACATCTTAAGCCTGACGCTGGATTTGTGTGACCTCCGTGGCATTCGGGATTTCGCGCATAAACTGCGCTACGGGACTGTGAGCAACCCTGGGGGTTTGGAGGGGGAATATCTGCGGAACGTGAGAATCCCTCGGCTGGACAGCATCATCTGCAATGCAGCCTTTGGTGGGTGGGCGGGAATGAACTACTTCGCCGCCATTCGGTCGTTTTTTACAAAGGGCATTATACAGACGGCAACCTGGCCCGACTTTAAGCTGTCATTGCCGACTTGCCTCTTGAACGAGCGGCCAGTACTCAACTACGTGAGTATTTTTTTGCGCCCGTGTATTATTGAGCTGCGGGGTGCGATCCGTTTGTATGTACTAACGGTGCTTTCTTGTAGCCCGTCAAACCTTTGCTGGGCGAAGTCTTTTGCGCCTGTGTCTTTGGCCACTACATGCTCGCCCATAAGCTCCTTCCCCTGCTGAGCAGATCCTCCGAGAACGAGGCGCCCGGCCGTATCATCTGGTCAAGCAGCCTCGAGGCGGTCCGAAAAGTCTTTGACGTCAACGACGTACAGTGTTTCACGCGTCCCGAGGCATATGAATCCTGCAAAAGACTCACTGACCTCCTCTGCCTGAGCTCTTCTCTCCCTGCCGCTCGGCCATTCTCCTCCCGCTTCCTCACCATTGATGACGAGGCCGAAGCTGCCAAGAAGCAGCTTGTCCGGCCGAAAATCTACCTCACCCACCCAGGCGTGGTGGCCAGCACGCTGTTCCCACTCCCCTGGTTTCTCTTCTGGTTGTACGAAATCTCGCTCGTCGTCTGCCGCTGGGTCGGCTCCCCCTGGCACAATGTCACCGGCTACAATGGCGCCAAGGCAGCCTCTTGGGTCGCCCTCCAAACCCAAGAAGCCCTCGATGATTCTGACGCAGAACGCGTCAAATGGGGCAGCAGCACAGATGTCCGGCTCAACGTTGACGTGAAGAAGACAGAAGTGGAAGGGTGGGGGTGGGAAGGCAAGCCCGAGACGCCTGATACTATTGCCGCCGACTCTGCTGTTGGTGTTTTGCACAAGTCCGTTGGGAGAAAGACTGGTACTCGGGATGCGACTGCAGAGGATATTGCCGAGTTTGAGGAGGTTGGTGCCCGGTGTTGGCAGCAGCTGGAGGAGTTGAGGGCCCAGTGGGAGGACATCCTTGAGCCTGACGGCGAATAAATGGCATGGAGCGATTTGATTCGGGACTTTTAATACGATTCAACTAATACACATCACTCACTGGTGCTTGTTTACCCATCCCATCAACGTGCCATTGCGGGAATCCACGAATCGGAAGTAATAACGACCAAAGCTTGTAATACCAATCTGAAGGCAAGCACCGAGGCACACGATAAAATTATCAATCATTTCATCAAAAAGCGAGGAAGAAAGACTCTAGTTTCACTCGCCGTGGATATATATGACACATGTAGTATTTACACACCCATGGTTTAAAAAAAAAAAAAAACAGCTCAAAAAAAAACCAACCCCCGCAGCACTTCAATTTATACAACAGTCTGTACATTTGTACGTGCGCCCTGCTCATCGGAGCGAACACGCCTCAAAACAACCTTATCTGCACGGCCAAATAGGCCCAAGAACAGGGGCAACGGGCAAACAACTAGGGCGACGACAGCCTGGAAAATGAGAGCATTCTTCATGTTTTTGGGCGGGTTGGCATCATCACCGGCAACCAGAGCATCGCTGATGATAACAAAGATGGCGCCGAGGAGCTGACCACCGGCCCATGCGGTAGTGGATGTGACCTCGGGACTAAGCGGGTGGCTGAGCTCAGTGAGAAACTCCAGAGCCACGGGGACCAGGGCAAAGGAAGCGGCCCCCAGAATGGCGAGCACTACATACGGGCCGGTGACTTCGCTGGTCTCGGGCATCCACACGAAGACGAGGTAGCAGATACCGATGATGGGCATGAATAACTTGAGAGCGAAGAGGAACTTCTTGGTTCTATCCAAAATCGGCGAGGTAATGGCTGAGAAGACGAGGCCGACAAAGATGAGAATGGCACCTCCGATACCTGCCTCGTCGTCGCTGAACCCGTAGGGAGTCATCATCTGGTTGAGAAGAGACGAGATCGAGTTGAAGAAGCCGACGTAGACAGCGAATGGAATAAGTATAAGCCACAACTCAAGGGAGTGAGTGAGGACTTTGACGGATGCCCTGAGGCTTAGTTTTGGGGTCTCGGCAGAAGGTCCAACAGGCGTTGGGGGCGCGGCTGGTACAATGAAGGCTGGTAGACAGCAAACAGTAGACTAAAGAAGACCAAACATGATTAGCTGCGGGAGTACAACTGGGAGTAGAAGGATTGGAGTTTCGCTTACAATGATGGAGACATAGAGCACCATCTGGGAAACGTCGCTCGCCTGCTTAACCCACAGAGGGTTGATCAATTGGCCCAGAGCACCGCCCAGGGGATTCGCTAAACTTGTCACTGCCGTCGCAGCAACTCGACCGCGGTTGGTGAACCACAAATCCGAGTATCGAGTAGGGGCCGCCAAGATAAAGGGTTGGGCGAAACCGATCAGAATTTCACCGGCCATAATGGCACCAAAGTGACCGCCGGAAGAGCTGGTTGAACCCCCATAACGAATCCAGTTTCCGATGATGACGAGTACCGCAGCAATCATAAAGGCCAGCTTCGGGCCGCGGTGCAAGATGGCAATGGTGATGGGAAAAATGGCAACAAAGGCGAGGAAGAAGGCGGTGCTGACCCAGTTGATGGCCGATTTTGAGACGCCATAGTATTGCGATGAGAAGTCGGCAACAGGTGCAAAAGTAAGCCACTGTGAAAATAGAAACAGAGAGTTAGCATCACACACAACATTATTGTCATATCTCACGCCTCGGGGCCAGCGGAAACAAAAGTCTCCTAATGGGTGAGCAGCCAAGGCCGTACGAAATCAGGTTCTCTCTTACATCCCAGGAAACGACAATGTTCATGAGCGTGAGTGTTGCGAGGCCGATCCATCGTCGTTTGTACGTTCGATACTCAGTTGATGTTCCATTAGCAACGCTCCCTTCGCCTTCGCCTCCGACGTCGATGGTTCCATTTTCGCCAATGTTTCGCTCTCCAAGGCTGTAATCCTGCGACCCTAGCTTCGTCCCCCTCCAGAAGCGCCCGCCAATCTTGTCGCCGCTTCCTTCGCTACCGCTGTTAATCCCTTTCATTTTGCGGGGAAGTGCGGCAGGTAGTGAACCACTGGTTGTGCTTAGACTATATGAGAAGGACTGATGAAAGGACAACAGGGGGAGCAAAGGAAGAAAGGGACCAGCGTGCGGCCGCCGTACCAATCTTTACCGGCTAATCAGGAAAATAAAAAGACGAACGAGGCTCCTCACGGCCCTTTACATTCGAAATTCGCAAATTCCTGAAGTCTCACCTCACGGGAGGCGCCGGAGTAAACGGGACTAAGTCGTGGTCGGCCGACAAGGATGTAAGTTCCACAATGTGCAGGCCAGCTCTCGCAGCGTGATACTACTTCTGACCCGAACTCCGTGTTGGATGGCTCGTCCCTGAAACTGTTGCAATTCGACAAGCAAGGTTCGTTTGAAGGAAATTAATCGTGAGCTGCATGCACGCCCGGTTCGCAGGCGAGTTTTTTCTTTGGTAGAACCAAACACTGCAGCGTGGTGGAGTAGGCCGGCAGGAGGTGTAGAAATATGTAGTTCTGGATTTCGGTGGACCACAAGAATAGTAGGTCGTGGAAGCGTAGAATCAATTGTTGTTTATACAAGACAGTATCGAATGACAGAGCCAGACCTTAACTGACGGATGTTGAAAGAAGAGAAGATGAGCTCCCGGTTGCCCATGGGAAGGGTGGCGCTGAAGGTGGAAAAGGAATGCAACGCTGCCATCAGGCCTGAACCACGTCGCTTTCCAAGACAGAGAGAGACGCATGAAGGAAGGCCCGCAAGAACTCAGTACTAGCACTGTACGCTTGACGGCCACCAACTCCTTAGCACCTTCACCTGCAGTTGGTGTAGAATACAGACAGGGTCGCGTGGGGCCCTCAAACTTTCCCGCCCTTCGGTGCCGCCTCCGTCTGGATACTGGTCAAGAGCGTCCCTTTTGAGGCGAGCTGGTTTTGGAGTTGGACTCTGGGCCCCGTCGGACAACACGGGGAGACTATCTTAGTGGTCAGGTGCGATCATGGATCTGGGGTCTGGGCTTGAGCCTGTTGTGAACCCTTGACTCCGTGCTCCGTACCCAATTCCATTTTCGGCAGGCCAGGGAATACCGCCATCTCTCGCATCAAGATTAATGATCCCAGCAGAGGTATGTACATGTGTGTTCGCCAGGGGCTGGTAACGGCGGGCCAGACAGCCAGCCAAGTGTGGGCAACGAGCCTGGATGCTCACACACATCCTGACTGCAGGTGGCGCTGGGGATTTCAGATTAGCGGCGGGTCTTTGGCTGCATGCATTAGCTATTAGCTGGCTGGTTGACCATTATGGTACATCTGTATGTATGTACAGTGGGAGGGGAAGCAAGCATGAGAAGATCCGCTACCTGGCTCCTCCGTATCGCGCTTCACCATAACAATACTCCGTATACGGAGTTCTGCGGCAATATAAAAGTATGCTTCTTGATAGCCAAATATATTCCACCACAGACTGTATGTAGTATGTGGCTTCTTTGGTGGTTCTTGAGTCGTATGTTGGTAATAGTGACATCTTCCACGGTTTGCGCGAGACATATGTGTTGATACATAGGCCTGTGCCTTGTTTGATTACTGAGAATGTGATATTCGATGTCAGTACCTGACCAATACGTACCAGGTTTGGGATCACTGCGTACCAAATGGTCGTAGTCCCAAGTTAGCTGGCACCCAGGCAACTAACTAACGAGAGCAAGTGTGCGTCGTATGTACAGCCTCGTTTTGGATAGTATACGGAGTTGACTAACACCAGCTACCAACCAACTCCTATGACCTGTCAGAGCCAACTGGACGGGCGGAATACTCCGTCGCCACCATGGCTCCCATCATAGCGTGTAGGGTCAAAAGACTCGGGGTAGTTGTTCATTCTTGCCAACCAAGAGAGACATGGCTTGGCGGCGCACCCGCCTTGCCGCAGAACTGGACTTTTGGCCGAAACGGTGGAGAGAAAACTGAGCAACTGGCACCGGGGCAAGACGATGTTGCAGGTCGACGCAGACCATGCAACTTGTGCTTGTCGCTTGGCTCACCACTTCCCTCATTTCCTTTGCTGGAGTATTTTAGCTCAAAGAAGACGAGCACAGTCTGCGTGGATCTCGTGCGTCCAGCCGCCAGTCGCGATCGAGAGATAGCCTTGATATCCTGGTCTAGTGCAAGGATGACAGGTCCCCGGGTTGAGCAACTCGTAGCGTAACCAGTGTGGGGGTGCGAATGAGGTTGTCGGTCGGTGGTGGGATTCTGAGCCGACACATGTCGACAAGTTAACCTCCCGAAGGCTTTGCGATCTGGTATACAAAGTAATAATAATCTCGAACTCGTCCTTGTCCTTTGATGGACCATGTCTGGCGGGTGTTCCATTCACGTGCCAAGGTGAGATAGAAGCGCCGATAAACGCGCAGGCAACATGCAGACAAGCAAGCTCGAGTCAGGTCGCTCTTGCCGCTCGCGCTCATGTCTGGTACTCCGTACACATGCCCATCTTGCTCCTTTGCCCTCTCGTCTCTTAATCCAAAACACACCCTTGAGCACAACCAACTTCGACGGATAATTCTGCTTCATCTTCTGCCACAAGTATCTGGAGCTTTTCTTTCTCCACCAAAGTCGCTTAAAATGTTCTCAATTGTTCAATGGAACATGCACACTTTGCCTACTCTATTGATCCCCAGGGCCCTTGCATGTGAAAGGTGTGCTCAAACAGATGAGACAACCGGCCTGCGTCCGAGATGCTGTCAAGCTTTTTCATCTTTAAACTTATCCAGCCCCTGTCCATGATGGAAGCAGAGAAGTCAGATCTGCGCCTAGCGTGAACGTCTTTTGGCGTCGTACGGAGTCCTCCGTACATGGGACATGATTTCGATTGAGCAAGCAGGAACAGGAGTTGTGTAACTGTGTCTCGCATAAAATCCACCATCTCCACCGTATTGTGAGAGGCCTCGAGGCCCCTGTCTTCCTCTTTTGTCAAGCTCGAGTCCCGACTCCCAGTCGTGGAACACAGTAGAAAGGGTCTGTTGGACGCCGCCCATGATGAAACAGATCCACACAACTCCCGCTGCCGACGGCCATCCGGCGACGGGGACGGATACAGCCACATGGTAGTTTGTCCTTCAAATGACCTATCTCTAAGGAGAGCTGGCTGGACACAGCTGAGCACTTCAACTGTATCAAATGAGGCACTATTTTGTTCTGCCAATTCCGACACAAAGGTGGCTAGTCGGCGCATTGATAAAAAAATAGTAGAGCACCCTTTCCTATTGGCTGCCTAGTCTGTTCTTGTTCCAAGTTGTAATAGATTCAGCTAACGCGATTAGCATCAACTGTCGCAACCGCTGCAACGTTTGCGGGATTAGCCGTTTCCTTGGACCTAGCCGCGAGTCCAGCTTGGCAGACTGAGAATCGACAATCGAGTCGTCGTTTTTGGTACTGCAGAGACTTTGCAAGTGTCAATACCGTGTCCCGGGATGCCCAGCGCGAGAACTGGACAAGACATTGAAGAGTTCATCCATCAGCCGTATAGTTGCCACTTTGCCAATGCGTTCGACATGCCGTTGCAAATTGTGGAAGCGACTAGAAACACTACATCCGCTTCTGGTATCCATCATAAGTAAGAAAATCGTTCATAATGGTCACCATCCGCGGTACGTGTTGATGAGAAAAGGCTGCGGACATAGGAGCACTTCTCCAAGGTCGAGTATATCCTGGGATGCTGGGACCTATAAACCAAAATTGGATGTAACCCAAAAGAACAGCAATAGCTGCCATTTATCCCGTCCGCCGGCTCTAAGAATACTCGAGCCCATAAGACTTATAAATCAATGAGCGACTCCCTTGAATGAAGGTTAATTTCCCCCGCCCCAAGAGTTGGTCTCCCACGTCACACAATGTCAAGTCAACATGCCGAACGTGACGAGCCATACGTGAATCTTGCACCAAGCTCAGCACGGAATGGCCGAATATCGAAGCTCATGAAATCGGAAATAGGTCTGCGAGAATTTTCACTTTTTCCAGCGTCGGCCTAACTCCATTCCTCCCACGACATCAAAACCAGCACTGTTGGATCTAGGCGACGAGTCTTGACGCTGATTTGACAATTTGTTTTCTCCGAATTATGATGTCGTCAGGGCACGTGGATAGATACTCTTTCTATCTCTTTCCCAAAAAGGGGATAAATAGTGTTCCTGACCCTATTTGATCGTCTTTAGACATGGTTGCTAGTCTCCGAGCTTTTGAAATAGCTACTGTGTAGCAGCCTGTCTTCGAGTTTAATTGTCAATTCGATTATTTGGACTTTCCCACGGGACATGAAATTCATTCGCACGGTTGAACGGTCATTAGCCAAAAGTTGGGCTTGAGTTTTCCACAATGCTCTTTGCAAAGCCTTCATGCTTTGGGATAGTAGATTAGCAACAGATTTCGCTGGGGTGGTGGCAGCGAAATACGTCCATCGCCAGGCTCAATTTTGTCTCCGTCTCAAGGCCGAGTCTGCATCGCCGAGCAAGTATCAGTACCAGTTGGAGAGACCCTGTACGGGCTGGTCTGAAACTAGCTATGCCGTCGGGACCTGGGATAGTTTGCGTCGTGGACTCATACAGTGGTGCACATCTTGCCAAGCAACCAACCCTTATGTGTGACGCAACTACACCTGAAACCACCTTCAACCGGGACAAAGTAGACTAAAGAAGAGAGAAAATCTATTGTTGGCGCTGCAGCATTTATGATACAGACAGAAATCACCGTCCCGCAACAGCAAGGGCGCCCCAATAACAAGAATCATCTCGAGGCCGCCCGCCATTCCAGTCGTGGCAGATTATACATGGACACGTTTCCCCGGCGCTCACTGCTCAACCCCATAATTTTGTGCTTTTGCGCCTTTTCCACCATTCCTTGGTCAGCGCGAATTCGTGGCGTCGAATATATTTCCCTTCCAAAAAGGTGCAAGCCCGCCGCTCCCACCAGTTGTTTAGTCCGGCAGGCTAGAACACTTCAGAAGACGGAAAATATAGCTTTTGACGTTGGACGGGGAGAATTTATCGGAGCTTAGACCATAGCTTGGGAGCGGCGCAGGCGGTGGCGCAGTGGGCAAGGTGGAAGACTAGATGTTCAGTTAGCTGGACTGAATTCGCAACGAGGATGGCTCGGTATAGGCCAATTGAATCGATCCCATGTTGTTGGATTCGTCTCATCGACGGCAGGGCTTGGACTTATTATCGTGGGCTAAGACGTACACTCCTCGACGCAATCCTCCTTGGCTTCGCCCTCGCTCTCCTGTTGCTGAACACGCTCGACACACTCGTCGAAGTGGTGCTTGGCAGGGGCACACTGAGCAGAATTTTTGCATTCTACCGTAAAAAATATTGTCAGCACAAGCCGCGTTGAAGCAAAGGGAGTATTTGTCCCATGGGGAGTGTTGCCCCGTTACTCGAGGGAAATGCCTCGCCGGACAGCCGAGGACAGGCGAGCCGACCGTGTGGACGGATTGGGGGAATGAAAATGTTTAGACGGACCTTCCTCAAGAGTCTCCTTGGGGTCGACAATCTCTTCCTCATCCTCTTCCTCCTCTTCTTCTTCCTCCTCCTCCTCCTCCCCCTCCTCGGCGTCCTCGGCGGCCTCGGTAGCTTCCTCAGTAGCCTCTTCCGAGGTCTCTTCGTCCTTTGACTCGTCCTCGGCGGCCTGCTCCTCCTGCAAGAGTTGTGTCAGTAATTTATTTCACGAGTGAGAGATTTTTGGTTGAATTCCGTGTCGGACTGATGGCGTTGCACCAATGGCCGTGGTGGACGCCGCAAAAAGGTTCGTCACGGTCGGCAAAGGGGAACAAGCCGAAATCGTACCTTGGGCTCCTCGGCAGGGGCCTCGGCCTCAACAACGCTCCATGGCGTAACGGCCTCGACAATCTCGGAAAGGGCGTCCCAGATACCCATCGCGACAGGTGGATAGATCACAATGGAAGGTTATGGTTGTGTGTTTGAGGTATCTCACTAAGATCGTATGAGGTCGGAAGCTCTCGGTCAAAGTCGCGAGAGCGAAATCTGATCCGGAATTGGCATAATTTGATTGGTTGATTGGCATCCACAGGACAATTGCAGGTCACGCATTGAATCACGTGACCGCTTCCTAATTGGCTTGGAACTGCCAATTGGAGCGTCAGTTTGTGGCCCTGCTCCGTACACCATACTGCAGCCGTAATTGATGAAGTGCCAACTACAAGTCACGGGCGGCTTACTAACACCATCCCAATGTCAAGACTCAAGAGTGATTCACTCTTGGGATATCATTTGGGTTCTGTCGACATAATTTTAAAGTAACATGCAAGAGCAGTATTGAGGTAGCTTTCTCAAGGTAAGGGTTGTTCCTATGGATCTTCCCGGCTGTCTGAACGTCGCCAACCCATGCCTGCGTTAATGTTCTAAATTGACAAGTCGTGAAAACGAATCAAATTGCCAACCCTAAACCCACTAGAATATATCATTTTTGCCCCCAGCGCCGTAAAAGCCAAGTAATGGCTCAAGCAGGGCCTCGCGAATATCATGGTATTCATAACCCGTTTCTAGAGTATGAGCTATGCAAGTCAAAATGCGGTTTTGGTGTGGTGGACACTGGAAACCGAGACGATGCAAAAACGCTGCTGCTAAAACAAAGAAACCAAGTCGAGATCACTCGTCCGTGGCGCCTCGATCCACTTCTCCCCGAATATGGTCTTCTAGGCGCATACTGATCTGCTGTGCTTGCGCTTCGTCATAGCCAGGTGGAGGTTCATCGGGTGCCCGGCGACTGGAGGAGCTGTCTGACCGATTGGTCCGTGGAACGGTCAGTGTTGTCGTCGATTCCGGTGGATTTGCACCGGGGCCCTCATATGCGGGCAAAGGCTCATCTGGTATATCGGCACCGGGGCCCATCTCCCTCCTCATTTCCTGGTACTGGAACAAGCGTTCTCTGAGCCGTATATATGTTTCATTGAACTCCATCATGCCGCCATCGGAGAAGGTGAATTTCACTTCTATTCTTGGCAGGTCAGGCGGAATGTTTCCTCCAGAGACGGGGATACAATCCGACTTCCACACCCAGCCCCACCACATGGACGATGATGTACTAGAGTCCTGGAACTTGAGAATCGGGGCGCTGAAGGATTCAAATTTTGGCTCCTGTGTGGGCTTGGAGGGGAGATATACAATCTGATTATCCGCGTTAGCATATGGGAGAGGAGATGGTGATACAAGGATTGGCAGGCATGATTTGGAAGACTCACTCTCTTATTAGTGAGGAACAATGTGCCCTTGTCGCTCTTACACTGAAACGGGGTACATCGGGCCTTGAGTTCCTGGGGCACAGATAGGTCGCATGATATTCTTGAATCAAGTTTGAGGAGTATTCGTTCGTTTCCAAGCTTGACAAAGCCTCCTTGGTTCAGCATAACCCAACTAGCAGAAGAGTCAGGATCAGTAGGACGTCTTGGACGAGATGGACTGGTGATCAGATAATCATGAGGGTTGTCCATGACGAAAAACAGGGCACTTGACACCCATGGAGAAGATGCCCATGGGAAAAAGGAAACCAAACGATATGAAACAGAACGAAGTTTATAAAAAAAAAAGAAGGCTAGAGAAAAGGAGCCGGAGGTGGCGAGGAGAGTCTAGAGTTGAGAGGTGAGATTGGTCAAAGCATGACCATCAATGCCAAGGGTCCGGGAGAGAGTCCGGAGGTATGAGGCATGGGAGAGATGAACAACAACAAGACAAAGACCAGAAACGGGTGAATTGTGAATTGAGAAGCACAACAAGGACAAAAAAAAAAGACGGGCCCAGGACAAATAGGTACAAGAGAGAGACGAAAAGGATAAGATAGGGCAGGAAAGGATGGAAGGGGTGAGGATGAGGGTGAGGGTGAGGGTGAGGGTGAGTGTGAGGTGAGGAAGTCTTCAGTCTGAAGCTAAGGGGAGGGGTGTGTAGCGAGGAGTGAATTGAGAGAAGAGAGACCAGTCGTCCCATGCTGAAGAGGCTTACTTTATCGACATTGTCACGGACAGGGTTTGGCAAACCCTAGCAGCAGTAGAAGCAGTGGGCGAAGCCGCGGCAGTAGTCGCACCCGCAACTCGTCTCCAGATTCCCGGGCTGCACCTTGAGTAGTACCCAGACGGGCATCGCCTCGCAGGCAAGCGTTTGCGCAAGTGGTGAGAGATGTCGCGAGTAATACTCGGTACTAACAGGAGCAGTCAACGGGTTCAAGGCTCTGGCGAGGTGGGAGTGGGGCACATTCGCACATTCGCGGACTGGCGGCGTGGGAATGGGCGCGGGAACGGGCGAGGGCGTGTCGGCGTCAAGCCGGGAGGATGAGGCAAATGATGGAATGATGCCGAGGATTGAGTACGGAGCACCGAGGAGGTGGCTGGGAGAGGAGGATGGGAGAGGAATAAAGGGGACATGGAGGAGAAAATATGACGGTTGGAAGAGCGTGAAGTGAAGCACGGCGGAAGAGGGACTGAGGGACAAAGCAGGCTGCACATGCACACGCTGGAGGGCTTGGGCACGCACTGTTGGGGACGTTCAAGGCCAAGGATATGCAGGCTGGGGCAAAGGCAGCCTGAGGCTCAGCGCTCGGGGCTCGTGGCTCAAGGCTTGGGGCTCAAGTGCCCTGCCATCCAGATGTCAGCCTGGTCGAGTTGATGCTAAGATGTCGAGATTGGGGTGAGCAGGCCGCGCGGGCGACGGGGACCTGGGCGAGCACCAGACAGGAGGAGACTGGAGGGGCAAAAAGCGAGGCGGGGGGGGGGAGGCCCCCAGTGCACGCGCAATGGGGCCAGTGAATGGCGGGGAGGGGCGCGCTGGGGGGTCGAGCAGGAGGGACCCGTGGATGGGGATCGATTCCTGGGCCCGGTTCACTAATGGGCCATCGACTTAACACGGCTAGCAGACTGGCTGACTGGCCGGATTCGAGGCGGCTTCTGCGGCCAAAGCGCCTGCACATGAACGAGCAACAAACATCAATTGATTCAAGCACGCAGAGGGACAAGGAGAGGGAGGCGAGACAGCCCCTAAGTTGCCAGACACGTCGAGTCAACATTCGACATGTCCATGTCCGCTCGTTCCCGAGTATTTGTGTCACCACCACGCCGCCGCGCCTTGGTAGGTGCCCAAGCAAACCAAGTTGGAGGAGCGAGTTTGCGTCCACTTGGTCCGACGGCACATACAACAGACCAGCAGAACTCCATCGACCAACTGCCAACAACATCTGGACATGCGCCGTAATCTCACGACCCGGAAAAACGAGACCAGTGAATTCAACGACTTGCAGGCGCGGCATCAAGGGCCAAACAGCCATCTAGGCACGCAGTCGGCTGTTGGGTCGAGGAGAAATTGTCATTTGTGTCTGGGATATGGTCCGTTACGAGTACCAAGTAACTTACTCCTCAGTCGCATGCGCAGCAGGCTGGCATTCGGTCAGTCAATCAGTCAGGCCATTGTCCAGACATGATCGACGCGGTGGTGCAAATGAGGCCAATTTTTCGACAGATGCATACTTAGATGCCACTCCGTCTCGTCTCCGTCGTCATGCCTTGTGAAGACCCAACCCCAGACGTGAAGCCGTCTCCACACACGAGGCTTTGTTGCAAATGTGTGTGATGACCAAAAACAGTACAGTATTTACACAGGCACTCAGCCATGCACAGAGTTGACGAGCCAGAGATTTCGGCCAGGGGACCCTGACGTCTTTTTGGCGTCCCTTGATGGACCCCCCGGACGCTTCTCTCCAACTAGGAAACAGGCTCTAGACTTCTTCAGCGATTGGATCCGGCAGGGCAGAAAAAGGAAGGGGATGCTACAACGGCCGAAGCCTAAAAGGGCTTGTGAAACAAGATGCCGGGTTGTTGGGAACACAACTACTAATGCATATATATACTCCGTATATACTACGTACATATGTACATAGTATATGCAGCGCTCGGTCTTGGCTGTATTTATACACACAGCTAACGACCTACACCAGTAGTCTTGTGTTGCATTGCGCAGTGGCCAACACCCGTTGAATTATTCCGGGACCTGATGTACATGCTGTATGGATATGGATGGACTAGCCAAGAGGTCAAGTTGGTCTTCCATCTGTCGTCCTGGTGGTGTTCAGCACTATATTCCGGGCTTCATACGTACGTAGTACCAGACCTTGACTGACAAGACTAGGTAGATTTTGAACACTCACTCCTCACTCTGTCTGTACTTGGCAAGGCAAGATCAACGAGCAGCCTCCAATGTCGTCTAATGCTGGCGTCGACAGAACAGACACACCTACGACTCGCTGGGCGAAACCTGACTCGTCTGCGTTTCTGGCGCCTTTCTCATGACCAACCAAGGTTTTCACTACTATCTGTGTTCCTTGAGCTGTCGGCTCAGATACTCCGTCCCCTGGTAGTAGTATTTCATTGTTTCTCAATTGCACATCGGCACTATACGTACGCCAGGGGTGAGCGCGAGCTGCCGTCGTCTCGTTCTCCACGTGCCTGAGGCCAAGCCATCCCGGTCAGGCAGGCAACAAGGCAAGCGGCAAGCAGCGATGCTGCATCAAGTAGTGCAAATAGGCAGGCAGGCAGGCAGGCAGGGGCAACCAGTAGCAAGAGCCCCATCAAAATTGGAAGGGGCTTGTCTCTCACAGATGGATGCCGTCTCTCCTCTTGTCTTCTCTCGTCTTCTCTTCTCGTTGGGCGACATTCGGAGCACGCGGGTGGATCATCATACTGCCTGGTGAAGAATGCTCCAAATGCCCTTACAAGCAGGGTCCAAGACCACGCACTCGTACAGCAATGTCTCAAGTCCTCTGGCGCGACTTGATGACAGAAAAGCAGACAGGCCCGCGCAACGCCACTGTGCTGCTGGATGTGCTGCTGGATGTCCGCCACTCTGTCGCATCCCTCACTCTGTTGAATCCAGCCATAATCCTTGTTGGTGTGGGGTTCCAGCATCTCGACCCAGCGCCAGCATTCCGTGGGCCGGGCAAGGACACTCGTCCCCGTTAAAAGCGTGGATGGTTATCGCGATAGGTGTGGTATTGCCTGCTGCATTTGTGTGGTGTTCCGCCTTGGTCCGACTGCGCCTCTGCCTTTCTACCCGTGGCCGTTCAACAATAGGAGGTGGCCACGAAGCTGGCCGATAATGACCCAGACGTTAGGTAAACTGTATGTGCCATCTGGCTGGCAAGGTAGCAGTGCCTAGTCAGGAAGGGCTTATCACCTGAAGGACTAGGACCAAGAGTTCATGCTGATGAACATGGTAGCAGCACTAGCCAGGCCTCGAAATGATCAGGCGACGATCCCTCTAGGGCTAATGCAAGTGAGATGTGAACTGCAGGCTGGTTTTGGCCGACCACCTTGGACCAATTCATCCACCTAGGGAGCAGATAGGGCTAAGTTGCTATCTCGTACCTGCATGAAGTGCAACAATGACGACATCGAATGGCCGGCTGACTCGGCCTGCGTCTCGGCATTTGTATCTGGCAGGACTCCAGGAATTGCAAATGCTGTTTCGGGAGGAAGCTCAACCAAGCTGCGAAAACCGACACTCGAGTCATGTTGATGATGTGCACAAGAGAGATTCAATCCGCCATAAATTGAACTCAGCTGTCGGTATAATACATGTGCACCGTGCCGTTGCCGTGTCGATCTGGGCTGACGAACACCAGCTACCCCCCGGTGCCCAACCAATTCAAAGTATCGACCAGCCGAAGAACTTGAGAGACTTCAGGACCCGAGCTGAGTGTTGAAACTAAAATTAGCAACAAGGTTCGGAGACATACCACGCAGTCGCACTAGCAATCGCCATGTCTCTCATATCAGATTTTGCCAATGTCTGTAATCAGCCGACTCCAAGTCGCGGCTGTTTAGTTGCTTTGATAAATTCGAAGCTTGTGCGCCGGATTCTGAAGTCTAGACCACTGCACTGCCTGCTCTGCAGCGAGTACACCGCACACCCACCTTGGTCGCAACACGCCTTATCAACAAACATACATAAGGCTTGGCAAGCTTGGATTCCTCGTATGGCACGTTTGCAGGAAAGGGGCAGATACGATACTAGTGTCCCAAACACGGCAGATCTGCTCGATGCTTGCCTGGAATCATCCATCTGCCACTCAAGCTTTGCAGGCACGCCGTCGGCATAGTCATCCCTCATACGCGGCTTTCGGCTTCCGGGATGCCTCCCGTCTCGTCCGTCGGCAAGCCATGTCGTAACGCCGGGCGAAAACAGATGGGAAATAGAGCTGGCTCCGGGAGAGGTATGCGCACGTTGTAAAAGAAGGAAGACACGGACAGAAAGTTGCCCAGGGAAGCCGCTCCCTTCCCAGATGGCCGCACCACAAGATACGGAAAATATTTCAGCACAGGTTGCTCTTGTTACACCAAGACATCGTGGCCCATGCCGGACGAGACTCGAAGACAGATTCGTGGAATAACCGCTCTGATTCTGATTGGCCCATTCGGCAGCCGGACGGGAGCTCCCGTGTATACCCGTGCAGCGACTCCCAACCGGGAAGCCGCAAACCGCCCTGGCCCACCGGACTTGCAACGGACAGGATGGGTCAGCCGAGCCGAGGGGCAACGACATGGGAACTTCAGACGGGTGCCAATGCGCGGCCTCGACTCAACACACAAGAAACACTGGCTGTTGCAGAGCCATGTATTCATCTTGCGCTCTAATTGCACCCAGAATCTCTGTACCACGGCTCAGCCTTCTCCGCACAACACCATTTACCAGCGTCGTCCCCCGTCCAGCGTCACAAGCCATGCCGCCCGCTACGCTCGCCCGCCTCGAGCAGTACACTGCATGTGATATCTCAGACGCCCTTCTCAAGCTCAAGGTTCCCGGGGCAGGATTCATCGCAGATCTCAACCCATATAGCACCAAATCGGGTAAGGATGCCGATACCCTAACCATTGCGCCCGTGTCCACCATTCTGTTCGCAGCCAAGGGCGAGGTCCTGTCCGAACCACAGCCAAACGTCCCCAAAGACACGCACTGGAGCGACGCCACAGAACCGGGTACATTTGTGGTGATGAAGCAGCCCTCTGGCCAGACGAACGCCATCTGCGGCGGCATCATGGCCCTCCGCATGAAGATGCGAGATGCAAAGGGCATCATTGTCGCCGGCCGCGTCCGAGACGTGCAGGAACTCAAGAGCACCAACCTTCCGGTACTGCTTTCCCCACTGCTCACCTTGATTCCAAGATAAACAGGGCGTGACTAAACCCATTTCTCCCATCGCCAACAGATTCTAGCCCACGGCCTCTCGACAGTCGGGTCCGGGGGCGGCAGCGTCCCGTGGGCCATGCAAGTGCCCCTGGACATCAACGGCGTCACCGTGTCCCCGGGAGACATTGCCTTCCAGGACCCCGTCAACGGCGTCGTCATCATCCCCAAAGACAAGGTGGACCAGGTCCTTGAGATGCTGCCCAATCTCATTGCCGCGGACGACAAGGTCAAGCAGGACGTGCTAAAGGGCATGTCGGTGTACGACGCGTTCAAGCTCCACCGGGGTACATGAAGTTCCTTTCCTTTTTTTCTTTTTTACTTGACACCTTACATTTCTGTATGTTAGACGACCGATTTGGGTAATGACTGCAACGATTTACTAGGATGATTTTGTCTATCCATGCTTCCAGGGAACTTGTACCGTGCTTGACCCTAGCAAACATTGACACCTCGCACTTGGTACATACTTGAGTTTTGGCCGATGCTTGCCCTGTCGATTGGGGTGGGGAAAAACGGCCATCCCAAGGCTACGAAGTAGGGCTCGGGACAGGAAGAGAAACAAAGTCTCCCAACGATGAAACAGCCACATCACGCATCACTTCGGCCCAGACAAATGTTTCATAAGTCGTCAATTCATTCATGCAATCAATGCATTTGTACCATACCAACAGTCCCAAGTATAAACAGTGAAGGAAAAAAGAAATACAGAAATCCCCCGGAGAGAATCCTAAAATGTAACTGATAACCCAAATGGACTGGTAACCATAAGAAATGATGAAACGCAGATGCAAAGGAGTGAGTGGTGCCAACAGATACCATTGCTCCTTATCCAATCTTTTGTTTTTAATTAAATGCAGAGATGGCACGACCCGTGGGCCCCGCCGATATTTTCATTACAGCCAAGAATCCTTCGAGGGCTGGTTGGCCCCAAAATCGAGCTTGGGCATTTCCAACTTTGGCGGTGCTTCAATAATCTTGGGCTTCTGACCGCCGCCCATCTTCTTGGGAGACCTCGACTCGGGAGGAGGACCGAACCGGACATCCTTGACGTCCCAGCCATCCTCGGCTGCAGCAGCAACCCATGTTCGCAGAGCGACGTGTACACTGCCGTAGAACTTCTCCTTGCAGATACGGAGACTGCCGCCGAGGCATCGTTCCCACCCTGAGATGCGGAACTCGGCTCGCAGGATATTTCGCTCGCGGGCGGAAGGAGTGCAAGCGATGATGGCGTTCATGAGGTCCAGATGAGAAGCGAGGTAGTTTGTCGCATCCCATTCGACACCCCCGACATATGGGGCAGCAGGGACTGGTGGACGCTCCTGGGGGAAATTACGCAGCATATATCCAAATGGGCCGTCACGGTCCTCGTTGCTAGCAAAGTAGCCTTCTTGAGCAGTAGACCGTGCCGCCTTGTCACTGGCCAACGCAACGACATTCAAGTTGTGCAGGAAAATCCAGAAGACTTCTTTTGTCACAGAGACCACTTCCTTGCACCAAACCCGGTATGGTCGTTCTTGTCTCATCTCCAAGACGAATGGAAGTGGACGCTGGCCTTCTTCTGGATCCTTATCTCGAAGATGACCGAGCACATTCTTGGCTCTGATAACGCGTTCCACCAGTGGAGCAGACTCTATATATGTTAGAAGAACTGACGTAATAATGTTTCGAGTAGTAAACTCGCTGGGTCCTTTCTTCTCTGGGTCGAAGAGCATATGCAACAGCTTCGGGAACAGATCCGCTTGAACAGCATTGAGATATTCCATAGCCTTGGCAGTGGTGGCGAGGCCCTTCAAACACAGCAAGTTCTCATGCAACAAAGCATCCTCGTGCTCCTCTCTGCAACGTCATGTCAGTCTCGAATAGAATTCCCCTCTTGGACTGGTTTGTGTGGCACTTACCTCCACTCAACCTCCATGATACGGTTCAGCAACCCAACAATCTCGTGCATGCCGCCTTGCTGTATAAAGTCTTCAATCCACGCCACAGTTTCATTCCGCAACAAGAGACGTAGCTTGTGAAGCTTTCCAACCTCTACCAGTTCCGGCTTCTGTACCTTTCTGAGGTACGCGACGTAGTCAGACGGGCCTTGCTGAGCCTTGATCTTGGAGAGGAACCCGGATCCCTTGAACGACGAAGAGGAGGAAGGACGGGCATCAGAAGCGACACTGTCTGTGGATCGGCTTCTGAAATGACGACCAAGAGTTGATTCTGCCTTGGACTTCTTTGCTGGCGAGCTAGAATCCTTCTTGCCTCGGGAAAATGTAAAGCTTCTTCCGCGGCTGCGCTTTGGTCTCTCCTCATCCTCAGTAGGACTATTTGGGTCGCTGACAAGGGCCTGTTCGGAACTGCTCGTACTGCCTGTCGTACCTGTAGTTCCGGGCCCATCGGCTCTAGCGGCCTGCATCTCGGCGTAATCCTGACGGATAAACTCGAGCTTGATGGTGTCGGCCAAGTTACGCATCTTGTATCGCTGGTTTTCGGGAATGTTCCGACGATCCAGAAGAGCCTCCAGCTGCTGATCAATATCTTTTGGGTCGATTTGCAGTTCAGAGGACGTATTCGTCGGGGTCGTGGCCGTGGATTTGGCGCGGCCATGGCCGAAAGGACCTTTACCGCGAGGGGTTTGACCCGGGTGCAAAGACACGGGCCGCGTAGCACGACCGCCCGTCTTGGAGGGTGACGAGGACTGTGAAAGATCGTGATGTGGCTTTGGAGGCTGGAACGACCTGGGGCGGTCCTTGGTAGCTTGAATTGGGGTGTTTTCAGAACTGCTCCCCTGCCTCATGGCTCGGTCGGAAGTGAACTGGGCGAAAATCGGCGGTGGTCGTTCATTGACGGGTGTCACATCGGGCGTCATATTCTCCTTATCTTTTGTTCGGCTCTCTTCTTCAGTAGCCAGCTTGTACAAGTTCTTGAGCGACTTCGGTCGTGACAGCAGTCCTACGAGATTGGTTCCCGACTTGGTTTTCTTGGGCTTCTTGTCTGGCGATGGATCTCGGGACTTGGCCATCCGCGCCGTCTCCTTGTCGGTATTGGATCGGAATGTAAGCTTGCCCAGGGCAGACTTTGTGGGTGACTGGGCACCAGCTCGAGGTTCATCACGGGATTTTCTTGGAGAGCGAGGAGCGACATCCTGGTGGTTCTGCTGCAGCTCACCCAAGGCACCAGGGTTATTCCGAACGAATTGTCCAGCCATGGTGATGTCGGAACAGCCAAGCTGTCCCTGAACAGGTGAGACAGTCGGCAACGCCTTGCCACTCGAGGGTTGTCGACGATGGAGAAAGGAAACTAGAAACGAGGGTGGCTTGGACGGGGAATTGCCTTTAGAACTGGGATTTTCGCCGCAGCTGCCGGATGCCATTGCCGGCGGTATAGACCAACGTGTCAATTATCAAGGCGATTTCTCCCCAAAAAACCGTTGGCCAAAACCGTTGCCAGACCCGGCCGTTAGCCCGTTATTGCCGCAGCCACAGACTGGTCTGTTGGTAGCAACGAAACGGCCCCTTGAGTGTCTGCGTCGTAGAGGAACAAAAAAAGAGAGGGTCAAGGCATAAAGAAACACCAAGCTTGGAGCAAGCGGCACCAGGAAGCGGCAACTAAGTCGGGGATGAAAGAAGTGAACTATTCTATACCATTGCTAATATAAAACAAAAAGGCGGAATGGATAGTTTCTCGAGAAGCTGTCCTCTAGATCAGGTTTAGACCACCGTTGTTGACTAGCGGGGCCGTTGCTGTGGCGACCACCGTTATGGCTTATCTTATCGCCCGAGCCTGCCCACGCCTCGGCCTCGACCTCGCATTTGCATACTCGGTTGGACACGACCATTCCATGGCCACAGGTTGTGCGACCGAGCAATTGGGTATTGATGTGGCGGAGATGCAGGTGGTTGCTGGTGAGCATCTCGCCGTGCCGACGTCAGAGACACTCGTGGTTCATTATGAGCCGTCCGGTCAATGTCGCACCGCATTCAATGGAACCAGCCCGACGGTGATAATTCAGGATAGTACATGCGTTATGCGTTGAAACAACATGGAAGGCACATGCACAGTCGTGTTATCAACAACGCCAGAGGCAATGTCTCGCGGCATCTCGATCTCCTCCCCCAACGCCGTCGAATCTAGCTTCAAGTTTTGAGTCTCAGCCCTAGGTCAAACATGTCTTACTCACGAGTCACAATATACTCTCATCACGAGAGGCAGGAACCAGCAGTGGATGAAGAACAATGGTCATGTCTCATTTTGCCAATTCACGAACGGATATATAATGCATGTCCGTACCAATCCTCCCAGTCCTCATATATACATATACACATGCAAATTGATCTAATTGCCAGAAGTGTCACAGAATCCATGGCCCCCTTGCCTCTCCCCTACTACCGACCTCTCCCGCAGTTAGAAAGTCTTGCCCTTGTAGCCCTTGGGCGACAAGACGACGTTATACTCGAGCTCTAGAACAGCCTTGTCATCGCCCTTCAATGGCTTAAAGTCGACCACAAGGTCGTCCTTGACGGCAAAGACGGTGTCAGTCTCCAGCCAGGGATCGTCCTTGGGATACAGCTGCGTGGTGCAGCCCCTGAACTCGGGATGGGTCACCTGTTGCACGAGAAGTCATGTAAGTTAGCGTTTGCCACGTTTTTTCTTTCTTCTTTACAAGCGGGTTTGACAGTCGCCTTTTGCAGACTTGGCTCTGGGACTCGTCAAACTGGGGGAGAAAGAAACATACCATGATGTGAAGGTGTGCAGGACGCATGGGATGACGGTCCATCAAGGTAAGAAGCTGGTAAGCCGGACCGTCGGTAGGCAACGAATAGGCCGTAGGGTGGTAGCAGTAGAACCAGTACTTGCCGTTCTCGTCGGCTGTGAATTTACCACGCAGGTTGTTGGGGGTCTGGTTCTCCGGGTCCTGGAAGTCGTATTTGCCATTGGCGCTGGCCTGCCAGATGTCGAAGACGGCGCCGGGGATGGGCTTGCCGGTGAGGAGATCGCTGATGGTGCCGTGCATCTTGCACACGCGGCCCTTGGGGTTGGGGTTCTGGATGATGGTGCTGCCGTTGTCGCGGAATGGCGCATTCGGGGACCAGAAGGGCCCGAGGATGGAGGATGAAGTCGGGTCGATGTCGCCTTCGGCGATGATTTTGTTGGCGATTTCGTCGACGAGGCTGTTGTTGTAAAGGGAGTCAGCTGTGTTTTTTCATTGGTGCTTCTTTCTTCGTCCTTGGGTATGAAGGAAGTATATATAATACATGTCCATGTATGTATATACGGCGAAATAGATATATATATGTGTAGAGAGAGAGAGAAAGGGGGAGAGAAAGGGAGAGAAGAGAGAGACGGGCAAACATACGATTCAAGACCAAGAACGTCAGAAATTCGGTGCGCCTCGTTCCTTGTCTTGGTGGACGTCTGTCCGATAAAGTTGACAAAGTGAACGCCGGTCATCCACTCGTCATTGGTTAGTTCAACCTCTCGCGCAAAGTCGTGCAGGTGTCTGATCAAGCTGCTGAGGACCTCGCGATTTCTGGGCGTCATGTTGGGACCCATGGTCTTGATAACATGACTGGTGAAGTTGGGATCGAAGCGGCTGGTTGGTGCGGCAGAGGAGCCGTTTGTGAGACCGTTGGACGCCATGGTGAGAGGCGTATGAAGATGCAAAGCACGGAAATGTTGCAATTGACAAAAGGGCAAGCAAAGAGCTCCGAGGTCGCTACCGCGGTCTTGTGGTCTTGGAGGCAGACAAGTCAAAGCTGGAAGTCTGAAAAGTAGCTTACTTGAAAAAACAAAGAAACACAAAAGCTGTTTAACGGGGGATTCATGTCAGATATATATTCCCCCCAGATGATCCAGGCATGGCAGGCTTCGGCATCAGGATGCGGATGACATTCTCACGCGCGCCGGTTGGCAAGCATTCACCCACGGTCCCCTCTTTGCCTGCAACTCATGTAAAACCCAACCCTAATCATGAGAAACATACACAGATCCGGCAGCCGAAACCCCGCAAAAAGGTCTTGAACTAAGCACTGCTAGTACGACTAGCACTGAATTACTGATTCACCCGGTCCAGGCGGACGCTCCGTTCACAAGCCGGCTGCAGCATCCGGCGGATAACCCTGTTCCTATTGGCCAGAGTCTCCAGAATCTCGGATGACGGTGAATTGCCGCCAGAGGTTCCCGAGCGCGTCACGGGCGCCTTGTTCACATTTTGGCCCGAGCTCAACCAATGACGGGGGAGGGGTCATTGTTTTACCAGAGCTGTCCATGCTGACATCATTCATGGTCCTGAGGCGCGAGATCGGAAGGAATAGCAGTAATAGTAGTTACGTACCGGCTGAATGAATACGCATCTGGAATGACATTCGACATTCTATATTCTACATTCCCGCATTCATCGTGAAATTCTGAATCATGAATACCTTAAACTCGACCTCGCAATAGCCCCGCGGGTGTCCAGTTGCCCTGGCACAAAGTATCAACTCACATCCAAACCTCACCTCTTCAGACTTCACGACGCACATCTACTGCAACACCACAACTCCAAACTCCAGCAATGCCCGTCCACCACCTCATGGTCGGCACCTGGACGCCGCCAGGAGCAATCTTCACATTCGCCTTTGACGACCAAAAGCTCACCGTCGAGCTCATCAAGCGGACACCAATCCCTGAAGATGAACCCATTTCCTGGATGACTTTCGATGTAGAGCCACCTCCTCGCGACTTTCGCTTGATATCCCGAAAAAAAAAAAAACCAAAAAATCCTGACACACACAACAGCACTCCAAAAAAAACATCTACGGCGCCGCCATGAAGAAATGGTCCAGCTTCGCCGTCGAATCCCCCACAACCATCACCCACCAAGCCTCCCACCCAATGCTTCATCAACGTATGCATACCCCCCCTTTTCCCTCCTCCTCCTTCATACTAAATCCCCAAACACCATGTAGCCGAAGCGTCGTCGCCGTCCACCAACACACGCGCCATCTTCCTCCTGGCCGCCAAGCAGCCGCCCTACGCAGTATACTGCAACCCCTTCTACAGCCACGCCGGCCACGGCACCGTCTTCGCCTCATCCCCCTCGGGAGCCCTCGACACCGCCGTCCAGCACTACGCCTACCAGCCCGACTCAGGCATCCACGGCATGGTCTTCGACCCGTCAGAAACGTACCTCTACTCCGCAGACCTCAAGGCCAACAAGCTCTGGGTTCACCGCCGCCTGGCGGAAGCGCCCTCGCCCCCCCGGAGCGCGACTCTCGAGCTCGTCGGCAGCGTGGAATGCCCCGACGCCAGAGACCACCCCCGCTGGGTGGCCATGCACCCCTCGGGGAACTACCTGTACGCCCTCATGGAGAAGGGCAACCGGCTCTGCGAGTACCTCATTGATCCCGCGACGCGCATGCCCGTCTACACGCACAGGCAGTACCCCCTCATCCCGCCTGGCATTCCCGACCCCTGGACCATGTATCGTGCCGATGTGTGCTCGCTGTCTCACTCGGGCGATTATCTGTTTGCCACCTCGAGGGCAAACTCGTTTGACTTGACAGGCTACATTGCCGCCTTTAAGCTGGCCAAGAACGGCGCCATCGAGAGGCAGATATGCCTCAACCCTACACCCACCAGTGGCGGTCACAGCAATGCCGTCGCCCCCAGTGACTGGTGCGATGACTGGGTGGCCATCACCGATGACCAGGAAGGCTGGCTGGAGATTTATCGCTGGCAGGATGAGTTTTTAGCTCGCGTTGCTAGAGTGAGAGTGCCCGAGCCGGGATTCGGCATGAATGCCATTTGGTATGACTGAGGATTCTTATTGGTTTTCGTTACACAGCCATCTTCGACAATAGAATTGAGCACCATTTGAAACCTGTTCATCTTTGGCCCGTGTGGTATGAACCTGGCCCTTGATTCTTAGGAAGTCAATTGTCCTACAACTCCCCCCTAAAAAAATACCAACAATATAAAACCTGGCCCAAGTACACCAATGCGAAATGCTATTTTGTTTGTTAATTCCTCCGAACAATACAGTCTTCACTAATGGCCCATGACCAATAATAATATATATGAACCGCTCATATTCTCAATAAAAGCCGCTATTCCCACGTATCCCGGGTCATTGGCGCTCTGGCGTTTTGGATTTAGCCTTGTCCTTTTTTGACTTGTCGGATCCGTACCCGTTCTCCTGTCCGCCACCATTCAAGCTGATCGTATTGAGCAGAGGTGTTGACTCATCACCCTCCGTGACATCGTCCTGTTTAGGCACCGGTCCGTCAACCGGTCTGCTATTACCGTCACCCGCAACAAATGTTGTCACACTCAGGCCCTGTTTAATCTTGAACACATTGGTGCGAGTATTTCGAGGATTAGCCGCACGGTTCGAAGGAGCCAGGTGTCGAAGTTGCTGTTTCATTTCGTCTAATGATGCCTTGAAGGGCACGGGTTTGTTGTTGGGTGTACCGTCTGGTCCAGCAGAGCCGCGCCGTTTCATAAAGGTGGCCGTCTTGGCAACCCTTTCTGGAACTCCTTCGCTCATCGCTCCGGGTGAGCCAACCAAGGGCTCGGGAAGATCAAGGTTTTCTGCAATGTGAACCAGGGCTGCGCCATCTCCTGGTTTCCGGCCCACGGCGGCGGCGCCGGCTTCGGCATGAATGCGTCGGGCTCGAGGAGCCGGTGTCAGACGCCGAATGGCCTTGTGTACATCAACATACACGTCTGATTCGTCCACGATTTCCCTAAATTTACCGTAAGATACCGCCCTTCATACAAATTTCAGTCTGAACTCACTCTCCGATAAGCTCCTCAATGACATCCTCCAGTGTAACGACGCCCAAAGCACCATGATCAGATCCAGGATGATCCGATACCAAAACCATGTGAGATTTGCCTTCCTGGAAAAAGTTAATAATATCCAAGCAGCTGGTTTCTGGTCTGGTCTCAACAATGGCCCCAAGAGGAATTTCTCGGACAGGTATTCTGTCTTCCGGGTCGTATGTGATGAGAGTCTTGACAAGGAGCATGCCAACAAAGTCCGTAGCGTTGCCTGAGCGATAAATTGGGATGCGGGAATAACCGGACGACAGAATATTATCCATTGTCTTTTCATCCAAAACGTGATCTTCAGCCAAAGTGAACACATCAGTCATGGGAGTCATGACCTCTGATACGGGTTTATCTTTGAGGTCTAGAACAGCGGTGATGATAGTCACTTCGTCTTGATTTAGTCGCTCGGACAGTTCTCCAAGAGACTTGTGAAGAGTCACTAGGGTCTTGAGGCCACTCTTTTTATACACTGTGCCATGGTCCTCGCCGAGGATCCAATCAAGTAGCTTCGCGGTTGGCCACGCAACAGGACTCATGAGGTACATTAATATGAGAACAGGTGTCGACATATATCCGCCAATAGGCAGGCCGTAGCGGACGCAGATAGACTGAGGGACGATTTCGCCAAAGATGACTATAAACTGAAGCGTTAGGAAAAATACTCTTTCCACAGGGGTTGCCAGTTGAAACTAACCAATGAGAACAGTACTGCCGACAACAGCAGCAACACCGCCACCCAATGTCCTATCGAGGACAACAGGCAACGATTCGTTCACAATAACGTTGGCGAGGAGCAAAGTAACGAGAACCCAATGCTTGCCCTTGTTCAACAAGCTCAACACTCTCTTGGCATTCTTGTATTGCGGTTCCATTGGATCGCCAGACACGACTTGAAGGTAAATGCTATCTTGCCCCATCAAGCTATAGCAAAGACGCGGTCAGCATGGATGTCATGAATACCCCGACATCGGGCAGCTCAAGCAGTTGCATCGTGAGCTAGAGGAATGTCAACTTACGCAATGGTTAAGCCAGCAAAAGCCCCGCCAAGCAACACGAGGGCCATTGAGGCCACATAAAGCACCCACACGGGTGTCCCTTCGGGGTCATCATGACCATGCGGCTCTGTCTGGACCAATGGCGCAGCTGCGACAGACGACAAGCCAACGCCCAATACACGACCCATCCCCAGGACACATGTTCGAAAGCTTGCAAAGCCTCCAGAGCCACCGTTACGCTGCATAATCGGCCGTAGAGAATACTCGGTATCAGAAGCGGGGAGATAATTGCCCGGACAAACAGTTGTCGCGCTCGTGGGGTTGAGAAAGACCGATTGTTGATGCCTAGGACAGCGCTGGAAGTAGGCCGACGAGTACAAAAGATATTCGATTAAAAAACCTATAAAAGCCGATATAAGCTCTGACAAAATGGTTTTAATCTCAGTCCGTGGGCACAAGCGACTCCGCGTCCACCAGTAGTTGGTTCTTGTGTAGGCGATCGCAAACTTTCGAAGGCGTCAAGGATGCAAGGGTTGGCGGTGGCGAAAGTAAATTCGGAGAATTACAATATTACCCGACCGATCGAATGGCGCTTGGCCGTGCGGCCACGATGCAGCGTCAAGTCGTAGCTAGAATAGCCAGCAATGGATGAACGAGGTGACAAGAAGTTTAAGTTGGATGAGACGGCCAGAGCTTGGTGCTAATAAATGTCTGCTGCTTCTGCCATTGACGGATAACGGTGGGGACATGCTGAGCAGAACAACAGGCAGGTGCCACAGGCCCGTACCTGCTGTGACATTACTGCACACAAGAAGCTAGGGTGAGCGACGGAGGGTGGGGCCATATGCGCGTATTGATTAGCTGCATGTTCCGACTCTTTCAGGACCCTTGTACCTTTGGGAGGCTCTGGCCGTAATTTGCCAATCAGAACATCGTCTCTTCTATGATCTGTTCAAATGGTTTGGAAGCGATGATCTCGTTGATCAATCAGGAACAGCCTACGCCAAGATGAGGTGATGTACGTAGCCTATGTCGTGGGGGTAGATACATGCATCCTTACGTAAGACTGGTAGGCTTTCGATAAAAGAGTTTCTTCTCGAGACTCGCGTGGATGGGCTGGCGACCATCATCCCAATTATTACAGCCGTTGCAGTGGAGTCCAAACCGAGGTCTCCACGGATGCTTGTGCATGTCGCAATAATATTACCAGGTACCTACCGTAGCTAGTATGTATGTAGGTATGTATGGTCTATCTGTACGTACGTACATGCAAGTCCATCCCCATTGCCCCATGAGGCCGTCAGTCAAGTGGCATGTTGGTTGTATCTTCAATTCAAAACTTGACGTTTCCCCCCCTTCGCCTCCCTTTTGTTGTTTTATAGGCTTGGAAAAGCTGCCTCATCACAATTGTATCAAGCTGACATCCAAAACACCTTCTGACTTGCGCAGTCCTTCCATAACTTTTGCGTCAACTTCGCCATCGACTCCCAGAATCATAAGAGCCTCATTGTCCTTCTGAGTCGGAGGCGTGTTGTGACCCTGTCGGGCTTCTGCATCAAGACTGGCCACCTGCATATATCGAATGTTAATGCCATGAGAGCCGAGGACCATGCCCACTCCACCAATTTTGCCAGGTTCATCGTAATTGTGAAGAATGATCAGAGTGCCCTCGGGACTAAAGGTTGCGTTGAAGCAGTCCAATTTTGAAATATAAACCCTCTTATCGGAGGCATATCCCTCTATGATTTGCTCTGTTTTGCCCCCGATTGGCCCGTCGGCAATCGACTTCAAAGTCACCAGGTTTGAAAAAGTCATGTCTTTCGATTGGTGTACGTGTGTCTCGTTGATTATAATACCCTTCTCTTTGGCGATAAGAACGGCATTAACGATGTTGACGTAGGAGTCGCTAAACGAAGCTACAAGGCCCTTGACGAGAGCAGCAAAGAGTGGCTTCGTATTGGGCATCCCAGCCAGGCCGCCGTGATAGATGAGCTCAAACTTGCGATCGCCAATCATGCCTCCCTTGTCCTTGACGAAATGTTGGGTATAGAGGCGTCCCATTTTCTCGACCAACTGCACCGCAGGTTGAAGCTTCCGGTACTCTTCCGGCAAGATTATGGGGGCATTGACGGCACTTGTCGGCAGGCCACCACGCAGGATCTCAAGCATCTGTGTGCATACGTCCATGGATACGTTTTCCTGTGCTTCCACCGTGGAAGCCCCTAGATGGGGTGTGGCCACGGTCTTGGGATGCCTGGCGAGCTGCGCAGCGACGGAATCAGGCGCAAGAGGCTCAGTGGTGAAGACATCCAAGCCCGCGCCAGCAATCCATCCTTCGTCTAGGCCCTTGAGAAGCGCGGCTTCATTGTAAACCCCACCTCGGGCAACGTTAAGAATCCGAGCCGTCTTCTTCATTGTCTTTAGCTCTGCCTCACCAATCAAATCCATTGTCGTTGCCAGCAGCGGTGTGTGAATGGTGAGGAAATCAACCTGTGGCAGCATGTCCTTGAGGCTTGGTACGAGCTCAACGCCTGCTTGGCGAGCAAGATCAGCACTGGCATAGGGGTCGACGGCTTTGACCTGCATTCCCAAGCCCTTGGCCATTCTGGCAACATTCAGGCCGACTTTGCCTAGGCCAACGATGCCGAGCGTCTTCCGACCAACCTCCACTCCAACAAGCTTGCTTCGCTCCCATTTTCCTTCTTTGATGGTCCCGTCGGCACGGCCAACATTTCTGGCCGTCGCTAGCAGCAGGGCAATGGTGTGCTCGGCGGCTGCCAAGATATTTCCTGCAGGAGAGTTGATGACAATGATACCTTGCGTCGTAGCCGCTGGCACATTGATGTTGTCGACACCAACACCAGCACGTGCCACCACCTTGAGCTTCTTGCCTGCTTGCAGCACCTCTGGTGTGACTTTGGTTTCTGATCTAACGATGAGACCCTGATAGCTAGGGATGAGAGAAATGAGTTCTTCGGCGGAAAGTCCCAGCTTGACATCGACATCGTAATGGGGTGTAAGCAGAGCAAGGCCGTCGGACGAGACTTTCTCGGGGACAAGAATACGAGCTCTCGCAGGAAGAGAGTCAGGTGTCAGATTTAAGAGGGCAGAGGGTGTCATGATGATGGGAAAGAGGACCCCGAGTATGATTAGTTTCAGGCGCAGGGGTATAATAATGGTGCAAAGGCAAAGACTCGAAAGTAATCAGGTTGGAAGAGAGAAGGGACAGAAGAATCAGGGTCAAGGTCAGGGCCAGGGCCAGGCTGGAAAGGCTGGGGGGTAGAACTAGATTTATTAACCTATTGCCCAAAGCCAAAATGACGTTTATGGTTTCCTGCCACTCGGGTCAGACTGGATTGCCAGAGTGATTGCCATGTACTCTGTACGGCAACCCTTGGATGCAGGCAACCAGGGAGCGAATCGAAGTACTAGCTGGCGTACATGTTGGGCCGAATCAAATCTCTGTCCTAGCCCAAATGCGTCCAGCATGAATGTGCCCTGTGGTTCCCGGTCGTGGTGATGCAAGCCAATGCGGACTGCATCCAGATGTCGCAGATGTTGCTTTGTCTGACTGGGGCGAATCATCAGGGTCGCTGGAGACGCTTTACTACCCATGTTTGCCATGTTACACGAACAGAATGACGGACGCTAATGGGTCAAGCCATACAAATGTCGAGGATTAGGCCTGCATGTTCTGAATGTCTCCCGAGGTGAGACATGGACTTTGTTGTGCGAGCAAGTTCTTTGCCCCTCCCCCGCCCTCGTCGTGGCTGACCCGTGTCTTCCATGTCCCGTAGCCTGTAGCCACGACCAGCACTCGAGGCTTTGGACTTTGTGTGAGACCATGACCTGCAAACGTCGGCAGCGGATAGATGGACGCGTGCGGACCATGGGGAGGCCAAAGAGGGTGAAGAGAGAGAGACTGGTTGCTGGCTGCTGGCGGGAAGGTTTAGGGGAGCGCCTCTAGACGGCTCCCCAGTCCAGATTGGCAGAGCCAGTTTCGCCGCCACCGGGCTGTTTTTGAAGGCCCAGATGTGCATGGCGTTGCGATCAGTTTATGGTTGGTGGGAGGCGGGCAGCACGGAGTACGAAGCAATGAGGAGCGAGTTGAGAGCTGGCAACTTTGACAGGGTAGCTGCTGGCTCGCTGCTCCACTTCCCCACGTTGCATCAGAATGGCTGACGACTGTGATGAACCTCTCCAACCTCGCGTGCTCTAAGCTCGAGCTGCTGAGCGAGACCAACGGCCCCACCTCGGCGGGCTGGCCTGACCAAAATACCGACCCGGTACCTAGCAGTACTTTCCCAGCACCTAGTACCTACCAGGAACTTAGGGAGGTGCCTAAGTACTCTGTCGTCCCTACTTCGTAACCTCACCCTGTCCGTCACCTGCGTCGAATATTCAGCGCAATTGCCCTCAGAACAAAGGTCTGCCGAGTCCCTACGACATGCAGATTCTAACTTGTACGATTAACTGGCTATTCTTATTGAGCAGCGGGGCTTCAAGGCGTGAGGTTAGAGTTCTTGGCGTCGAGCAAAGATTCCAACGCCAACTCTAAAAACCAGGTCGTTGCGTAATGTCGAGTGCACTTGGGTCAATCTCCAGCTCGGCCACATCCATGACAGCATCGTCAGACGCGCCACGGCAATGGCCTGTCTCGAGTCTCAACAACCGCCCCTCGATGGGGCTTTCAGCAAGGGACGGAATCTGTGTAAAAAATTGCTTCTTTTGCAATAATTGTGAGCACTTTCACTCGGTCTACTCCGTATTTGATTCAGTAGTCCTAACCCGTCACTGCAGAGATCAGCGCCAAGCTGTGCACGAGGCACCTGCAGCCACCACACCAGGTAAGCTGCTCCACGGCTTGTATCCAGAGTTGCGCAATATCTCTCCTCTTCCCCTTGTCGCAGCGGGCGGGTATTCCAATGAGGCATCCAATCCAGAAGCCGACTGCTTGTTTCTTGTGCGTATTTGTGAGGTGGATTCAACCTTGGCCGAAGGGCACGTTTCCTGCATACAATTGCCAGTTTGGGCCGTCACAGATTCGCAGGTTCTGTGGCGCGACAATAGAACACTGTGTTGGTTGGTCTGGTAGACATTCAGGCCATGCCAATATATTGCGAAGTCACCAGAGGATGGCGTACGGAATGCTGTATGCTTTGACACTTTACACAGTCCGTTGTTTTCTGCCTATGCTTTCGCTGTGGCATGAGAATGCATTGCACAGCACCCCAAGGCTATCATTCTACATCTGGCCACTATAAGCAACCCGTATACATATATAGTTTTGACCAAACGAGAAGAATGAAAGTATGCCTACAGTTCTGGCCCTAGCGCAACGCCATTCTGGCCTGCGTACCCCTGCATTTCTTGCTTTATACGCTGTACTTGTCACTGTACTTGTCATTCTGTACAACCTCGACCCAGTAGCCATCCGGATCAAGCAAGAATGCCACGTTCCTCATGCGACCGTCTGTAAGTCGCTTCTTCCAATTACACTTGAGATCCTCGAAACGCTGGCAAGCAGCATCAAGATCATCAACGGACACGCCTATCTACCAGTAAGAATGGGTCCTTTGAATAAAATGACTAGAGGAGCACATTGGACTTACAGATATGCCCAAAACCCTGGGGCTCATCATTGCCATTGTGGTACTTAAAGTTGGCATCCTTCTCCGTGCCGTAGTTACATGTCAGTTCGAGCAAGCCCTCACGGTTAGCCTGAGCAGTGTCCTGAGCCCCAGGGTATCCGAGGAAGTAGAGGTTGAATCCGGCAGCTTCATTCTCAGCAGTCTTTATGAGCGTCATTCCCATGACTTCTTGATAGAACTTTAGGGATTTTTCGGCATCTTTGACGCGAATCATGGTATGGTTCTGTCAAACATGTCAGCGAATTGGTCAGTTGGGCAGGATCAGCCATGGGCCCCAGAGTCTTACCATTCGGTAGGTATTTGGATCAGTCTCCTTGATGTTCTCAGTCTCCTCCAACGATTTCTGTCCAATGATTTCGACCCAGTAGCCATCAGGGTCCAGAACAAAGGCAATATGCTTCATCCGGCCATCAGTAAGCTTCTTTTGGAACTTGTATCCGGCATCCTCGAGACGCTGGCAAGCGGCCTGGATGTTGTCCACACTAATGCAGGTGTGGCCGAAGCCACGGTGCGGCTCTTTGTTGCCGGTGTTCACGGTATAATTGGGGTCGTTCTCAGTGCCGTAGTTGTGAGTCAGCTCGACAACACCTTCGCGGTTGACGTGGGAGTTGCCGTGGGAAACAGCCTGGGGACCGTTGTATCCCATAAAGTACAAATCAAACTTGGCCTCGGGGAATTCATATTTCTTGACTAGCGACATGCCCAAGAACTCGTAGAACTTGACTGCCATTCATCACGGACCATCAGCACGATTCCCGAAGTAGCCAAGGCCAGTGCACGCATCGCTGCAAAGCTCTGGAAAACTCACCGGACTCCTTGGCATCCTTAACTCGAATCCTGGAAAATTTTACGTCAGCCAGGGCTCATTGGATAGGGATCAACGATACGGGTTCAGACTTGCATCGAGTGGTTAAACTTGTATGTGTTGGTGTTGGTTGTGGCCGCCATTGTTCTTAACTGCCGTCCTAGATGGGCTTAGCCTGAGCTCCGTGAGCATGAGATTGTCGTACGCAGTGGGTCACTGTACCTGGCTTAGGGACTTTGAGGGGCGATGAGATGGGCTGTAAAAGGCTCTTGATAATCTGGAGGCGTTGTGTGGCCCTCAAGGTGTTCATCAGGGTATGAACACTCCGGCTAAAGGTTGAAGTTGTCCATGTATGTTCACAACTAGAAGAGAGATAGAGGTGCGGAAACTCGTCGGCTTGTTGAAGAGCTGGTCTTGCCCCGCCGTTCGTGCCCCGCCATTTTTGCTTTGTAATTGTCCAGATGTCATCATCAATTCACAAGCCAACCAGTCCCCTAACGTTAAAGTCATCTAGCTTAGCTAAGTTCTTGCAAAGCATCGCGAAAATTGAAAGCGACAAACTATGTCGTCGTGATCAACGTCTCCTGTGACGACCGCAATTCACGGCGATTTGAACTGCTTCGTGGCGATGAGCACCGACGGTCTAAAGCTACCTAAGTACCTAGGTACGTACGGAGTACATACAACTTTCAAGAAAAGGTGGGGACGTTTTGGCAACCCGACATGGACAACTGCTGTGTGAGCATTCTTCAGCTGCACTCGCATCCTCGCGAACTGCACATGTGATCGATGATATTTTAGACATAGACCTCCTCTACGTGCTCTTTCCTAACACCTAGTACTGCCTACTTACCCAGGTACCTAGTAGGTAGGCAGGTAGGGTAGACAACGCCGCCAAACCTGCTACTTAGCAGTAGTAGTAGTAGTACTCCGTACCTAGTACTAGGAATAGCCCAGACCATTTAACATTGAACATCAAAGTGGGGCCATCATGGCGGGTATTTCGGGCGCGATTTGGCTTGTTCCCAGCCAGTCAGAGCTCGCCGCTGGCCACATCAGTTGACCCATTAACGCCTTGCTTGTCACCGCCCACCACATTGCAGACGTCTCTTCCTATTAGTGCCCACATCAGCCCAGCACGCACCAGACTAGAGGCGTTCTGGAGACGCGGCTCAACGACAACTCGAAACATTTGGAGCTTCTTCTGCCATAGCCGCCCATCGTTTCCTCACTTCGCAACCGCAGCAAAGTGTTTATAACTTGGCTCATGCCACCAACGCGCCTCGAACCGACTTCACAGCCTATTTATATGCTTGAGTGCCAATGGCTTCCCCCACGCCCTGATCCTGCTCCCTTCGTCCCACCTCGAGTTGCAACGTCGTGAACAGTAGCGACCAGGACCTGACCCTGGGGAGACTTGCTTGGACTGGCCAAATTATCCAAGCACTCGAGCAGGGGGGCGTTGAATCGACCCAAAATGGCAGAGTACAACATGGACGAGTCTGCCATCATGGACAGCGGTTCCCCCGGCGGTGGCCCAAGCGAAAGACTTGGCAGTCGCCATCGCGACTCGGCATACGACAGGTCGCCTCTTGCAAACAAGACGCGATCGTTGTCCGACGGCGGCGGAACACCATCCAAGCTGTCGCCATCACCACTCATTGTCGAAGCATCGCGAAGGACATCCAAGGACGACATCCATATCAAAGACGCGCAGCCGCCCTCGACGCCGCGACACTCCGACTTCAAGGGCCTCTCATTGCAGATGGCTCCTCGACAGTTCACACCACCACCTGCCTCGAATGCCTATGTCAAGCCCCCGCCTCTTTCTCCGAAACTCGATCACTCACAGATCTACGCGTCGCCGACCAATATTCTTCCCCGCAGGTCGCGTGGCCTCGACTTTTCTCGTGCTGCCACCAGCTTGCATCACTCCACCCTCGCTGAATCATCGCCAGACTCATCGCCTACTATCGGTGACCGGGCCATTAACATCCCCGATCGAAGGAACGAGTATGGCGGTCCTGAGCAAACCTCTTCATCACTCTGGTCTATTATGGGGAATCACGAGAAGATGAATATTAGCAGCTCTCTAGGAAGCACCAACCAGGTCGCAGTTGGCTCTGATTCATCCAGCTCCTCGGATGACGACGACTTGATGGATGAGGACATGGACGAGCCGTACCTTACAACCCCGCAAGTCTCCAAGACTACCAATGTTGGGTCGACCGGACCATTTGGATCCCCTGCTATGAGCAGTCTCATGAACTTTCAGCAAAGACAACGCCACCGCAAACAACCCAAGAAGAAGGTACGCGGACCTTTGGGCCTTGGGTTCAACCTGGCTGCAGCCGCTCTGTCCAAGTCTCCGCCTAGCAACGGCGCGAAAGCAAGGAGGGAGAGTATCAGTTGGCAGGCCAACCAGCTACACATCTCTGCCGCCGATGGCTACGAAAGTGGAAAGTCCCAGAGCGATGCCGACGGCAATGGCGGCGGCGAGGGATCACAGAGAGGTGTTATTAAACGAGCTGTGACTCGCCGTGGCAATCTGCTTCCGAAAACTAAAACCTTCGCCCGAATCCGTGCAGCCCTTTTTGAAGAGGTTGCACCAGCTGAGGCCGAAACTCGACGAGAAGCAGAAGTTGTTAAACAAGTCCGCGAAAGCGACGTCGCGCTTGAGCCCCGAGTTTCGCAAGCACCCGCTGAGTCTGGCCCGGCCGCTAGCGTTTTGTCGTCGCCAAACCTAACAAACAACGAACCTGTCGATGATCAAGAAGATGACGTGAATATGCTGAGCGACTTGGCCCCCGGGCTTTCTAGTAGCTTCAAACAGCAGGCCATTAAGAATTCCAAGGGGAAAACATTTTGGGACACGTTCTCAGAGTCGAGCAGCATGGGCGGAACGAGAACAACGCCACCTCCAGCAGCCTTTTTGCCCCGAGGGTCCTCTTCTGGTATGAGCGAAGACAATGGTATCGACTCTCCTGTGCCTGGCCTCGCATCGGCACATTCTGCCTCGCAGAGCAGCAACGCGCAAGGGCCAAGCGCAGCAGAAATAACGCGCAGAATTAACAATAAGCGTCGCCGCGATGACGACTTTGACCCTGTCAGCTTCAAGCGACGAGCTGTCAGCCCCGGGATGAGTGCCCACAACTCACCCATCTTACAGAGCCCTATGCAGCGCGACTCGGCGCCATGGGGTTCTCGCCCCGGCAGCACCGGAGGCGACAAAGCTGGTAGCAGTGCTCAAAGCGAGACGGGAAGCGTTAGTGGCGGCACCCCAGCGAACCCTGCAGCCGGGACAACTGGGCGACTAAACAGCAAAGGAAGAATAGGATTCCAGGGTATGGTTGATACCAACGACGGTATAATGCGGATGAGCATTGAATAGTAACAGATGCTGGATGGGCGCATGGAAAAGGAGCAATGATACTCTCTGGCGCATTATTTTGGGGCATGTGCATTACGGAGTAATTGCTGGTGCATGAGCAGGCGTTTGTTTTAATCGGTGTATTATGGCGTATAGATCAACATTTGCCTTTTGAAGTCATGGCAGCAAACACATTTCTGGACTTCATGTTTTACCATGGGCACTGTTTGGCAGTCGAGAATTAGCATGTCCTATGGACGTCAAAAATTGTACAGTTTGAACATGAGCGTTATATCATTACAAGTCAACATGATAGCTGGCGTAATTGTTCTAGTCGTCTCGGTTCACGGAAGCATAAAAGACCCAAGTCACGCTGAGAGCCATTAATGGCGTGTGTCTGCAGCTGTAAATCGGACACACGGGTTTGCAAATGTTGTGAGAGACATTGGTATCTAGAGAGACGCGCTAAAACAAGGCCCATGGAGGTGTTTTGTTTTTATAAAAAAAAGAAAAAGAAAAACACCTCGTGCCGTGAGAGATGAAATACTTCCTAAATCATATGCCGTACTCCTCCTTGCCAACGCCAGTAAATGCCCCATACGCTGACTCTGCCGTCAGAAGAATGCAAAACCAGCCTCGACCGACCCCTAACCCTGCCGTCTTTCTTTTGTTTTCTTGCCTTCAATCGCTTGAACCGACCCCTTCCTCTGGAACCCGCAACGTGCCCAGCTTGTCGTCCAGCCAGCGCGCCAAGTCTGCCGCGTGCCTCCTCATGGCGACGACGGAAGCGGCGCCCACGCTGTCCAGACTCGACGTCGTTTGGGCCCCGGCGCTGACCAGGCTCTCCACCTCGCTCGGGCTGCCCGTCACATCGCCGTTTTCGTGCTGTAAATGCACGTCGGACTGGAGGTCGTGCGCCGAGGGACCGACACACACAAACAGCAGGCCGCACTTGAGACGGCGGATGATGACGGTCCCGCCGCTGAGCTGGACTGTGATGGTGACGGGTTTGACGGACCTGGCGGCTCTTCTCCTGGCGGCTGCCCTTTTGGAGGCCGCGACATCGTGAGGCGCTACATCGTCATCGTCGTCGTCTTCGTCCTCTTTATCCGAGGTGTCGGGCCGGAGGATGGGCGAGCTGGTGATGGGATCGGGGGTTCGCGAGCCTGGCAGCGCGGAGGGGACGTCTACCGAGGAAGATGTGTGGATGGCGAGGAGGGAGGCCGCGACGGTAGCATGCGTGCGGAGGACAGACACTGGGTGCGGGCTTGCGTGGGCGAGAAGTTTGCCGTGGCATGTGGTGAGGAGGAGCGTGGGCAGCTGAGGGGTCTGGTTGGCGTGTAGAAAGGCGTTGAGGCGCTTCGTCAGGAGGAGAGGCGGCGTTGTGTTCGGGAGAGCCATTTCTGTCCTTGGGCTCTCACGGTCGGCGAGTCGTCGCGACGTGAAGTCGGTGATGGAGATGTTCGGCAGGGCGGTGACGGCTTACGCTGACTGGATGGGGTGGCCGTGACAGGCGATGCCGGGGAGGGATGGAGTCTGACTAAGGAGCTCGGTGGGTGGGACGAGGCGACTTTGCCGTCTGCGCGTCAGTTTGGTGATGCTCGTGAGAATGACGCTGGCACGCTGGACAATGCGTTGCGTGGTGTGGTTCGACGTGGATTGCTGTTGGCAGCTCAAGGCATCGACTGCTCAAGTGGTTTCAGTTCGGTACGTCTAGCTGCCTGGTGCTCTGAATGGCTGGCGGTTCGGCTCTGGAGGGAGGGCGCGACCCACGCCGGCCGTTTCTGTGCCGGGTGGCGGGCGCCTGTACGGCTCCCTGGGATCAATTGATGTCAACATTGAAGGCCATTTTGATGCTGGAATCTGAGGTCCCGGGCTTCTTTCCCTGATGGTCATTCAATGGCAACCAGACATGAGCATGAACTTTTGGACCGCGCAGTAAGAGTAAGAGGCCCCTGGTTGTGTTTCTTCTTTGCTACAGGGTTGATGACTTTTATTGAACAGAGTGTCCGTAAGGCGTCGATTGAAATCTATGTGGCATGAAATCTGTGTTCGTAAAGACGACATCTGGATTCCACAAGGGGGAAGTCACTTATGCGAGCCGACCTGACACTGTCGTCGGCTCATGCTGGATAGTAAGTAATGCCTCACTGTCCATCTACCTCGGCAGTGTTGCATGAGCCGGCAGACTCGACTGTGATGATGAAACACTACGTGATGTCATGTATGAATCCCCGCACGCATGGGCATTTTGGTAACTTTACGAATTGAATGCGGCCACGGCGAGTTGGTGCGCGATATCGAATAAAGAATTGACATACCGAGTAAAACACAATGTGCTGCACGTTGGATGCTGAAAAGAGAACCAAGTTGAGAAGGGACGTATCCTGAAGGAGCATGCAGCTCCGACAACAGTCACGGAAGAGGCCGCCATCCGTTCGAGGGGGGAAGCTCCTCACACTATATCTGTAACAGTCGATCGTTCTGATCGTCCAACCGACACACGAGTCGCGTTCGCGTTGGTTAAAGGGCGGCAGAATTGAAACACTGGACAAGAACCCGTACGACGTCTCAAAGCCCTCTCTGTGTACCACGGCAATTGACAATCATCTGTCCATGCCAGCAACAGTACTACTTCATATGCAACTACAGTCGGCAGACATGCCTCGAAAAACATCCGGCGTGTCGTGTCCAATGAGGCTCGCAGTTGTACTCCGTGGTTCAAGACAGAGTCACACGTCAACAAGGCGGGAGATGAGGTCTGCAAAACCGGCAGCCGCCCTGAGCATGCGTTTCATGTCGTGGTCGACAGGCCTTTTGCAAGCGCGGCCGAGGCCACGATTTGTTATCGCATTGAAGCATGCGGCGGCAAAGAGACGCCTTGAATGGAAACGTGCATGCAGTGACCGTCCAAATCGACGGATTGACTCGAGAGTTGGAAAAAATGACTTGAGAACCGCTGGCCATCTGTTGGAATGACATGGTCAAGTTGGATAAAAGGGAGTGGGGGCCATAGGCGTTTGGGCAGTGGCCCAAGGCAGGCACAGGGCAGGCACAGGGCAGGACAGACCCATCGTCAAGCGAATTAGACCAATCAAAATCCTGTCCCTTACAGCAACAGCGGCGGCTCCACCACATGCGCCCAGGCACCCTTGCAGCTTGCCCAGAACGGCCAATTGGCGTGGGGATGGACTGTTTCAACATTTGAATCTTGGTCAATTGACGCCAGAGGTCCAGGCTGCTCAGTACAACATTGACCTGGCCGAGTCTGGGGAAGGGAGATGTTGGGCCGTCATCTGCACTTCTGCCCATTCCGGTCAACGAGGCGCCTGGTCAATTGGAGGGAACATTTGAAGAGGGCACATGCAGGCTGCTCGCCATCTTCAACTCCCACACCAGCCGCCTGCCTCTCCTTCATTCCAACGTGAACAAAAGTCACTGGCGCTTCTCCCGCCTGCCACATCTCGGCGCGTGTCTCGTCTCGAATGGTGCCACCTCGAATTATCGTACATGACATTTGCCGTCTGCTACGCTACTTTGAGTAGTTACTGACTGGCCCCCGGATTCTCGATACCTGGCCTTGAAACCAGACGGCCTGCATCGACCAGGGCCATCAGGCCAGAGTAGTATTCCGCAGCGCTTTCCGAACGTGCCGTCTCAGTCTCTCTTCTTGGTACTACTACTCTATTCTTATTCCTTACGTTTCGTTGGTTTTTATTTGCCGCCTGGGAGGTTGCTTGCGACAACTGCGACTCTCTCGTCTCTGCCTCTATTGTATTCCTGTGACGATCGCCTTGGGCCGCAGTCATCCGTGTTTGGAAGTCATGGGCAACGTACAATAGCGGTCTAGCGCAAGACGTCTCCGCTCGTCTTGACGTTGCCATCAAAGAGAACGCTTCTGCTCGCCGTCATATGTGCCTCCTCGAAGATTACATCTCTACTTGGAAAGAAGGGCTATTCCAAGGCGAGGAGCGAAGTGTGCTGACGGCAGGACCGCGACACTGTGAAGCTCTCTCAAAGCCACCAAAGCAAATACACTCGCGCGAATAGCACGCGGATTTTCTTTTTCAGCTACCGAAGCCCGCTGGACCGCTGGACCGCTGGACCGACAGACGACGCCATCATCGACAAAATGGGCTGTGCAAGCAACCGAAAGAAGCAGACTCGAGAGTTCCTCGACCAGAAATGGGACTATATTAACCTGCAAGATTTCAGGGCCAAGGGCTGCGGCCCTGGCTTTGCATATGGTTATTTGTGGTTTATGCTGATAATCTCGATCGCTGTCTACGCCGTCGACAGCTTCACCGCAGTGAATTTACTGGCCTTCGACCAGTGGTCATCTAAAATCGAGCCCGCTATTCCATTCAACGTCTCCAAGTGGATCTTCTCCATTTGCATCCTTCTCTCGTTTGTCAATCTTGCATTCGAAGGTGTGCGAGCCTTCCGTGTGATGAGGCGTGGTAATGTGGCCGAATGTTTCCTCGACAGCTTAGCAGTTCGCTGGGAGTCAATTCGTTTCGGATCTGGTCAGGGTTGGAGGCGATTCTTGGTCTTTGCGGAGCTCACCAAAAGTAAAAAAGGATCCGAATACGTGGCCCTGTTCACTTACTTCAGCTTCAAGTGTACGTCTCTGCCTCGAGCCCGCTTGAATTGTCTACTTGATTTTTTTTTTTTTTTTAGCTAACTTTTTGCTTGCAGCATGGATTCGCGTCATCTTCTGCTCTGGTCCACGTCAGGTTGTAAATGCTCTGACGTTGAGATCAGTATACGTAGCCAAGTTGGCGCCAACCGCCACGAGCGTTGATGGAGCCATCCTGGGCTTCTTCGATAAGGTCAAGGTGCTGGCTTCGGAGGATTATCAGCAGGCAGTCATCTTATCAGGCATGTGTTTCACCTTGGTCGTTTGGGTTTTCTCGGCTTTGTTCTTGTTGATGGCGGTGTGTTTCTACGTCTTTTTCCTGTTTCATTGGATCCCTCGTGCCGACGGTGGTTTGAGTGGGTACTGTGAAAGGAAAGTCAACAAGAAGCTTTTGCGCATCGTCACGACCAAAGTCAATAAGGCTCTTGCCAAGGGGCAGGCGGACAGGTTCAAGGCGGAATTGGAACTTGCCAAGAAGAATGGTGAGAAGGTGCCGTATCTGGACCGAGCGGCTACACTGCCAACACTACCCAACGTTCAGCCTGGCATGGATGACAGCCTTCCTCGAATGCCTACCGGGTGGCAGGATGAGAAAGCGACCATTGTGCAGATGTATGCGTCTAGCCTTGGCTCACCTGGGAGCATCGAATTAAGCTCCATCGATGGCAGACGACCAATGCACCGAACTGGTACTTCTGGATCAGGCTCGAGCTACTCATCCCGGGCTCCTCTGGTATCATCTGCAGCAGACATGGCAGACGGTCCACCACAATCACTGGCTACCAGCCTCCCAGACTTCGACTTGATGAGCGGCATGGGCCCGCCAGCTCGGCCCGGTACATCCAACTCACAACGGAGCTTTTCCAACGGGCGACCTGGCTACGGACATGTGGCAAATGGCTCAACGGGCATTCCTCTGAGAACCATCACTGCCAGCCCTGCCTTGACGGAGCGCAGCTTGCCTGGGTACCCAGGTCTTATGAGAACACAGACCAACGGTTCGATGGGCAGCAACTATGGCGCGCGACCGCCTACAAGCAGAGGCAACACTGATCCAATGGGATTTGAAACGTCATCTCTTCCATATCCACAATACAACCCCTACGATGGCTTTGGTGGCCGGGAGATGCCAGCTCCATCTTACGGAAACAGCGGCGGCCCTCCCCCACCGGTTCGGAGCGTGACCGGGCCAGGAGGGCAAATTGTGCCTCAACAAGAGGGAGCTCATTATTATCCTCCGCAGAGAAACATGACGTCGCCAATGCCACTCAGAGGATATGCAGACGGCCAGCCCCAGGGTATGTCACCAGGCTACCGCATAGAACCATATGGATACGATGTCGAATCACAACAGAATCGTGGATACTACTAAGATTGAGCTACGGAGTAGGATATCAGGATATCAGGATATCAGATATCTGCACCCACTGACCGGGTCAGGGTTGTAATTTGGGATATGACATTTAACGACATTCGTTTTTTTTCTCTTTCTTTCTTTTACTCTCTTCCATAGGAAACGAGGCGTTGGGCTTGGGCAGGGACGATGTCTCCGAATGAAACTTGCAGCATATCTTTTTATTTTTTTCCAACATCAGAATAGATACCCGCGCAAGAAGGGCTGGAGGGAGTTGGAGGCAGTTTTGAGTTGCCGGCTTGGACCTTGGGCTCCATGGGTGGCAATGTTGGAGGCTGCCGGGAACAAGGTTTTATAAGACGGCGATTGATTACTCCGTGCCTTAGCTACCACATTGTATAGTAAGCTGTCATCAGATAAAATACCATGTGCATTGATTCCAAAGAGCGGTTACCGTACCGTGGCGCCCAGTCCCCCTCCCCCATTGGCGCAGCTCGCGGCTTGCGAAATTTGGCGGTGCGGCGACGCAATCAGCGGGGTTGTCTCGGGAAATAATTGCATGTGCCAGTAAAAACTAAGACGCCAAACATGATATCCATTCCCCGCGATGGAGGTGAGGTTGCTGGTCGTTTGGTCCCCATTCGGCATGCTTGATTTGTAAACCGGCATCAAGTAACTAGACAACACTAAGTCAGCTTGCCAACAGCCAAGAAGCCGGCAGCGGTTAACAGCTGCTTTCTCATGGCATGACCGCATGCTTTGATGCGGAATCATTTCTGGCTTCCCCGGGAAGGAGGGCCATGTTTCCATGACCAGCACCTGCCTTGGTCGGCATGCACTCATGCACCTTATTAAACCTGACGTCTCTCCCACTCGTGCAGTTCCTCGCCTCGCAGCGTCTTCTGCCTGCCAACCACACACACACAATGCCCTCCCTGGTGTCGTCGTTCCACGACGGCGAAGCCGCCATGCGCGACATGCTCAAGGTGCCGCCCGGCAGCAACCCGACGGCGCCGGGCCTGCCGACGCCGTACGCCCTGCGTGTCCGGCAGTCGCCGCTCGTGGCCCTCGGGACCCTGGACGAGGCCGGCCGTCCGTGGACAACCATATGGGGCGGCGAACGGGGGTTCGCGGCGCCCGTGGCCGAGGGCGTGCTGGCCTTCAACAGCGCCGTCGACATGCGTTTCGATCCCGTCTTCGAGGCCCTCTGGACGGAGCAGGACCTCGAAGACGGGGTCGTGCGGCCCAACCGCGGCCGGGGCAAGATGATGTCCGCCCTGTCGATTGACCTTGAGACGAGGGACCGCGTCAAGCTGGGCGGCGTCATGATCGCCGGGGCCGTCGTGCACGAGGACGGCGGGCGCGACGCCGTCCAGGCCGCCATGGTAGTGACGGAGAGCCTGGGCAACTGTCCCAAGTACCTGAACAAGAAGGAGATTGTGAAGCACGACCCCGGGGGCGCGCACCTGGCGAGTGACGGGCTGCCGCTGCCGCAGGAGGCGCTGGGCCTAATCTACAAGGCGGACAATTTCTTTCTGTCGAGCACCAACGGGGAGACGATGGACACGAACCACCGCGGCGGGCGTCCCGGCTTTGTGAGGGTCGTCAGGAACGAGGGCTCGCAGGTCGAGCTGGTGTACCCGGAATGTAAAGTCCCCCCTCCCTTTTTGCATTTGGATTACGTTGCTGACGGTGACAAGATTCCGGGAATAGGCTGTACCAGACGCTGGGCAACCTCAAAGTCAACCCCCTGATTGGCGTCGTCATTCCGGACTACGATACCGCCAATGTGCTGTACCTCACGGGCCGGGCGGACATCCTCGTCGGCCGGGAAGCGTCGTCGTTGCTCGCGAGGACGCAGCTCGCCGTCAAGATGACCGTTTCCGCAGCCCGCTTCGTCAAGGCCGGCTTGCCCTTCCGCGGCGTGCAGGGCGAGTACTCGCCGTACAACCCGCCCCTACGACACCTGGTTTCCCAAAGGGACAACCCTGGCGCCGTCATCGACGACCCGTCGGTCCACTCCGACGTCACCGCCTCCCTCGTCGACCGGCGGGTGCTCACTCCGTCCGTCAGCGCATTCACCTTTAAGCTCTCGTCAGCCATGGGCCAGGCGCTGCCGACGTGGGAGGCGGGTCAGCACGTGTCCCTCGACTTCGAGCCCGAGCTGGGCTTCGGATACGCACACATGCGCGACGAGGACCCGCAGAGCATAAACGACGACTTTGTGCGGACGTTTACCGTATCGAGTCCGCCGGGCTGGAGAGACGGAGCGTTCCAGATCACGGCTCGGCGCCACGGGCCGGCAACGGGCTTGCTGTGGAGACAGAACATCCGGGCGCCGCTCGATATCCCCGTCTTGGGCTTCGGCGGCGAGCACAAGTTTCGGCTGCCCCTTCGGAAGGGCGAGCGGCCAGTCTATGTAGCTGGGGGCGTGGGGATAACGCCGATTCTGGCACAGGCCGGAAACGTCTTGGACGCGGGCGTGCAACTGAGCGTGCTGTGGAGTTTGAGAGGAGAGGACTTGGGCCTGGCGGCCGACACGTTTGCGCTGATTCCTGGACTGGCTGGTGTGACGACCTTGTACATTACGGGGGCGCCGGCCGATGACGAGGTGGTGCAGAAGCTCAAGGGCTTAGGGTTGCTGGCTGTGGAGAGGAGGAGGATTGGGGCGGATGATGTAAAGGCGTACATGGGGGACAAGAGAAGGTTTTATCTGTGTGCCAGCCCGGCATTGTTGGCGTTGCTGACTGGATGGCTGGCTGGTGAGGACGTGGTTTGGGAGGATTTTGGGTATTGAGTCGATGGATGGGGAAATGTCGTCTATAGACAATGCTGCGACCGACACGAGCGAATATTTTAGTGCCTGAAATCGCCCCAAGATATCGTTTATTGAATGTCTTAATACTACGACCCTTTTTTATTTGCAACTAAACGCCGGACCCGTGTCTGCGAGAACTCTTGTGTGTTACACGCATAGGTATGCCATGTTGAGAGCCTGGTGAGCAGAACAAATGAAATCTAAAAAAGAAGAAAAAAAGTCGGTGACCGGGGTTTCTAGTGCAACCCACTCTCTCCGGTTTCCGCCATGTACTTCTGACAATTGACCAGCATCTTGACTTGCTCGCTCACTTCCTCCAATCGACCAATAACCTTGCGGTTTCCATCCAAAAATCCCAAAATAGAATAGGGGATATCGGTGTCTGCACAAAATTCCCTGACCATGGCTTGAACCTTTCGAAGGTTGTGGCGAGGAACTCGAGGAAATAGGTGATGGATGGCTTGGAACTGCAAACCACCGTGGATAAAGTCCAGCCAGGCAGGACAGTCAACATCGAGAGTGGTCCGCAGTTGCCGCTGGGGGAAAGATTCATCCTCTCCCAGGTCCGAGGTGGACATTCCCCAATGCGAAAGCGTTATCTGGACATGCAGAGGCATGGTGACAATGTGGGAGATGAGAACAAATGCCACGCGCAGTGTCCAGGTAGGGAGTGTGCGCCAAAGGAGGAGGTAGCCAAAGAGAAACCAGTAGCACATCATGAACGCAATCTCGGTAGGACGAATCCACCAGGCCTTGCTGCTTCCGAGAGAGGATGATTTGGAAGAGAGGACGTGGAGCCATGAGAGAAGGTAGAGGTTGAATCGGGCGATACCCATGACTGGGTAGTATGTGTACTTCTGGTAGGGAATAAGGAATTCGGCGGCGGCGTCCCACACAAAGGTAAAGTCATAGTAGCTTGAGCGAAGGGATTTGAAAAATGATGGACATGTGGCGAAAAGGGGGAGGTTCTGGATATCAGGATCATGTTCCTATGTTACCGTTAGCAAGAGTACCAAGTAGGGTGCGGCCAAAGACAAGGGCATACCGGCATGTTTGTGATTAGGTGATGAACATTGTGGCTGCTCTTCCACCAGCCCATGGATAGGCCACAGCAGAAATCGGCGATGAACAACCCAATAAGCGTGTCGACAGCAAAGACGGCCGTAATAGCTCGGTGACCAGCATCGTGAGCAGTAAACATAATTTGGTGCTGCAACTTGTCAATCTACATGATCATTGGTAAACGACATGGAGAGCAACTAACCCAGAAGAGGCCGAGAAAAACGGCAGAAGTCAGGTACCAGCCATGACAGAGGGTGTAAAGGAAGAGGCCAAACAAGGTTGTGTATCGGGCCATCTCCTTGCCATACTCGATGTATGGACAACTGTAAAGGCCCTCGTCTTGGATACGACGGTGTAAGAGTCTATACTTGGCAGCAATAGCTCCTTGGACGTCCGAGTCCAGAGAAGGAAAATCCCTGCTGTCATTCACCTTGCCCTGTTGTATAGCCCATTCGGTCCATTCCTCGGGGTTCAGGGCAACCTGAGCCTCAGCGACCTTGTTACCGTTGACGGGCTTCTTGCCTTTGACGACGCCATCTTGCACATGGCTGGCCCTGGCGCGTGGGACGGCCCGTTCTAAGGTTGCTTGGCTCCCAGATGCATATTCCGGCCCAGGAGAGGGACTAGATCGGTGGGACTGGTCGCGTGAAGCAACTCTGCTAACACCACTTCCGTAACCCTCATCTAGGAAGTCCTTGTCCTGATCTAATAATTGAATGTCCGATATGTCCGGCACGTTTTCTGATTGGGTTCCTGTCTGGAACACACCTCCTCTGATTGGTGGCGTGCGGTTGGTCCAGGGACCCATTGGCTTCCGGCCGATCCGGTATGCCTTCATCGTTCGTAGTGTGCGATCGGTGTGGTACCTAAAATGCAGGGTATCAGTCCACGGTTTCTCATGTATTTTGCAGTGAGTGAGCCTGTTGTAATGCCATGTGCATTATGCATGAGCCCCATAAGCCACGGGCCGCCCATCTAATGTTTAAGCTTAAGATGCAGATCTGACATGTCTGGATGCTTCGTTTGAGACCCTCACCAGCTACGACAAGGGTAGTCGAGCATCTTTGGTCCAGCGCAGCACTAATAACAGAGCTCCACGAATGTTCCGTAATAATAGGGCAACGCAACTATTCTCGTAGAGAGCGGGAAAGCAAGAATAAAGAAATCGGGGCGTATTACGCTGTTATCTCATCTGTGGCATCTCGCCCAACCATGTGCAAAATTGCAAGGCGACCACCTGGGTGCCTGTCTAGCCACGAATTGAGGCGAAGAACATATTCCTCGAAGATTACAATAGTGTCTCCGTCGGCAATCATGGCATCCACCGCCTCTGGAGACAAGATCTGATCTCTGCTCATTTTTGCCGGCGGGATTGTGTTGCAGTCACCACGCGGTGATGCGTCGTCTATAAAGATGGCGGCGGCTCGTCGAGAACAAAGAAAGAGGCGAATCGCGGGAGAATCTGTTGATGTTTTGCAAATGAAAATGAAAATGAAAATAAATCGCGGCAGCCGTCGTGTGCGAGGAAGTGTAGAGCGAATCGAGGGCTAAATGGAAAACGGGACCGATTCGAAGGAAGGAGCGAAGGAGCAGAAAGAATGCGGAATGAGGGCACCTTCTATCGTGCCACAAATATGGACAAGTTTGTGAAGAATGGAACAACGAGGGACTGAAAACCTCAACAACATGTGTGTAACTAGTTGACGGCCGTTGGAGAGACGGCAAGGACTCTGGGATAAAAAAACAAAACCACGGGCCATCAGGTGCCATCAGGTCCCTCCATCTTTTCTAGAATTCATGGCGGATAGCGGCGCGGGACCTGCGTCCAACCCAGGTTCGTTACGCGTGTCCATGTGCCTGTCTGCCTTTGGACCACAGAAAAGGAGCTACTGCATACTGTTGGGATACGCCATACGGAGTAGCCAAGATTAAGATCCCCTTTCCTGTTTCTCAGAGGCTCAAGGGTCGACGAGCTGCGGACCTCTCGCCTCTCTCGCAAACGCCCCGAGGTGGATAGGGGTGGATGGCAAACGCACCCCACGCAGCAATGGAGTTGCTGGCGCAAGATTGACAGGAGTAAAAACACGCGTACAATGTATCTTTTTATGGATCGCGAAGAGGCAGTGAGGACCGGCATTCGTCGGACGGAGGAGAGGGCAGACCACGTAGGGGTGGAAGGTCAAGCTCAAAACAAGGATGTCATGAGCCAGACAAAGACGAGCCCCCCATGATACACCCCACAATGAGAGCCTCAGATTATCGTGACCAGACTGCGCCACTTTGCCGTCGTCCGTTGCTCGGCCTTGCATGGAGGATGAGGGAGTTGTCCCAGCCCCCAGGTTCCGACTTTTCAGTGTCCCTATTCATGTTTTGCCCTCTGGGTCCGCGTATCTACTGGCGCCCTCAAGGACACAGACCGACGGACTGTGACGAGTCGGTTGATTGTTGGGTAGGGAAAAGCTTCCTCGAGACTTTGGGCTGCCTCTAAGTACTAACTCGGTCAAGGCTCGACTGAGTATTACGTACAGGTATTGTCTGGATATGGATGGAGTCTGGTAGTATTAATTGGCGCACCTGCCTACACTTGCAGTACTTAGGGCCAGGTACCTGGGTAAAGTACTTGTGCAGTTGCGTTAAATGATGCATGTGCGCCTGCATTGCACTTGGTAGCACGTACGGTCCGGTTCGACTTGAAAACGGGACAGACATGTTGGAAACAAAGGCCACGCTACGGCACAATACTGCACAATACTACCCCACAAACGCTTCCAACCCAATGCGACTCACTACTCCCTACTCAGCTCGCCTGCCTCTACGAGCAAGCCACCGCGGTCGTTTGACCGAAGGATTGGCCCTTTATCTGAAACGAAGGGTCCAGATCCACCAACATGCGCTTGTTCTGGAATGGCCAAAGACTCCAGCCTCCCCCATCGCCCTGAGCATCCATCAATTGATTGCAGGAACCAACAAGCCAAGCAACTACGGAGTGATGCGGAGCACAAAGGTCCCCTTTGAACTTCCCCGAGTATCGAAAGGCTAACCGCTCCGGCCCAGGCTGTCTTTGTGGCGTTTTAGCGGCAACGTGCCAATGTGGATTCGAGGCGGAAATCACCGTTGAACCAACCATCAACTAGGGAGGGAAAACTTGGGGAACCGCAATTACTCGCAAGCACTCCACTTGTGTCTGGTGTTCATCAACCGTTTCTTCGATAGGCATATTGTCTCTCTGTTGGGATGATTGGCCCACTCTCAATGGCAGTTGGCCGAAGACGGCACAGCCAGCATCTTACGAGAAACACGTGACCCGAAATCTCCAATGCATATTGCCTGAGTCCAAGGGGGAAAATGGGAAGGACGCCAGAGAGTCAAGGTACTTGCGTACGGAGCACGCGTTCGTACTATCCAACGGTCGCAAATTGCAGACTGCTTTTGTGCGGACCAACGTCAACAAGTCGCACCACATGGCGTTGGAGCATTGGTCCCGACACTACGACCAACATGCCTAATATAATATATCCAATCAATGCTTCTGACAAAAGGAAAGGAAAAAAAATAATACTAGTACTGAAAGATGTGTGTCTCAAAGCTTAATTGGACATGCTTGATACGTCAAATCATGGTTGCTCTACTTTCGCCTGTTGCGCCCATGGGTCGCCACTCCTATCCAATTGCTCCGTTCGATAGGGAAATTTCATTTCTTCTCTGCATCTTCCCGCGTTTGGCATTTATCATTTCTCCCAGAACATCTGTTCTAAACTTGTACTAGTTGAACAAACCCGGAGCGTTTGATTGCACCTGCGCGTCGAATCCACACGCCATAACTACGAGGAGCCGAGATTCGAATGCCAGGGTCCTTGGGGAATCAATCACTAGTTGCTGCCATGACTTGAAATGACTGGGACAAGGCTCACGGTTGATGTGCTTATTTTGGTACTCTTTTGGTGGGATATGTGGGCTTTGGTTGTGGCAAAGAGCGACTCCAAAAGTATGACATGCCATGTTTCGAGCTCGTCGAGCCTCGTCGCAGCGACATTTGTCACCCTGTGTGTGTCCGGCTCTTTCGTCGCCGAATATGAACAGCTGAATGATGGTAAACGTCTGGTGAGGAGATTCGATCTACCCGACTTAAATTTGCTGCAAGGTCGACCTCGGCCCGCCGCACGAGCCAGACGCGCTAAAAACCGCGGATGGGTCGACTGGTGCAGCCAGCACCTCGAGCCCTCGACCAATGACGCAACATTTGAATCACTCGCCCTTGCCCGTGAATGAACTTCATCATACGTGTCCAGCACGCCTTGAATCCATCAGTTTCGCGGAAAATACATATGTAACCCTGTCGGAAATTTGCAGTCGAGATGCCGTCTCGGAAAAGATCCGCGCCAGATCAGAGCACTGATCGAAGGCGGTCTGGTCGCTTATCCGCCTCTGCACAGAAGAGCTCTTACTTTGAAGGCTCGGATACTGGATCAAACGAGGATGAAGCTCCCGTGAAGAAACAACGCCGACTCTCCGAGAAAAGAAAATCAGCCTCAAAGCAAGTGGAAGAAGACCAGTACGTCCAGGAGACTGCAGATGAGCACCATGACGATGAGGGTGAGGAGGAGGATGATGATGAGGGCGATGACGCCCCGAGAAGGGTTGAAATTATACCGCTGGAGAAGATGAGAGATACCGGAGGAGTGGAATATGAAGACCACAAAATACACAGGAACACATTGCTGTTTCTTAAAGACCTAAAGGCAAATAATAAGAGGAGCTGGCTAAAATGTGAGCCGATGGAACCTGGACGAGTTACCACCATGCTTACATTCTGCAGCTCATGACGACGAATACCGGCGGGCTCTGAAAGATTGGCAGTCTTTTGTCGAGGCAGCTACGCTGACGATAATTGAAGTGGACGAAACAATTCCCGAACTGCCTGTCAAGGACGTCATCTTTCGGATATATAGGGACGTTCGCTTCAGCAAAGTCAAGACGCCATACAAGGTACGCCTAGTCCCCGCAATCATCAAGGTGGTTACTTATTGCGCAACAGCCTCACTTCTCAGCTGCCTGGTCACGAACAGGCCGGAAAGGTCCCTACGCCTGCTACTACATCCACTGCGAACCCGGGTCGTCATTTATCGGCGGCGGCCTGTGGCATCCCGAAGCTGCACTCATCACGAAGCTCCGCCGGAGCATTGACAGACACCCAGATCGATGGCGCCAGACTTTCAATGAGCCACTGTTGAAGAAGGTGTTCTTCCCGAATGTCAAGGCGAATGCTAGTCCAGAAGCAGTAATCAAGGCCTTTGTGCAGAAGAATCAAGAGAACGCGCTCAAGAAACGACCGATGGTGAGATAACTCGGAGACTCTCGTAACATTGTTGGGTGCTAACTGCAGTCAGGGCTACGAGGTTACCCATAGGGACATTGAGCTGTTAAAGTTGCGCAACTATACGATAGGCGTAAAGATCGACGCCGACATGCTCGCCAAGGATACTGCTCAGCAGAAGATACAAGGAATCATGCGCGGTCTTTCTGGATTTGTATGTGAAAAGAAGCTCACTAATGATGTGTTGTGACTAAACGCTTGTGCAGGTCTCGTTCTTGAACAGCATAATTATGCCAGACCCTGCGATTGATGGGGACGATAGCAGTGATGACGAGGACGAGGGGGAAGAAGAAGAAGAAGAGGACGAGGCCGAGGACTAAGAGTAGGTTTGTGTGATTGGATAAAAATTCTTGGATTAAAACTGTGTTCTTCTCCCCTATTTAATATCATATTCGTCGTTGAGGCCATTTCCAGAATGCGGAGGTAGAAGACATTATACTACCTACAAAGTTCCTCCTCGACAACTTCGAAAACGTTCCATTACGCATTTTTTTCTCCTTTCATCAAGTGGCATCAGCCAACAAGCAGATTAATATTACGAAGCTCAGTGATATCATCAGATCAAGTCTTCTCCAGCCCCGGCACTTTAATCGAACCAGTCGACTCGGACAGCTTGGACAATCTCTGCCCCAGCGACGACGCTATCGTCCCCGGCTCCTTTCTACGCCCACTTCTCTCTGCCTGCTTCCCCCCAGATGACTTATTCTTCCCCTCCAGATCCTGCTTTGCGTCCTGATACATCTCATCAATGACGGCCGCCTCAACAACGGGGTCCAGCGGACAATCAGCCAGACAAAACTCCCGCTCGCGCTGCTCGATGTGCTCCCGCACGGCCTTGAACTCATCCTGAATAAACTTTAAACGCTGTGGCATGCCCGACCCCTTCAGATACGTCAGAAAGCCGGCAATAATGGTATTAATGGCTCCAAAGGCAGTAACGGCGACTCGAGAACCGTCGGCGGCACCGAGAGCCGTCAGCGACGCCGCAACAACGATTTGCGTGCCGAGGCAAACGTTGACGATGATGTTGTACACTTTGAAACCGCGGGCTGCTTTTCTCTCGGCCTTGATAACACGAGGGTAGATGCCCAAGTTGGGTGCGGCACGTTCGGCATGGCCGTCGTTGGAGACTGTGGGCACGGTGTCGATGCCCGTGAGGGAGCGAAAGACGAGGAGTTTGTCTCGATGGGGCACGAGGGCGTTTTCGTCGGTCGTGATGATGGTGAGGGGCCTGTTTGCGCTGGCGGCAGAGTCGAAGGTTCCTCGGCGTGACACGGGAGGGAGGCCCTTCTCTTCGTGGTCGAGACTGGGGAGGGCTTTGGCCAGAAGCCAGCGGGATGCGCTGCTGAGCATTTTGCCAGTACGGGATCCGTCAAGATGGAAGTATTTGTTTGCTTCTTTTCCTGCCTGAGAGAAGAAACAAAAGCAAAAGGAAGTTTCAAAGCTTAGGTACAGGGGGAGAGAGCAGGTATTAAGTCCCTCGAGACGACAGGACAACCGTGGGACGAAACATTCCACCATATGTCCACCATATATGCCCAATGTAAGTCCATCGACAGCTGACGTCTCCCCCTGGCACATTATCCCCCTCTTCATCACAAATACGGAGTAGCAGGAACATTTACAGAAAGCTCAAGATAGTACTATGTATGAGGTCAGACGTGACGGGCTGCATGTCTTGCCCGACTTTCAGGTGTCGGAGAGAACTCGGACCAGGGTTTCTAATTACTAGTATCTCCCAGTGGCCATGGCTTGTTTACCATGCTCAGCCCTGAATCTTCTCAACGAATCATATCTTGGTCAGAGGCACAAACGTCCTCATACCCGCCCCCTGACCGACAAGTACAGCTAAATAAAAAAAGCCACTGAGGCCATCTTCCTTCGGCTGTCTTCTCATTCGTCCAAAAGTCCAATCAGCTTCCCAGCGCACGACACAAGACTCGGGTCAAATTGTCCCCCCTCCTGCACTGAAGGATGCCGAAAATGGACAACCCTGAAGTGCCGCGACGGGGTTGTCGCTCACCCATCTTGGAACTTTACCCTTCTCAGCGCCACGGCGGTCAGCTAGGTGCCAGGATGGGATGGGATGGGCGCCGGTGGCGTTCACTGCAGGGACCTGAAGCTCCTGTTTAAATCCTGTTGTTCATGTACAATGCTGATGCTGTGAAACTGTCGCCTGAGTGCCGAGCAGAAACAGAGTCAATCGGCGGCGACGGCGTGGCGGCAGTCTCGCCCCTTGGACTGTCAAGTGTGCAGATTTGGTAATGCTTGATCAGACACCCTCAGGCGATGCATGCTGACAATTTAACTAGAATTTTTTTAAAAAAAAAATGGCCCGAATGTTGGCGATGCCGCATGCATGTCTCTGCTGCAAGAGGCCAAATAGTTGGATGAATGTTTCCCATGCTGCATTCCGCATCGATGAGAAATCCCACCCGCCAGAACCCATGCGAGGGCACGCAGTACCAAGGGAAAATATACATGTACAGTTTCGCTGGTGCTAAAGGAAATAGCCGAAGCAGCTGTTCTTGTTGCGCCCATCTACGGAGTACAGCTGCGGGAATCCATGGGCATCTCAGCCGGATACGGCCATGTCAGTATGCTATCTCGTGAGCTGCAGCGTCCATGCATAAAAGCACCAGTCACGAGGGATGCTCAGGAACCAGGGGGCTAACTCTTGGTCGCTGCTACTAAATATTTGTCTGCTGTTTTTATAAGCCCTGCGCAGAAGAGGGCAGAGACCGGGGAATCCTACCCGACTCTTGTCTATGTTCATGATATCCATCACCCTCCGCGTCGTGACGAAAACTTCAGACTTCCATCCAGACCTCACGGGACTCATGTACATGGACACCGACCGCCATATCCCGGGCATCTAGCACGCGCAAAAGTTCAACTTGGCCACGCTCGGGTCGTGGTCACTCGTCTGGCCGTCATAGTTCTGCCAAGTGTTCAAGTGCAGGTGCTCGACCTGGGCATGATTGGCCAGCCCCCTGCTAATGTACATGTGGTCCAGGGCCTCGCTGTTCTGGTCAAACAGGTACGTGTAGCGCTCGACCGCGGCAAGACCAGCGACCTCGTCGGCGTCAAGCAGGCCCGACTTGGAGGTAAAGGTCGTAACGGGCTGGACTTGCGTAAACTCGTTGAAGTCGCCGGCGGTGATGATGCGAGCCTTGGGGTCTTGGGCGAGGATCTGGGCGATGAAGTTCTAAGAAAAAAGGGGAGAGGATACCATTAGTCCATGTCCATGGGGAACCCAGAGAGGGCAAGTACATATATATATCTGGTAAAGACTCACAGCAGTTAGTTCCATTTGTCCGGTCCTCTTCTCCACGCCCTTATTGACGGGGGGCCGCGGGTCGCCATGCAAGCCAGTCGAGCCGCCCTTGCTGCTAAAGTGGACGTTGATGGTGAAGAAGACCTTGTTGGGGCCCTTGACGGGCTTCCACATGGCGACGAGCGGCTTCCGGGTGGCCTCGAAGTTGGCGTCGGACTGTCCGATGCGGCCCGGGTTGTACTTGATGGACGGGCCGTCGACGACGGCGTTCTCGTCGTTGCTGCCCCCGGGGTTGGGCTTGTACAGCTCGACGGCGTCCGGGCGGTACAGGTACGCGCAGCGAATGTTGCCGCCCGGCTGGCCGCCGTCCTGGCCGTCGACGGGGGCCACCTCGACGAAGTCGTACCTGACGCCCGAGGTCTTTTCGATGCCCTGCGTCAGGGTCGACAGGGTGAGGTTGGCCGAGGTGACGCCGTCGTCGACGGGGCCCGAGTTGTCCTGAACCTCCTGGAGGAAGATGAGGTCCGGGGTGCGCAGCTTGGTGACGATCTGGGAGACGACGCTGGGCAGGTGCGCCGAGTTGGGGGCCAGGTTCTCGGCGTTGTAGTCGGCGACGGTGAGGCCGTTGCAGTTGGCGCTGCCGGTGAGCGACGTGGCAGGGTAGTCTGGCGACGAGGGCGTGATGGTCTTGACGGCGGTCAGCGGGAGCACGCGGTATGTGCCGAAGGCGTTGTAGACGACGCCCGTGACGTCGCCGATGAAGTCGCCCATTTTGGTGTCGGTTGGGTTCTTGGAGCCGTCGAGGGGGCTTCCAACGACGATGGCTTCCGGGTTGGCATCTACATAGTGGTTGGTTTTTTGTCTCGTCAGCGCCATGTCCATTGCTGTTGTCAAGGTTCCTCCACATGAGGAGGAGCGGATCAAGGCGAAGAAAAGGGACTCACCTCCGTCGAGCATAGTCAGGCCGCCATGGCCGTTGATCCCCGTGACAGTGTAGTTCCCTCTCACCCACACGTCGCCATACTGGTTCGGGCGACTGACAAGATGGGCGCTCTGGATGGTGACCAGCTCGCCGACCAGACTCTCCCAAAAGTCCAAGCCATAGGCCGTGGGGTCCAGCACGGGGTTCGAGGCGGTGATGGTGGTGACGGCATTGGGGACGCCAAAGACGCCGCCCTTGTCAAGACTGGAATACTCCTTGTTGGGAGGCTGCAGGGTGTCGACGCCGATGACGAGCGGCTTGACCTGGTTGCCGGACGAGACGACAGCGATGTTGGCGGGCTTGGTAAGTTCGGTGAGGTAAATGTAGTTGTTGTTGGAGCTGCAGAGTGTGTCAGTTGTACGTTTCCATCTCGTTTCCTTTTCTTTCCTTTTTTTTTCCGCATACAAGACCACAACAAGTTTTTTTCCTTTTTCCCCCTCTCAAAATCTAAAAGAATCAAATCAAAACATACCGATACTCCTGGACCAGTCCGCTGAGGGTAATGACATCCCCCTTCTGGACCTGCTTCCCAACCGCGCTGCCAAACACAAACAAGCCCTCGGACGTGGCCGGGTCATCGTCCGGCTCCGTCGAGCGCAAGTAAATGCCGTTGGACGCAACAGCCGTCACCAGGCCCGTCACCCCCGTGACGTTCTTGTCCTTGAACGACGACAGGAACCGGTTGCCGTTGATTTCGGCGATGCTGACGGCCGCAACGGCACTCGCGGCGCCGAGAACAGCCGCAACACAAGCAAACGACTTCATTGTCCAGTCTCAGGGAACAGATGTAAGACGATTGACGTAATTAGGGGCCTGAGCAAGAAGAAGAGGATCTCGCGTCCCTTTTATCTACCTTCCCAGCTCGGTACTTGGGCCACGGCGGCCAAGGGCCACACTAGCGGCCGCCCATGCATGGTTCTCTCCAGCTTCTACATCGGATGGACGTGGTTCAATGGCCGCGTCCGCCATGGTCGCCGGCGAGGAAAGAAATTACGTAGACGGCCAGATCATGTACCGTTGTCTGGCTGGACGCTCACGACTGGTAGAGGCCGCAGGTCTTGGCGAACGCTCCAACGTTGAAGCTGGACGAGGCCCCCGTTTGCGCCCCACCAATCAGATGCGCTGCATCTCCAGAACCACCTGTTTTTGGTCCAAGATTGAATTCAAGCGTGTGGGGAAGCGAAAAGCGCCCCCCCGTGGCCCCGGTGCCTGTAGACGGCAGCCATCCAGGCACGTTTTTGTGCTTGGGCTTGGGCGCCCGCCGGGTGTGGCTTCTCATGGCTCAAGTCTGGTGCTTTCTTTGCTCCCGCGCAGAAGCATCGACGAGAGAGAGATCGGGACCATCGAAAGTAAAATAAACTTCACGCCAGCCGTGTTCCCTTGACGATGCCTCTTTTGCTCACCGACTGCCCGTTGCCAAGGTGGACTTTTGTGCCATCCATGTATTACGTGCTGCACGTGCCGGGCTGTTTATTACTTCAATGTCAACGGCTGTCTTCGGTACCGACGAAACGTATTCGACTCGGCGCAAAGGGCCCAGAACAGCCGATATGCAAACATGACGGCGCATGCATGGCGCATAACATACATATAGTTTACCTCTTTGTTCCGTCCTGCCTAAACAGGACCACTGTCCGTCTCCAAAAGAAACGAGAAGAAGAAACGACCCGGCGCGTCCTATTAGCTCTGGCCCTAAAACTCTAATTCCTTATAATGTTTGTATACAGAAAACACCCAAAGCAGAATCCGCCACCCTTCGCCAAGACTATAACTGGCCTCGGCGCGCTCGTACATGCTTTGCTTGCATGGCTCTCTGAATTTCTTCCGTTCCCCAGCATTTCCCCCGCTGTATTTGGCCAAAATCCCAGCAGGCCGTTTGCACGGCGCTGCATTTTATTCTCCCTTCATCCATGTCGTATGTTGACGCTTTCTCGCTGAGCTCGCAGTCGCTCACGGCACAACAACCAAATAAGAAAAAAAAAACGTCTCCTCCCAATATCCGCCTCAGTCTGTAACTGACTGGGCATACCGCGCAAGGTAGGACTCAAGACAAAACGCCCCCCCAGATAAACGTGCAAGACCAAATAAATAAATATCCTTCATCAAATCCTCAACTCAACAGCGAGTAATCCAACAGTCGAGGCTTCCATCTAGTACGCAAGCCGTCCCGACCGTCGCCGCAGTCCGTCAGCTGGAGCTAGGTCCGGCAGTCACATCTGCCTTCTCCTTTCCCTTGCTGCCACCAGCCAGGTCCAGCTCGCGGTACAGATTATTATCGTAGATATAATTAATGACATCGTCCGGAATTCTGTGCCAGGTCAGCAACTCCACCGCGGCCGAAAATACAGGGTGAGGCGGGTTCAGTAGCGCCCACATACAGATAATCGATGCTCATATCTCGCTTCAAGAGAAGTCGGACTTTGGTACTGGATATATCGTTTGTCACAACCTAAAGGCATTCCGTCAGGACCAGAACAACCGCCATGGCGGAATCGATATTTACCTGTCGAATGACGTGGATATTCTTCTCCCAAGGCTTCAGGGCCGCCAGAGCCGAGTCAAGCTCGGTCCCTGTTCGTTCCAGGACAAAGACGCCAAAGTTACCCAGAATGTGATCCACATCCTGGGCGTCCCAAATGTCCGGTGTGCTAATGGTCTGGATCAAATCGGCGCCGGCCAGCAGGACAATCTTGGCCGGCTTACGGGTGCCGTCGGAGCACTCGATGCCTCCCATGACATGGTTGATCTCGTAGTCGAAATGGTCCAAGACGCGGGCAGTGGGAATATAAGTTGGACTCAGGGCCTCCCAGGGATCAACCATAAGCCATTTAGAGGTGTTCTCGGCGGCGATTTCGCACATTCGAATTCGGTGATTTGCAGGGGCCAGACCCTTCTTCTTATAGGCGTCCGATACGGGGGAGAGGTAGCCTCCAACGACTTCGTATCCTGTCATGCCGCATGAATTAGCCATGTCCACGCCGTGCTGTCCGTGTGCCCGTCGACGTCATTGCAGTGCTTGCTCACCCTCATTACGTGCATGGTCCCGCGCCATGGGAAACATGCGCAAATGTAGAAAGGTAATTGGAGAGACTGAGAGGGGGGTTTAGATTGTCAGTTTGGCACTTTTGTTTTATTTTTATTTCATTTCTTGTCTCTTGTTCCTCATATGTATTTGCCCACATCATACATGAGGAGCAAGGTGGCGGTACTCACAGGACCCGCAAGCTACCAGGACGAGGGGCACTCGACCAGCGTCGCATGTGCGCCGAAGCCGGTGGGAGGGGAAGACGTAGCCCTCCGGAGTCATCTTTTTGACGTAGGGGAAGTCGGACGCCATTGCGAGATGGAGTCGCCGTCGCAGCAACAGGCTGGTGAAGCGGCAGATGGAGTTGTTGATGCAGGGACACTGCTGCTGTCGGCGCGCGCGGCTAATGCCTCGAGTCTCGGATGCAACCAGCGGGAACCGAACCTGCTCGGCGTTGGCGTTGGCAGCCAAGTCGGCTATGCGTTGCAGACAAGACAAGACGCTCTCTAGTATCGTGCACGGCCAGGGTCGAGGACTCGGCAGCAGGCGGGTGGTATTGAGGCAAGTTGGTGTTGTCGGCGGCGTGTGTGCGTGCGTGCGTGCGTGCGCTCGTTGCGAGTTGAGTGGCCTGGTTGGTGCCTGCAGCAACAGCAACCGCAGGGCTGGACCGACGGATCAACGCTTCATCAGGCAGCCCGCAGGCACAGACTTAGACAGTCGAGCGGCGGCGTGGCGAGATTTCAACTGCGCAGGGCGAAAGAGCGACAAAACGGCGACAGCGCAGTCTGAGGCCAGAGGTGGACAGGCGGATGGTTAAGGGTTGACGGAGACGGAGACGGAGACGGAGATGGAGATGGAGATGGAGACGGCTGCGAGTACACAAGTGAGCGATGGTGATGGCGGAAAAGGTAAGTGGAAGAAGCACTGAGGCGTCTGGGGTCTGGTGCAGATTGATTCCATCAATAATGAGGCACAGGCGCTTTGCCGCCAAGAGGCCACAAGGCAGGGCGCTGGCACAGACGCCAGCTCATTGACGCAATGTGCCAGGCATCCAACTAGTTCCTGCGGCCTGCACAGCAATCAAGTGTGTGCCTGGGCTCAAGCTGGCTGCTCCCAGAGGTGGCTGGTCAAGCTGCACCACACATGTCTGGTGCTGGTTAGCGAGCCCACGCCGCCCAAAGCATCATCAAATGTTCACCAATGGAGCACACGTGCAGCGAGAAGCGGGGCCATGCATGTGCAGTCAAACATTGAACCGGACTGCTCGGCTCGAGTGCTCCAGGCCCCTCGTCCCGTTTCGGCAAAAGTCAGACCTCCAGTCGTCTTGCGCCATCAATCGACTCGACATCATCATGTCCAATCTGCAGCACCTTTCGATCGTGTTGGAGCGTCTGTCACGTGCTACATGGCACGAAGAGTAGAAGCAAAACTCCAACCAGCCAAGAGCTGGATTTTGATCGCGCACAACACCACAGCATCTCACGCCTCTACGGAGCCATTGCCAAATCGCCTACTCTGCACATTGATGCACGTCTCCCGCCGCGCACCTTGGCATCTCACTCAAGCAACTCAAGCACATGCTCCTTGTCCAAAAGGGCCAGATACTCCGCTACTATCAAATCAGCAATGACATGACCAACGGCGTCATGGAGCAAGCAAACGTACCTCCAACCCTCCACTCTGTCCGCAACGCCTTGAACCCTTGGACAATCTGCTTGATGCCATCCAGCATGGTCCGACTACCAAACTCCTTGTAAAAGCACGCACAATCAATGGCGGAATAATACATGCTGTGCCCCGGCACAAAACTCACACTCGGTCTCACTGCCGGCGAAGCAACCATGTGCTCCATGTGCCGTGCTATCCGCGGCACCAAGACGCCGCTGAGATGCTCCATGCCCTGTATAGATAGCTGCTGCGCTTCCGCCTCTAGTGCTATGCGCTCTGGGCCAGCGGACCTGTTGCTCTCGTTACACGCGTACTGTGTGTAGAGCAAGTACCGGGCCGAGCAGCATATCGACAAGGCAGTGTAATTCATGTCCTCCGCGTCAGCAGAATCGGGACCGGGACTCCCCTCTCCTTGGAAAGAGTCGGGCGGGCTGCCGAGACTGGTGTCCAACGCCACGAGCGCTTTGTGAAGATGCAACGCCTCCGAAACAACTTCGGTAACGTCAGTCATGGCCGACTTGCAGCGATTGATGTGGGCCATGGTCTTGCCCAGCACATGCGCTGCTTGGCATGTTCTTGCAAACCTCCCAATGGAATTGGCGGCGTGGAACGACTGTGCGAGGACGGGTTCGTTTATGCTGATTACGCCGTTGTTCCAGTCTCGGTCGTTGGAAGGCAGGAGGTGGTCAACAGACGGGTCGGGCGTTGCGAAGGGCAAGCCGGGCGATCCAAGGCTGACAAGCCTAGAAGTATGTCGTCAGCACACATCCAGATGTCCTCTTACACATATGGTGACAGGGTCGGGGGCAAAGACTTTGTACTTGTCGAGAACGAAAATCGCCCACCACGTCCGTCCCTGCTCTTCCCTCAAACTCCACATATCCGGCAAGACGAACAGCTGCGTTGCGAGCTTGGTATTATGTAGCCCGATAACCATGGCCAGCCTCGCCGCCCTGCCAACCGTCAAGTACGCCGCCGGATAGATGGCATGGCCCATTTCATAAACCGCCAAGAGAACGAGGGATTGGACCAACCGCAGCGACACGTATCCTCCCGACTCTGCGCAGAAGATACATTGCCTCGCAGCACTGTACAGCTCATTATCTGCATACGAGGAGGAATTATCGGCAGACTGGAGGGGCCTGCCGGTGCACAGTTTCATGCTTAGCAGGAACAGCGCGTTGCCGGCCCTGGTGTCAGGATTAGAAGAGGTCAACTCGGAATAGAGGCGCTTCTTGCTAATCATCGGTAACCAGGTATAGATGGTGGACAGGAAGCGCTCGCACACCTCTCGCCAGTCGTCCTGGACGAGCACGTGGGCCTTTTCCGCCCAGGGCAATTGCTCGGAAGAGAGGTCATGTTGGCCAAATTTGGAATAATGATCTGGGTCGAGGAAGAATGCTGCAGGGAATGACGAGTTGACGTTTGCATACGAAGGCAGGGGCATCAGGTCGCTGGGCCCTTTCCCTTGGAGGAGCTGTTCCAAGTCGTGCAATCTTGAGGCGAGATCAGTGTTGGGCGCGGGCTCTGAACCGGCATCACCGGGGCGGTACTCGCATTTTTTGCTGAGCCGAAGACACTCAAGCCCGGGTTAGTGGCATGCAAGAAGATTCAGTAGACAAGGTCGTCTTACAAGTGAACATGACGGAATGTCCCTAGAGCACTTGCGTTTCAAACGTCTGTCGCACTCGGAGATTAGCCAGCGCATCATGTCAGGTGGGACACAACGTACCGACAGGCTCGACAGGCCTGTATCGCGTGGCGGGCGGACATGACGCGACGCCGTGGCTTGGTCTGAAGGGGGAGGGATGGGGGAACTCGAGGGACTCTATCTACGGAGTACGGAGTACTAATATCCAAGATTTCATCAGTACGTGTGAAGTGCTGCAACTCAGCTGCTGCTGCTGACGTCGACCGAGGCGGGCACCACCGCCCCACAGGCGGCGACGGACTGGAGCCTCGAGCGGGCTCGAGCGGATGCGAAGCGGACATGTCCGCTCCGCCGCGTTAAGTCCGTGGCGGACATGCAGCCGTGCCGGAGATAGTTGCAACTTTGGAGTTTAGAAACTCTGCAACGAGACACGCAGAACCTCCGGGCTTCCTGCCACTGTTCATACAAATATAAATATGCGCCATGTTGCCAATCGAGTGGGAAAAAACAACTCGTCAACCCGCAAGCCTCGATTGCAACGGCAAACGTTGACAGCGCCCGGCCAGCCCACTTACAACTTTACAAGCCATCGCCCACCAAACCCAAACTTGGCGCTTCTCTCTTTCCACAACACCCATCAGACCCTCAAAATGTCAGACGCATTCCACCCTTACGCCGACCTCTACGTCAACCCCTCCGGCCCGGGAGACCAGCGCCCTACCGCGCTCAGGGTCGTCCAAGACAGCGGCGCAAAGGGCACATGGGCCGGCAGAGTGGTCCTCGTCACCGGCGGCACGGCCGGCATTGGCGTGGAGACGGTCCGGGCCATGCACAGCACCGGCGCAGACGTCTACTTCACGGCCCGGAGCCTCGAAAAGGCCGCTGCCACAAAGGAGGACGTCCTCAAGACCTCCTCGGGCAAAGGCAAGCTGGAGGTCGTCGAGATGGACATGGACTCGCTCGATTCCGTCCGCAAAGCCGCCAAGGACTTTCTCGGCAGGAGCAGCAAGCTGAATGTCCTCATCAACAATGCCGGTGCGTTTCCCCAGCCGCCTTGACATTACTCAACACAAGATGCATCAGAATCACTGACAATAGGCCCAGGAATCATGGCATGCCCATACACCAAGACCAAGGACGGCTTCGAGCGCCAGTTCGCAGTCAACCACCTCGCGCACTACCTCTTCACCCGCCTCCTCCTCCCCACGCTCATCTCCAGCTCGACGCCCGCCTTCAACTCGCGCATCGTCAACGTCTCCTCCTCGGGACACGGCATGTCCCCCGTCAACTTTGACAACTACAACTTCGACCAACCCGACTCGTACGACCCCTGGCTTAGCTACGGCCAGTCCAAGACGGCCAACATCTGGACCGCCAGCTACCTCGACCGCGCGCTTGGGTCCCGCGGCGTCCACGCCCTCTCCCTGCACCCCGGCGGCATCTGGACTGGTCTGGCTACCTACCTGCCCGACGAGCTGGTGGACTCGTGGAAGAGCGATGAGAAAGTGAGCACGCAGATGTTGAACCCTCCCCAGGGCGCTGCCACCTCTGTCTGGGCCGCCGTCGCACCGGTCTGGGAGGGCAAGGGCGGAAAGTACCTTACCAACTGTAGTGTTGCGAGCAATGCAGCCGGCACTGTGGAAGTTCTGGATCCCGGCGCGGCCCCTCATGCGTATGATGTCCAAGCCGAGGATAGGCTCTGGGAGCTGAGCGCCAAGCTGGTCGGCGTCGAAAAGGATGTCTAAAAAATGTCAGGCGGTGGTTTAGTTCTTGGGCGGATTTGGGACGACGGGTACATGTCCTTTTAGATTGATGGAGTTTGTTGACCAAGGATGATGAAGCATTTGTATATTACAACGTAGGATACAAGGTGTTGATTCATAATTACATTCGTTGTATAACAAATAGTTGAGCAGAGAGCACCCACCACAGACAAAAACAGATCATCACTTCCTCCTCGCCACGATAAACAGCCTCCCGTCATCCCCCTTGGAAGAATGCACCTCCTCGGCGAGAATCTCAAACCCCGCCTCCCGAATCCTCCGCTTCAGCTCAGCCCCCGTGAACTTATTCACGTGCGGCGCCCTGCCGACGGCCTGCATCGCCGGCAGCACCACCCACCTCATGAGCGGATTCGCGCCCCCCACGCACGCCGTCTTGCTGACGAAGACGCCGCCGTCCCCTAGCACGTCCCTGATCGCCGCTACCGTGGCCCACGGATCGCGCACGAGGTGCAGGTAATTGTACGCCAGCACGGCGTCGAACCTGGCCCTGCTGCTGCGAGCCACGTCCTCGGCCGTAGCTGCGCGGAACGCCAAGCCGGGGGCAACGTCTGGATTCGACCCGCGCTTCTCGTTGGCGATCCTGATCATTTCAGACGACAGGTCCGTGGCGAGGTAGCTGGCGACGCAGGGCGCGAGGACAAACGCCGCCGAGCCGGTGCCGCATCCCAGCTCGAGAACGCGGTCGCCGCGCCCAAGGTAGCTCCTTGTCGCGGCGAGGGTGCGCTGGTAGCCGCGCTCGTCGGATACTTTTGCCTGGGAGTAGGCCGCTGCCGACCTGTCCCAGAATGACTTGTCGCCTTGGCTCATGGTGTGTGTGATTTGTTGACGGGCCGGGCACAAGACATCGGGTGCTTGGTGAGACTGGAAGAGGAATTCTGCTGGGCTGCGAATTCTCCAGCTGCGCCGGAGCTACTTCTTATTAAAAACGATGAAGAGATATCCGTGCCAACTGGATTCTTACGTGTCCTTTTCGAGACGACATGCCGCCTGGTTGGCCTAGTATCCGGCGCCAAGCGACTATCTATGTAATGATGAGTTTTCCCTTCAGCTACAGCTTGGGTCTGCAGGCAGCAACACGTCATGTGCTTCCATGTCACATCAAGCCCAATCGACCGCGTTAACAATGTTGCGTTTCTTTTTGACTCTTCTATTTCTTAGCTACTTCGCGCGGCTGAATCATAGGTTTCTCGCGACCGTTCATCATCCATCTAGCTACCGTTCCTGACGTTCCCATTTGCCTCAACTCGGAAACCCTGCACAGCGAGCCAGATGCTCAGCGACATAATTTCCCACCCTGCCAGCCATTTTCTGCAAACCAAACACAATCGACTGATAAAAAAAAGAAACACTCCTCAGCTGGACATTGCTCATACACCCAGCTAGGCATTGAAGTCTATGCCCTCGAACAACATCTTCAGGCTGTTGATGTCCTCGTTCTTCTCCTTGATCCAGCGATTGCGCGTCTCGTAGTCCACGACCTCGTCCTCCGGGCCCAGGGTCTCTGCAATGACCGAGCAGAGCTCTGCAATGCGCAAAAGCCTATCCTATTCCTTTGCCGCAATAGCATCCAGCTCCTCTGGCAAGTAGACTATTTCGACAAGCCTCATGAGTCGCTGCTTGAAATCTGCCCCCCGGATTCCCTCCGAGTTTGCATACCTCTGAATCCTGCGAGTACATCTGCTCCAATTTGTCGGCGTGACGGACGAGATGCCGTCGCGTAGATGCGGCACCATTCTCAAAAATTGAGTCGCCGCCGCCGACCGGACGGGCTCCTCGCGTGTTTGTTGTGTGCTCTGGTCCTGTGCCTGGTTAGTCATACCACTCCGGGGCCTTGGTTCTCGTAGTTGTAGTCCAGGTAGCTCACCTTTTGTGCCATTTGAAGGCCTCTCTCCTTTGTCTTCTCCCGGGCCACGTCTTCGGAAGGGTCCATGTCCATTGGAATCATGCAGTCCGATATTTCAGATATATCTGACATTGATTCCCTTTCGTCACTCGAGCTATCGGAATACGGGCCATCGTCTTGTGAAGTGATTGTAGATGGAGCTGCCTGTTTCTGCTGCTGCTGCTGCTGCTGGATAACCTGTTGTTGCTCAGGCTCCCGCTTTCTCTTTGGAAGGACAATTCTGAGCCGCTTGACTGGTGTCAAAGGGCCGTAGTTCCTTACGGCAACCATTTCTGCGTTTTCTGGGCTAGCGGACGATTTCGCTGGGCGTGGTGCTTTTGTCGGCGACTTCGTGAGCTGTCGATGCGTAGCCCTTTCCGTCTTCTCACCCGTTTGCGTCTTGGTAACAACGGCCCCTGGTCTCTGTTTGAAGCCAATCGCAGATACCGGCGTCATTGATACAGCAACTCCATCGCCATCACCCGCCGTGCGGCTCGCCCCGGCCTTGTGGTCATGATTTCCAGATCCTGGCGGTGTCTGAACTGTTTTGTGACGTCGGCGTGCCTTCTTTGCCGACGGCGGATTCGGTGTTGGCTCAGGTGAACGCTTCGATGCTCTCTTCTTTTTCGAAATTGGCCTCCGAGAACCGGCAGACGTTGTCATGTTCCCTCCTCCCTTGCCCAAGTCTGATCGTTTGGCATGTAGTTGTTCGTGTACTTGTGAGAGCAAAATACCGCAAAACTCATTAGAGGAGTGTGCCTCGCGCAGTCTCCTGGTCGTTTCTCTGTTGAGCTTCAGGGCTGTCGGAGGCAATGCCACGTGCGTTCTGACATTGCGACCATCTGGCAAGCAGATCGGACAGCTGGCACGGGCTCTGGCACCCGTCATCTTTCTGCACGCCCTAAGAAACTTGAGTATGCTGCCTGTCACCTTGCGGAATTCCGTTACCGAACTGAAGCCCTGTCCCTGAGCCTCCTCAAACACATTTTGTATTGAGCCCAGGAACTCTGTCCCTGCCGTGCTGCCCATTTCGCACGTAAACTTGGTTGTTGTGTGAGAAGAGTGGAACAAGGTTTGGTATCGCGGGCTAGGGAGATGCAAAGTTCAAAACGACCAGGCCTTTGAAAATAAATATTTCGGTGATGAAAAAGAACAATAGAGGACGAAACATTGGCCGCATTACAGCACCCGTGCGACTGCGCAATGCACACTCAAGTACTAATTAATTAATACTTACTAGTAGTATACTGCCCATCACAAGCAATGAAAGCTCCAACCACACAAGGGTTGATGCTTCCTCGGAGCTGCACGTTTCGACTTTCAAATGCATCGCCAACACCAACCTCAGCTGTGGCAGCACTTTTGGAGCCCTCAAGCCAGGGGCGTGGAATGTATTGCCTCACCGCCGAGGATACAGAAATTATGCACACACACACGCCCTTGCCAAACAAGTTCCGCTGGAAAAAGCTCAGTTAATAATACGTCTACTTTACGCTGCGGGCAAGATTATTAAACGTAGCCTGCCAAAATGCCCGTACTCCACGCAAAACAACCAGACCAGAGCTATCTCATCCCGTTAGATCCATTTTTTGACGGCATCTCTATAATTACAGTTCATCGTGGAAATCAGACTCTTCCTCCTGGCTGCCAGGAGCATCACCACCGTACATCTTGGAGGTAATAGGATACGCCACGTTGGACAGCTTCTCCTTCTGCTCCTCGAAGTCCTCGGCGGAAGCGTCGGCACCGTGCTCGTCGAGCCACTCAGTAGCCTCCTTAACGGCGTCGAGAATCTAAGCTCAGTATTAGCTAACTGTTGCTGTTGATGGACGGCAGTCATCACTTTGGAACATGAACTTACAGTTTCCTTGTCTTCCTCGTCAATCTTGCCACCAAGACCCTCGGCATCGTTGACCTGGTTCTTGAGGCTGAAAGCGTAGGTCTCGAGACTGTTGCGAGCTTCAATGCGCTCACGGGTAGCCTTGTCCTCCTCGGCGTACTTCTCGGCCTCAGCAACCATGCGGTCGATTTCCTCCTGGGTAAGACGGCCCTTATCGTTGGTGATGGTGATGGACTCCTGCTTGCCAGTGCCCTTGTCGTGGGCTGAGACCTTAAGGATACCGTTGGCATCAAGCTCAAAGGAGACCTCAATCTGGGGAACACCACGAGGCGAGGGGGGGATGCCAGTAAGATCAAACTTGCCAAGAAGGTTATTGTCCTTGGTCAGAGATCGCTCACCCTCGTAGACCTGAATCAGGACCACAGGCTGGTTATCAGCAGCAGTAGAGAAAATCTGGCTCTTGCGAGTAGGGATGGCGGTGTTGCGGGGAATCAACTTGGTCATGACTCCACCAGTGGTCTCAATACCGAGAGTAAGAGGGTTGACATCCATGAGAAGAAGTTCCTCGGTACCCTCCTCTCCGGACAGAATACCAGCCTGAACAGAGGCACCGAAAGCGACAGCCTCGTCGGGGTTGACCTTCTTGGAGGCCTTCTTGCCAAAATACTCTTCAACGAGAGCCTGAACCTTGGGGATACGAGTAGAACCACCGACAAGAACAATATCATCGATCTCGGACTTCTTCATTTTGGCGTCCTTGAGAACCTGCTCGACAGGCTTCAGGGTCTTCTTGAAGAGATCCTTGTTCAGCTCCTCGAACTTGGCGCGAGTCAGGGGCTCAGAGAAGTCATTGCCCTCGAAGAAGGCATCTATTTCAATGCGAGTGAGCATCTGGGATGAAAGGTCACGCTTGGCCTTCTCCACCTCACGCTTGAGTTTACCCATGGCCTTCTTATTCTTGGTAATATTGACGTCGTGCTTCTTGTTGAAGTTCTTGGCGAGGTAGTCGATGATGCGCTGGTCGAAATCCTCACCACCAAGATGGGTATCACCGGCAGTAGCCAAGACCTCGAAAACACCCTGGTCGATGGAAAGAAGAGAGACATCGAAAGTACCACCACCAAGATCGTACACAATGATATGGCGTTCGCCCTCGGTCTTGTCCAGTCCATAGGCAATGGCAGCAGCGGTGGGTTCGTTGACAACTCTGAGGACATTGAGACCGGCGATCGTACCCGCATCCTTGGTAGCCTGACGTTGGGCATCCTGCACTGGTTGTCAGTAATGATGACTTTGTTGAATCGGCCTAATAGTGGTGCGCGGGACTCACATTGAAGTAGGCAGGAACAGTAACAACGGCATGGGTGACCTTCTTGCCCAAGTAAGACTCGGCAACATCCTTCATTTTACCCAAAATCATGGCGGAAACTTCCTCAGGGGTGAAAGTCTTCGGAGTGCCCTGGACATCAACCTGGACGACGGGCTTGCCGTCCTCGGCGACAACCTTGTAAGGGAAGTGTTTGAGATCGGCCTGGACGTTTTTGTCACTGAATTTTCGGCCAATCAGACGCCTAAAGATGACTTGTTAGAAAGACAACAATGCTCCAACTGATGCGTTGAATGGCTGCAATACTCACTTGACGTCAAAAATAGTTCGTTCAGGGTTACCGGCGGCCTGGTACTTGGCCGCGTCACCGACAAGACGCTCCTCATCAGTGAAGGCGACATAAGAAGGAGTAATTCGGTTACCCTGATCGTTCAAGATAATCTCGACGTGGCCCTTTTGCATCACACCGACACAGCTGTAGGTCGTGCCCAAATCCTGTCAAAGAGGCGCAACAAGTCAGCAATCGTGTCAGGGAGGGGAGCAGACCCGTAGTAGCAGTTGAGAGCCGCGCCTTCAGGAGCAACCTCCCACTACCATGGCCTCCAAGGAGATGGAAGTACTCACAATACCAATGACAGTGCCATATTCAGATACGTCGGCCTGGACCGGCTTGACGAAAGCCAGGGGAGAAAAGAGCAGGGTAATCCAACAAAGGAGCCCAAGGCCCAAAGCGAATGTGCTTCGTGATCGAGCCATCGCGGGAGGGGGGTTAATTGCGGAGGCGGAGCCGGTTCGAAGCTATCGTGGTAATGGAAATCAAATACTAACTAGAATAAAGAAAAGAAGAGTGAAAGCTACGTAGCAAGGTGTCTTTGATCCTCAAGCCAGCGTCTTCACCAATTGGGTGGTATGGGTATCGTTAGATGAAATGAAGACGGACGGGGATGCATACAAAGAAGAAAAAGAAGCAGCAGCGCGACGCCTTATAAAAATATGTCGAGGTGTCCAGGTGTCCAAAAGAGTGCACAAGAGGCCAGATTTCATGCAAGGCCCTACTGGGGCTGGCTCGCCAGAACATGCCCCACTTAGCAGGAGCGAGTCCTCAATGACTCCTCATAGTCTCTTGAGGATCTCGCACTGCATACCTGGCAGAAGGCTTGATGGCAGGTCCACGAGCACTACCTACCCACTTACTTGGTACCCAGGTAGGTACCTAGGTAGTTTGAGTAGGCGCACGTCACGTTGCTGCCAACTGTCGTGACTCGTCTTGTTGCCCCTGCGGCCACTGTCCCAGAGACAGTGCCAGAAAGCCACTGCGCACAGGGCGCTCCATATCCTAAGGCTCACATTGATTGGCGCTAGGCAGGTAGCACATCGACCATAATAGAATGTCGCCTCAAGTGGGGACCTCGAGAACATTCGAAACAACAACTACCTATTACAAAGGCAGGAGTCGCCGCAGGACTTTGCAAGACACAACACGTTCCCATAAGCCAAGTACAGATATGACCTCAATAGATCATTTCTATGGTGAGCCTGCGGGTGTGAATACCAACTACTAATTTGCTACCTAGACACGGAGTACCTAGCTACGGGTTATCCCGTGACAAATCGTGCGTCACCTTCTGATATCTGGCTTTGTGTATTCGCCTCTCGGGACTAAATGCCACCTGTCTACTCCGTACTCCATGTCATCGACAAGGTTCTCTTTTCACTATGACTCACAGCCATGATAAATCTTAATCCGTGGATACATTTATTCCAATAAGCCGGCAGCAATGGTTTCCCCACCGCTGCGAAGCACAACTCTCTGGCCCTTTTCCAATGGAACCTTGGAACCAAGCTTAATCGTCACGCGAGCCACACTGCCCGGCTGGACCACCTTGGGCTTCTTCTTAATGACCTCACCAGTAGCCTTATCAAGGGTTGCGGGTATTGACTGTATTTGTCCAGCTGCATGTAGACGGCCACGGTGGAGGTCAACGGGCATCGGCATTAGATGCTCGAACGCCATGGCCTTCAGAGTGAACGTGTCCCCAACACTGATTGGGTTGACGGTACCGCATAAGATATCGCCAACACGTATGTGGACGGGATCAATATCAGTCAAGGCAATCGTAACACTCTGACCAGCAACTGCCCATTCTTGAGCCTCCGTGTCCACCATGATGGATTTGATATATGTACCCTCGCCGCTGGGCTGCACAATAACTGCATCACCAATCTGAATATTCCCTGCTTCAATGCGGCCAGCAAGCGTTGTTGTGCCCTGTTGTTGGGATCGAAACACTTCTGAAATCGACATTCGGAAGGGTTTCGTGATGGCACGGGCCGATGAAGGCTCTGAATCCTCCAATGATGCAAGAAGAGTTGGGCCCTGATACCATGCTGCAGTTGCATCCTTTATCTTACTGGCGATGTTGTCTCCATTCAGGCCTGAAATTGGTATAAAGCTTACCAACTTGCTTTGGAAGCCTAGGCCTGTGAGAAACCCCATGACTTGTTGAGAAATCTCGTCGAATCGATCTTTTGACCAACCAACCATGTCAAGTTTATTGACAGCGACAATCAGGCGCTGCACACCCAGACTGCGCAGCAATAATACGTGCTCTCTCGTTTGCCCCTTGAGGCCTTTTTCGTAAGCCCCAGTATTTGCGTCAACCACGAGAACGGCAAAATCTGCCTGGCTAGCACCAGCAATCATATTTGGGACGAAATCTCTATGGCCAGGGGCGTCCAAGATGGTGAACTTGGTGTTCGGGGTTTCGAAATGATTGGTGGCGATGTCGATTGTGACGCCACGTTCCCTTTCTTCCGTTCTCTGGTCCATGACCCAAGCAAGAGCAAAAGATTGTTTTCCTGTCTTCTCTGCTTGTCGACGATACTTATCTACCGTGCGCTCTTGAACATATTTCAGTTCAAGCAGAAGGCGACCCATTAGCGTACTTTTGCCGGCATCAACGTGTCCTATTTACATGTTAGCATAGATGACAGGGGCAAGCCAGTCATCTTCTTTTGTAACTTACCAACGACAACAAAACTGATGCTCTTTTTTCTATTGCTCTTCTCGTACTCTTTGGCCACATCAAGACCTTTGCTCTTTGGGGGCGGAGCGTCGCTGACCCTCAGATTCGAAACGCCATTTGCCACATCTACAACTTTAGATACGGCATCGACGTTCTTGTCTTTTTTCACTACTATCGACGCCGCTTTGACAGGAGCTGCAGTCTTCTTCCCGGCTGAAGAAACATTAGAATTAGCTTGTTATTTCGCCCTTGCGAAGTTCGAACCTTTTGCCTGCGCGGCCAGAACGATATCGTCCGGGCTGGGATTAGAGAATGCTGTAGCAAGGAAGGATGATGAAGCTGCGTATGGCATTGCAAAGAAATTAGGCCTGTTTGCTTGGCGATCTTCTGGAGCGGGACCGAACAAAGTCTTGGCGAAGGCGGATGGTGCACATGCAGGAGCTAGCTCTGCATCTTCTTCTTGTTCTTCCCTTTGTACTGGAGGGTATTGATTCGGTTTACCCGATTCTTTCTGGGGAGCTATGACTTCGATAGGAGCAGCATTGGACTGTGTATTTTGAGAAGATTCACTCCGTGAGTCGCCTCTGCCCAATATTGGTCGCGATGAAGGCTGCATATCGGGGCCACGCAGCCGCTTTGCGGGGCTTGAAGCTCCTTTGGTGTTGCCTTTCTGAGAGTCGTCGGTGATGGACAATCTCTTCATGCCACTTTCTGTCTCTGAAGCTTTTGCTTGCTCTTTCTTTTCGTCGTTCTTCTTTTTCCTAGCGGCCGCAAGTGCTTGCAACTTGGACATTTTCGGGGCATCTCCGGCTCCGCCAAGCAATCCGCCTCGTGGCTCAGAGGGTGCTATCAGAGTAGCTTGGCGACTCTCGGGCGTGTTCAACCAAGGCATATCATCGAACTCTGATTGAAGAATAATCGAATTTGTTCTGTAGCTGAAAGTCCTACAAGGCGGTAGAGGTAGTGTTTCAGGTGTTTGTGGCGAGTTGGACAATGGTAAAGCGCTCGCCGCTCCAGCAGATCTTACAAACAGGCCGAGTGATGATGATAACGAGAACTCATGCAACTTACTCTCTGGGGCCTTTTTCGGTGTGGGTTTAGGCGGTGGTGGTGCAATAAAGGTCTTGGTTAAGTAGCCGGCAGACTTCTCTACATCGTAGTAGTAGTGCCATAGCGCCTCCTGTATCTGCTTGACTGTTACTTTGCTGGCATTGGCACCAAGGGCCTTTTTCACATTGGCAGTGCCCTCCTCCATAGCTTGCTTGTCCTCAGGGCTCAGCTCTTCCTCCTGATCTTCCTCATAGTCGTTCCCATCATATAGGTCATCGTCGTCGTAGAAGTCAGCGGGTGCCATGGTCAACAAAGATGCGGTACAATAACTAGTCTTTTCGAAGAAGATGCGGACAGTTCGTTTCGCTGTCGGCTTGAACTGGATGCGGGAAAGGGGGGAAACCGTATAGTGTTTCTGAGCCGGTTAGCTTGTTGTCTGTCCGTCACGCCTCGGTCAAAATCAAGGTATGGTACGTACTCTGGCAAAATTATGCGACACAAAAAAGGGGACGCACAGGAACACCAGCTGCGCGGTCAACAAAAGAAGCTAAAAGGATGAGGAGTGCTAGCAATGGGCTGCCGAAAAATTGGGCTCCAACATTCAGCCAAGTAGAAGTTTGGCGGGCAGTGAAGACCTGTGTGACTGAACCGATGACGCGTGGGGCAATTCTGGAAAACCGTCGACGCTGTGAGCAGGTCACACACATGGAGGGGCAGATAAGCATGGAGCTTCAACGACGAACATTGACTGCCACTTAGGCCCCGCACCAGTGACGCCTGAGCTCCATGCCTGCCCGGCCTCCTGCCTGATGGCCTAGCAGTTAAACTTGCCCCTCCTTACCCAGCATCGAAGGCACTAACCGCAGAGAGCTGCCCGCTGTGGATACCCACTGACCGCCTAACCGTGGCCGTCTGCAGAAGCCAACAGAACATTGAAGCTGGACTGGACCGTTTCGCAACGACAGTTCGGATGACGGAGATTTCTTTTCCCGGCGTCCCGCACCGCGACCAGTTCAAGGCAGCACCAATATTCTAAAATTTTGGCTACGACGACAAGCTCCAAGCTGTAGGCCATCGTCATCGCCAGTTTCGGGGTCTTTCTTTTCTGTCGGCGAGTCATATTTTTGGACATAGTCTGGTAGAGCTTCCGTTATAGCAAGCTCGTCACCAACATGTCACTGAGTGAGTGCAACTAGTTGTGGCAATCCAGGGGGGTTTGATAATGACTGAAGCTAACTTGAACTTGGCAGACCTGGATCCTAACAATGGTAATTGCACGATAATGAATCCTCGGGAAACGGGCTTGAGCGCTAACTCATACATCTTCGAATAAACAGCAACCTTTTTGAAGGATGAGCAAGGTCGGCCCTTTATTGTGGTCAGAGAGTAAGTACATGCCCCGCCATTCGCGTTCAGTTCGAACAACGTCTGACAACCACACAGTCAGGGAAAGAAGAAACGTCAATTCGGAAACGAAGCCGTAAAGTCTCATATTCTCGCAGCTAGGACCGTTGCAAATCTCGTCAAGTCCTCCCTTGGCCCTCGAGGTCTCGACAAGATTCTCATCTCCCCTGACGGAGACATCACAGTCACCAACGATGGCGCCACCATCCTACAGCAGATGGAAATCAGCAACCACATCGCCAAGCTGCTGGTAGAGCTGTCCAAATCCCAAGATGACGAAATCGGCGACGGTACCACTGGTGTTGTTGTCTTGGCTGGTGCTCTACTGGAGCAAGCTGCCGACCTTATTGATAAGGGCATCCACCCTATCCGAATCGCCGATGGTTACGACCAAGCTTGCGACATCGCCGTTGCCGAGCTGGACCGAATCTCAGACACGATCGATTTCACAAAGACAGAGACTGCTAACCTGGTCAAGGTTGCACGAACAAGTTTGGGCAGCAAGATTGTCTCCAAAGCGCATGATCAATTCGCCAACATTGCGGTGGACGCTGTCTTGTCAGTGGCAGATCTGGAGCGAAAGGATGTCGATTTCGAGCTGATCAAGGTTGACGGCAAGGTTGGAGGCTCGCTCGAGGACACGCTGCTCGTCAAGGGTGTCATTGTCGACAAGGACTTTTCTCACCCACAAATGCCTTCTGAAGTGCGAGACGCCAAGATTGCCATCCTGACTTGTGCCTTCGAACCCCCCAAGCCCAAGACGAAGCACAAGCTCGAGATTACCAGTGTTGAAGAGTTCAAGAAACTGCAAAACTACGAGAGGGAGAAGTTTATCGAGATGATCCAGCAGGTCAAGGACACGGGCGCCAATTTGGCAATTTGTCAGTGGGGCTTCGATGATGAAGCCAACCACTTGCTTCTCCAGAACGGTCTTCCAGCCGTTCGTTGGGTTGGTGGCCCCGAGATTGAGCTGATTGCCATTGCCACGAACGGCAGAATAGTACCGCGGTTCGAAGACCTCAAGCCAGAGAAGCTGGGTTCGGCAGGTGTTGTCAGAGAGATGACTTTTGGCACAACAAGAGAGAAGATGCTGGTCATTGAGGAGTGCGCCAACACTCGTGCCGTGACTGTTTTCTGCCGTGGCAGTAACAAGATGGTATGTGTGCCCGTCACTCCCTGTCCAATGGATTATGGATTGCTGACACATTGTCTAGATTATCGATGAAGCGAAGCGATCACTTCACGATGCTTTGTGCGTGGTAAGAAACTTGGTTCGCGACAATCGTGTCGTCTACGGTGGCGGTGCTGCCGAGATTGCCTGCTCCCTGGCTGTCGAGGACGCCGCCGTCAAGACGCCTGGTTTAGAACAGTACGCCATGCGTGCGTTCTCTGAAGCTCTGGATACCGTCCCTATGACGCTGGCTGAGAACAGTGGTCTCAACCCCATTTCTACTCTTGCTGAAGTCAAGAGTCAGCAGGTCAAGGCTGGGCCCGACAGCCGAGGTAAACTTGGTGTGGACTGCATGGGACGTGGCAACAACGATATGAAGGAAGCGTTTGTCATTGACCCCTTGATTGGAAAGAAGCAGCAGCTTCAGCTGGCCACGCAATTATGTCGCATGGTTCTGAAGGTGAACAACGTCATTGTTTCAGGCTCGGGCGACGAGGAGTTTTAGAGAAGTCACGATAGAGAATGGGAATATACCAAAAAAAGGTTAAAGGGTACAAAAGTAATGGCACAATAGACGTTGCCTTGACTCGACACCGGGTCGGCCACATCAAAACATGCAATATTGAGAGCTTCTATCTACTGTGACTTGTTGCTTCTGATTGACAATCATCCGACTGCCAAGAATCGCCAAAGATTAGAGCCGTGGAAAAGAGCCTCGTCTCCAGCCCTCGGAACAAACTCACATTAAGGTGTAAGTGTGTCGTCATGTCCACCCCCAAAACAGCCCGACCGCGTGTACAGTCAGCTTACTTGGTAGCAGCAGGCTCCGTGATTGCGTGGCTTTTGTCTCCAGCATCCAAAGGGCCATCCACCAAACTCTGGACTCGGAGTCGGACGGCGTGGCCCCCTGGTAAGTTGGACACGTTCCACGCCAATAGGGCTGAGCGCTCCATTCAGCCTCTTTGGCTCTTGAAGGCGCGCCACTGACATCGCCAGTAGAAACCATGACCTGCGGAAAAAGAAACTCCAAGCTTTTCCCTCGATGCCGTATTATCTATCAATCTCATAGAGCTATTTAACACCCGCTGTGCAATAGCCCAGGTGTATGGATATGGATTCCTCTCCAAGTCCGGAGTCGGCCTCATCAACGCCCAGCAACAGCCAGCAGTCTACTACTGGCAAACGACGTCCAATTCCCAGAAAAGGACACACAAAGTCTCGTACGGGTTGTCCAAATTGTAAACGACGAAAAGTCAAGTGTGACGAAGCCACACCCATCTGCGGAGCATGTAAGCGGCTGGGGCTTGAGTGCGAATACTCGCTGATGAGAAGGGCTCAGAGGAGTGAAGCTCAACAACATGCTTCACCGTTGGCAGTGGGACGGGCTGTTCCTCAGCCGTTGTCCACGCATCCTGGTTCGTTTGGGCTCTCAGACTTGAGATTCTTTCAGCATTTTCTCATATCTGCGTTTCCGCCGCTGCCAGTTGGGGGGAGATATGTGTGGCAGTACATCTCGCAGATGTCGCATGAGGTATGTTGTCGTGTGTGAGCATCTACCGGGACCATTGGAAGTGGTACAACGACTGGCGACCTGACTTGTGACGTATAGTACGACTTCTTGATCCATTCGATGCTCGGACTGGGTGCCTCACATCTGAGTCTACTGGCTCCTGGCGACTTCAATCAGTCTGCCTTGCAGCATAGAGTGACGGCTATTGAAAGACTAAACAAATTCCTGTCAAGACCGGCGCTTTCACTTGCGGATACTGAGGCGGCTTTTGCTGCCATTCTCACCCTGACCTTCCAGGCAGCTCACATGCCGGATGGCCTTACAGACTTTCTTACCATGACCCGCGGCTGTACGTCTTCTCTCACGGGGCGAAATGACCCAAATCCGACGACGGCATCATTTTATTAACACCGAGTCCACTGTAGGTTTTCTTGTCGGAACCCACGTGGTACCTGATCTCGAGAACTCGGCCTTCAAAACATTTGAACGAGACGTCTACGTCGAAAAAGCATCGTCTGTAGCCGCATCAGACAACCACTGGCTCCCCTTGCTGGATAATTCCATTGCCAACGGGTTCTGCACAAGTCTTGAACAACTTGGCCCCTTGTGTCACAGCGTCATTGACATTGAGCACATTGCCATGATGCGCCGAATAGTGATTTCCGCCACAAATAACATTCACGAATGTCAGAACTGCCCACACGCATACAGGTAGATAAAAAGCTACCCCTGCTGACCTGAAGCGTTTTGATTCCTAGGTTTCCGCGAGCATTCATTCCTCCACGAAAAAGCCGGCCGCCTCTCGGCCGTTGAATTTGCCGCATTCATCGATCCAAGCAATCACATCGCGCGCCTTGTCATCGTCCACATGCTGCTGTTGGACATCATCATGAGTCGTACAATATGCGTGTGGGAAGACGGCCCTCAATTTTCCTTCCATGAGACCCGTCATCGCTACGACGCGCGCAACGTCATGGCCATTGTGTGGATGGAGAAGATATATGATTCGTTGCCAGAAACATATCAGCCGTATATAGAATGGCCGATCAGGTTTTCGCGGTTTATGAAGACTACATTTCAGGCCGACACCAGTTTCTGGAGACTCGCTTCAGTAGATCTACATGACGATATGGGGTTGAAGACATTGCGGCTTGAGGAGAGTGGGATTTGTGAGTGAATCTACATTGTAAGGCAGGTATACCCGACAAATGAAATATAATCCGTTAACAAACAAAAATCCCCATCTACGAATTGCCAATCTACACCACCGTTGTGTTCTAGTCTAATACATTAGCCATAGTGGGCCTGAGAATGCTCAAGTTTCTTCGTTTATAAAGTCTGTTGCTTTAGGCAGGACTGCCGTTTACACGTCTCATCCGGAACCACCCTCGCTTGCCAGCGAGCTCCATGGATTCGTCAGATCGAGGCTCCTTGGGCTGCGCCGCTCCATCCTGACCGAGGAACCGGCTCGGGTGGTATACGACGAAGATGCCAATGGCGCCAATCATGGGCAAGGTCTCAAACACCCAGAACAGCCACTCGGTGCGGAAGGCATAGCCATTCATGCCCTCGGCGAACTCGCAAACACGATAGATGCACCGAACCTAGTCTTGTCAGAGTCGTGGAGTCTCTGCACTCGGCAAGTGGTCTTCTTTCTTACCATGATCAGGACACTGGAAATGTACACGGATAGAACAACCTGCTGCCAGCCCGTGGGAGCCTCCGGTCTCGCCATTCTGTTGGCCAAGACATGAAAGCGCCGAAACACGCAGAGGAACAACCCAAAGGCGACGAGCTGAAAAGAAAGCCCTCCGATAAGCACATAGCGGCCAATCTTCTCCTTTTCTCCTTGCCAATTATCCGAACTGGCAATTCCAGAGCCACTGCCCTGTATGAGGAACGAGACGACGTCGCAGACGACAAAGATGGGTGTAAGTCGATTTCCGGGGACGCCAAGAACGCGATGATGCGAGGGGGGCAGGACGGCGCGGATGAGGCGGCTGATGAGGAGGTAATTTCCCGCGGCGACAAACACGGGCGCGAGGACGGTAAACGTCAACGTCATGACGAAGGGGACCTATGAAGCTCTCGTTAGATTTCCGCAGAGCTGGGGCTTTTGATGCTTGCAGCGGGCGTCCAAGTTTACCAATATGGTGCGGTTCCTGGCAGAATACGCTCGGAGAAGATAGCCGGCTACTTCGACTGCCGCACCGACAACCACGACAGTAAAGTACCAGGCTCTGTAGCGGAAGAATGTCAAGTATGTTATGGCGATGAAAATCAGGCCGTATACGATTGTGCCAATCACGGCCAGGGCAAAAGATGGGTTGTACATCCAGACATCCTTGTCGTCGGCCATTTTGGGTGTAAATTTGTCGTTTAAGGATTATTAGACAAGAAGGATTTGGATTCTTCTTTTTGGCTTTTGAAACAAGACTCGATTGTTGTCAAGGATGCTAGGTTCTACAACGAGGCACATTTCCGCTGGGTGGCTCTTATAAGTTATACCTCTCCAAGATTACGTGTAAGTGCCTCGGATTCTATCCGACGAGTTTACGATGCGGCGCCAGCTTCGAACAGCACAGCCCACGGCCCAATTCAGTACAAATTTGTACCAGATTGGATTCCATTCTCGCGTCTACAATAACGACAGTATGCTCATCTGAATGGCATCGTCTTGAAAGCCGTTAAGCTCGTTTGCCTCTTTGGGAAACTGTGGGTCGGGTTGACGTTGGACAATCCGATGGATGCGATGGACCAATCAGCTTTGTCCTCTTGAACCCTCCAGATGTCCCACAACCAATCGTCCCGAGCTACAGAGTACGGAGCAGATGTTTGCAAATCTCGGTGCCCGGGGTGCCTGGCTCCTGGGCTATCTTTCACGAAGTCTCTTTCGCTTCCTTTCCAGTTTTGAGTTTAGAGCTGCTCGGGAGACGACATTGATGATGCGGCCCCCTGCGAGAGACGCGTGGACAAGCGAATGATTGAGCAATGCTCTTCGATACCTGGAGGCTGGAATGACGGCGACGGGATGGCATGCAGGGTCTGAAGGGGCAAGTTTTTGCATGACAATGGAAGGACTCGTTTACCGGGAAGGGAAACCACGAGTTTCTCTTACTGCCTCGTAAGGCGGGCATGCCGATTTTGCAGCAGGTCAGTTGAACCTACGATTTACCATGGTGCTTACATGAAGGCGACCTGGTATTTCACAGCTACCGATGTCCCAAGTGTCACGAGCAGTCATGTGCCTCCCATCAAAGCCTTCAGTGGCGGAGTCTGGAAATGTGTGAGTCGAGAACTCGAGAGACGTCGTGACGCAAAACTAATATAGTAATATTAGGGTTGCACTCGCATGTCCAGGGATGAAACAGGGTCGCGTGCTTATCCGGCAGAAATAAAAGAAAACTCGAATTCAAATCAATGCTGCGATATTATTACCATCACCATCACTATTATTACTCTTTGGGCCCCGTGGACATGAAAAGATTCTCATTTGTCAATGGCCGACCTCATATGTAAGCGTTGGGTCGTGTCAAAACACCATCCATCAGCATTCGGACCTGCAATTACATTAGGCAGCCAGCTGAGGCGGTGCAACATGATACAAGCAGGCGGATGAGGGGTCAAGGAGGGCATGCTCGTCCTGTATCATGTCGTTCGGCAGCACGCCGTCCAGCTGAAGTCACGGCACGGAACTCGACGCCCCCAGAGTGCGAGGTTACATTCTTGCACACGCTCTGGTCCTGGACTCCTGGACATGCTGCAGGCCTTCAGGCGCCCAGGGACACATGCACACTGGCACACATGCTACATTCTACATTCTACATTCTACATACATGCTCCAGCCTGTTGTGTTTGCTTCTGCGCTGTGGCTTACATGATCTGCCGCAAGCGTGTGGTGCTCCGTGGATCGTCAGCAGATGGCAGCTTGGCCGCCTTTGCATGGTGGCGGAGAGTGGACGCAGCGGATGCTCTCACCGTCTGTTCCGGAGGGGTGCCACTTGGGCTCTATGAGGCGGGAGGAAGAGGACGACGACGACGAGGTAGAGCCAGGCGAGTTGAGCGCTGGCTGAGGGTGATTGATGCTGGTGTTGATGGCCTGGTGGTTTGTTTCTGTAGACGGACCTGGCGCCTGTCAACTCCAAGAGTCTGACGGTGAGAGAAGACGAGATTTGCCACATGTACACGATTGCCATGAAAAAAGTCGAGCACTTTGGGACTGGTCACTTGTGCCTGGGAACTGCCGTCGACATGGAAATGAAAACAGGTGGATGTAGGTGTGTGTGCTTCTCGGGCCGCATCCGTAATGCTTAAATATGAACCAAGGGGCGGAGGCGGATGGATGTCTCGAGCAGTTATTTTTGTTTTCTTTTTTTTTTAAAAAAAATAATAATAAAATAATTCTACAAAATAAAATAAAGGGAAATAAAAATAATAAAATAATAAACCATGCCACATGGGCCTGCTCCATGTCCCCTTCCGGCCAACCGTATTCGCTGGCCCAAGGCGGCGGCGACCTCACCGCCCTCCTGCCAGGTCGCGCCTGCCTCTGCTGGTCGCAGATGCACGAGTTGACGCTTGACATGAGCTGGTGAGATGCCAGACTCTTTCAATGTTCCCCGCCTCTTTTGGCCTCGCACACATTCGCACGCCTTTCACACGCCTCCCACGCTGCATCTCACCCTTGGTCATCTGGGTCATCTGCCTTCGCTTTGCTGAGCTGGCAATCAACCCCCATGTTGCCCCATCCGTCATTCCCGCCCGTGGCAAATGCAGCACATCGCACACGACGCAGCCAGATGCATCCTCATCGTACCCGCGTGGCCGCGCCCAGCCCGTCAACCGTCAAGGCCGCCGACCCGGTCAAGCACAGCATGCGAGACCAACTTTGGGGATTCGGCATGTTCCACCTCGCTTGTGTTTGTTCCCAAAGGTACTTTCAGCTTGCGGGACCGTCCTGCCTGAAATGAATGAAGCCTTGCTGTGACTGTGCTCAGAAGGGTCGGATTCGAACGCACGCCCTGAGCCCAAAACATGTTGCGGTGAGGACGCATGCTCTCTCACAGGCTCAGACTACGTGATGGATTTTTGGCCGCCGTGGAGCTGGCCATGGCAGTCTTTAGTCTTCACCTGCCGCGGGACAACTCAGCGACCCCGTGGTCACGGTGAAGCTGTCACGGAGACCAAGACTTTTGGCGACATGACGAGACGGACAGAGTACAGGCCCTGACATTGCCTACATGGAAACCAAGTACATACATACAGCTGCCGCGAGGGCCAAATCAGTTTCTCGCAGACCTACGATGACGCCTACCGTCGGATGATGTATCGTCATTGCCGCCGCTCTGTGCTACTGCATGCCCACTGCACACCCGCAGCCCGTCCAGCGATCGTGTCGACCAATTTAGTATCACCGGACTCCGTAAATTCAGTTTCTCTCCTTCAAGACTATTCAGAATATCAAGTGCACAAGGAATTGCTGGCCACGGTCCTTGGCTCACGCCCCTCCTGCGTCGTCGCCTTAGCCCTCTTGCAACGTACGCCGGCCACCGGAAGTGATGAGCCTGCGTTAGTGCCACCCTCGGTTGCCAAGCTTGCTTATTTTTGATGTCTCGCGGGCAATAGTGGGAAATGACGTCTTTTTTCTTCTTTCCGGGGGGCGACGGCATGTCCCTATGTGATTTGCCAGCAAAAGGCATGTTTAGTTCTATTGGGTATTGATAGCCCAGTACATTAAATCGACGCACAAGATCTAAGCATCATTCATCCAAGTCGTCTTCTCCTTACAGACGGATACTGGACCCCGCTATCGGCGAGTTGAGACGGTGGGCTACAACCTCTGGAGCATTCCGTATCCGAGACACGGGGTGATGGGCTCATTTAAACCATGAGCACGTACGGAGTATGGAGTAGTAGTAGTAGTAGTATGTAGAATGAGAATGGCGATGGTGCTACGTGACACATCGAGTCTGTCAACACTTCTTTTTGTCCAACTTGCCGCTTTTCGGTCTCAGTCTGTAGGGATTAAGCCGCTGTCTTGAGATGGTTAGCTGACTCGAAGACATTTGCTGTGTAAACAGGTTTTGTGAAATTCGTTGCGCTAGCCTTTCGTGAATTCTTTTAAAAGTCGGCTGGTACGCGCCAAGGGTCATGTACCATGGCGTCGCGATGCAAGAGAGCATGAAATTGAACGTGAGGGTGAGGTGTGGTTCAAATCCACGGGAAGACATAAACCATGTTTGAATTATATTCTGGACAAAAGAGTTGTTCTCGACTTGACATGAGACTCCTTTGAGTACTAAATGGCAGCTCCACGAGGACCCTCGCGATGCTGACAGTCAGTGGCCGTGATTGATTTTAAGTTTTGTGACAAAATAGCCCTGAAATGGCAATTGCAAAAGCTGCAGAGGGCGATTTTATTTTATTGGCTCGCTACCATGGGAAAGCGCTATGATGATGGTAGGTTCACTCGCAGTGCCGAAAACAAGTCACCGAACTATAGCTACCCTGGACCATTAAGGAATATCGAATATCCATGGCATATGAGTCTGACCAACAGATTTGGGAGCTCAAGTTGCACAGAACAAGGTTGGGTAGAAATGCCGGGCTGGAGGCTTGACAAGATTAAAGGGACTGGAACATTTGAAGGGAGTATCGCAACTGCTGCCAGCTGCACTAACAAAAGGGGAGGAACCTTCGTTCGTTCGCGTTGACACTATTTCTCCTTCTCACAGGGACATCGAGTCAATTTGTAATTAACCTCTCGCTACTTACCTAGCGACGCGCCTGCCTAGTAGAAAGGCGGACAGCCCGTTTCTTAGCTTAAAGCTTAGGCACAAGAATAAAGAATCAAGAAAAGAGCATAGTGAGTCACTGCCTGACTTTGGACTTTATAAAGCTGGGACCCTTCGTGCCACAAGATCAGAATCATTCAACATTTCAATACTAGTTTGAATTATCTGTCGTCATACAGCATGCCTCGTCGACTCGTTACAGTCAGGCGAGTTGCCCAGGTCATTCCTATCCCAGGCGCAGACCTGGTCGAGGCCGCAACCGTGGACGGATGGACCTGCGTGGTAAAGAAGGCCGAATTCAACGTCGGTGATCTAGCTGTATATTTCGAGATTGACAGCTTCTTGCCCGCGTCTGATGAACGCTACTCCTTTCTCAAAGTCAACACTACCAAGCAGGATGAATTCGAAGGCATCCGCATCAAGACCATCAAGCTGCGAAAAGTCTTGTCCCAGGGCTTGCTTCTACCACTTGCCATGTTCCCCGAGATCAAAGGCACTCTCGACAGCATGCAGGACCAACATGGAAAAGAAGATGCCGAGAGCAAGATACAGAGCATGAGCTTCGAGGACGTCCTGGGCGTGCGCAAGTGGGAGCCGCCGGCACACGAACAAGGTCTATCCGCTGCCGGGCTGGCACCGTTTCCCATATTCATAAACCGGACCGACCAGGAACGTGTGCAAAACCTGCCCAACGTATTTCAGCAGTGGGGTGATGCCGTCTTTCAAGAGTCCACCAAGATGGATGGATCTTCCATGACGGTGTACTTTGTCCGGAACGACGGCACCCATCTAGACAGCCTTCCTGCATTCGCACACAACGAACACGACAAGATTCGGAACATGCCGAACGGCAAAGTGGGAGTTTGTTCCCGCAACTGCGACATTGCCCCGGACCCAAACAACACCTTCTGGTCCGTCGCTCTACGAAACAACTTGCCCTCCAAGCTCAACCAACTCAACCGCAACATTGCCATTCAGGGCGAACTCTGCGGATCATCTATACAGAAGAACTTTGAGGGATTTCAGAAAGGGTTTCATGATGTATACCTGTTCAACGTGTGGGACATTGACTCGCAAAGGTACTTGCTGCCGCGACAAGTCCACCAAGAGTTGGCTCCGAACTTGGGGCTCAAGCATGTTCCTGTGACTGGGTATCGGCCACTGAGGGAAGTTGCGGTTGATTTGGCGGGCATTCTGGAACGGGCCGAGGGCAAGGGGATCAATGGGCGGAAGAGGGAGGGCATTGTGTTGAAGGAGGTTTCTGGGGGGTTCAGCTTCAAGGCTATTTCCAATTCTTATTTGCTCCGGAATGGACAGTAGTCGCTGGGCTGGGAAGCTCCATGTCCGTCTATGATGGCGGCATGCAGCGGCGAATACAATTTTTACTTTTCACGTTTCAAGGGGGCATACAATAGATGGTTATGACTCTATCCCGGCCGTGACTCACAATATCATTATGAGCCATCAATTACTCAGTAGTGAAAAACCAGAGCGAATCAAGTCAAGGCATCACCAACGGCGCTAAAACTCCATATGGAAAGCGAAATTCAGCAGGAGCCTCCCATTGACCCCACTTTGCAACGCCACCATCCCAACGTCCGTCGTCAACCCTCGTTGCGAACGTGACATAAAAGGACTCTCTGTGCTTCTCTTCCCGTCAACGGGTTTTCTTCTCATCGCATTCTATCTCATTGTATTGACTTGGTGTTGCTGACCGGCGTTGGGTGTTTCCTTTATTCCAGAAAACAAAACAAAAAAATCCAGAAAACAAATCAATCCTCCATCTCGCCCATCATACCACTCATCATTGGCAACGTCGTCTCTGCCCGGCAAGCCATGATCGCCTTGAAGACTCAGACCGACGGCCCACCACGGACCCGAAAACAGGCTGTGGGAGAAGCACCATCTTCTAGGGTCGTGTCCAAACCGGTCCCGACTTCCCAGGCAGATGACCCTCGTGGTTATCAGGTCGAGCAACTTCGACGACGATTCTCCCCAAAGGAGTCTACTGCTGCTGATGGAACCACGTCCTTGGTGTTCAAGTTGAAGCCCTCAGACCCCGACTTTCCCTTTGAACTGGCCCACCTCGAGTGCCATGTGCGCGTCCCCGCCAATTATCCGGATGAAAGGCCGGAGCTTCGTGTAAAGAACAGCAACATCCCCCGAGGGTTTGGTATCAATATCGAAAGGGGTTGGGACAGGCTGGCCATGGAGAGGAAGGGAGCCACTATTCTCTCTATTGTGAATGCTCTAGATAAGAACTTGGAAAAGTTTCTGTCCGAGGAAAAGGCGGAAACAGTCAAGTTGGTTGCCTTTAAGGATACAAGGCATCTGGATGATGCCGTCTCTGTCCTGACGCCGGAACCAAGCGGCGCGCCAACTGAGCCAGTCAAGTCCAAGCCAGCTGCAAGACCCTATATTCCGGAGGAGTCATACTCAAAGGAGCAGATTGCGGAGGCCAAGGCGAGGAGAGCCCAAGAAGTTCGCCAACTGGAGGCACGCATGGGCAGGCTGCCTAGGTTTCGACGCTCGGCGGATGGGATTGTGTTTACCTTGCCGATCGAGCCGAAGAGAAGGAATGAGCTGCCTCCTGGCCTTCACTCCGTCAACAGTCTCCACCTCATCGTTCCGCTATTGTACCCGCTGCAGGATCTCAGAATCCAGCTCAACGAGGCGGATGGCGTTGATGCGGAACCAGTGGAGGCATTGTTTGCGGTCAAGGCAGCACAGCAAAAGTCCATGTCTCTGATGAGCCACATGAACTATCTTGTCCAGAACATACATGCTCTAGCCAAGCAAACCCAATCGATGGCGCAAAGGGCTGCGGCCAAGAAGAAAGAAGACGCAGAAAAGGCCACTACAGTCGACACATTTGTCGCCGGGCCGTCCGGGGTGTCTGCTGAAGAAAGAAGCCATGTCAAAGTCATACCGCGACCACCCGAATGGGATTTTGTAGAGGATGACGAAGATTCAGACGAATCCTACTCCAGCGCATCGGATGGAGAAGGCGGCGTTGTTCTACTGCACAAGGCGGATGCAGAGTCGGGCGCGGAGCCGGAGCCAGCGCCATCACAAGTTACAGAAGTTCAAGAGCGAGGCACCATGATGTCCTTCCCGTCCATTGAGCTACACGGCATCGAAGTCATACAGGTGTCCATTCTCAGCATCAGCGTCAAATGCGAACGCTGCAAAACAGTCAACGACATGACGGGTCTAAAGCCAGGCACCGAGAAGATGGCAAGCTGTAAAAAGTGCGCCACGCAGCTCACGGCCAAGTTCAGCCAGACCCTCGTCCACGAAAACTCGTCCCGCGCGGGTTTTATCGACTTGTCCGGCTGCAAAGTAGCCGACATGCTCCCCAGCACCTTTATCCCAACGTGTGCACGCTGCTCAACTGCCAGCCAGGGACTCGTGTCGGTCAGGGGTGAAACCATGACCAACATTTGTCGCGAGTGCCACGGCAAGTTCACATTCAAGATTCCCGAAGTCAAGTTTCTCTTCATATCGCCCGGGTCCCTGCCGCCGGCGACAGTCGGGCCCCGGCGCAGGACGGAGAAGCTGGGCCTCCACGCCGGAGAGGCGCTCCCGGACAGAGGCACCTGCGCGCACTACCGAAAGTCGTTCCGCTGGTTCCGCTTCTCGTGCTGCCAGCGCGTGCACGCGTGCGACAAGTGCCACGACGGTGCCGAGGACCACGTCAACGAGTGGGCAAACCGCATGATATGCGGATGGTGCAGCCGGGAGCAGAACTACACGGTGGAGGCGTGTGGTTTCTGCGGACGCAGTGTCATTGGGAAGAAGGGCAGAGGCTTCTGGGAGGGCGGCAAGGGCACCAGAGACCAGCGGACCATGAGCCGCAAGGACCCAAGAAAGTACAAGCGACTTGGGGACGTGAACAAGAAGGAGGGGTGATTACCTTGTAAAGTTGGTAGAATGCTACAATGTGTTGGTTGGTTGGAATGTCTGCTGGTGCACCCAACAGTTAGGTGTTGGTTCACGTCTGTATCGTAGGCTGCAAAGCTCCAAGCACGGCATAGAACCAATTACCAGGCAGTATTTTAATTAATCCACGGGTATCATTCGCTCTTCGTTGACACCAGACATCTCATAGTACTACTATTCCAATGCTTGAGAATCACAGGGCATCAGACAGTGTCCACTGCCATTCGTCCCCGCTACCATGGTCGACGGCTGTGCTATTTCCGCCACCCCCCCCCCAAAAGCCATGATAACCTACCTTGTGTGTCGCTCCAAAACGCAAACGCCTCAGCACCAGACACATGCATACGCGCCGCTCACCGCTCACAAACGCGGCGGAAACACGTGTCCGCGCATCGCTGAGAGCCTTGGTTTGCGGCAACAACGTTATACGATAATACGACAAAATGCGACCCTGCCGGCATTTCAGCCCCAGCTGCCGGGCGCCTACTATGGCGCGTCGGTTGGAGAGCGGCGTTTATGCGCTGCGTTTGTCACGCTGCCTACGTATTTTCTTTTTTTCAAGGCTACCCCGTCTTGGTATGAGAACTACTAGTAGTAGTATTTTTTTTTTTTTTAATTTCAACGTTCCTTTTGGACAAATTGCAAGGGCTGCGCGGAATGTTGTGGCGGGGGGGGGTGATTCAGCTGTGCCGTCGGGTGGTCGGCACGTCACCCATGGGAGGGAAGCGCATTTTGATACGTAGATACCTTTGCATGGAGCGTTGCACGGAATAAGACTTTTTTTAAATCATGCATCATGTAAAAGGAAAAAAAAGTGTTTTAAAGTATTTTAAAATCCATGATTAGTTTTTTTTTTTTTTTTTGGCGTCTAGAGTCAAATGTTGAGCTGAAAGTGTTACTCCTCCGACCCCTTCAGCCCAAGGGGACGTTTAGCTTCTTGGGGATTGTCCGTATACACCACGTAGCGTCGAGATGGGGATAGTCTGATGGCAGGTAACGTGGACGGTTCCCAGCAGTCTGGGTCTGGCTTTGCTGGAGTCTATTTTGCCTTTTTTCTTTGACGGCAGTGGTAATGCCGTTGTAGATCTGGGGTCTGGTACCGTCGTCGCAGAAGTTTGTTTCCGCCAACCAGGTGACGGGCCATGTAGGCCGGCGAGGGCTCTGGTGCTACGAGGCGGAAGTTTCTTTTTGACAGCCGGCGTCGTGGTCCAAATGCAGGCACTGGGGAGCGTGTCATTCAAGGTCGAGGGCTGCACAGATGAAGCAGCACGCCGTGTCGTTTCCGAAACCGTCAACTGGTCCAGTCGGCCCCTCACGTGGCCGTGTCTTTGGACGTTGAATGTTGCTCATCAAACGTCAATGCCAGCCCGCAGCCATGCGCGCACGACTGAAGACGTGAATCTCGTCCAACTTGACGCTGCGTCACGACGGCCTGCGCGCCTTCGGGCTGGGACGGTCCGTTCACGTCGCAAGGTCCTCGACCCCGAAACAACGGCCGCCTCCGTGGATGCTCGGGCTGCCAAACTGCCATCCTTATTTTGCACGCCGGGTGGTGGAGACGGCGTCCATCAGCGCTGACGTCGGCATCCCCGTTGACGCTTTTAGCAACGGGGGTGCTGGTCGTGTATGTATGTATTGTGTCGATTGATTACGGACCAAGACGGAGCCCCGGCATGAGGCCACGAGGGTCGCATGGGAGGAAACCGTGGTAGTACTCGGTATAGAGAGGACTCTTCCCCGGCCTGGGCAAGGTATAGTTTGGGGCTAGTAGTAGTATCATCATGTAGGCGTTTTTCCCAGGGTTCATGGGCACTGCTGCCCTGCGAAGCTGATGCTGCGTGTCAATGCGCGCGCTCCCTCTCTCTCTGAGAGGCCTAGCAGCGCGAAAAACAAAGTAAAAGTTGAAGTAAGGATGCGTCCGTCAAGGCCGTGCCGTCCCTGTGTCGTCCATGGTGCGGTCGTTTGCCTCTCCACGCTCAGACAAAGCACAACCGTGGCCTTCAATGTTGATGAAGACGCCAAGGGCCAATGGAACGCCCTCCCTGATGCAGACAGCAGACTAGGCGAGCGTGCGCTGTCAGAGAAACTGCCGGGATTTGATGGTCGTAGACTCGTGCGAGACCAGTGACATGTGCTAGCTCAAGTGTCACATCCACTTATCCCATACTGCATGATCACTCGGTAGCGATTCTTAAGTAGTATAAGAAGAGACTTGATGCGGTCTGACGTCTTTGATGCAAGGATGGTGAATTCATTGGAAGCTTGTTCAAGGCGAGAAGGAGACCCTATAGCGAAGTTGGTGTCAAAGATGGCAAGACCAGTTGACAGTTGTTTTTGCGACAAACTCCCCTCTTGACAGTCAGTGTTCATGTTTTCGAAATCAATCGCAATCAAGACAAGAACACGTGACCGCCAGTTGTCTGCACGCTCCTGGCAGATGAAAGATGAAACACTATATACTGCTATTATAGACAACTTTTAGCTTTCCACTTTCCACAAACTACTTACGCAGTCGCAACCGCCCAAAGTCCCCAGATGCGAGGGACTGCGACTTGCTTGGACGCCCAGCCGTCGAAGAGAGTTGAAGACACATTGTCCCTCCCGCACCCTCGGCAGGCGATCTTGGGTCGGGGCCAGCGGCCAATGAGAGAGACGTGCTGACTCGGCTCCCCTGTCACCGGCCCCGGGAGGCTCTTCCCGGCGCCGTTCGCGCATCAGGGGCATCGTGTGCTCGGGTCGGTGGCTGTGTTTGTCCCTCAGGACAGCAACGCCCCCTTGTTGCCGGCCAATTTCGCGAGCCGGGGCATGAAATTGGCAGGCAACGGTGATTTTAAATCAGGGGGCTTTATTTTATTGTTTTTTTTTTAACAAAGAAAAGAGGATCCGAAAAGCCCGTCTCTCTTGTGGAAGAGGGCTTCTCTGGTGCATGACTGCAAGTGCTTTGTCAGTATACAATATCCATCTCAGTTGGCCGAATAGACGGAATGCGCGGCGCTGGTGACAATTCTACATGTACGGAATATGGGCGTGCGATTCTCCTGCATGCGAATCATGTGCCGTGTGGGCTTCAGCGCAAGTGGCATGTAGAAGAAAAGTTCCATGCTAGGACGGGCTATTCTTCCACGCATAATTCTATTATTCATTTGGTCTTTGAAAATAATAGTAATTAAAAAATAAAAAATAGAAAATAGAAAATAAAAATAAAAACCAGAATAATTCCCCCCCAACTTAGTCATGTTCTCGACGACACGCCCCCCTTGCCCCCCTGGTTGTCACAGCTTCTCACACATCACCTCCCGAAATCGAGTCTCCCCATGTCCAACAGGCAGCATTGGGTAGGTTTCCAGACTTTCCACGCGCTATCGGGAACCCCCTGGTTGCTGCCCAAGCCTCCTCTTTTTTTTTCTTGTCCCTTGGGCAATCAAAAGGACACGCCTTGCCAACCCCCGGGGTTCCTGACTCTCGGGCCGTGCGCGGGCTGGGATGTGCGGCTTGAGACGGTGGGTTCGGATCAATTACGTGACGGGACGAGCATCGCGATAATGTCAGAATTTGGACGTGGCTGGCGGCCCGTTGGTGTGACTACGCTGCCGAGCCTCGGTTGCGCAAAGTGGTTATGGGATTCTGTGCGGTCTTGCCGAGTACGGTAAACAAACAAATTTCATACAATACATACACCAAACACGCGGGGGAACGTTGCAAATATTCCAATCCATCCAGAGGGAATAGTACATATTTCGCAATACCGGGTGGTTTGTCATGGTGAAACACAGCCGGTTGGTTGGCCGAGTCGACGACGGAATACATTGCCGGTTCCGCTGTTCGACTACCTTGGTCGCTACGATATTGCCCGGCCGCCGTGTTGGTTATCATTACGTCTTTAGGGGCGAAAGAACCAAAAAAAAAATATGCAACCTGGCCTCTGGACAACTTGGTCGCCCAACATGCGGTAATTTGCATCGACCTCTTCACACATGGGCGTGTTTGGGCTTTGAGCAAAGGCGCAGCGGCGGTTGGTGGTGCGAAAAGCCCGCACAGGGCGTCGAGACAACGGGGGGCTCAATCAATGTGTTCCTGCAATAACAAGTCAAGTGTGAAATTGAAAAGGACGCAGCAGGATGGAGCGGACTAGAGCGACTTTTCAATTGTTCGGTGTTAACAATGGCGAGGAGTCGGAGTTTACTATTCCCTTCTTCTTTTTCCACGAGCACAGGCGCACTCACTTGCATAACGTGGGTTGGTTGTGCATGTCCCGATGCGCATTGCACGCCAGGAATACGGAGTACGGAGTAGGAATAGGGTTTTTTTGAAGACGCAAGACATGACAGGTCGCATGCATGAAAGGAAATCGGCCACCAACAAAAGACGTATTTTTTCCCCTGCTAAAAAAAACCACATTATAATATCCGCCAGCAAAAACATCAGTACGTCTGCTACACTCCAATGTCGACAAGACAGGGCCAGCAAGAACAAAACTCTATTGTCGATGAAAGACGAGGAGATGGGACCAGACCCCTTGATCTTGTCTCTTTCCTCCGCCCCAGATTCTCCAACCGTTTAAGCCCCGCCCGGGCCTGTCTCATTTTTTTTTTAAAAAAAAAAATCGCTTTTTTCTCTTTTCCCCAGAGTCCCACCTCGCACAAGGACCAGACAGCATCCCCGTAAAACGCCACTCGAACTGGAAAAGGAAGCTACGGCTCGCCCACCAAAACGGGCATGTGCAAACAACGAGGCAATACGGAGCAGTTGGCATGTGTCAACTCGTACATACATGCAGCTCGGGACAAAAGGGACATTGAAGGTGCCAAAACGGCCATGTACCTCTGTCGCAGTGGGCTGGGGGTTCCGCCGCCCCGGGTACTCACGGGATGCGAGATATATTTCCGCTCTCTACACCGCAACAACAACAAACATGGGGACCCTTAACAAATGACCATTTGACCGAGTCGACATGGCGAGAAGCCGGCAACACGGTCGGCGTCGAGTTTGTATGTACCAGACGTAGTAGTAGTATTTGATGCTTCATCCCCCATGCCCAGTGCGCCACAGGGTCTCGTTTCAGCTCCCCTTCCCAACAGTGGCTTCTCCAAAGCCAACACCGCGTCATCTCACTGAGTCGCATCAGCGCGACGATTCACATCTCACTTTTTGCCGTTCGCGCGGGGGGGGACAGCCCCGGGCAAAACGGCCGTCGTCCCCGACTCGCAGGCAGAGTCAGTCATGTGTGAGCCAGGCGCCCCCCATTCGGCGCGTACGACCCCCATCCACTGAGCCGTGACGGCATGGCTGACACGTCCGTGGACGCCTCTTGACTCTTGACTCTTTTTTTTCCCTCTTTCCCCAGATTTTTTTTTTTTTTGCTGCGATAGACTTCGGGGCCGTCGCCGAGAGGAGGGCGTGTGCGCAAGAGCCTGTGTGGCGCCATGTGGTGGCTTTTGTGTTTTTTGGTATTGTGCGCGTGCCTCGAGGCTGGGGCTGCATTTTAATTGAATGAATATTTATATTTAAAATGAAATAAAATATAATTTAATACACAGATGGCGGAAGGATGAGATATTTTGGACGTCTTCGTACTCCAGTACCCTGTACGTGGTGAATTTCAAGACAGCCAGCGTCGGCGCTTGGTAGCATCGTCGCGTGGCCATGGTTACATTGAAATCCCAAGGCAGCGGTGTCGGATGGGGCCATGGGGCCAGTCGGAGACCCGGGGAGCCGTGCCCGCCTCGACGTTGGTGCCATGAGAGGAAGGCGGAATAATACAAAGAATAAGAAAAAATAATAATATAAAAAAATAAACTCATGATTTTTTTATTAAAAAAACAATACATTAAATCTACACTTTGACCGTGCAGAGCTGCTCGGGCAAGCCAGTGTTTTGGTGGCAAACAAGCGCAGCTGCACCACGCCAGCGTGGCTGTCATTGTCTGCATGTGCATCGTGGCAGGCAGATGTCGACTCCTGCCGCCGGCACTGGCAATCGCTGCTGGCTGGCGCCATCGCCTCGGCTGCAGAGCGCTAGAAACTAGGCGCAGCCCAAGGCAATCAATTGTCACGGGTCGGCTATTGAAAACCAGACCCCAAGCTCCCAGTGCCCAGTGCCATGTCCCTTTGGCCCCGCGCCACAGCCCGTGGCTCCCCATCCTCACGGACGAGCCGCGTGGGCCACACTGTATTGTAGGGCCCATTGAATGAAGCTGCACTTGACATGTGCACATTCGCAAGCCTTGATTCTTCAAGCCCCCAGCCCGTCCTTCAGCCCACGAATAGGCCGGCAATCAGCCGCTTGGGGGGGCTTCCGAAGGGCGGAAAAAGCCACGGTTGACCGTGTGCGGCGGGCATGAGTCGGCCGCGGCAGCAGTAGCGACTGGCTGGGTAAAGGGTCTGGTGTGTGCCGAGCGTCCCTTCACAGGCCGCCACCGTGAACAATCAATCCATTGAAGAAGCATTGGGGATGCCACATGTGCCAGGCACTCGGCAGTGGTTTTTGCCCGCCGTAGCTGCAAGAGTTTACGGCGTCGTGCCAGCGTCCATTGAATGCAGGCCGCGCCAGGCTGCATGTGCTATTGTCGATTGACGCTGCCCACAGCAGGTCGATTGCCTTGGCTGCTGGATGGCACACACACACACACACTGGCGTCGAGTGTCCAACAACCTCGACTGGCGCTGCCCATGTGCATGCAGGTTTTGTACACGGCCGGAGATGCGTGTCTTTTCCCGGCGACTAGATCTTAGGTAGCGCTGCACGTCAACACAATACAGTGCACAAAGGCGTGAGCGATATCCGCGCTTCCTCGCCGAAAAGCCAACATGCCTGCGTGCGGCATCCTATGATTCCCATCCAACGCGAAAAGCTCTCAAGCTTACAAAAAAAAAAGAGCATTGAAGAGCCGCGCACCGCCTGGCCAGTCGTCCTGTAAGGGCCATCAAGTCGCCCCTTGCCTGCAGCCGCTCCGCTCCTCCCCGCCTATTCCGCTGCCCTATCTCGGTGTTACTGCATCCAAGTACCGGGTCACTGCTTGCACAAGTCAAATGCCTGGTACTCCGTATACCAGCATTAATAACACATCAGCATTGAGCACAGGGTCTGCATGGCCGCCCCCCCAGCCACGGTGGGGAGGGGAATTCAACAATCGCCCTCATTCACGTCGGCGCTCTCCCGAAAACGCCATCGCCTGCCACGCCAAAAAAGGCACAGCAATGTCGAGAATCTCCAATCCGCGCGGGGAAATAGTAGCGACGAACCCTTTTGACTGCAAAACAGAGTTGCTGGTCGCCCTCTTGCGGGGGGGCAAAAGGAAAAAGAAGGCTGACCAGTCGGCGGCCAGCGTTCCGGGAAGGCTCCGAAATTCGTGAGCGTGACCCCGTGCGGAACAACCCAGGTAGCCCGATTTAAAATGACATGGAATTTATTTATTTATTTTTTACAGTCGCTTTTTTATTGCAATTTTCTGACTGGTCCGCGGAACAGGGCCAGGTGGGGGGAATCTGCGCTATGCCGTATGGGGAACCCGGGATTTGCTCGCTCTTCTTCCGCGAGCAGCAAACCAGACGGTGACAATGGGAAAAATACGGAGTAGAGGGGGGGGTGGCCTGTGCGCCTTGTGTTGTGACTTTTGGGCGGCACACACACAGGCACACCAGACACCACCCCACGTGCTGGAAGGCTTCTAGAAAAGATGGGGTGCTTGGCGCCTGGCCCCCGAGTGGGCTGTTGGCTGTCTTGCCATGGTGCGCCGTCGTGGCTAACAGGGCCGGAAGCAACTCCTGGCTTTTGCTTTGGCTCTCCCACCGGGGATCGGAGGGCTGGAGGGGGGTCAAGTAGTAGTGCTCAGCTAGGCCCTGGGAGGCAAGACAGGCGACCGGCAGGACAAGCTTTCGATGCAACGCGACATTTGTCCCTCCAGCCTTTCGTGGTAGTACGTGTCATGGCCTTACAGGGCGGCGTTTTCCCCCATCCCTCTCTTCCGGGCGCTGGAGGGCGCTGACAAAGCCTTCGGGGCAGAGTCACCTGCCATGAGATGAATGATCCAACGTTTTGTCTGGCAGCGGAAGACTCTGGCCCTGTTGGCTGTCGAAAGCGCCGTGTCGTGCTGGCCCGACTTGGGCGAAATTGGTGGCGCCGTCAGATGCCTCGGGAAGCGACGGCATCCAGCAAAGAGACAAGGCTCGTCGCGTCACATTTGTTTTTGTATTGTAGTCTAGTGATACGTAATCGCAATCGTGATCGCATGGATGATTATCTTGTGTTTTTCAAATCCAGCCAGACAGTTGGTGTTGACACCGGCCCACGACCCGGGACGGCTTTCGGCGCCAACCACTGCTGCTCAAGCGCGGCGCCTATGTACACATGGGGATGGGCAATCAACAAAGACCGAGGTGCTCCCATGACGTAGGAGAAGACGTCTTGTGCAACCCTCGGCGACTTGCTACCGTTGCGGGGGAGGGGGCTCCAGCTCCAGTCCCCTCGATGATGACAAGGAGCTCGATCTCGCGCGGTGCGTGGCATCACGGCAATCGTTGCCTGGTATCCCCATGGTGGTTTATGCCTTGTTATTTTTGGCGCATCACGACTCACGAGTGCGGGGTTGGAGCGCATTTCGCATCATGGTGGTTCGTCCAAGACGATGGGATAGGGCCATTGTACATGCAATGCCGGTCACCAGGCCGGGGCGAGCATTGTAAACTAGGATACCGCCTGTTGGTTCCTTTGATGCTTTGCAAGTGAATCAGTGTATTTTCGTTTTAAAAAGCACAATAATCACACGTACGTGCATGGCGCGTACCAAGTCGCTGCCAGTCCGCTTGGGGCCATTTTGCTAGTCGACATCAACACAACAGACGCAGAGTCCAAGCTCCTGCATCGACTCCAACCTCGCAAACCATGGCGTTCAAGTTTGAGTCCATGTCACCAGACTTGGGCGTTTACACCGCATCCAGCACTTTGCATGTACGCTCAAGCCAGGCGCCGTCCCCCGTGGCCCCCCCGTGCACCAGCGCGCGTGGGCAGCAAGAGTCGGTGAGTTTCTAAATACAGAGTTTGACGCAAGCCCGGAATATCGCCCTCGACGGCACGCACGCCAGACTGCAATGTCTGCGCGGCCGTGTCATCAGGAGCCCCTACATGTAGCCAGCCTCGGCCACACGCCCCCCTGTGTGTGCCCTGGGATGCGCCGACTGCCCGCTTGTTGTCTTGCTCTGCGCTGCTTTACCCGCCAGCCGCCCTAGGTCGGAGCCGCGGATGTGTATTTGCGTGTCCAATGTTCATGTGCGTCTCAGACACTGACACGCCGTCGTGGCCGTCGGCCCGGGCAATGCGCCGTCGGCCAAGACTGGGAATCGGTGTGCATGCACGCTTGACATGTCCGGAACGGGAGCCCAGCTTTGCGTCATGGTTGGCTGCCCTGGGACATGCTGTTGGCACCAAGTTTTCCGTCGTCGTGTCTGGATCATGGCGGACGCAAGGCTTCGAGGCCATGCGTGTGCCTGCCTAGGCATGTTGTATGTATGTATGTACGCAGAGGCACATGTCCTCCGAGACGCGCTTCACATGCCGGCCCTGGTCTTTTTCGTGGCCGGCTCGCATCTCTGCGCACGGATGGGGAATGGACTGGGTGAGTTGGCTGCTGGTCAGAATGGAAGGAACTGCGCGGCGGTGTGTTGCCGAATGTGTCAAGTAAATTAATAAACAGACAAATAAATAAATAAATGGTTTAATTTTTAAATTTAAATTTAAATTCACTTTCCGTCCGTCACCACCGCTGCGACCGGACTGTTCCTGCCTCCCCAACAAAGAACATGCATGGGACTTGACACCAAACACCCCGCATTCCGCACCCGTCCGACTTTGTCGCTCCGCATGCGGCCGTCTTGACCTTGCAAACAAGCCCTTTGTGTGCCATTACCCCATACCCGCCCGCCTGATAGCCACATGACTACACCATCCCGGCCTCGAATATTGCTTCAACTCATTTTCTTCTTCCCCATTCGGGCCTTGTCGGTGGTCCAGGTGGCACCCGCCGATGGGGAGGGGGCCGACGACGCGGGAATCGTGTGCTTCGCCAGATACCCGCGCCCGCGCGCTCGGCCGCTTGCGCAGCAGCGACCCCGGAAAGCGTCGCGAGTCTTTCCGATGGCCTGCGGAAGAGCTTGTGCTGAATCCTTTACAATCCCCCTAAACGCCCACGTATAGGTATTCTCCTCTCATCATCTGCACACACCCCCAAATGGTGCGGCGCGCCCTTGTGACCTGTTTTTGTAACAATCATTGATCTTTGTTCTTCTGGAAACCTCCCGTGCCCCCCATCCCCCCCCCTTTTTTTATACCAAGTGAAAGGTTCTCAGTCTGGCGCCCTTGTTGGCAAAATACGCCGCATCAGGCCTCTTGTACATGGTCACTCCGTCTGTCGTGGCGGCCCTCTGCACAAAGGCATCCTCCTTGGCGCCGACTTCCAGCAGGTCCCAGTCGATCCTGGGATCTGCCGCCGCATCTTCACCCGTGTTTCTATTCCTGAAAACAGGCCCGGACGGGCCCCATGTGAGGCGCACGTCCTCCGGCAACGGACCAAGCAGAGCCTCTCCCCAGTTCAAGCCATGTGCGTTGCAGGGCCCGACAACGGCATACGTGCTGCTGTTTTCAGTGCCGCCACCACCACCACCGCTCCATACCTCCTGGGCCCGTAGCACCAGTGGTCTCATGCAGCCCAGCATGACTGAGACCTGGTCCCCCGGCCGTGTAAGCGCCGGCCCGGCCCCGACAAAGCCTTCCTCGGTAATGAGCAGCGCTGTCTCCTCACACGCCCGCACCATGCTTCCGACGCAGAGAAAGACGTCCGTCATGACGTCCCGGCTCGGCTCTGTCGCAGGAGAAGCATCGCCAACCGTAGTGTCGAGCGCAAACCTAATCAGCCGCTGAAACTGGGCCATGCTGGGCGTGGTCGCATCCCTCATTTCGTCCGCCATGTCATCGGCAAGGCAGCCACCCGACAGTGCGTAACACAGAGCCTCAAGCATGCCGTCCGCCCGCGACGGTCGGTAACCCGGCCCATCGGAAAGATGGAGTTTGGCGGCGACCTCGCGTATGAGAGCGACGACGGACGGCAGTATCGGATCCTGCGGCGCCGCGCTCCGTGCAACGGCCATGGGGACAACGTCGACGACGGTCGCGGCCAAGACGCCCTTGATGGCCAGCCCTTGCCCCCCGTCGACCACACACGCAGACACGGCCGACTGCCCATCGGCGCACTGCGGCGTCGGCCACAGGTCCCGCTCCCGCCTCACGGTCCAGTCCGGCACCCACGACGGCCGCCGACCCGGACAAGTGGAGTCGGGCCGCCGGCACTCCGACACGAGGTCGGCCCTGCGCGTCACCTCCATCTCGGCGAGCACCAGCTCCTTGTACACTTCCACCACGGGCTTTCTGTAGTCGGGCGCGATGCGCGCCGCGACTCCCCGCGCGGCCGGCGGCAGGATCCCCAGCACGCCGTAGACCCGGTCACGGGGGTCCGCGCACCCGGTCCGCTGCATCTGCCGCAGCAGGTGGCCGAGGCCCGAG